>NC_136067.1:1582914675-1583532175 GCF_964261635.1 Lissotriton helveticus | reverse complement strand
AGGGAGGCTCCCCCAACCTGGCTGGGATCAGAAGCAGGGACCGGGCCAGGTGGGGGGGTGGCTGGATAAGTCCTTTCCACTGCGTAGTAAGAGTTTGCGTAGTGCCACTACGCACACTACGCAGAATTTGGGAAAAAAATCGTGGAAAACGGGGGCGCGTCCTGAGGGTACGTGTGCCTGGTACAGGGGTCCCTCGTGCCTGGGCAGACTCCCTGATCTCCCCGGCCTGGTTGGAGCCCGGGAGCCCTGCAGCCCCGGAGCCATGCAGTCCCGGAGCCCAGGAGCCCCGCAGCCCCAGAGCCCTGCAGTCCCCGAGCCCTGGAGATCGCGAGCCCTGCAGCCCCAGAGCCCTGCAGCCCCCGGAGCCTTGCAGCTCCCGAGCCCTGGAGCCCTGGAGCCCCGGAGCCCCGGAGCCCTGCAGCCCCGGAGCCCTGCAGTCCCCGGAGCCCTGCAGTCCCCGGAGCCCTGCAGTTCCCGAGCCCCGGAGCCCTGCAGCCCCGGAGCCCTGCAAGGGCAGGCTGGAGCCCTCCCGCGGAGGCTCGGGGCAGGCAGATTGGCGTCATTTCGGTCCCGGCCATCTGGTCGCCTCTCTCGCCTCGCCCTGGAAGTCCTGATGAGGTGCCATTAGCCTCCCGGATCCCAGGCAGGGCTCCAGGAGGTCGGGCACGTTTGCGCTCTGGGTCCCCTCAGTCACCTTGAGTGCACGGATTACAAGAAAGGGGGGTAATTTTACTCCGGTTTACTAGGGGCAAGGGTATACCCGGACACCCTCCCAGGCTGGCGGTTCCCTGCCGGGGACCAGATGGGCTGTGTTCCCTGGCAACAACTCCCAGGTGTCCGGGGCTCCCTCCTCCGGCCCGCAGCGTGGCAAAGTACCCCTGCGCTGGATAGCGTAGGGGATAAAATGACTGTTCCCACTCCAGAGAGTGCAACAGTAGGGAAAGTGTTGGATAGCGTAGGGGTAAAAATTACTATTCCCACTCCAGAGTGTGCAACAGTAGGGCAAGCATTGGATCGCGGGAGGGTAAAAATACTATTTCTACTCCAGAGAGTGCAACAGTAGGGAAAGCGTTGGATAGTGTAGGGGTAGAAATGACTATTCCCACTCCAGAACAGTAGTTTCAATTATGCAGGTGCACAGACAGTTCTTCATTCAAATTCATACCCATGGGAATAAAAGTTTCAAAGTCGATAATATACTGTGACTCTAATTGACGTAGAGTAAACAGTCTAGTTCCACCCGTTCATTTTCTGCAACAGCATCAATCACAACCCTTTTAAGAAATGTTTCATTTTGCATGTGATGATCAAAAAAATGTCAGGCAATGGGGTATTGTCTGTTGTTATGGCAGATTGCTCTAATATGTTCAAGCACCGTTTTTCAGCATGATGAATGGTGCTTCCAATGTAAGCCTTCTGGCAGGGACAGATCAATGCATAAATACAATACATTGTAATGCAGGTCAATGTTTTTTTTATCACAAATTCTCTCTTGCTGCTTAAGATGTTTAAACTTTCACAGTCAGAACTGTATCTACAGGCCTTACAGTTTCTGCAGCATCTAAATCCTCCCTTTCCTAATGGTCTCTGATTTTGTTCATTAGACACAAGGTTTGGGTTTAGCCCATCTCTTAAAGAGCGATTTTTCTGAAATGTGATTTGGGTGCCACTACCAAGATGTTTCTTAAGATGTTGATCAGTCATGAGTGTATGCCAATGTTTTTTTTTTAAATCTGCCTCATATCTTGTACTTGCCCAGAGTATGTTGTAATAAATCTCAAAGTGTTTTCTTCTTTAATTTTCACTTCATGGTGCAACAACTGGGTACGAGTTGTCGCTTCCACCTTTTTACAGGCTGCTGCTATAGTTTTCTTATCATAGCCCCTTTCCTTAAATCTTTATACCATGAGATCCTTCTCACCCAAGTATTCCTCTTCCGAGCTGCAATTTCGTTTGGCACGAAGTAATTCGCCCAATGGATTTCTTTGTACCAATTTCCTTGGATGGGAGCTAGAGGCACTCAGAATGCTATTGCCTGCAGTTGGTTTTCGAAACAGCTTCGTAGCTATTGTCTATTCATTGATTTTAACTAGAATGTCCAGACATTCAATCTTGGATTAGCTCATATGCTATGTGAAGGCCAAATTGTAAGTATTGTCATTCAATTTGGCAACAAAGGCTTTGACGGAGTGTGATTCACCATCCCAAATTAAAAAGATGTCATCTATATAGCGCAACCACAGGACACACTGATTGTACTCTGCCATCTGGGATACCGTCTGCTTCTCTGTGGTGTGATTGTCTGTTGTTTATGTTTACTCATTGCAGTTACTAAAATGTGTTGAAACAAACGCCGGTCACCAAGCATGAACAAGGCGAGAGCTGAAAAGCGTTGCTTTGCAGCCGCATTAAATATCTGCTGCATTACAAACCACGGCGTTTGTGATACTTTCTTGTGTGGATAGTATTGGATCGTAATAAATAAAAGTATGTTTATTTTTTTTACTTACAATAATTATTTATTAATTTTAAGATTCTTTAAGTATGTTTTAGTTAATTATATTTATTATTTACTTAATTTTAAATTACTTTCAAGACATTTTAAAAAATTCAATATTTTGACTAACTATATTTTTTATATTTTTGATTCGATATTTTTGTACTTACCTGTTTGTAGATAGAAATTCGATATTCTTGTATTCAATATTTTGTCCTCGATATTTTGTCAAGTCGATATTTTCTTCATCGATATTCTGTCAGTGGTCCATTCTGATAATCTAGAAGGGGAACAATGTGTCTGTGATCCTGTTTACTGTATGGATCAATGAACCAACCAACCTAAGATTTACTCACACCATGGGCACAAAGACAATCATTTTCTTGAATGTGACCATCTATACAGAGAATGGGAAACTATGGACAATGACTTACTATAAACCAACTGGTAAGAACATTCTGTGGAAGTTTAACAGCTTTCATCCCAGGATTCTCTGTGAAAAGCTCCCATGTGGCCAATTTTTTCACCTAAGACGAAATTGCATATAAAACTTGGATTACAATGTATGGACTAAAACCCAGAAAGAAGAACTCAGACAGAGGATATGGTTTTCTTCTTTGGCCATCTTGAGATCAGACTATCCTTTAGGCTCTGTGCCTTTTTGAATGATACTTTTGACACAATATTTTTGTCATGATATTGTTTATCATGATATGGTGTCATTTAATCACCTGAATAATTCTAGACATGCACAACGTGTCTGAGGTTACAAGGGCTTACAGCAAACTAAATCAGGTAAGACCAATTAACAGAAAAGTCAAGAAATGTAGCAGGGCTGTAGTGGAACTCGCACCCAGGAATGGGATCTAGCCTGGTGAAAAGCCTGAAATTCATCATCAATAACAGCATGTTCTTACCAGGGGATGAATAACCACATTATGAATTAAAAGTGTGAAATAACTCTGCCTATAGGGATTGCTAGCTCCTAGCAGGCTGCACATATGCTATGAGATGCTACGTCTCCAGGTCAGACACAGCAAATCCTTCAGATGCCTAAGTCACACTGATGAAGTCACAGCTGACTTTGGTCTGCCAGTTGCCCTAAAACTGTTTAATGAATAAAGAGAGAATACACCTGTGAATTGAAAAGGGTACATAATGAAATGCATACTCTATTTAGTATACCAGTCTGTAATAGTCAAATATTACCAATTTGAAGAAGACACTTCACACTGGCCTCCCAACCCTCCAATGCCTCTAACTAGATGTCATTATACAAGGAGTCAAATTATAACACCCAGGGAATATACTGAGGGTGGAGCCTACCTGAACATAAAATCATCTCAAAATATAAAGGTAAAAGAAGTTATAGGTAGCAGTTCTGGCTTGCATGTAAATATACATACTCTAGAATGTTCAAAAATGAGATACAATAGAATACATGACAAATCACTCCAGTTTGAACTATCAAATCAGAAAAGCCCTCAATTCAAATTGCTATATTTTAAATACAAATGTAGAAGATTCCATGCTGACATCACCTTCTGCATTTCACACATGTTAAATTACAAACATAGAGTGCTAGACTACTTTGTGATTCACTAGTTAGACAAGAGAAACATTACTCCAAGTCTACTTGCCTACCTCTGTAGGCTGGCTGCTTTTTTAATGGAAAATGTAGATGCAATTGAGAACATTCCCTTTTAACATGTAGCATCCTTATTATCAATAATGAAGAAACAACAGTATGTAAACCAAGTATCCCACAAGTAAGGGTGAATGATATTTAAAGGTAACATATGTAGACATTGCATATATAAATGTAATTACACTGTTGTACTCAAAAAGAAGTATAAATATATATATAAGTGCAGCTGGTACATTGTTAAAAACTTGCAATCTGTTTGAAGAGACCAAATATGTTTAGATTTTTTGAATTAGTGTAAATATGTATTGCAAGAAAAGTGTAAGCAGACCTTGATTTTTTAAATATATACATTAATTTATTTTACACAAGAACCAAATATCATTTACAGAAATTCATGATGAATATTTAATATCACACTTCAAATGTTCATCCAGCTAGCTACTCTCGATTAAGTGTCATTAATGCTCACAGAGTACATAAAATTGCCAGGGTCTGGTGCACTGTTTTAGTTTATCTGTTAGGAAAACCATTTTGGCTGTGGGCAGGTGCTTATTTTTGCGCAAACACAGCCTCCCCTGTCACAAGCAGATGTGTAATGACACCTGAACTGGTACTTTTAATTTATAACCACACTCATGGTGCAAAAAACACAGTTATTTGAAAGCTGTACTGCCAATTTGAATAAACTGACCACAGAGGAGGGTATGCCCATTACCCGACTCACATCCCTGTGTGGGCACACAGGCTCAACACAAGGGTTGAAGGGTTTTTACCTCTTTCATTTTGTGATTGAGTGCTACTATGGTATTGTTACAAGTGGCATACATATGCTATCATAACATGTGCCTTCTGAGCAGAATATTCCCCTACCTCCCAACCTCCGCCCGTAAGACTCTAGTACAAGCCTTAGTAATAAGTGGGTTGGACTATGGCCATGCCCTCCTACGGATGTCAATGAGACCCGAGTAGCCAAACTCCAGGTAGTCCAAAATACTGCAACCAGACTTGTTCTTAACCGCCCTTCACTGGCTGCCAGCAAAGAAAAGATCTTGTTTTAACATCTGCTGCCTTAACTATAATGCCCTAAAAGGGAAAGGCCCGTTATATCTACAACAAAAAATAAAAACCTTATACCCAAGGGCGCTGCCTAAGATCTTGTGACAATGCCTTATTATGTGTTCCTTGCATTTGTCTGATGCGTAGTCAGAGGAAAGGTTTTTTCCTATCTAGCTCACTACTACTGGAACAAGCTTCCACTCCAAGTTCGCACATGCCTGAACTACTGCAAATTTAGGAAACTTCTTAAATCTCACCTATTCTAATCTCCTCTCTTCCCCTTCGATCCCTATTTCTGCACTGTGCCGAGATGCCCACAGGTGAGTTGTGCGCTATATTAAATACAAATAACATAACAATAGCATATATTCGAGGGGTGTACAGTGGAGTGGAATCGAGTGAAGTGTCACAGAGTGGGATAGCATAGAGTGGAGTGTTGTACATTGGAGCTGCAAGCAGTAGAATGGTGTATTGGCATTCAGCATTGTGCCATAGACTGGAGTGCCGTACAGTGGGGCAGCATACAGTGGAATAGTATACATTAGAGTGGTGTACAGTGGAGTGAGTTAGCATGGAGTAGCATACAGAGAAATAGAGTAAAGTAGAGTGGCATACAGTTAAGTGGCATAGAGTGGGGTGGTGTACAGTGGAGGGTTGTAGAGTAGACTGGTGTAGTGTGGCATGAGGTACAATGTTGTTGCATAGAGTGGAGTGACGGAGAATGGAGAGGCTTGTAATGGAATAGCATACAGTGGAATAGCGTACACTGGAGTGGGGTAGAGTGGAGTGCCATAGAGTGGAGAAGCAGAGATTGTAATAGCGTAGAAGTGGAGTGAGATGCAGTAGAGTAGTGTAGAGTAGAGTGGCATAGACTGGAATGAGGTACAATGTAGTGCTGTACAATGGAATACTGCAGACTGGAGTGGCATAGAGTGTAGTGGCGTACAGTGTAGGGGCATACACTGTAGGGGCATACAGTGGAGTAGCATATAGTGGAGTGGTTTGGAGTGGTGTAGTGGACGTAAAGTGGAGTTGCATACAGTGGAGGGGTATACAGTGCAATAGTTTAGTGCAGTGTAGTGACAAGTGGGGAATAGCATGGAGTTCAATGGAGTAAAGTGTAGTTTTCTAAATTGGAGTAGCTCAGACTGTAGTATCGTAGAGTGGAGTGGCAGTAGTCATCAAAGAGATTACAGAGGAGATAGCCACAATTGAAACCAACCTTGAATTCAGAATGGATGCAGAGGACTGGTCAAAATTTTTGGAGGAGATGAATGCGAGGATGGATAAACATACTAAGGAGATACAAGAGGGCAAACTCAGGAAATACAAACGAGACACTTTGGACTACAAGCTTAACGAAGTGTACACGTGGGCAGAGGTCTATGCCCAGAGGAGAACATTCACAAAAAGAACCACCAATACCTCCTCACAAGAAAGTATGGCATCTGAAGGAGACACCAATGTGAATAGACCCCCACCAATAGTTGTGGAAACTGGAGCAGGAGAGAAAGACACGTTGACCACATCAGGGGCTTCCACCTCTAAGACGTCTTTTTCCGCCCAGGACGCGGACACAACACAACCGCCAGGCAAACCCAAAGGAAAACAAGGAGAAGCAAAAGAGGTAACCAAACCAAATTTGAGGAGTACCCGTCCAACCTGATCATCAACATCTCCAGCCAACAACTTTCAAACCAGCAACAACAGGTTTTGAACAAGGGCTTTAATTTTGTGCCAACTTACCAAACCACAATGCTAGAGATGGAAGTTGATTTATTTAAGTTCATGAGATCACTCCGTTTGAAATATTTCTTTTTGAATCTTCCTGATCAAGCCACTGAACCACAACTCGCAGAGTATCTTCAATTCAAACCTAAATCTACCTTTCAAGCACCAACTTCTCACAAAATACTGGATGCTTTTGAGAATCTTGTATTGAAAGACTTGAAACAAATCAACACAAAGAAAAAATGTTACTGGAATCTTTCAAAATTTGAAAAAATGATATTGAAAGGGTTGGTGGAAAATTCAGAAATTCATATCCAACAAGCCGACAAAGGTGGCGCCATTGTGGTTATGGATCGATCATATTATGTATCAAAGGTAGAGGACCATGTATCGGACACCGACACATATCTGAAACTTGATTGTGATCCAATAAAAGAACTCAAATCCACCTTGGAAATTATATTGGATCAAGCAGAAGAAATGAAATGGATAAACACCAAAACCCGTCAATTCCTCACAATACCGTTTCCCAAGCAGCCGGGAATTTATATGCTGCCAAAAGTCCATAAAAATCTTTCCAATCCACCTTTCCGCCCAATTGTTACTGGGTGTGGGACCATTTTCGAACCACTGGGACAATACATAGATCGATTTCTTCAACCTTTTGTACAGTCATGGTATTCCTACACAAAAGACACTACACATTTTCTGCAAAAACTCATGCAAGTAACCATTCGCCCCAACATGTTGATGTGCACTCTAGACGTCAGAGCCCTCTACACCTCAATTCCGCATGATGCTGGAATAGAGGCTGTAGAATGGGCTTTACTCAAACAGGATGATCTACCAGTAAACAAAGTTTTTTTGCTAGAACTTTTGCACTTCAGTCTAAGACATATTTATTTTAAGTGGAATGATGCTTTCTTTTTGCAGAACAAGGGGACCTCCATGGGTTTTTCTGGGGCCCCAGCATATGCGAATACCTACATGGCGAGATTTGAAGAAACATTTTTGATGACTGACAAAGACTGGATGGAGAATACGACCATGTATTGTCGTTATATAGATGACATCTTTTTGATATGGAACAACTCTAGAACCATGCTGGAACAAAAAATCCTACGAATCAATCAATATGATGAGAACTTACAATTTACACATCATATCAGTGAGACTATGATTCCATTTTTGGATGTAATGGTTAAAATTGAGAATAACACATTGGAAACTGAAGTGTATCACAAAGATACTGATAAAAACACAGCTCTTCAGTATAACAGTTTTCATTCAAAGAAACTCATTGATAATCTGCCGTATTCTTTAATGCTTCGAGCAAAAAGGATCTGTTCACAAGAGGAGACTCTGCAAATCAACCTTAAAACAATAACTTCAAAGTACCTATCTAAAAAATATCCTGTCGACATAATAGAAACAGCCAGAAACAAAACTGATAATGTTTCGAGGGAAAGCTTGTTGAAAAAGAGCATTAAAGAACCACGTCAACGGTAGGTATTTGTCAGTAAATATTCCACAAGCTCACCGAACATAAAAAAGATCATCAATCGTCATTGGGATCTGTTAAGCCATGAGACTGATTTCAAGGATTTATTCATAAACAGACCCATTTTTGCCTACAGGAGATCGCAGAATATCAGGGAGTTAATTAAACCCAAAGTGGCATCTGAAACTACTGTTTTCAAAGGAATGAGAAAATGTATTAATTGTGTACATTGCAACAATGTTATGACAACGACCACGGTAAGACATCCACATACAGGAGAACTGATCCCCACTAAGATCAGTGCAGATTGCAATTCCTCTAGTGTGATATACGCCATTAAGTGCCCGTGTGGCTTGCTATATGTGGGCAAAACAGAGAGAAAAATTAAGACCCGCATCTCAGAGCATAAAAGTACAATTCGGAACAAAAATCCTAACAGCAGCTTGGCGACCCATTGGGATAAAAACAAGCACACGATTGCACAGATGAAGTTCCAGGTTCTGGAAATGGTGACACCCACCCCAGGAAGAAATCACACCAAAACATTATTACAGAGAGAGATCTTTTGGATCAAACGTCTTAATACTCAAGATCCCTTTGGGATCAATGATCGAGTGGACTTAAGCTGCTATTTATGACATTGCACCTAAATTTCACGCTGCAGGACTTGTTAGTAATTCTTTATGTTTTTTAATGTTTACATCATTTTATCAATTTACCATGTCTGTTCACATGTATGTGTTGGAATTTCGTCTGCCCCCTTTTTTTACACATTTTTCAACTATACCATACACTTTTTTAATACCTCTTCTGAACCCTCAGCACAGTCGTTTATGTTCGTTTCTGGCCCGGACCGCTTTTTGGTCCGTTTTCTATGTTTAGCTCCCCAACCGACGTCATCACATAAGGCCGTCGCGCCTCACATTGAATTTGTAATCACCGCCGCCACTCGGGGTTGCTTGGACGGAGGGTCGTAAGCTGTGTCGGAGCACATTTGGGAATCCAGAGGTAACCGTCACCGCGTCTCGTTAGATTAGAATTGCTTAGCGTAGTAGACTCGCTTTCATTAGAAGGTGCTTTATGTCTTGCAGGCTAGTTGCCTAGGTTGGTTTCCGTGACGGGTACATTGGAGTTTCGCCGACAGTGCAGAACGCACAAAAATAACGAGGTTAGTTCCGCATATATAGGATTACGGCTGTTAGACCAGCCACATGCATTCAGGTGGTGTGTTGTACTTTAAACATCATTCCTTGATATAACGTGGTGGCATATAACCGTGCACACGGCGCAGAGTCATGCTCATGTATTCATTTTTTCGTTTTGCAGATTGGTACTTTTCTGATGATCATTAGGCGCATTGCCCCGACACCTCCGCCGTTTTCACAGCACTCGCTCTAATCGACAGGCTCATCATTGTTCACCCTCGTTGGGAAAATGTAAGCAGAATTACTTTCTGTAACCTTTCGTACACACATAAATATATTTTACATACCCAATCATTTTTTTACTCCCGTTTGTTTATAGAACATTGAGACTCCCCACATTCTGATAAATACCAACCCAGACTGGTGTTCCAAACTCAAATGAATCACCACGCACAAAAACATTTTATGTAAGTTTACTTATTTTTATTGTGATGTAGAAATAACTGCGTGTGTTTAATCACTGCTGTGAAAAGTTGTTCTAAACTGTGGCAAGTCTATGCATCTTGTTTATTGAAGGTCAAGTGTAGTCCAAGCACTACAGGATTATCATGCATCTTTCTTATTTTGTTTGTAGGTACCGCCCCTGAAGAAGGGCCAGGGGGCCCGAAATGCATTGGGCAGGGCAAATTCGTTAAGAGAAATTTAAGGAATGTATTATTTACCTTACAATCAAGTGTTTTGTTTATGTTCATACGAACTAATGAATTTAGTTATCTACATGTATTGATCATGTTTATAGTGACACTGAGATCTAATCAGTGCATTTGTGCATACTTATAAAATACATATATGAAACGCAGCTTTTTGTGTTGTCTAAACATTTTTTATTGGAATTTTCATTGGAATTAATTTGATTTAGAGATCCACTCTGGATCAGCAACAGTGCGCAGAGGCTCAGCAGGTTCGCTTGTTGTGATTTGTTACATATGCCACTTATCGCAATTTGGACATTGCGTTATCCTCCGCAGCACGCTTGTGTTGAAGTGTTTCCAAAAAGTTTTTTGCAAAATTTGTTAAATAAGGTGTGCATCTCCCACCACTAATCATTGTTTTATACCACAGTACATGCCTATAATAAAGCAGTATGTGATTGGCAAATGGCTGTGTTCACCAAACGTAAAATGCAGCCATGCAATTTTCAGCACATTTTGTCTGAGTTTTGCGTTTTGCAGCATTCTGGGTAAGAGTCTTAGATCTAGGTAAGTAGTATGTTTTATTGTTATTCCCTACCTATTACTACTTCTATATATTTTTACAGGAGTTTAGGAAGAACTGCATTTTGAAAACATTTCTTTAAGTAGTGCCGTAATTTGTAGATATTAATGCAGTACTCTGTAGACATTTTAGTGAAGATTTGAATTTGTTAAAGATGTTAAAAAAACACTGTAGTACACTTTATTTGTAAAATATAGTGTATTATTGTGTATTTTTCATTTTTCTACCATATTTATGTTTTAAATTGTTTTTTTGGGTCCTGCAGTAACATTTTTCTTATAATGCATGGAAACCTGTAAATATTTTTCCTTACCTATTACCACTTTAATAAAGTATTATTAGGTAGGGGAAAACCATGAAACCCAGGAGCAGATTAATGGGTATTTGGCATAGGCTTGCTGTGCTGCCCTAAGTCAAAGTGAAAAGCCAGGAATGTAATGTATTTCTTTATTTATTTTTTTAGATTTATAGAGCCCAAACTTGCCCCGTTAGAGTATCAGAGCGCTTTACAGGAATCAGCAGCAGTATACAAGGACTTAGTGGGGGGGGGGGCTGGGAACAAAGGAAGAAAAAAAAGGGAATAAAGTAACAGTTACATTTACAGTTCACAGGGAAACAAGGGTACAAAGTCAATGGGGGGAAGCCCAGAGGAGCCGGGAGGATAGCGCCTGTGCACTCCTGGGGATGCATAACAAGGAGATGGGGCAAGATCTCATCTCTGGGTGAGATAACAGGCAGAGTTTAGGCGAGGAATGTGCCCATTGGGAAGGTTTTGGCAACTTTTTTTAAGCGAGCCAGTGACGGGATTCTTCTGGTGGCGGGCGGGAGTGTGTTCAATATTCTAGGTGCGGCTCCAGAGAAGGCCCAGTTGTAAGTTTTCTTTTTACTAAAACGTGCAGGTTGGAGCAGGAGGTCTCTGGTGGACCGTGAGTTTCTGGTCAGATAGCACGAGTTGCTGGGCAAGATATGCAGGGGAGTTTGTGTATAATGCCTTGTGTGTGATACATGCCAATTTGAGTTCAATTCTGGCCTGTAGAGAAAGCCAGTGCAGCGCTTTGAAATATGGTGAGATGTGATCAAACTTCCTTGAGCCTGTTAGAAGCCTGGTGGCCACGCTGAGGCAGACTTTTAAAGGTGTCAGCGAGATCTTGGGTAAACCCGAGAGGGTAGAGCAGCCATATTCCAGTCTTGGGATGACATGCCTGAACAGCCATTATCAAGTCGGGAGTGGCGAGGAATGGTTTCAGTTTTCTTAGATAGCTCAGGTGGAATGTGGCTGATTTAACCATCGAGTTGATGCGGTCCCGCATGTTCAAGTTGCCGTTCAGGGTTATTCCGAGGGATTTGACTGAGTCCACAATGGTTGGAGGGCAGTTTAAGGCTGTGATGGCCTTGATCCATATCTGAAACTCAGGGATGGTTTTGGATGGGGATATTAGAAGAAATTCTGTCTTTGTTGTGTTGAGTTTGAGTTGGTTGGATGAGAGCCATTAGACAGTCAGTTTCAAGGCTTCATTCATTGAGAGAATCTCCTCGATAGAGGAGATCTTGATGTAAATCTGGGTGTCGTCAGCGTACATGTGGTACGAGATGTTTGCAGTGTGTAGTACTTCGGCAAGCGGTTCTAGGTAAAGTTTGAAGACGGTGGGGGACAGGGTTGATCCTTGGGGGACTCCAACAGTGACCGGGCAAGGGGCAGGCAAATTGCCTTTAATCAGGAATCTCCACGATCGGTTGTGGAGGAAGGACCTAAACCTTTCCAGGACAGAGCCACCAATTCCCATCCTGAGTTTGAGGCGTTCGAGAAGTTTCTAATGGCTGACCGTGTCAAAGGCCGAGGACAGATCTAGGAGGATTAGGAGACAGGTTTTGTCTTGGTCCAGGGCTTTGATTAATTTATTAATTGATAATTACGATAATTGTCAAATTATTTTCTGTAGCGGATTGTGGGTTTATAGGGGAATAGGGTGGGAAGTAATTTTAATTGTAATTAATTACATCTTAAAAATAATTTTTGTGTATTGATAATTAATTTACTGTTAATTAATTATGATTTGGTATTAATTTTTATTACTAATTCGTTTTTGTTATTGAAAATTAATTAGTTGTTAATTCATTATGAATATGTAATTATTTTTAATATTTGGTATTCATTTTTATTATTAATTGGTTTTTGTTATTGAACATTTATTTGTTGTTAATTAATTATGAATAGGTAATTAGTTTTAATACCTAATATTTATTTGTATTTTTAATTGATTCATCATTACATAATATTAAATTGGCAATTAATTTTAATTAATGTTTTATTCGTATTAATATTTAATTTCCCTACTGTTAAATTTACTAGAGTGGGAATAGTAATTTTTACCCCTATGCTATCCAACGCTTACCCTACTGTTGCACTCTCTGGAGTGGGAATAGTAATTTTTACCCCTACGCTATCCAACGCTTTCCCTACTGTTGCACTCTCTGGAGTGGGAATAGTAATTTTTACCCTCCCGCTATCCAATGCTTTCCCTACTGTTGCACTCTCTGGAGTGGGAATAGTAATTTTTACCCTCCCGCTAACCAACGCTTTCCATATTGTTGCTCTCACTGGAGTGGGAATAGTAATTTATACCCTTCCGCTATCCAACGCTTTCCCTACTGTTGCACTCACTAGAGTGGGAATAGTAATTTTTACCCCTACGCTATCCAACGCTTTCCCCACTGTTGCACTCACTGGAGTGGGAATAGTAATTTTGACCCCTACGCTATCCAACGTTTTCCCTACTGTTGCACTCACTGGAGTGGTAACAGTAAATGTTACCCTCCCGTTATCCTATGGTAAAAATATTGTATATTTTTTATTATTATGTTAATATATACATACGTATTAAAAAATAAAATGGTATGTTTTTTTTATAACGTAAATTAATAATTTAATAATTTTAAGGTTATTTAAGTATTTTTAAGTATTTTTTAGTTAATTATATTTATTATTTCATTAATTTTACATTAATTTTAAAACATATAAAAAAAATCGATATTTTGACCAACTATATTTTTTAAAACGATATTTTTTATTCGATATTTTTGTACTTACCTGTTTGTAGATAGGAATTCGATATTTTTGCATTCTATATTTTTCCTTCGATATTTTGGTAATTCTATATTTGTGTATTCGATATTATGTCAGTGATCCAGCGAGGTCATCCAGAATGTTAGGTATAGTTACCGAGTAATGATCATTGAGGTCACAGACTCATGTGATGTGGGGGGGGGGGCAGGTCAGACTTGCATTGAGCTACCAGTTCACTGGGATCCAAGTTCTGGGTGTCTCTACCCATCGTTTGGGAATCACCTGTTGCGGTGCTCTGGTCATCCGGGTGTCGGGTAGTAGGAAGGTGATAGAGTGGTGGTCGGACCAGTCACAGGGGTCTATAGCGATAAGTTTGACTGTTAGTTCCTTAGCAATGATCCAGTCTAAGGTGGTGCCTTTCGAGTGTGTGGGGAGTGAGCAGACTTGGGTTAGGGCATGTGCGTCTAGGAACTATTTGATAGCGTTGACATGCGGATCCTTGGGGTCGTTTCAGTGCAGGTTGAAATCACAAGGAAAATGTCTTTGAAGTTGGTGGAGACTTTGGCTGTGATGAGTTCCATTAGGTGGTCTGTAAAGGCGTCATTAGTGTCTGGGGGGCGGTAAAGGAAGTACAGATTGCACTGTTGAGCGGAGTTGTTGCATATGGAGAGTGCTAGGTATTCACAGAAATCTAGGGAATCTGCCAGGAGTTCTGTGACTTGGAGGTAAGAGACGATAAATGCAGGCAATGCTTCCTCCTTTTTTTCTGGATTGCCTATCCAGTCTTGCAATTTTGTAATTGGGAGGGACTAGGAGGTCCAGGCATGAGATGAGGATTCGTTGAGCCACGATTCGGTCAGGATTGCTAAGTCCAGGTTTTAGCTCAGTATAAGATCTGTGAAATCGGCGGCATTGTTACCTAATACAGTGCATTACTGTCCTTTCCCACTGTGCTGGTGCCATTTCGTCAGCCTAGCTCCAATGCAGGTACCCTTGCACAATGGTGCAAGTGTGCCTGTATTGTTGTCAGGATTGGTTTTGTGCAGGGAGGGGCACCTTCCTGCACAAAAACAATCCTAGGAGGCTTTTTCCTTTTTCTATTTGTGATGCAGAATGCAGCACCCATAGAAAGAGGAAATACTACGTAGGAGAAATAAAGTTATTTCTCTTCATTGCACCTCCCATGGGGAGGCGTAAGGTTTTGCCACATCCCCAGGTTTACATGGAATTGTAAATCTGGAGATGTGTCTAAATCCATGGGTGTTGAATGGGAACACCCACTGCAATGCCCATGGAATGCTTCCTTAGTGCAGAGTAAAGCAATGCAGAGATTTGCGCTGCCTTGCCTTACTCCATTTCTGTGAGGCCATTCAAAGCCATGCAAAGTGGCTTTGCATGGACTCATAAACTTGATTTTGTAGTTTGCCCCGCTGGAGCTTCATGAAAAGGGATGATTATGTGGCACAAGTAGCTAATAAACATGCCCCCTCCAAGTTACCTTCAACTAAGGGTAAAATGCGGAACACAGGTAGAGTACACCTAAAAACAACATGACTGCCTTTAACTTTTGTAAAGGCACTCAATAGCCAATCACATAATGACTTCGCATATCTATGTACTGTGGTACTTTCGCGAAATACAGCAACATTTCACAAAAATTCAGCAGGACCTGCATTTAGTTACACAATACATGGATCAGAAGTTCTACCAAATGGAACATGATATGCTCGAAGTGGCATTTTATCATGTTTAGAACTTCCGCATTTTTTGAAGGAGGTATACAAATTCTTCCAGTGTGTTATCCTCTTCTTAGGAGAAGACTAATCCAATAGTTTTTAAGCAGTCCTCCTTGTCTTACTGACTCTTAAGTATTGTCATGGTTGGTCTACTCCTGCTATCCTCGGTGTGGCATAGGTTGTGGCTGTGATTCAGAAGTAGGAAAGGATGTTCGAGACCTATTGCTAAAGTCTCAGAGCTCAGCATAATGTCTTGCTTTCATGGTGGGTCTGAATTTTCTAGCCAGTTTTTTCTCTATGTTTTGTATTCTCTGCTACGAGCCTTGTTCCTTATATATTTTGCTTAGGGGTGTCAACTTTCAAACCCTCTCGGCTTCTCTTGTTTTTTTTTCTTTAGGCTCCCAGGAGCTGGTCTGCCATCCTGTCTCCTGGTCCTACTACTGGCCTCTGAAAGCTTCTGAGACTTCCCTCTTGTAATTGTCCTGGAATCTTGGAAGATGACTATAAGGCATTCTCCCCTAGCTTCTGTTGGCATGAATCTCTCTTTATATTTTGAGCCTCCTTCCACCTATACCTCCTGGTATCTGGTGCTGGTATTTGGATATCCATGGTTGGGGCTGGTCCATATTGCTTCTTGCCCAGGGAATGCTGCCCGCTCCCTATCTGTCATTGTGTTCTTAAACCTCAGTTACTCGGTGCCAGATCCTTGGTGACACTATATCTGCAGATCTGGACCCACATTTGGTATTTATTTTTCCCACTTCAAGGCTCCTTGGCCAGTTCATCAATACTACTTGCTCCATGCCTTCCTATGTGTCATGGCATAGTGCTTTTCTGGACATAGGGTATCCTCTGACTGCTTCTTTCAAGGGGTTCTCTCCTTTTAGCAGGGTCTTTTCTTGAGGGATGTTGGTCTGTCTTTTGGTTATCTTCATAGTTATGTTGATACATTGGTGTCTGGGCTGCAAAGGCCTTGTGCTGGATGTCTTTGTCTACCAGTGTGGAGAGGCTGTGCTGTGGTGGTGTCCTTTCTGTGCCAGTGCTCTATGGCCACTGCCTGAGTTTCAACTACCATGTGCCTTTCACAATGGACTCTACAGGGATTTTATGTTTTGGTTTCCGTTTAGGCGTGGAAACCTGATTTAGGACCAATCCTTTCTGACAAGGGGATCTTCTAGCACATCTTTGTTTCTGTTGTGGTGTTGACATCACTTCTGTTGTTGGTGTTGACATCACTGTGCCTATCTTCCTGTTTCCAGTTTGTCTTCAGGGGCCTTCGGATTAGGGTCCACTCCACAGGATTATTAATAGGTGTTGATACTTATTTATAATAACTGTGATATTTTCTTTTCTGTACAACTGTCCATACCTGATGACTGTGGAGTATTTGATGCATGCATATTTCTGTATTGTTCAGTTCCTGGTGTCCTCTAAGGGGTTCCATGCTTTGGTTGATATCCTTTTATGTTGGGTCTATTTTTCCAATTCTTTTCCAGGGAGCATCCTTTCAGGCCTTACATGACCCTTAAGTTGGGCTGTGGGTTGTTGTTGGCCTTCCGGAGCTTGAGGCAGGCAAAATCTAATATTCTTTCATTTTCTTTTCTTGCATATGTATCAGAAATCTAACTTCACAATTGAATTGTAACTTTCATTAGTATTAAAAAAAATGGTTGAATCACTTCTGAAGTGTATTATAAACCAAAGCTAGCAAAAACAGCATTAATTGCAATTTTCTGATTGGAACAGTTACAGCCACATACATTGAATATAGCTTTCAGGAGCTAAGAACATGGCAAAATGAAATGTTTACAGGTTCTACTTTAAAAGCTGCAGATGTCATGCACAGTAATTTGAATAATTTGCTTTTGCCCAAATTCGGGAAAATTATATGAATTACAAATATGGCAATTAGTGCTATACCTGTATCAGAATTAAATGTACCTTCACATCCATTCACCTACCTGGTAAACCAGGTGCATTCAAGAATTCCATTCTGTCTGGCTTGCAATGGGGCCGAAATGGTCAGGACCCAATGATGGCACATGGAGAAAACAGGTAATTTTGCGTGATGCTAAGCATTGCACCACAACTCAAAGGCAGTCAAGTGGTGTCTTCCATAGGATCTGGTATCGATGTGTAGCCTCCAATGCAAATTTCACTAATTTCCCTGTTATCCATTGTTTGTATACACTTTGATCTGGTACTAGGAGTTCATGCAACCCCAGGTTGCAGTATGTTAGTAGATCTGACTTGGCATGAAGTCATTGGGGTGGTTGTGCTGTTCGTGAACCCCTCACGCATATCCTTTTGCTTTTAGCAGAGGGGGTAGGTGGGCCACTTTTGCACAAATTACACACTCACTCACACCCATGAATTCATGCACATGTATACACACACCCATTCACAACACTCACTCATAAATGCATCCATTCATACATATGCACACACACGCAGCAAACATTCAACAACATAAAACGTACTTGTGCTGCAGCTCGAGAGGGAAGTCTCAGAGGTCCCAGGAGGGTTGGTAATGCTGCCTACTCTCAAAGACTGACTTTAGGTCCGCCAATGAGAAGAGGCAGCAGTCCCTCACTCGTCACAGAGTGGGACGGGGGTAGGGAGGCTGCTGACCCTACCTCACTGTGATGAAGTGTTACTGATTCACACTTAGCCCTGGGCACTTTAGGTCTTAAAATGGAAGTGCGGAGGCCCAATGCAATCAGCAACGTTAAGCCCCCACCTTTCACGAGGTGGTGGGCTTTGAGGCACTTTTGCCAGGCTGAGGCGGTCAAACCCACAGGGCTGTGAAATCCTCAGCCTGGCAAAGTTCAGCTTAGGCAGCCAGGTGCCAGCGCATTTAACATATGTACAGTTCCTGTCTGCCTGAACTGAACAAGAAGAGTGCCTGTCATGCTGACCTTTGCTCAGCCTGACAGACACTCTTCTTGAAGAGAAAAGGGTGGGTGGGCCATGGCTCCTCCGCCTGTACGGATGGGCTTAAAAGGCAAGGTACTATGCTGCTTAAAGCTGTTTTGCAGTTTGCTTGGGTCAACTTTCGACACAAAAAATATTTTTGCATGCAAAGTGTCAGTGTCATTTGTCCTGCTTTGGTTTGCATCGTTTCATAATGCTTTGCACGCACGCTGGTGCAAAAATATAATAATTATGGGGCATATTACCAAGCAATAGCGATAATTATCGCTATTGCTTGGTTAGAGACAAAAATTTACCGCTGAGCTGCGGCAAATTTTTATCGCAAATAAACCTTGGTATTACCAAGGTTTATCGCAAATGCGATAAAAATCGGCCGCAATGCATGAATATCGCTGAAAAGTCAGAGATATTCATGCATTACAGAGCTATTGCTCTTAGCCATGTTATCCACCTCCCATTGGATAACATGGCTAAGAACTGCTCAGGGCAGGTGTTAGCTTTTGGAGATATTCGCGCTTAGCGCGAATATCTCCAAAAGTTAGTAATAGGTGATAGCGATGTTAGCGACTGTTTCCAGTCGCTAACATCTTGGCACGCCCACTTTGCATGTCATTAGTGATAAATATCACTGAAATGCAAAGTGGGGCCCAAGATGGTCGCTATCTCCTACTAGCTGTCGCTAACTGGTGTTAGCGACAGCTAGGTAATAGGGAGATCATTTTATCTCCGCTTTCTTGGCTTTTAAAGCCAAAAAAAGCGGAGATAAACCCCCTTGATAATATGCCCCTATGTGCCTTAGGTTGAAGCTTCTACACCATCAAAATATTTAAGCCTCAGGTTCTTCAAGTTGATAATTATAACGTCTTACCATATTTTAGTAACAAATACCTTGGCAAGTTAGGCATATATGTTTTGATTGAGAGCAGTCCCGTTTCCAAAGTGATTATTGTTCAATTGCAGTTCTTCAGCAGAGGCCCATGCTGCCAAATCTAAAAAAAGCACGAGAGCAACTGTTCAATCTATTTTGAAACGTGAAAATGTGAGTCCCAATTTTACTTTCTGGAACAGGGGCCAACATTATGTAGTACTTCTGAAATGCTAATTTAGCTGGGAGCCACAGTTAAATAAAAAAAAAGCCATAAAGTATGATACCATCATAAACACATCCTTTAAGGTTCCTTCAGGTTCTGCCTTTCTTTCTTGCTACTCTGCTAGCAGATATCTAATCTTCTAGCGTCTTGACAGTGTTTCTATCATCCTTTTAGCTTAATCGTTCTTAATTCATTGTTTATATGTTTTTTTGTTTGTTTTTATAATGTGCTTACAATACTATTGGCTGGGTACTAATGGGGAGTGTTTTGGACTAACAAATACCTTAGCCAAAACACATAGGAATACAATGTGCACAAAAGCAAGTCGCTTGTAAAATGTTGACAGATGCATGCATACAAATCACCGCATAAATAATATACAGTCCAATATGCCTTGGCGTCTTTAATTGGTAAAATTACATATTCAATCTTCAATCTGCCTTTAATCATAACTATTTATAGCTGAATGAGCTCCATGTGCCCATTAGTGAATCCACGGTCTGCCCCAATAATTCATCTATCCTTGTTGCCAACATTAGATGAGTGGATTCATTCGTGTGATTAAGTCTCTTAGCAGAGAGTTGTCACATCACATTTCTTTCATTAGTTGAGTGTGAGGTATCTTCATTGGTGCTTATCCTGAGCCAGTTATCATTTCATTTCAGCAACACTTCAAATGGTCTAGTGCCATTTTTCTCTGTTTCTGTGCATATGCCAAATTATATTAGACTAAATGGTGCTCAATGTTTTAATATCAGGTTTATTGGAAAGGGTGGGGCTGCCTTATTGTTTTTCAAAGAAAGGTGGGAAAGCGGTGCTAAAGGTAATTTCAGAATATATCAACAATCTATTTAAATGTCATCTACATTGTCACTAATGTCAAAAAGAAACATCAATTCCATAAATAGGCACGAATAAACATATTTCATAAAATACTAGTGCTTTTCATTATTCCGATCAGATTTAGTTAATAAGCTTCAAAACCATTCTTTCTCCAATTCACATTGCAGTCCTCAAAAACTATGCCCGTTCATAGATCAAGCATGAATGAAATAAGACATAATTATTTTTCCTTTTCTTCAGAAAACACGACTATTCAATACATTGCATACAATCAAGCAAGAGGTGCATTTAGAAGTCATGGAGGGGTATATACAATTTCATTTTATTAAAGTGGGTTATGGTGATACACAACTCAGATGATATTATAACTGAACGATATTTTTCTAGATCACATTCATTCTTTATTAAGGCATCCATACCTAGAACACTTAGGCCATTATTTGGATGTCAGTTGGAGTTGCCTACGACTGACATCCCTGCGGTTTCGGAACCGACCGATCTCGGGTTGGAGGTCCGAAACCGCAATTACGATGCAACCACACATGGTGCAGTCGCAGACTCCCATTTCCCTATTGAAGCATGCACGACGGTCGGAAAACCCCCAAGCTCCCATAGAGAAAGGGGAGTCAATGTAATCCCTGCACTGTGCGGCACGCACAATGCAGGGATTTCCAGGGGGACACCCTAGGTGCCATCTCGGCCCCCAATCATTGGCCGTGGAGAGAGGAGCGCCCTGCTAGGACATAATCCCGATGGCTGAAACACCATCCAGAAGGGATTATATTGCGGTTCAAGCTAGCCAACATGCTCCTTAATGCCGTTGGAAGCCATTAGGAATGACCGTCCGGTTTCAAATCCAACCGCTGTCATTGAAATATGGCGGTCGGATTTGAAACCTTGGATGACGGTCAGAAAGAGTCTGACCTGCGGTCTGAGGCTTTCCAACCGACATCCAAATTAGGGCCTGTGTAACAGAAAACAGAAAGCAGAAAGTAAATGAATGCCAAAAACAAAAGATATGTGAGGAAATGAAATGGAAACTGATTTGGAAATATTTAGAAAATGAATATGTGTGTTATAATAAAATCTGTAAACTTCTTAAGCGGTGGACAAGAAATCGTGTAGCCAAAATTGAATAGTTTCTGGAGACTCACCCACACGGTTAGAAATTATGTAATCACATATATGTGTTATGCTAATTATGAATGCCGACACATAGGAGACTGCACTGCATCAAGTAATTGATTTTGACCCTCATTTATGGTATGGTGACTGGCCCGTCGAAGTGGCGGTGCAGCGGAGGGATGTACTCCTTTGTTCTGGTATAAGACCTACTGCCACACTTAAAAATCTCTGCCAAGCAGGTGGCTATCTCTATGCCTTTAGCACAGCCACCATCATGGAGGCTCCTTTAAAGGCACTGCAACTTTGCTGAGAAGTTTTTTTTTATTAGGAATACGATAACTTCTACAAAGTGCTGCGTGCATATATAACTTATTTTTAACTAGTTCATGATCATCAGGTTTCATCTATGAATCCATAAGGAAAAAAAGTTTGCCAAATACCCCTAAATCTTACCACCGCTCCTATACGTTTGGCATAGGCCTCTTCAAGTCTATAAGTCCTAGTAATTTTATTAAACCAATATGCAATGCTAGGTTGTAAACTGGTTCTCCAGTTCTGCAGAACAAGTGATCTGGCAACTGCAATAGCAATTAAAATAAAATATTGCTGATTTTTTTGTAAAACATTTCACTTCTCCTGAAGAACCAAATAGCACCAGCATGGCTGACGGACTAATTTGCATGGATAAAATCTAAGAAATTTCTGCAAAAAACCTTTTCCAGAAATACGTTAAATCATTACATTCTAAAAATATAAGTACCCAGACCCCTTCACCCTCTCTGGTAAAGTGAAAGCATTTATTCAGGCAGGTTAGAAACATTTTAGACAATTTTAGGGGTGTAAAATATAGTAACCATCTAGATAAAAAATTCATTCTTTTAAAATTGGCGCCTCTGAGAGGTTTATGTGCTAGATCACTAAGCTGTTTCCACTCTCTGGTATTCAACTTGCAGTCTGTCTCTGAATGAATTTTTTGGAGCTCTTTTTTCAGGATCTCCTCCGAGTTGGCTTTTTGATGAAGTAGTTGATACCTACAGCCAACCCCAACCATTGTATTTACTATCTGCTTAACAATTGGCCTTACCGTCTCATCTAGCATTGCGTAGTTAATTTTAAGGAAGTTGGATATTTGTACAAAGCTCAGGGCCGGCGCAGTATTCGGTATAGTGGCCAGGAGACAAACCGTTTCCCAGTTAATTAAGGAATAAAGGTTATAGAAATCCCCGAGCTGAAGATAACCCAGTTGTTGCCAGTCCGGAAAAAGCCCTCTGGAGATTTTAAGACCTCCCTGAATGCAAGCTCTGAGAGCTCTATAGAGGATTTGTTTGAGCCACCGCATGAGCTACCGTCGTAGCAAGGGGTAAGGGGCGATGGTCCTAATGAAGGGGAAAAAGGCCAGTTCAGCAAGCTGAGTGAGACCACGCCTGGAACCATTAAGGCACAATTAAAAATTTCAAAAGATTTTCCCTTATTTGCTAAGAAGAACACCCAGTTGTTAGCCACCCAAGACTTAGCACATCTAAGTACAGCCTTGCCAGAAATCTCGGGGAAGAGTCAGCAGGAATTCCTTCTGAGAGGTTAAATATTTCTCAACCTTCCCAGGTCCCATGAATGTCTCTGGTACCTTTAATATTCTCCTATCCCGAGGGGGAAACATTGCTGACCCTCCAGTCAAGGTCTCCATTGCAGATACCATCTCGGAGCAGCTTCAAGAGAGACTGCAGCAAATACCTGTAATTTCTTGTGCAATAATGGAGTGGGCCCCGGAATCGTTGGGTCAAGCTGTTAATGCAGGGATTCAAAATCCACAAGAAGAATTGCAACTTTAGTCCACCGGGGGTAACACGCAACAGGTGGAAATTAATACTTTGCTTAATCTAATTTTGGAGGAGATCAGAGATATGAAAAAGTCCCAGGCACTCGAGACTGCTGAATTTCATCTCAGGCTGAAAAAAATCGAGGAAACGATCTCTGGCATTCCCATCAGACTTGATGAGGCAGAAACGCGGATAGCGCATTTAGAGGATCAGATGAGCTCTACAATTCAGAAAATAAATACTGTGACGGCGGAGAAGACTGCTCTGGAGAATAAGCTGGAGGACTTGGAAAATCACTTACGCCGTTCTAGCCTTAGAATCCCGGAGTGCCGGAGGGGAGCGAGGGGACCAATACTCTCCTCTGGGTTCAAGCCCTTCTTAAACAAAAAGTGCTACCAGATTTTACTGGGGATTTGACATTAACCAGGGCTCATCGGGTCCCAGCCAACCCCATCCCTGGCTCTAAATATCCTTTCACAATCCTAATTAACTTCACTGACTATAGAATTAAAGAGAACGTCCTGACTAAAGATATTCAGCAGAGACAGTTTGTTATCAGCACGGGTATTAATTTACAAATGTTTCCAGACATGTCTGCAGGAGCAGCAGGTAGGTGTAAAGAATTTGTTAACCTTTTGCATTTATTTAAGGCCCAAGGAGCACAGTCATTCATTGCACAACAATCTAAACTAAGGGTCCTGGCTAAAGGAAAGATCCATATGCTTTCGCAGGTAGAAGAAGCTCAGGAGCTTCTGAGTGAGATTACTACGGCAAGATTAATTTGTGTTGTTTGTGTTTAACTTTGTCAATTTGCTCTGTGTATTGATTCATGTCCACTAGGGTATTTAGGTCTCCTTTGTTGTATGGGTGGGGGGCAGATCACCTAGGGTGCAGTTACAGGGCACCCCATTGGCTAAGGGAGGGAGAGATGTGGGATGCAAGACCTGAAGGGTTGGCCACATTTCTGGGGGAGGGGGGTTGGTTCAGGGTTGTTGTGTTTTTCTTTTTTTGTGGGGGGTTTATAGATGCAGGAAAGAATTAACAGGAAAAATGTAATCGATTTTACAGATTTACTTTACTCAGTGCAGGCCATGTTACTTGGGAATATTTAGATTTACAGATTAATATGTTTAAATGCAGAATGTGAAAATTGTATCCTGTAATGTTAATGGATTACGTAACCCACAGGAAAGTGCTGCTTTTTTAAATTGTGTTACTTCTCTTTCCCCTGAGATTGTGTTCTTACGGGAAACTCATTTTAGATCTGATAACCCTAAGATAGTACTTCCCAAAAGGTATTCACAGGCATTTTTTTCTTCTGACAATTTAGCCGTTCGAGGGTTAGGGATTCTACTTACAAACACACTTGACTGGCAGGTTAAGGATGTCCAGCGAGTTGGGAAAGGCAGATGGTTGTGGGTTAAAGTCAAGCGGCAGGAAACAATGCTGAATTTGGTGAACTATTATGGCCCTATCGAGGAGGATACCGCAGCACTCGGACAAATTTACCATTTAGTAATAAGTATGGAAGGTGTTTTAGTTCTAGGCAGTGATTTTACTTTTATTCAGAATCTAGCCCTGGATTCATCAAATAAAACGAAGCGTCAACTAAAACCTAAAATCGCAAAAAAAAAAAAAATCCTAACAAAATATTTCTCACTAGCAGATCCCTGGAGATTAGCTTATCCTACTCTCTCCCAATATACCTGCTACTCTGGTAGATTCAGATTGGCCTCATGTTTAGATTATTTTTTAGTGGATAAATTAGTTGCTAGGGGTCCAGCAGAAATTGTCACCAACTCTTTTTAAGACCACTCGCTAGTTTCTTTTACACTATTATTAAATAGTAGCGTGAAAAATAGACCCAGATGGCAATTTGATAAATCCCTTTTACAAGTTATGATCTGGTTAACAGAAACCAGACGGTTTATCAAGGAGTTTTTTCTACACGATGTAAATACGGCCCCTTTATTTACGGTATGGGAGGCCTTTAAAGGCACATTTAGAGGGCAGGTTATTTCTTATAAGGCAAGAATTATTAACCTTCGGAGACATAAGATTGCCACACTTCAAACTACAATGGAGGAGACTAGACGAAAGATAACGCTTGCAGACTCCCCAGCGCCCATAATAAAGGCACAGCAGCAAGAGCTAGCTAGGGCAATGGAGAATCTGAAAGATTTTTTCTTAACAGAGGAAATGGCAGGAAGTAAGGCTTACCAACAAAAACGTTATGAGGAGATTCAGCAGATTGGCAGATTCCTGGCCTGGTCCACGAAATCACAAAAAGCTGCACAATTAATCTCTCAAATAAAAAATCCAGCAACAGGTCTCCTGGTCGATGATAAGCAGGGTATCGGTGAGGTGTTTAGCTCACATTTTATTCATATCTATGGAGAAACGCAGGGGGTGAATGAGGCATATCCTCAGAGATATTTTCAGTCATTGAAGCTACCTATGCTATCGCAGCAGCTCTCAGAGGCATTGAGCTCTCAAATTTGAATCCCTAAGCACAAGTAGTATTAAAGAGTATGGCTAATGCTAAAGCTAGTGGAGCAGACGGGATGCTTGTAGAAATTTAATTGATATTTCAGGTTGAACTGCTTTCCTTTTGGGTAAGATTGTTTAATGAAATCAAGGATGGTATAGATACTCCCAAACGTTTTAAGGAATCGGTAGTAATAGTTTTTCTTAAAAAGGATAAGCATCCTCCCGATCAGTCTGTTAAGTACATATTATAAATTTCTTATGAAAATCTGGGCAAAAAAGATAGCTCCCTGTGCACAACAGGAGGTCATAACGATCAAAATGATTTTATTCCTGGACGTTTAATGGCAATAAATACGTATATTTTAATGCAAGCCTTCGATTACTTTTCCATTAATCAGACTGATGCGGTGATTATGATGATGGATGCTGAAAAAGCTTTTGATTTGGTATACTAAAGTGTGTTATTTTTTATTTTACGGAGGTTTGGATTTCCACAACAACTTATACAGATGTTAACAAAAATGTACAGAGGGGCAGAAACTACAATCATGATTAATGGTTTAGTAAATGGTAAGGTTACTATCAAACAAGGCACCCGTCAGGGGTACCTGTTGTCTCCTCTCCTATTTTCATTGTTTATGGAACCCCTAGCTGAGAAGATCCGGAAGAGGATAAGTATCGTCCCTCCCATTGATGGTATAGCAAAAATTAAGATTTATGCAGACAATATCATTTTATATCTGAAGGCAGGGCCAGATAACCTACAGAATGTATTGGATGAAATTCAAAACTTTACGCAAATCGAAGGATACAAGTTAACCATGCAAAAACCGAAATTTTAGCATTTAATACGACTCCTTTGGATTTACCACCTGCCATCCATCTGAAACCTCCACTCCTAATTAGATATCTGGGGATACATGTCACTAATGATTTGGGGCAAAAAGGTATTTGATAACTGGTCTCTGCTTTAACTGTCCTTAGTTGGGAGGGTCTCAATGGTTAAAATGACGGACCTTCCACTGTTTATGTTTCTATTTATTAATCTGCCCTTGAGAATCCCGAGTTAATATTTTAAGAGTTGGATCGATTAATAAGGAAGTTTGTTTGGAATAATAAACAACCTAGGGTTAAGTTCAGTATATTGCAAATTGATGTAACTTCAGGAGGACTGGCACATTTTTTAACATATTATCAGGCTTCTTTACTTAATCTGTTTTACCAATTGGGTAAGGAGAATTCTGTTTTTGATTTAAAAAAATTGAAATCGTATGTTGAATGAAAGCGCCATTGGACTCCCAGGGTTCCTACGTTTGGCGAAACTTCCCAAAAAAACACGATATAAGGTTATCTTCACACTGGCTGATAGAATGCAGTTATTTTTTAAATCACGAGATGTCTATTTATTTCACACTAACACCCCTAAACTTTGCTGAGAAGTTGATGAGTTTATTGCGGCTGCTCAGTAAAGTTTTTGTTCTTCAAAATCAAGAGTGTCTCCTCCGTTATGGCGGGAGAGCATCTCTCCATTGCTGGAACCAGCATGAAAACATGTAAATTAAAATGATAATGAATCAAATTAATAAAATTGCCTTATTATCATTTTATTTTCATGTAGGAGGGAGCCGCAGCTGAGTCATGAGGGTGGGCCCATCAGCAGCAGGAGGAGTGGTTGGCACAGGGCACTATCTTAGGACATCCCAACCAACATGCGCAGTTTGATATATCCACGCTTTTGCTTGGCGATATCAGCAGGGCTTAGGAGCACAGGCTCCTATTACCTTCTGGTGTGTGAAACCAGCCCACTCCACCGAAACCCAGTGCTTCTCTCATGATTGGTGCTGGGGAGTCTGGGAGCTTGTATATGCAGTTCCTGTGCATCTGGAGCTGTGGCGAGATGACAAATGGCAGGTGGCAGGAGGTATGTTTCATTTTAGATTTTTTTTGTCCCCACGCTGCCCACCACTTTTCCATGCTAGCTGCCGCCACTGTTCAAAATGAAACTCTCAAAGCAAGAGTTTGTTATGCATACACAAACATAAATGACCCTGACATGATAGGAATATTCTCCCAATGTGTGTGGGTCATTAACTTGGTTTCCTGGTGTGCCCGAACAGGAAAACTCGACAAAAAAACGCCAGAATGCCCATCCTAAATAGGATGTGTGGTCTGAGGTACTTTAACCCCTTCGACGCTCATGACGAGCTCAGCTCGTCATGGAGTTTCCATTGATTTCAATGGAAATTCAATGGTCCTCCTAGCACACCCCTTAGCATCCAAGTGGTTAACCCATACCACAGTAGATGCTGGCCAGTTGGTCAAAGGTTCCAGTGTCAGTCCCAGCATAGGTTCCATCATTGAAAGTAAAACCCCTTCTATGCTAATGACAAGGTCAGCTCGTCATGCAGTACCACTGGAGCTGTGCTTATGACGAGCTGACCTTGTTATGAACAATGGTAAATCATGGAATGCAGCACAGGGGAAAAATACCCTGTAGCATTGAAGGTGTTAAGAGCAGATGAACTATGAGATTGGTGCACAGGATTTCCACCAAGTTTTTCACTGATCATTCTGTACACCAAATTCTAAAGGATTGTCTTAGTCTTATAAATAATATTTAAAGGAAATTATATAATTTAAATAAGGAAAATTTAACAATTCAATTACCAATAAAGAAATTTTAAAAATAGTGGAGCTTTAGGTGCTGATGCCCCTCCAGTATGTGTAAAATATTTGATTTGGGTTTTAACCTATGATGGAAAGCTTTTTAGTGAAATACGTACTACTTTTTAGTTACAATGTGCTAAAATATCACCTTTTCTGTATCTATTCAAAAGGTTATGGGTGACTATGTACATATTTCAGAAAACTATTGAATTCCGATTTCAAAATCTTCGTGCCCACTCTACAGAATGGCTTGATTTTTCCAGAACGGCAGAGGAAAGTTCCTGGAAGAGACCTGATTATGCATATTCTTTGGTGCCGCTCGCAGTCTCTTTTTGCCGACAACGAGCGAGCTGTACCTACATTGCCTCTCCTGCCATTGAGACCTTCGCTGCTCCTGTTTGTGGAATCACTGCTGACTCGGGGGTCCGGGACTGCGAGGCCCACAGGTCAGCGCGCAGGAAACATCACGCGCACCTGCTACCTCTTCCCGTGACCCCTCCTCCTTTGTGTACAAAAGGCCGGCCCATCTCGCGGAACGCGGGACGCGCGCGGGACGGAAGCCCGGGGCAAAGCCCGGGCCAAGGGCGGGCCCGTTTGTGCCCGTTCGTGACCGGGCCGACCGGACCGGGCCGCCCTTCTTGCATCTGCCTTATCCCAGTTCAGTATCAGTGACAGGAGATGGCTGGTCGCGAATCGAGGAGCAAGTCCTCTCTAGCTGGAGGTGCTATAGTTGGAGGTATGGAAAAGTTCCTCATTAGAGCCAACACCCTTATTGACACCGAAATTGATGTCCTTGAAAAACGCCTATCAAAGGAACTATCGGTTATAAAGAGATCATCCCTTGGAACAATAGCTAATGCTAAAACCCCTGAGAGGCCTACTGATACAGTTTTCAGCAATGTGGTTGATCAAGTTCAAACACCTAGGGAGGACAATTTGGCTGCACATGATCTGGACATTTTGGTTAATGAAGTTCTCCCTGAAATTGATTTAGCCCTTGACAACAATGTGTCTATCTCTTCCGAACCCGATGATACTAGTAACAACATTTTGCCTAATGGGGTTAATGAAGGGGCCGCCACTAAACGTAAGAGGTCCTATAGTAAGAAATCTGGAGGAAAGTCTAAAACAGCCAAGCTTAAACATGACATCATCAATTCCCAAAAAAGTTTAAGTCCACTCCTTAGCAAAGAGGTATCAATCGAAAACCTGGGAGCTCTATTCAAATCGCTCCTATTCCCTATAGAGGCTAAAATGGAACGAATAGAACTCCGATTAACAAATATTGAGAAAGCCACAGCTGCCATACTGGCTAAATCTACCAAGCCTAATATTTTGAGTATCCCGCCTACTACCCTTACTATTCCCGGTCCCCTTTTAGCGAAAGAGGCCCCCAGCCCAATTTGCCCTCTCATAGGCCCCCAGGTCTTAATTCAGTCTAATAATAATAACTTACCCCCCCTGCTACCATCTGGCACTCCCTTAGGTCCTCAGGCCCCTATTCAGTCTAATATTAATGACATACCCCCCTTGCTACCATCTGGGTTTGTTTCGACCACTGCGAATGTAAATGGGCTAGCGGTTGATGGCCAAATAGACCCCACAAGCCATGATATTAGAGCCCCTAGACCACGCTTGCCAGACCTGCCACCTAAAGCTAATCGTTTTACGGTAGTTCTAGCAGGAGCTCCTACGCTGGAAGCCGGGGAGGCCGAAACCTTTAAATCTCTAAAAAGCAAAGCTGTCAGATGGCTTAATTGGAACAGACCCCTCCCGGCCCATCTTCATAACGAAATCATCATGGTTAGAAGGGTGCCCTGGTTGGGTAAAACCGTAAAGACCATAAATGGGGACTGCATAACGGTCAGCTTCAGAGACCCTAGAATGGTCTCGCATATTTGTGCGGGTCTTAATAGATCCTTTGACTCCACCATTCAGACGCTCCCAGTGTCCTTTTTCTTTCCCCCTTATCACATGTATCTTGATAGAGGTAGAGACGACTGGACTATGGTTGAGAGGAGGGGTAGACATAGAAGACATAATGTAAGACCGGCTATGATGCCCCCGTATGCCCCCTTCTGTGATTTCAATCGGTTCAGTTGTTTAGACGGTTTAGATGGAGTGACTGACTATCCTCAGCCTATGCTCCAAGTTCTCCTTTTCCTGGCACCGGAAATAGTACACTGGCTGGTAAGGCCGAAACTAATGTAAAAACCTCTCCTAATTGTATACCAATGGATGTAGTCTCTATAAGGCTTCCTTCTCCTACCTCCTTTACACCTATAGTCCTAGACCCCTTGGTCACCCACCACTCAACAGCCTCTATGGACACCCCAGATGAAATATTATCATCTATGGTGCCCTCTAGTGCCCTTGAGATTGTAGAGTCTGCCCCTTGTCCTCCTGGCTTCAAACTTGCAGACTGGAATATTGCCGGTTGGAGACAGAAAGCGTCGTCTCTGGGTTGGAGGGAATCCCTTTCCCAATTTGACATCCTCTGTTTACAGGAGACCTGGGCAACGACAGATATCCTTTTTGACGGCTTTGTGTCCTATAATAACCCCGCGCATGAGTCTAACATGGGTAGGGCAAAAGGTGGGCTTGTAATTTTACTCTCTGTGAACTTTCCTGCACGTGTGAAATCCCATTTTATCGTGGGCTTCCACTCACAAATTCTAAGGCTGGAATGTAAAAGGGGTCGTGATACTTTGTTGATTAACCACTACAATAACATGTTTGATGCCACGAGTACTTGTGTAGTGGATGAGCTTGAAACTGCTGTGAGGAAGATATGTAGTGACATCCATAAGATCTATGATATCATTTGGGGTGGGGATTTCAACATCCGTACTTGCCCCCACTCCTTTACTAATGTCTGTGGGTTCAATGGTGTCAATGGGGAGAACCGGGCCCATTTTACCCACACTCCTTACGGAGACTCACTTGACACTCTTATGTTAAATATTGATTTATTGATTCAACAACCAGCCACGGATAAAGAGGGTAATATCGCACCAACCTTTGTTGGAAGGAATTCTGCCTCCGTTATTGATCACCTATTGTTATCAGTACATATTGCCCCACTTTGTACACTTCCGATTATTGTAGACTTTGGTAATAGTGACCACAATGCCATCACAATGTCGACCTCTATTTGGGGGACCAAGTCTAGTGATAAGCGGATGATAGTTGATGAGATCACCCCTTGCAGGCAAAATGGTATCCGTATCAAATGGTGTGGGGATAACTCGGAGAAACTTATGCGGAAAATTGTGGGGGCAGGTTCCGCAGTGATACTTAACTGTCTTGACTATGACTATGATACGGTGCATTATTGCTGATTTCGAGAAACTGGGCGTTATAATTAAAAGGTCTCCTACCATTACCAAGGGTATATCCAAGAGGACAGCTATGGGCTGATTCGACAGTACCTGCACGAAATCGCTACAAGATTTAAAGAGGGCTCTGTCGAGACAACCCAGAGATAGGGATGCTATCACATCCCTCAGGACGACTTATAAGCAGCAGCTGTTATGTAGAAAACAGGAGTTAAGGGAGCAAGCCTGGGATAACCTGACCAAAGCGGCGGAGTTGCACATCAGTAAGCTATTTTGGAGCACGGTCAATAGCCCCTTCCTTCAAAAGGAAGAATTCCCCGTTTTAACTGCTCATGTTAGTGAAGACAGCTGGGTACAATACTTCACAGGAATCTTTGATCCGGCTAGGGAGGTTCAGGATAGTCCTAGTGTCGATTCCACTGAACTTAACCTACCCCTGGGGATTACTATCCAAGAAGTAGATATTGCCATCAGTAAGAGTAAAGGGGGGAAGGCACCGGGACCGGACGGGGTCCCTGTCGACCTGTATAAAAACGATCAGGCACTGTGGAGCCCCCTCCTGACCCAGGTGTTTAATGCATCTGTTAGCGATAGTACACCGTCTACCTGGAGTGAATCCATAATCTTGCCTATCTATAAGAAGGGGGATAGAGGTGAGGCCAAGAACTACCGCCCTATCTCCTTTCTGGATTCCTCATTAAAAATCATGAGCAGGGTCTTACTGATGCGATTGGAGGAGTGGGCGGAAGTCAACCATATCCTTGCGGAATCCCAATTTGGTTTCCGAAAGGGTCGTGGCACAATTGAGCAGTGCATTAACCTAGATCTTATCAAAGGAAAATGCACTAAAGTCAAACAGGGCTCTTTATTCCTTTGTTTCGCAGACCTTTCAAGTGCTTTTGATCTGGTGGACCATTCGCTCCTATGGTCCACCATACTTGAAATGGGAGCTCCGTCAGCCATAATTCATTTTTTGGCCAGACTATATAACAAGCTGTCAGCCCAGATTCGCTTTGGCCAGGCGGGGGAATGCACTAAGAAGATCAGGGTCAAATCAGGTATAAGGCAGGGTTGTGTCCTGGCCCCGTTACTTTTCTCCCTCTTTATAAATTCTATGGAGTCCGAACTGAAGATGGTTCAAGCTGATGCCCCTCAAATAGAGGGCCAACCAGTACCGGTACTGATATATGCAGACGATACGGTCCTCCTTTCGAGAACCCCAATAGGTCTTCAAAAACTTATGAATTACTTTTATGATTTTCTTCAGGGGAGGAAATTAAAAATTAATAATTCTAAGACTTTTATCATGGCCTGTGGGAAAAAGGTGAAACAACTTAAACCATTCCAGTTCAGGGAACACCGAATAGAGGCTGTGGATACATTTTGTTACCTTGGCATAACTTTTAATAGTAGCGGGTCGTGGGCATCTGAGATCTTAAATGTCAAGGCCAAGATGGGTAAAGGGTCCTCAGGAGTATTTCGCTTTGCTTCTAAATTGGGCAGTCGTCGCATCCCTGATATGTTAAATGTCTATCGGCATAGATGCACTTCTATTGCCCTATATGGCTCAGGAGTATGGGGCCATTGTAACCAAGGGGATCTACAAGTAACCGAGAATTTGTTCCTCAAGAGACTCCTTTGCCTCCCCCCCTCGGCATCCACCGAACTGATTCACAAAGAGGCCGGGTTGGAACATTTGACAGATCTAACGGGATTGCGACCCCTTATGGTCTGGAGGTCGATCTGGGCAAAGGACGAAACTGGATTTACCATGCTAATTATCCAAGACTGTCTTCGTCTGGACAAAGTCCGCAAGATCCCCTGGCTAAATTATGTTTTAACGTCCTATAAGGAAATCTTTGATTTGGATATTCACATTGACCCCCTATGTGCTGTTAATATATCCAAACAGGAGGTTAAAAATGTCTTTTTGGGGATCAAATTCAATAGGCGTAGAGTTCAATGTAGTCATTTTACAACTCATGTTTTTTATTCCTCTAACATCGAGGAAGGTCATGGCATGCCTCAGTATTTGAAAGCAATTACCAAACAGTCACATCAGTTTGTTCTCACAAGGTTGAGATTAGGCATTGTCCATAATTTGATGGCATTTCCACGGATGAAAATTTATAGTTCAAGCCCTTGTCCGTGTGATGGTACCACCAAACAGAGCACATTGCACTTTATGCTAATTTGCCCACTGTATTTGGACCTTCGTTTGTGTTATCCTAAACCTGTTTTTATTAAATACTCTGTGTCTACAACTGCTCATGCCATGAAATTACTATTTGCACTCGATACCCTGGATATTTGTTTTTTTACCGCTACCTTTATTCTAAAAGCTGTGTCCCATAGAAAAAGTCTGGAATTTTAACACTGTTTTTTCTACCTGCTGTATAACTTAATTGCCCGGTTGAATACTCTCCCTCTAATGAATTGTCCCAAATATTGTAACATATGTAATTCCTGTTTGTAACTATTTTTAAAGTGATATTTTTAATCCTGTATGCTTTTATGATTGTTTATGAATAATCGAATAAAGCTTATGAACTGAACTGAACTGCATATTCTTTGCATACTTTTACTGTGTTAGCCAGAGAAATAGGCACACAGATAGGAATAAACAGTGAAAGCACAGAGGAAAGGTTTTAACCGGAAACTATGTAAGCCATGCATTTGAGCCTTAATGTTCTATGTGAACCATATTCCGTATGCTACACTTGTGTTTATTTTGATAAGCATATACAAAGGATAATGGGTTCTTGTTAGGTATTTTCCATAACCTATATTTGGAATTAAAACCCAACCTATACAGAGAGTGTTGTTATCGGATGTGCATCATAACAGAGAGGTTCTGTGACATTATTATTATTATTATTAAGGGAAATTTATAAAGCGCCTGGTTACGCACAGATGGCGTGTCCCCGCGCTGTGGCGAGTGGGGTTAGCAAAGTCGTGCCGCAAGGTCAGCTCGGCCTACTGTGTGTAAAGGTCGGTTTTTAATTTCTTCCTGAAGCCGAAATGTAATCATTTCTAGTGGTTTCTGATTTGAATGGGAATGGCGTACACTCAACATGAGAGTTGTTTCAGAACTTAACTTCGTCTGCATATTTTTTTTAGGATCATTTACCATCAGAAGGAAGACCAACTGAGACTCCATAGGTTTGTGAATTGCACCATGGCATTTTTTTTTCTCTGTTATTAGTCCGATGAAAGTTGTGAATCCCTGAATCGTTTGGATCCTTGCAAGAAGTAACAGCAATAGTAAATGTTGAAAACAGTTAATAAACTATATGTTCATCTAACATAGGGAGAGTCTATTGATGCCTCTGCTCATCATTAATTAAAAAAAATTAGCTATGAAGACATTATAATAGGTAGAGCAGAAGCATGTTGATATGGAATACTGGAGAGATTTGCCCAATGGTATGTTAAATAAATTGAATTCCCGAAAAATATTTTGCTTCTATGGAAAAGGTGAAGTATCAAGTTGTTAAACTGGTGAACATTAAGCAGGTACATCAAACTGTACATTTCATTGCAATGTAGTGTTTGGCAGGGTGATCATGGAAAATAAAACACAAAGGTACGGTATGGAAAATGTTAACATGTTTCAAAGCTATCATAGATGCTGGTAGTCTTTCTTATGGTCATAGAACAGAAGATTGAAAATGACATGCAACATATATGAAGATATTTTGACTTTGCTTGTAGATGTGGAGACAAAAAAAGCGTAGTACAAAAGGTAATCTTAGATATACCTGAAAGGGAACCGACATATATGTCCTGAAGAATATTAGCCACAAATTAGTGAGGGCAGCGTTAATCTTTGTAAGAGCAGAACGTTTTTCCTTAGGCACATTCTGAGGCCTTGAGATTATAGAAATGTAATCAATGTGCCTAAAAAGATAGGAAGCAGATGAACCTAAAGGAAGCAGTTCAAAAGCCTGGCCTATTTCATGGACAAGTGGTAGAAATTTGAGAGATATTTAATGCATCGCAGTGAGTAGAATAATGGCACCACCGTAGATCAAGGTACGTAATATATACAAACAGCTATTTTCAAACATGTACCAAAGTCAATTAATTTGTGTTACCTTAGACACATTATAAAAATATTGCTTTGTTTTTCTGACAATAATGGTAACAGATAAAAATCTAATTTGCCCTGTTGCAGATAAGGTATATAATTTCCAAGAAAATTAGAGATATTCTACTCTTTTCTAAGCTTGGTGAAGAAACCACAGAGCACGTTCCTTGCCAGTGTGTTCCACAAAAGTCACTAAATAAACCTGTGGTGAAGGCTCTGGTAGCTTGGTATAAAAGCAGTCAGGCTTTACTTAGCAGCAATGCTCACAGTATTTATGCAGAAGTCAAACAGTAATAAAGTGAAAATACAACACAAGAAAAATCACAAACCAATTTTGAATAAAGTAATACGTAATAAATAAAATGACAGCAAAATGAGAGAAATTCAATTTGTACAAACATTGTTCCACACAAAAGCACCTAGTCACACTTGGCCAGGTCAAAGTCATGAGTTTAGGCGATGGAACGCAGTTCTGATACAAGGACCAGGTTTGTCCTGATGAAAGGTTTACCTTCCCACAATCCAAGTCCACTTGGGTGCCCTCTGCTGGAGCTTCACATTTGCGGAGTACGCAAAGGAGTCCGTTGTCGGCAAGAGCAGGTCGCTGCTTGAGCGTGACATTGGCGGCTGACCTAGACTGTTGCTGTTTAGCATGAAGAGCAGGTCTTCACTGGAGCTTCACTTTGGCAAGAGACACAACATTAATTGCTGACGCGAAGAGCATTTTCTCGCTTGAGCTTTGCAGTGGTCGGCATCGCATGTGGTCATTTTTTGCTACAAACGGTGGTAGTGCAGTCATGAGGAGCTCTACATTTTCACCTGGAGTTCTGTTTTGAGGCAGAAGGACTTTATCCCGATGTCAGCCAAGGGTCTATGGCCTGGGGGCACCTATAGGGGATCTGCACTCACTCCAGCAGAGGCCAGCAACAGGGCTCAGGTTGGTCCAATTAGAGTTGGTCAGCTGGGCGGTTGCAGGGAAGGCCTCTGGAAGCTTGTTGCCTCCCTGTAGCTCAACATTAGAAATTAAACAGTACATCCTGTATCCATAGACCAAACAATAAACAATTACCATACACAAGGAACTGAATCAATTTGTATACATGTATTTCATTTAGTATTGTTTAAGGATCAATTGGTTATATGCACTTTACTCAAATCTTGAGCTTAAACATATTTGAGAAACATAACAAAGCAAGTTAGAACACATGCATATTGAAAGACAAAAAGATAACAAATATAAATGGCACAACTCAAAAAACTAAAATTTAGCTGACTGTGAAGATATATCCATCTCATAAGTACAAACAAGTAAACTCATAGTCCTGCAAAAGTAAATTACAGAAAAAGATGAATCTTAAAGTCCTTTCTTTTTTGTAGTTGGTTATATCAATGCAGTCAATGGGGCCCCAGAGGCTGGTGTTTTGCTTTAGTGAATGTTCTCAGAGACAAAAGTGTGTTTGGCCTTTTTACTAGATTTTTAAGGGAACTGTTCTGTGTTACATAGACACTCCACCTTGCTTATTAACACTGATGTGTTTCAACCTTCTTTGAATGGAATATGCAAATTACATCAAGGTCATCATCAAGGTGTAACATTGTAGATGAGGCCACTGTAAACAAAAAATTGTACTAAAAAGTGGTCCCCATGGGTCCAGAGAAGATATGCAAGAAAAGGATATCAAGTACATACCTAAAATTCTTGGTAATTGTGTACTGTTAACATAAGGCAATACAGCTTTAAATTCACATGTCCATGCAATGCATGCGAGTGTACCAACTCACACCCTAGGTGCTAAAAACATAGTTGTCACGTATTTTAGAAGTATGAATCACAAGGCATTATGAACTGACAGAAAAAGTCAAAAAGGAGCCTAGCGGATCATGTTAAAGTTTGTCATTAACAACGAGTTTCAAGATCTCTCTACCTTTAACCCCTTCGATGCTGATGACGGAGCGGTTCCGTCATCAGCATCGGTTGGGCTGTGCAGATGACGGAACGGCTCCGTCATCAGTACAGCCCTGGGGCATCGATGTTGGTGCTTGTACCTGGGGTGGCAGCGGAAGACTTTCCGCTGCCACCCCCTGGCCCCCCCCGCTTCCTGGTGACGTCAGCGCGCGCCGACGTCATCAGGAAGCGCTGGAAGCGCTGGAAGCCATTTGTTTTCAGCGCGTCCAGCAGACAGGTCGGTGTTTGGTGCTCCGGTGAGGCGGGGGGGGCGTTTTTCGGTGCTTTGAGGCATCGGGGGGGAGGAAACTGTGTTTCCTCTCCCCTGATGTCCCAATGCACGCATTCCTGGTGCACGATTGCGCACAGCGTCGCGATCGTGCACCAGGAATGCCCCACTAGCCACCAGGGATTCTGTTTGGGCATATTTATTTGTCGAGGAAGCAACCCCTTGGGCAAGGGTCGCTTCCTGTTGGGGCCATATTATTTATCAGACTTTTCTGCCCCCCCTGGGGCAGATCGGCCGTTTTTTTGGCCGATCTGCACCCAGGGGGGGGCAGAAAAGCCCACTAGTCACCAGGGATTTGTTTACATTTGAAAAGGAAGCGACCCCTTGGGGAAGGGTCGCTTCCTAATGGCCCTAATTTTTTTTTAGACTTTTCTGCCCCCCCTGGTGGCAGATTGGCTGTTTTTCGGGCCGCATCTGGACCCAGGGGGTGGGGCAGAAAAGCCCACTAGACACCAGGGATTGAATTATATTTATAAAGGAAGCGACCCCTTGGGCAAGGGTCGCTTCCTTAGGGGGATAAAATATTTTTCAGACTTTTCTGCCCCCCCTGGGGCAGATCGGCCGTTTTTTTGGCCGATCTGCACCCAGGGGGGCAGAAAAGCCCACTAGTCACCAGTGATTTGTTTACAATTGAAAAGGAAGCGACCCCTTGGGGAAGGGTCGCTTCCTAGTAGCCCTTATTTTTTTTAGACTTGTCTGCCCCCCCTGGGGGCAGATCAGCCGTTTTTTGGGCCGCATCTGAACCCAGGGGGGGGTAGAAAAGCCCACTAGACACCAGGGATTTTATTATATTTATAAAGGAAGCAACCCCTTGGGCAAGGGTCGCTTCCAGGGGGCATTATAAATATTGTAGACTGTTCTGCCCCCCCTGGGGGCAGATCAGCTGTTTTTTTTACCGTTTCTGGACCCAGGGGGGGATAGAAAAGCCCACTAGACTCCAGGTTTTTTTTTTTTATAGGGAGCGACCCCTTGGCCAAGGGTTGCTTCCTTGGGCCCATTTGTTTTCAAAAGTATGTTCTGCCGTGTCTTTATTTGGCCTCTCTGCCCTCCGTAGTGTTGCTTCCAGGGGGCCCACGTTTATAATGATTTATAATCTTCCCCCCTTGGGGACAGACACCCCATTTGTGACATACCCTGTGACATAGCCTGTTGTAATGTGTGTTGTTTTTGTTTCTTCTAATGTGTATTGTTTTTTTTTCTCTTTAGATTGTTGCAGTCTGCGGTTCCGTTACTGGTGGTTCTGTTGTTCTGCTGTTTCTGTAGTTGCATGTGTTTGGTAAGAGACCTATTTTTTGTTCAATTGTAATGTAATTGTTTATTTTGCAAAGTGTGTAGTAATACGAGTATGTTTGGTTTCTGTTTGTTGTGATTGTAAAACATGTTTTGCATTTGTTTTTGATGTGTCCTTCTGTAGATGTAAGTTTTTTTTTTCTTCTTTCTAGTGGGATATCGTTGCCTATTTGCTGTGTCTTTGCAGAGTAGGTGCTGGTGAGTGTGGCTGTGTCTTGTAAGTGAATTGTATATTTTTTCTAAATATAGTTTTTTGTGAAAAAGGCTTACATTTTTTATCTTACTTTGCGCAGTGTTGGGGTTGTTGAGTTGTTTGTGCAGACTCATTTATTTGTAAGGATAATGGCTAGCCGCCGGATTACTGCTCAGCAAGTTGTTGGAATGCTTTTTGATTCTTCCTCTGACCATGGTCCAGAGACTGACTCTGAATCTGAGCCAGAGGTGGGAGGTGAAGATTCAGGTAGTGAGTTTTCTCTACACATGGCTTCATCTGATGATGGAGACACTCTGAGTGCTTATGAAGCTACTTTTGGTGTGGATGATGTGCCTGTGGTTGCGGAGGACATTGCTGTGCCTGCGGTTGCGGTGATGACATTGCTGTTCCAATACTGCGGAAAGAGACATCTGGGCTGCAGCCGGGGGCTGCTAGACTTCCAGTTGGTGTAGTGAGACAAGAGGCAGCTGGGCGGCAGCCTGCGTCTGCAAGACTTGACGTTGAAAGTTCTGACCTCTGGGTTGCACCAGGCATGGTGCAGCCGGCATTGCCTGAATTTACTGGTGTTCCAGGGTGTAGGGTGAACACTGAAAACTTTTTGCCTATTGATTTTTTCAAGTTGTTTATGGATGATGTGTTTTTGGCAGAGATTGTAGAGCAGACTAATTTGTATGCTGAATTTTTTTTGAGGGTGAACAGTGCCAGCCTTAAGCCCCACGCTAGAGCTACCCGGTGGACTCCCACAAATTTGGAGGAGATGAAAAAGTTTTTGGGTTTAACTTTTTTGATGGGCTTGCTTTGGAAACCATCAATGGCTTCATATTGGTCTACTAGTCCCTAACAGCTATATTTCCGGCAGTCATGAGTCGTGATAGGTATTTGCTTCTGCTTCGGATGATGCATTTTGTTGACAATAGTCTTGCTTTGCCAAGAGATCACCCTAAATGTGACCGTCTTTACAAGATTCGGCCTGCCATTGATCATTTTGTTGATCGATTTCCTGAGATCTTTTATCCTGGGAAAGAAATTGGAGTGGATGAGTCTTTGCTGTTGATCAAGGGCCGCTTGGTATTTCGGCAATACATTCCTAGTAAGAGGGCACGCTATGGAATCAAACTGTATATGCTGTATGACAGTGAGACTGGATATGTCTCTAATTTCAGGGTGTACACTGGTAAGGAATCCAGGATTAACCCCCCTGGTTGTCCGTCGACTTTTGGAGTGACTGAGAAAATTGTGTGGGAACTTGGTCGTGGATTTTTTAACAAAGGCCATCATTTGTATGTCGATAACCTCTACACTGGTGTGCGGTTGTTCAGGGAATTGGCCAAAGTGGACACTGTTGCTTGTGGCACAATCCGCTCAAACAGTAAAGGTTTCCCAAAAGAACTTGTTTGTCGAAAGCTTGCTCCGGGACAGTGCAGTGCATTGCGTTGTGAGGAGCTTCTAGCTGTGAAGTTTTCAGACAGGAGAGATGTCTACATGTTGACTACAATACATGATGAAAGCACTGAACCGGTGCCTGTTTGGGGTCAGGTTGCAGAAGTGCGCAAACCTGTGTGCATAATGCACTACAATAAGTACATGGGTGGTGTTGACAGAGTAGATCAGAGGTTGGAACCGTATGCTGCTCTTCGTAAGGCTTACATTTGGTACAAGAAGTTGGCTATCCATCTTTTCCACTTGGCAATCTTTAATGCTTTTGTTGTGTTCCAGAAATCTTGTCCCCAGTCAAAGATGACTTTTGTAAAGTTTCAGGAGTCTGTAGTAGGCAGCCTTGTTTTAGTGGAACAGGCAAGTGTTCCTAGAGTTGGAGTGGTGGAGGATGTTGCCAGATTGAAAGATCGCCACTTTGCTGATCAAATTCCTCCTACAACCTCAAAAGACTTTCCCAGTCGGAGATGTAGAGTCTGTTGGCGAAGAGGTTTGCGGAAGGAGGTTCGTATGTACTGCCCCAACTGCCCTTCAAACCCCGGGCTGTGTGTACCTGCTTGTTTCAGATTGTACCACACACAAAAGAATTTTTGGGAGTATCAATGAGTGGTAAAGTGAACTGCTTGGTCTTTATTCTTTAAAACTTATTGTTCAGTTTCAAAGTTTGCATTTGTGTAGTCTTTTTAGATTTAGTTGTTGAGTTAGTAGATTTGTATCAATTTGCAATTTGTTTTTGTTTTTCTTTTATTTAAAAAAAAACTAAAGTATGATGTTGGTTTGCGTGTAGTGTCCATTGTCTGACGGTGTGCATGGTTTGGCGCTTGGCTGCCGGTGTCTGTGGACTGGTGCTTGTCTGGCGGTGTCTGTGGACTAGTGCTTGGCTGGCGGTGTGCGTGGTCTGGTGTTTGGTTGGCGGTGTGTGTGCTCTTGCGCTTGCCTGGTGTTGTGTTTGGATTTGTCTTTGGCTGGTGGTGTGGGTGGAGTGGTGCTTGGCTGGCGGTGTGTGTGGAGTTACGCTTGGCTGGTGGTGTGTGTTGAGTGGTGCTTGGCTGGTGGTGTGTGTGGAGTGGCGCTTGGCTGGTGGTGTGCGTGGAGTGGTACTTGGCTGTCTGTGCACGGAGTGGTGCTTGGATGGTGGTGTGTGTGGAGTGGCGCTTGGCTTGCGGTGTGCGTGGAGTGGTGCTTGGCTGGTGGTGTGTGTGGAGTGGTACTTGGCTGTCGGTGTGCGCTGAGTGGTGTTTGGCTGGCGGTGTGCATGGTCTGGTGCTTGGATGGTGGTGTGTGTGGAGTGGCGCTTGGCTGGTGGTGTGCGTGGAGTGGTACTTGGCTGTCTGTGCACGGAGTGGTGCTTGGCTGGCGGTGTGTGTGGAGTGGTGCTTTGCTGGATGGTGTGCGTGGAGTGGTACTTGGCTGTCTGTGCACGGAGTGGTGCTTGGCTGGTGTTGTGTTTGTGGAGTGGCGCTTGGCTGGTGGTGTGTGTAGAGGGGCGCTTGGCTGGTGGTGTGCGTGGAGTGGTACTTGGCTGTCTGTGCACGGAGTGGTGTTTGGCTGGCGGTGTGTGTGGAGTGGCGCTTGGCTTGCGGTGTGCGTGGGGTGATGCTTGGCTGATGGTGTGTGTGGAGTGGTACTTGGCTGCCGGTGTGTGCTGAGTGGTGTTTGGCTGGCGGTGTGCATGGTATGGTGCTTGGATGGTGGTGTGCGTGGAGTGGCGCTTGGCTGGCGGTGTGTGTGGAAGTGGCGCTTGGCTGGATGGTGTGCGTGGAGTGGTACTTGGCTGTATGTGCACGGAGTGGTGCTTGGCTGGTGTTGTGTTTGTGGAGTGGCGCTTGGCTGGTGGTGTGTGTAGAGGGGCGCTTGCCTGGTGGTGTGCGTGGAGTGGTACTTGGCTGTCTGTGCACGGAGTGGTGCTTGGCTGGCGGTGTGTGTGGAGTGGCGCTTGGCTTGCGGTGTGCGTGGAGTGGTGCTTGGCTGGTGGTGTGTGTGGAGTGGTACTTGGCTGTCGGTGTGCGCTGAGTGGTGTTTGGCTGGCGGTGTGCATGGTCTGGTGCTTGGATGGTGGTGTGTGTGGAGTGGCGCTTGGCATGTGGTGTGCGTGGAGTGGTACTTGGCTGTCTGTGCACAGAGTGGTGCTTGGCTGGCGGTGTGTGTGGAGTGGTGCTTTGCTGGATGGTGTGCGTGGAGTGGTACTTGGCTGTCTGTGCACGGAGTGGTGCTTGGCTGGTGTTGTGTTTGTGGAGTGGCGCTTGGCTGGTGGTGTGTGTAGAGGGGCGCTTGGCTGGTGGTGTGCGTGGAGTGGTACTTGGCTGTCTGTGCACGGAGTGGTGTTTGGCTGGTGGTGTGTGTGGAGTGGCGCTTGGCTTGCGGTGTGCGTGGAGTGATGTTTGGCTGGTGGTGTGTGTGGAGTGGTACTTGGCTGTCGGTGTGCGCTGAGTTGTGTTTGGCTGGCGGTGTGCATGGTCTGGTGCTTGGATGGTGGTGTGCGTGGAGTGGCACTTGGCTGGCGGTGTGTGTGGAAGTGGCGCTTGGCTGGATGGTGTGCGTGGAGTGGTACTTGGCTGTCTGTGCACGGAGTGGTGCTTGGCTGGTGTTGTGTTTGTGGAGTGGCGCTTGGCTGGTGGTGTGCGTGGAGTGATGCTTGGCTGTTGGTGTGTGTGGAGTGGTACTTGGCTGTCGGTGTGTGCTGAGTTGTGTTTGGCTGGCGGTGTGCATGGTCTGGTGCTTGGATGGTGGTGTGGGTGGACTGGCGCTCGGCTGGCGGTGTGTGAGTAGTTACTTTCTGTTGGTCACTACACACACGGCTAGTTGAGTGACACTCCACACAGTCCATCATTTTGTGTAGTTGCAATGTCAGAAATATGGGCGTGTGAAAGTGATGGGCCCTTGAATGGCGCTGTCTGCTGGTGTGAGTGTTGAAATGTGATGGGTCCGTGGCTGGCGGTGTGAATGTTTTGTATGTGTCACCCGTACGAAAGGTGTATGAATGGCCTGTAAAGAGGTTGGTGCCTTGACGTGGCTTTACAGCTCACGAGCTGTGAGTCAGTGGTTCAGTTTATCATACTTTCAATTATACGCAGTGTATTTCATTTTTGTGAAATTACTTGCGAATACAATTGTATGTACTGAATCATCACTCACCCTCGTGCCAAATCCAACCAGTATGTGTGTGTGCTTGCGGATTATATGGCTGTGCAGTAATATTTTTCTTTTATCTCTTTCTGAAGTAGGGTGTACCTTGTCCCTTATTGTGATTGTTGTTATGTGTTGCTTTTCCTTCCGGATGGTGTCAATGGTCTGGTTTGTATCAGGTATGAAAGGTGCGTGAATGGCCTGTAAAACGGCTGGTGCCTTGTCGTGGCTTTACAGCTCACGAGTTGCGAGTCACTGGTTCGGTTTTTATGCATATATTTTTTGACAGAGCATTTCATTTTTTTTAAATATCTTGTTAATAAAATTTTATGTACTGAACCATCACTCGCCCTCGTGCCAAATCCAACCAGTATGTGTTTGTGCTTGCGGATTAGATGGCTGTGCAGTAATATTTGTCTTTTATCTCTTTCTGAAGTAGGCTGTACCTTGTCCCTTATTGTGATTGTTGTTATGTGTTGCTTTTCCTTTTGGATGGTGTCAATGGTCTGGTTTGTATCAGGTATGAAAGGTGCGTGAATGGCCTGTAAAACAGTTGGTGCCTTGACGTGGCTTTACAGCTCACGAGTTGCGAGTCACTGGTTTGGTTTTTATGCATTTATTTATTGACAGAGCATTTCATTTTTTTAAAATATCTTGTTAATAAAATTTTATATACTGAACCATCACTCGCCCTCGTGCCAAATCCAACCTGTATGTGTGTGTCTTTGAGGAATAGATAGCCGTGCTTGAATGTTTGACTTTTGAGTAACTCTGTTAAGGTGTGGTATCATTTTACTCGGGAGAACAAGGGGAACGCTGGGTGGTAGGACAGTTTTGCCGGCACGGAGATCCCACGCAAAAAAGTTTGGAAAAGTGATATTTTTGCCTAATTTTAAGGTTTGCAAGGAATTCTGGGTAGGAAAACATTGGGGGACCCACGCATGCCATACCTCCCTGGATTCCCCTGGGTGTCTAGTTTTCAGAACTGTTCGGGTTTGGTAGTTTCCAGAGATGGCCACCGAGCAACGGGCCAAAAACTCAGGTGCCCCCCCCCAAAAATCAAGGTTATTTTGCTATAGGGTATTTTAAATTCACTACCGTACGATTTGGACCTTTTCCTGTTGCAGCCACTATACCTACCCACGCAAGTGAGCTACCATTTTTATCGGGAGACCTTGGGGAACACTGGGTGGGAGGAAATTTGTGTGAGCCCAGTAATGCCATGCTTTCCCACACAAAAATGTGTGAAAAATTGGATTTTTTTGAGCTATAATCGAGATTTGCAAGGGATTCTGGGTAAAGGAACGTTGGAGGATCCACCCAAGCCATACCTCCTTGGAAGCCCCCGGGTGTCTACTTTTCAGAAATGTGTGGGTTTGGTAGGTTTCCCTAGATGGCCGACTAGCACGGGGCCAAAAACCCAGGTAACCCCTCTTGCAAAATCTGGTAGTTTTGACAATGGTGACAATGTCAAAACCACCAGCTTTTGCAAGAGGGGTTACCTGGGTTTTTGTCCCCGTGCTAGACGGCCATCTAGGGAAACCTCAAACCTACCAAACCCACACATTTTTGAAAAGTAGACACCCGGGGGCTTCCAAGGAGGTATGGCTTGCGTGGATCCTCCAACGTTCCTTTACCCAGAATCCCTTGCAAACCTCAATTTTAGCTGAAAAAATCAGTTTTTTCACACTTTTTTGTGTGGGAAAGCGAGGCATCAATGGGCTCACACAAATTACCTCCCACCCAGCGTTCCTCCAGGTCTCCCGATAAAAATGGTACCTCACTTGCGTGGGTAGGCATAGTGGCTGCAACAGGAAAAGGCCCAATTCGTACGGTGGAGACTTAAAAATTACCTTTAGTAAAACTATCTTATTTTTTGAGGGGGTCATCTGAGCTTTTGGCCCGGGGCTTGGCGGGCTTCTTTGGAAACTACCAAACCCAAACAGTTCTGAAAACTAGACACCCGGGGGAGTCCAGGGAGGTATGGCATGCGAGGGTCCCCCAATGTTTTCCTACCCAGAAATCCCTGCAAACCTTAAATTTAGGTTAAAAAACCCACTCGTCCATACATTTTTGGGTGAGATCTCCCTGCCGGCACAAATGTCCTACCACCCAGCATTCCCCTTGTTCTCCCGAGTAAAATGATACCTCACTTGTGTGGGTGGGCCAAAGGCCTGTGACTAAGGTAGGGGGGCTTAATTTGTCAAACATAAATACTACTTTTTTAAAAATGAATTTTTTGCCTGTTCTGCTTTGGGGCACCCACACAAGTGAGGTATCATTTTACTCGGGAGAACAAGGGGAATGCTGGGTGGTAGAACATTTTTGCCGGCACGGAGATCCCACGCAAAAATGTTTGGGAAAGTGATATTTTTACCTAATTTTAAGGTTTGAAAGGAATTCTGGGTAGGAAAACATTGGGGGACCCACGCATGCAATACCTCCCTGGACTCCCCTGGGTGTCTATTTTTCATAACTGTTCGGGTTTGGTAGTTTCCAAAGATGGCCACCGAGCCCCGGGCCAAAAACTCAGGTCCCCCCCCAAAAATCAAGGTTATTTTGCTATAGGGTATTTTAAATTCACCACCGTACGATTTGGACCTTTTCCTGTTGCAGCCACTATGCCTACCCACACAAGTGAGGTACCATTTTTATCAAGAGACCTTGGGGAATGCTGGGCGGGAGGAAATTTGTGTAAGCCCAGTGATGCCACGCTTTTCCACACAGAAATGTGTGAAAAATCTGATTTTTTTGAGCTATAATCGAGATTTGCAAGGGATTCTGGGTAAAGGAACTTTGGAGGATCCACGCAAGCCACACCTCCTTGGAAGCCCCCGGGTGTCTACTTTTCAGAAATGTGTGGGTTTGGTAGGTTTCCCTAGATGGCCGACTAGCACGGGGCCAAAAACCCAGGTAACCCCTCTGGCAAAAGCTGGTGGTTTTGACAATGGTGACAATGTCAAAACCACCAGCTTTTGCAAGAGGGGTTACCTGGGTTTTTGGCCCCGTGCTAGACGGCCATCTATGGAAACCTACCAAACCCACACATTTCTGAAAAGTAGACACCCGGGGGCTTCCAAGGAAGTATGGCTTGTGTGGATCCTCCAACGTTCCTTCCCCCAGAATCCCTTGCAATCCTCAATTTTAGCTGAAAAAAATAGTTTTTTCACACTTTTTTGTGTGGGAAAGTGTGGCATCACTGGGCTCACACAAATTACCTCCCACCCAGCGTTCCCCCAGGTCTCCCGATAAAAATGGTACCTCACTTGCGTGGGTACTCATAGTGGCTGCAACCAGAAAAGGCCCAATTCGTACGGTGGAGACTTAAAAATTACCTTTAGTAAAACGATCTTATTTTTTGAGGGGGTCACCTGAGCTTTTGGCCCGGGGCTTGGCGGGCATCTTTGGAAACTACCAAACCCAAACAGTTCTGAAAACTAGACACCCGGGGGAGTCCCGGGAGGTATGGCATGCGTGGGTCCCCCAATGTTTTCCTACCCAGAAATCCCTGCAAACCTTAAATTTAGGTTAAAAACCCACTTTTCCATACATTTTTGGATGGGATCTCCCTGCCGGCACAAATGTCCTATCACCCAGCGTTCCCCTTGTTCTCCCGAGTAAAATGATACCTCACTTGTGTGGGTGGGCCAAAGGCCTGTGACTAAGGTAGGGGGGCTTAATTTGTCAAACTTAAATACTACTTTTTAAAAAATTCATTTTTAGCCTGTTCTGCTTTGGGGCACACACACAAGTGAGGTATCATTTTACTCGGGAGAAGAAGGGAAACGCTGGGTGGTAGGACATTTTTGCCGGCACGGAGATCCCACGCAAAAAAGTTTGGAAAAGTGATATTTTTACCTAATTTTAGGGTTTGCAAGGAATTCTGGGTAGGAAAACATTGGGGGACCCACGCATGTCATACCTCCCTGGACTCCCCCGGGTGTCTAGTTTTCAGAACAGGTCCGGTTTGGTAGTTTCCACAGATGGCCACCGAGCCCCGGGCCAAAAACTCAGGTGCCCCCCCAAAATCAAGGTTATTTTGCTATAGGGTATTTTAAATTCACCACCGTACGATTTGTACCTTTTCCTGTTGCAGCCACTATGCCTACCCACGCACGTGAGGTACCATTTTTATCGGGAAACCTTGGGGAACGCTGGGCGGGAGGACATTTCTGTGAGCCCAGTAATTCCACGCTTTTCCACACAAAAATGTGTGAAAAATCTGATTTTTTTGAGCTATAATCGAGATTTGCAAGGGATTCTGGGTAAAGGAACGTTGGAGGATCCACGCAAGCCAAACCTCCTTGGAAGCCCCCGGGTGTCTACTTTTCAGAAATGTGTGGGTTTGGTAGGTTTCCCTAGATGGCCGACTAGCACGGGGCAAAAACCCAGGTAACCCCTCTTGCAAAATCTGGTGGTTTTGACAATGGTGACAATGTCAAAATCACCAGCTTTTGCAAGAGGGGTTACCTGGGTTTTTGGCCCCGTGCTAGACGGCCATCTAGGGAAACCTACCAAACCCACACATTTCTGAAAAGTAGACACCCGGGGGCTTCCAAGGAGGTATGGCTTGCGTAGATCCTCCAACGTTCCTTTACCCAGAATCCCTTGCAAACCTCAATTTTATCTGAAAAAAATCATTTTTTTCACACTTTTTTTGTGTGGGAAACCGTGGCATCACTGGGCTCACACAAATTACCTCCCACGAAGCGTTCCCCCTGGTCTCCCGATTAAAATGGTACCTCACTTGCGTGGGTAGGCATAGTGGCTGCAACAGGAAAAGGCCCAATTCGTACGGTGGAGACTTAAAAATTACCTTTAGTAAAACTATCTTATTTTTTGAGGGGGTCACCTGAGCTTTTGGCCCGGGGCTTGGCGGGCATCTTTGGAAACTACCAAACCCAAACAGTTCTGAAAACTAGACACCCGGGGGAGTCCAGGGAGGTTTGGCATGCGTGGGTCCCCCAATGTTTTCCTACCCAGAAATCCCTGCAAACCTTAAATTTAGGTTACAAAACCCACTTTTCCATACATTATTGGGTGGAATCTCCCTGCCGGCACAAATGTCCTGCCACCCAGCGTTCCTCTTGTTCTCCCGAGTAAAATGATACCTCACTTGTGTGGGTGGGCCAAGGGCCTTTGACTAAGGTAGGGGGGCTTAATTTGTCAAATTTAAATACTACTTTTTTTTAAATTAATTTTTAGCCTGTTCTGCTTTGGGGCACCCACACAAGTGAGGTATCATTTTACTTGGGAGAACAAGGGGAACGCTGGGTGGTAAGAAATTTTCGCCGGCACGGAGATCCCACCCAAAAATGTATGGAAAAGTGGGTTTTTTAACCTACATTTAAGGTTTGCAAGGAATCCTGGGTAGGAAAACTTTGAGGGACCCACGCATGCCATACCTCCCTGGACTCCCCCGGGTGTCTAGTTTTCAGAACTGTTTGGGTTTGGTAGTTTCCAAAGATGGCCACCGAGCCCCGGGCCAAAAACTCAGGTGCCCCCCCAAAAATCAAGCTAGTTTTGCTATAGGTTATTTTAAATTCTCCACCGTACGATTTGGACCTTTTCCTGTTGCAGCCACCGTGCCTACCCACGCAAGTGATGTACCATTTGTATCGGGAGACCTTGGGGAACGCTGGGTGGGTGGAAATTTGTTGATCCACGCAGATTCCGGAACTTTCCACCACAGAAACGTGAGGAAAATGCATTTTTTTCACAATTTATTTAGCTTTGCAAGGGATTCTGGGTAACAGAACCTGGTGGTAGGCAGTCGAGTCACCCCATCCTGAATTCCCCTGGGTGTCTAGTTTTCAAAAATGTATAGGTTTGCTAGGTTTCCCTAGGTGCCAGCGGAGCTAGGGTTCAAAAACAAAAGGTACTCTCTTTGCTCAATAAGGGCAGGATTTCACTGGGAAATTGAGGTGCGACCACGTTGCGTTTTGCGCTGTTTCCTGTCGCAGGCACTAGGCAGACCCAGGCAAGTGAGGTACCATTTTTTTTGGGAGACCCGGGGGAACGCTGGGTCGGTAGAAATTTGTTGATCCACCCAGATTCCAGAACTTTCCACCACAGAAATGTGAGGAAAATGCGTTTTTTTTGTCAATTTCTTAGCTTTGCAAGGGATTCTGGGTAACAGAACCTGGTGGTAGGCAGTCGAGTCACCCCTTCCTGAATTTCCCTGGGTGTCTACTTTTCAAAAATGTATAGGTTTGCTAGGTTTCCCTAGGTGCCAGTGGAGCTAGGGTTCAAAAACAAAAGGTACTCTCTTTGCCCAAAAAGGGCAGGATTTCACTGGGAAATTGAGGTGCGACCACGTTGCGTTTTGCGCTGTTTCCTGTCGCAGGCACTAGGCAGACCCAGGCAAGTGAGGTACCATTTTTTTTGGGAGACCCGGGGGAACGCTGGGTCGGTAGAAATTTGTTGATCCACCCAGATTCCAGAACTTTCCACCACAGAAATGTGAGGAAAATGCGTTTTTTTTGTCAATTTCTTAGCTTTGCAAGGGATTCTGGGTAACAGAACCTGGTGGTAGGCAGTCGAGTCACCCCTTCCTGAATTTCCCTGTTTGTCTACTTTTCATAAATGTATAGGTTTGCTAGGTTTCCCTAGGTGCCAGTGGAGCTAGGGTTCAAAAACAAAAGGTACTCTCTTTGCCCAAAAAGGGCAGGATTTCACTGGGAAATTGAGGTGCGACCACGTTGCGTTTTGCGCTGTTTCCTGTCGCAGGCACTAGGCAGACCCAGGCAAGAAAGGTACCATTTTTTTCGGGAGACCCGGGGGAACGCTGGGTGAGTAGAAATGTGTTGATCCACGCAGATTCCAGAACTTTCCACCACGGAAATGTGAGGAAAATGTTTTTTTGTTGTCAATTTCTAAGCTTTGCAAGGGATTCTGGGTAACAGAACCTGGTGGTAGGCAGTCGAGTCACCCCATCCTGAATTCCCCTGGGTGTCTACTTTTCAAAAATGTATAGGTTTGCTAGGTTTCCATAGGTGCCGGCGGAGCTAGGGTTCAAAAACAAAAGGTAGTCTCTTTGCCCAAAAAGGGCAGGATTTCACTGCGAAATTGAGGTGCGACCACGTTGCATTTTGCGCTGTTTCCTGTTGCAGGCACTGGGCAGACCCAGGCAAGTGAGGTACCATTTTTTTTGGGAGACCCGGGGGGATGCTGGGTGGGTGGACATTTGTGGATCCACGCAGATTCCAGAACTTTCTACCACAGAAATGTGAGGAAAATGCTTTTTTTTGTCAATTTCTTAGCTTTGCAAGCGATTCTGGGTAACAGAACCTGGTGGTAGGCAGTCGAGTCACCCCATCCTGAATTCCCCTCAGTGTCTACTTTTCAAAAATGTATAGGTTCGCTAGGTTTCCCTAGGTGCCGGCAGAGCAAGGGTTCAAAAACAAAAGGTAGTCTCTTTGCCCAAAAAGGGCAGGATTTCACTGGGAAATTGAGGTGCGACCACGTTGCGTTTTGCGCTGTTTCCTGTCGCAGGCACTAGGCAGACCCAGGCAAGTGAGGTACCATTTTTTTGGGAGACCCGGGGGAACGCTGGGTGGGTGGAAATTTGTTGATCCACACAGATTCCAGACCTTTCCACCACAGAAATGTGAGGAAAATGCGTTTTTTTTGTCAATTTCTTAGCTTTGCAAGGGATTCTGGGTAACAGAATCTGGTGGTAGGCAGTCGAGTTACTACGTCCTGAATTCCCCTGGGTGTCTACTTTTCAAAAATGTATAGGTTTTCTAGGTTTCCCTAGGTGCCGGCGGAGCTTGGGTTCAAAAACAAAAGGTCGTTTCTTTCCCCAAAATGGGCACGATTTCACTGCGAAATTGAGGTGCGACCACGTTGCGTTTTGCACTGATTTCTGACGCAGGCACTAGGCAGACCCAGGCAAGTGAGGTACCATTTTTTCGGGAGATCCGAGGGAACGCTGGGTGGGTGGAAATTTGTTGATCCACGCAAATTCCAGAACTTTCCACCACAGAAATGTGAGGAAAATGCGTTTTTTTTGTCAATTTCTTAGCTTTGCAAGGGATTCTGGGTAACAGAACCTGGTGGTAGGCAGTCGAGTCACCCCATCCTGAATTCCCCTGGATGTCTACATTTCAAAAATGGATAGGTTTGCTAGGTTTCCCTAGGTGCCGGCAGAGCTAGGGCGCAAAAACTACAGCTAGGCACTTTGCCATGAAAGGGTCAATTTGTAACTGCAAAATTGAGGTGTGACCACGTTGCATTTTGCGCTGTTTCCTGTCCCAGGTACAAGGCCGACCCACACAAGTGAGGTACCATTTTTATCGGGAGACTTAGGGTAATTCAGATTTGTAAATCAACTGTTATTACCAATTGAGTTTACCTGCATTTCTCCCTTCCCAATGAAAGACATTGTGTAAAAAAAAAATCTTTTTCAAAAATGACCAATAATTCTCATGCTAGTATGAGTATTCCCAATTTTGAAAATGTGCAATTAGATACTGTTTCTAAACTCTATAATTTTTACCCAATTCAGAAATACATAGGTGTCTTTCATACAGATTTTTCCATGTATACATTTTCCAAGACAAAATGCTCTATACTCAGTAAATAAAAAAGTACCATTGCAAGTTGCTGCTCAGTTTTTGGTTCTGGGTTCGTCGGGTTCTTGGTGAAACTACAAGTCCTATATATCCCCACAACCAGGAAAGTCTACCGGATGTAACGGTATATTGTTTTCCAAGAGCTGTTAAAATTACAAAAAGTTATAGGTGAAAACGTTGAGACAAAAGGCTATTTTTTTCAACAAAATTTCAATTATTCCAATATTTAACTGTTTGTTTCTATAAAGAAACCTTCATGGATTTAGACAAATGACCCCTTTCTGAATTCAGAATGTTGTCTACTTTTCGAAAATGTATAGCTTTCCAGGATCCATTATTGCTTTTAAACTCATTTCTACCATTAACTGGAAGGAGGTGGAAAGCTCTAAAAATAGCAAAAATAGGCTATGTCCCAGAAAAATGCCAAAACTGTGTGAAAAATGTTGGTTCTCTGACAAAAGACTGTCATTCCCTAAAAGCTGAGAAAATGGAGATTTCAGCCCCACAAACCCTTTTTTGATAACGTTTTCAGGGAAAAGCCCAGAGGCTTTCATTTGCAGCTCGTTTTTTCCATTTGTCTGAAAAAAAAAAACATTTCACTATATTTTGGTAAATTTCTGGGACCCCTCCAAGGAAATCCACAAACCCTGGGCACCTTTAGAATCCACATGATGTTGGAAGAAAAGGACGCAAATTTGGCGTGGATACCTTATGTGGTCACAAAGTTACAGGGGCCTAAGCGCGCACTACCCCAAATCACCAAAAAAAGGCTTAGCACAGGAGGGGAAAAGGCCTAGCAGCGAAGGGGTTAAAGGATTATTTATTTTCATTATGTATCTCATGATGAATGCAAACTTGGTTAAGTCATGAATCGTGGTGGGGGAGGCTGCTGATTTTTCTCCTGGGCTTCTGAAGCAACCATGCTTCCTTGTATGGATGTAAAAATTATATGTGAGCCGAGCATGCACTAGGGGCTTGAGTGTCTCATATTAATCTCGGGAAATGTAGTGTAAAGGTCCACGTGCTGTGATGTTCATGGTCCCAGCTATGTCTTGCTGAAAGTACAAGTGTACAAAATGTTGCAGATTGCACTTTTTTTTATCTGTGTGGGCATTAATCATTCCAAGGAGCGGCAACAAGAAAAGGCATGTTGTCTGCTACAAACACTGATGCATGTTGGTGTACTATTTTGAAGCCAATTTCTGTTGAGGCTTATGGTGTAAAGCATGCTGGTATTTGTAGTTCAGTGACATATCGCAGGATCCTGCAGCCATTGCAGCACATGGCGGACCCTGGCCTTTCTGGGGAAGTTCAATGAATATCTGTGAGATATCAGAGACTCAGGTGGCCCTGTTCTCATTTTGCCAGGGGCCCCCTTCATTTTGCATTATGCCACTGTTGTAGTTGGATGTTTTTCTTTAGTTGATAATGCTAATTTTGGACAGTTCATTCAAGCTGAACTTTGTTGTACACAGTTTCAATATCATGCATGCTTCTTGTCAGAGTAATACTGCCTCCACATCACGCTTAATGGTTATATGCCTTAGTACCATCTACATTAAATCAGAATCTGTATGTTGATCTTCCATGAAGTGTTTTACCAAGGGGGCAGTCATATGTTTACATCTAGTTATTGATTTATGTTGGGCGATATGCTTTTTGACCCCTTGGTTAATACAGGACTTTCAGTGCTGCAGTTGATGAATTTAAAGTGTCTAATGATTTGGCTGTTGTATGTAAATACTTCACCTTCTACGATATTGTCACACACTGTACAATTTCCACATTTGTGGTAGCCTTTTACAGGTGTTGGCCCAGCATGTTTTGCAGGTTGGATGGCGAGCCTTGTGTGTCAGTATTTGAATGTACCCGGATACCTCTCAAGCTTTGATTTCTTTTCACTGCAAACAAAGTTTGATATTTTAGTTGATTTAAGCAGGAAATTATGTACCATTGCTTTCTGATTTCTTTTTTCAACGGACTGTTTTTTTTGTGTTAAAAGTTGTAACACAGACATCCTTATCTAGTTCCTTTGTTTAGGATCCAGAAGACACTGCCTTGGTGTATACCAGACCCACTTTATGGCTCTTTTCAAAAGCCTATATGGATATTTTGCTCCCTCGGTTTAGTAGGTAATATTCCTGCATTCTTGAAGTAATCTTTTTAAAAAAAAAAAATTTCTCTGTATGCGTGGAAATTGACTGAAGGGCAGGTTATGTGTTAGGTTCCTTTGGTGGCCACTACAGCAGTGCAGAAAAGTGTTTCTATCTTTTGCCTTTGGGTATAGTATGCTGTATGTTCGACTTTCGTCATGTTTTATTGTTAAATCAAAGACATTGATGACTGATGGCTTAACTGCATTGGGAATTGTATGTCCAGTGTCCTGTTATTTAACCATTTCACATCCTCTCCATATCATGAAGAAATCTTCTATGAATCTTTTGTGTGTGGATATGTGGTCTTTAATAAGATTAAAACAGTCTAGCCATTTTCTTCATACTTGGCCATGAATAATATGGCCATCTCTGGAATAATGGACATCCCATGGCAGCACCCTTCACCTGCATATGGAACTGTCAATCGAGGTAAAAAAAAAGTCCGCTTTAGATATATTTGTGCCATTTACAAATTTACCTTTGTGGGAACCTCATGAGGTCTGGCTCTTCTTTCCAGGAAGCATTCCATTGCTTGAACGCTGTGTCTAGGGATATATATTCGTACACAGACTGACTATATCCAATAGCTAGTGTGATGCAGGTATGTGACTTATACAAATCAAGTTGAGGTAAACAAGATATCAAATGATGTTTGGCACCAACACACCTTTTCTTGGTTAGTTTTGTTTTTTGAAGTTTAATCTGACCTAATCTTTGGGCCAGTGTAAGTCATGAGTACGAAAATATTGTTGGTGATGGGAGATAACCCCAAACCCATGGATGGGAATTTTAAAGGCTTATCCACTAGCCAGATGAGAAAAGTCGTGACACTTTGAAATTATGGTGATTTATGAAATTTGAAAGGATGTTGCATCCTGAACACTGGTCATGAAGAAGTAGCTTATCACTGCAAAACACGTGGGCTGTATTAGCTGTAGTGTGTCTAGTTTTTAACAAGCACAGTTGTACAACGTAGGAAAACTATAAATCTGAATTGTATAAATTGAAACAACAATGCAGGAGGGTCCTCTAGCATAGTGTGCCATTTCTTTATGTAGAGAAAGACATCATTGTATTAGAGCTTTTCAAGAGTATTAAAGTAAAAATGTCGGTGATATAAGATGGATATGAATTAAAATTTTGATATAAAATAGATACATTTTTACCAAAGAAGTATCATAATTTTTAAATCAAGGCATACAACCTTTATATAAGGAGTGTCATTACTGTTTCGTATGAAGAATACTATATTTAATTTATCAGTCAATAAGGTGACTCACTTCGTGGGTAGTAGAGAATGCAGTGCCACTGTCATCTCATAATCCAAGGTTCAAATCACTCCTAAAATATATATGAATTGTCTATAAAAATGTCTTTCTTAATATCTTATTATCTCTACATTTAAAGAACATGTATTTCAATATATTTTCAAATAATTAACATGGAAAATCAGGCAAAACAATGAGGGTACTTTTTTACAACACAGTGAAAATGTCATAGTCTATGCAGTTTTCACAGACTTAGAATACTTTAAAAATATAATACTAACAAAATGATTTTGGGGACTCATTTATAGTTCAGGACCTTTTAGCGGCAGAGAAAAGAAACATTTTCATGTGTGTGTACGTTTTCATAATTCTGTACAAGAGAGGGAATGATTCATAAGCGGTCTTCTACAGTTACATATCGCTCAGTGCAGGCATGTTCTGTGAGATAGGTGAAGATTCTACTTGTTTATTGGAACTATGTAATCCTCACAGGCCACTGTTTTGTGATGTGATGTGAAGGTTGACACTGTAATGATTCTTGACTCAGGTACTAGCTATGAATCTCCTGGGTTTTTATTGACCGGCTAGCAGCCAATCAAAATGCAGCATTTTAGAAGTGCACAGCTGCCTGATTGAAAATTAAAAATAGATTAAATGGAACTCTTTTTTACAATTCAATAACTAAATGGCCTTCATAAAATTACTGTAATATTCGGATGAGAGAAAAGTAGATGAACATAAGTTTGTAGACAAATGTGAACTATTTGAAATTACATGTTTCCTTTCATTCACATCTCAGCTGTATGCATTAGTGATCAGAAAGGGGTCCTCTCAATCTTTAATGGGCGCATGCACGTGTCCATCTCATGTTCATCATTTTGTGATGAAAATTGTTCTGTCCGATTTTTGGGTGAATTTTTACTTTATGACATATACTAGCAAAGATTTCTTTCAATATATACCGGCCTTGGGTTAATATTAAATGAGTACCAATAAAAAGATCTAGTCTTATATGATTACTGAATATTGTTTTGGTTTATACAGCAGGGTTGCACCCTTTACTATTCTAAAATGTAAATAGATAAAGTATCTGGAAGGATTAGGTTGATCTTCCTTTCATTATTCTTATTCTAGACTATGAATGGGAATCATAAACCTTTCTGCGCTCTATTTTGGATTTTAAACATTGAAGCCACATTGAAATATTTTGGACATTAACCCTCCCATATTGAATTTTCTGTGACAAGTGTTTTGATACCTACACTGTAACTTCGCATCAATGTGAGCTGAAATATGAAATAAGAGTACAAGAATATTTTTGCTCTGTGTCTTTATCATTAAGCCCGGGCTTAATGGTTGAGTGAGGATGAAAACAAGCATTTACTTTCACAATGTCAAGGTCATTTTGACTTCAAAGAAACCGCTTTAGTCCTCAGGTTTCAGTGTAAGTGGTTAAGTAATATACGTGTAACTTTACTAAACGGAGGTTACTACACTAGTGGTTATCAACTCTTGTTCAAAGTCAACATTTTTCTTTTTTATCTTGCATTGTCATTTATTACTGAATATTGTGAGTAGTTAACACTCCTTGAAGAGACAGAATCTCTGCGATATTATGGGAAGTTTTTTTTTAAATAAACATGATGATAAGAAGTGAGTCGTCAATCAAGTCACAAAAGCCAAGAGAAAGATCTTCTCTTTACATTCTGCCTAAGGAAAACTTCAAGAAGGGACCTTACTATTTGCTGGTTTTGCTGCTGCACGCTGAGTCCAACAGATAAGAATCAGTAGCAGCAGAGCACACATAGGGCCTCATTACGATGTCGAGTGGGTTGCGGATTGGAACCACCTGACCCTAAGCCCTAGGCCCATAGAGTGGACGGAAACATCCATTCCACAATAGAAGTTTGTGCGGTAGGTGTAATGGGCATGGAGCAGAAACTTATGTTGCAGAATGGAGGTTTGCAAACATCCCTGCACTGTGTGGTGTAGGGATGTTGAGGGGGGCACCATAGGTGTCCCTAGGACCCACTGCAGAGGGCCAGGGGGAAGGGGCTTCTGTTAGGAGCCCCCATAGACACTTTCTGACAGCCACTTCATATCATAAAAGCCAACATGAAATGGCTATCTGAGGCTGCCACGCCTGGTTCCACCATCAAAAGGAGATTAGGGTGTGTTTGGATGGTCCGACGGACCCCTTGAGCCCGTCAGAAAGCATTAGACGGTCCCTCCGCCTGCTGCCTCCGACCGCACACATTGTAATGTCGAACCTCAGCAGCAGATGGCGTTCGGAACGCAACCCACGAGCCACCAGTTGCAGTCTGACTGCCATCGTAATCACTCCACAATGTGTGGCCAATGCAGCTACCACAGAGCCCATCTGGCAAGTAGGTCCAGATAGGTCAGGTCACACCAAATGTGTTCCATAGCTTTCGTTTCAATAAACTGAGAAGATAAATTGTGTCACTGGGCTTCATGCTTGACTGGATAATTAGTAACAAACAACAGTATCTCATACAAGGGTATTATTTTGCGCACAAGTACACATAGCACAATTCATTTCAATGGATTAAATCCAAAGGAAGAGAAAGCCAGGGAGACATTTTTCTTGTGAAGGTGAATTGTATTTCAATCGATGAACATGCTGGACATATTAAACTTCATATGTACAAGCACAGGAGGCGGTAGCACTGTGTTACATTAAATGACATGTAACCAATAAAATACTGTGCACAAGTGCTTGGAGGTTTTTGTGACGGAGCAAGTTACACGTGACGTGGTATATATATTGATTGTGGTGGGCGCAACAAAAGGTAAGTGGAGTTAAAATTCTTTACATATTTCAGATACCCAGGCAGGTAATGGTACATGAATTCAATAAATAGGCAGGGTATCCGTTAAATGGAGGCGCCAAGAGTTCCGCTGTGGAAGTCGACGGTGTTTTGGCCTGTAGATGTGTTAGGCCAGATGGCGGTCCTGGGCATATACCGCCATCTGCCCTAACACACATGCAACCATTCTGATACCTCCAACAGGCACTCACACAAATTGTTCCTTATTTCATTGCACTTACCACCAATAGTGATGAGCGTCATCAGCATTCATGATGACTTTAAATCTTCTTTTTCTCACAATATTAGTAAGTGGTGCTAAATAGATATTGAACAGTGTAGGGCTCTAAGAAGAGCCATGCAAAACTCCACAATGCAGGTCTTTAGGTCTTGATTTAAAGGAGGCAGCTGCACCCATATTTAGAAAGCAATAGAACCAATGTAAGGTGGCTGAGTGAAGACCATTTTCATGCAGCCTTCGAAGTAGTTGATAGTGAGACACAATATCGAAGGCTGCAGATAGATCTAGTAATAAAAGTACTGCAGATTTTCCTTTGTGTACTAATGATCTGATACTATCCATTACTACAAGTAAGGCGGTTTTGGTGCTATTCTTCGTTCTAAATCCAGTTTGGGCTGGATCTAGGATATCATTATTCTCTAGGTATTGAGCTAGTTGAATATTAACTAATTGCTCCAATACTTTAGCCAGGTAGTTTGTTATTGAGATGGGCCAATAATTTGAGAGAAATCTCCATTCCTTCCTTTTTGGCCCATGGCACAAGTAAGGCCTGTTTCCAACATGTAGGAAACCCTGCTTCCTTTAGTGATTTATTTAAGAGGGATGTTACCAGAGGAGCAAATATAGGGGTTAAAAGAGAGCTAAAAAAATGAGGACAGGGGTCCAAAGCTGATCCAGTCCTCACCATTCCCATTGTCTTTTCCACCATTCCAACTGTCAAGTCCATATACACTCCCCCATTGGAAGATTCTTCTGGATGCATTGTTTTGAATATCTGTTTATATTCCAATGGGGGTTGGACCCCAAATGTTAAGTAGATTGACATAATTTTATGATTAAAAAATGTAGATAACTCTGCACAGAAAGATTCTGTAGCCTCAATTGTTTTTGGCTCAATGTAGTAGGTTGAGATAATTATTAACAACTTTAAACAACTCGCTAGACAAATTTCTACTTTTGTCCAGTCTTTGCATGAAGTATTGTCGCTTAGCCTTTCTTAGTTGTTTATAATAGGCATTCAAAGCATTTGTATAGGTCTTTTCATCCTCTACCTTTTTTGTTAGTTGAGACTTATGCTCAAGAGTTTTGCATCCCTGTTTCTGTTTACCAGTTGGATGTCTATTTGGAGGGCAATTTATCCTGACCGGGGCGCACATGTCTAAAGTAGTAGAAGTAGCATTTCCCCGCTCCCTAACTGCTTGATCAATAGACCAATCATCTCTCATCACTGGGGGACTAAAATTTCTAATAAAGAAGTCGAGTCTCATTTTCCTTCATGGACGTCTGCCAATAAGAGGGGCAATTGAAGTTCTTGTTCCATTCTCTAGTAAGAATGATAATTGTACCATAAAATGTCAATCAATTTAACCACAGAAAATGCTGTTGGTGCTTGGAGGGATCTAAGATGTCTATATGTGATTGTGCACCACAGATGATATCATTTAGCCATTAGTGCAGTAAGATGAATGTTTTAACAATCTTTTTTTGCAACATTTATTTATTGATGATTTTGAGGAAATCTGCATGCATAGATATATAAAGGACTCCAGCTGAAGAGTATGTTTAACAACAGATTGCCCAGCATACATGTTTCCATCTTTCTGTTACCAGTCCCTATATTGCCTGCCTTCAACAAAAAGTAGAGGAAGATCAATAAATCCTCTAATGCTTTGTTGGTAAGGGAGAACGGGGGGTAAAGATGGGGTATAATGCTGCTGTAGTCTTCAGGAAAGCTACAACAAGGTGATGGTTGGACTGCTTAAAATAATTTCTGGCTCTGACAATCACTTGGGGCTCATTCCAGTCCATTATTTTTTGCCTAGCAAGCCACTGTGCGACGAAGTCCACTTCATGCAAATCTATACTGATTCCGCTTCTCAGTGGAAAAGTCCATGCCAAATTATTAGAGGCTCCGTGCAGCAGGGAGCACAAGAAACCCGGGACAGGCTTAGGACTATTTGGGACTCATCAGTAGTGTGCAGCTTGAGAAAAAACAACAATATGGTGCATGAAGTACTTGAATTAATCTTAACCACTGGCGATCAATTGGGGATGCATTCCAGTCCACAGTCACCTCGCTGGCAGGTCATGATAAAGCCCTGAGAAATATTGTGGGTGGATGAATAGGTCTGTCTAAAAATTTTTTGGCATAGGAGCATTTTGGTGAAAGGGAAGGGGTAAATTTGTCTGGTACCTAAACATTTAACAGCAGGAAACACGGTTAGCAGCTTTAAAGCACACTTACACCCCCAATGGCCTAAGCAACTATACAAAAGTTAGTCACCTCATGTAGCTGTGCATAGTTTAAAAAAATGTATTCAACATTGTGAGCCATGAAGCTTTTCATCTTCGTAAAAATCTGGAGTGGACCTCTAAGATCCAATAAACTTGTAAAATATAGCAAAAGTCACATTAAGTAGGAATGTAAAAAGCGCTGGGGATTTAAATAAACTTTTTTTGCAGTTGACAGTTAAAGCTATAACATTAATCAGACAGTCAATAGAGGGACTCCATATCCCAAAGGACAATCATATTATTGCCAACATAAAGATCGTTCTCAAAATTTCAAACATATGTTTCTGTGACAGAGTTTGCAAAGGGAAAACTCTTCAGTAGAAATGTGGATACCATACACTCCTAATAGTATGAAAACATTCAGTGGTTCCTGGTTAATTCCTTCTGTAACAAAGAAATTGAACACATTTAAAGATTAAAAAGCCTGATGAATATCCCAGCATACTTTGGTCTCAACAGGCCTATACATCATTCAGTTAACAAATTGATTACTTGCAAAGCTGTCATTTAATCAATTTATTGCACAGATGAATTACCACAACCTAATTAAGCAGAAGAAAATATGCTGATTTTCTTGTGTTCATTTCTAAAAACATTGGCATTTGCATATTGTTAATTTGAGTTTTATTCAAAGCTTGTTTCATCCATTTCTACTCCTTTTGATCTATAACCTTAGCAATCAAACAATGTCACCCACTTTAGCCACCTTTATCTGCAATGGATTGCATTCACCGCTATTTCGGACAATCAAGTCACAAAACCTGATTACCCACTTAGAAATGCTGGTGAAAAACAATGTTGCACAATTCTGAGTCAAAAAACCCTACTGTATATTACTATAAAACTGATTATGAGTTTGGGATAAAGGGTGCTCTATCGCAAATGTGTACACCCACCCTACTGTGAGCCGGACACACTGTGGTATTTTCGACAGCAGTGCCACTGCTGGATCTGCTGTCAGAAACATTACACTGAATGCCCTGACAAAGTTGGGGCAGTACATGTAAGAACATAAGATTGCCCACCCTCTTTAGGGTGGATGGTCTGATGTTTTTATTTTCATTCTGTTTGGGACTGTCTTTCCAGAAGCTCCCTCCATGCAGCAGCAATGCTGGCTCCCACAGGAGGCGGGGAACCAACTGGGACTGCGGGGGCCTTGCGACTCCCCTCATGGTCCTGGAGAAAAGAGTAAATTGAGGCAAATGAAGGTCAGAAGGGAGCAGAAAGAAGCAGAATAAAAGACAGAAAGGAGCAGAAAGGAGGCAAAATAAAGGTCAGCAATGAGCAGAAAGAGGCAAGATAAAAGTGAGAAACGAGCAGAAAGAATCAGAATAAAGTTCAGAAACTAGCAGAAAGAGACAGATACAGGTCAGCAATGAGCAGGAAGAGGCAAAACAAAGGTGAGAACGACAAGAAAGAATAAAGGTCAGAAGGGAGCAAAAAGTGGCAGACTACAGGATAGAAATAAGAAGAAAGAGGAAGAATAAAAGTCGGAAACAAGCAGAAATAGGTTAAATAAAGTTATGAAACAAGCAGAAAAAGAAAAAATAAGGGTCAACAACAAGCAGGAAGAGGCAAAATAAAGGTGAGAAACGAGCAGAAAGAGGCAGAATAATGGTCAGAAGGGAGCAAAATGAGGCAGAATAGAGGATAGAAATGAGCAGAAAGAGACAGAATAAAGGTCAGAAACAAGCAGAAAGAGGCAAAATAAAGATCGGAAATGAGCAGAAAGAGGCAAAATAAAAGTCAGAAATGAGCACAAAGAGGCAAATTAAAGGTGAAAAACAAGCAGAAAAGGCAGAAACGAGTAGCAAGAGGCATATTAAAGGCGAGAAACAAGCAGAAAGAGAAAAAATAAAGGGGAGAAATGAGCAGAAAGAGGCAAGATAGAGGTCCGCCATGAAATGAGCAGAAAGATGCAGTATAAAGGTCAGAAGGTGGCAGAAAGAGGAATAGTAAAGGTAGAAACAAGCAGAAAGAGGCAACATAAAGGTCAGAAATGAGCCGCAAGAGGCAGAATAAAGGTCAGAAGCTAGCAGAAATAGGCAACATAAAATTCAGAAATGAGCAGAAAGAAGCAAAATAAAGATAGGAAGGGAGCATAAAGAAGCAAAATGAATGTCAGGAGTGAGCAGAAAGAGGCAAAATAACAGGAAGAATGAGCATAGAGGCAAAATAGAGGTCAGAAACGAGCAGCAATAGGCAAAATAGAGGTCAGAAACGAGCAACAAGAGGCACAATAAAGATCTGGAGTGAGCAGATAGAGACAAAATAACAGGCAGAATGAGCACAAAGAGGCAAAATAGAGGGTAGGAGCAAGCAGAAAAGAGGGAGAAAATGAGTTGAAAATGAGCAGAGGAGGCACAAAATTGAAGGCAGCAGAAGATATGGCACTGCGGACAGGCTGGTGAGGAGAACCGTCACGGGGGGAGCTGGCATGAGGACCTGCTCCTGTATGCCCCCTACTTTTCTCAGTACGCACCCACTGACATACTCTTTCAGTGGCTCATCCGTCCACTCACAAACTTTCAAAGACACTCATGCACCCACTAAGAAACTCACGCATGCACTCACAGATCCACACAGCTGCTCCTACACCCACGACATAGCCATGTATATACCCATACAGTCACTCACACCCACAAACCCATTCACATACCCACTTAGAGACCAATACAGCCTATCATACATCCACTAACCTACATATGCATCCACACCCACTCTCAAAGGTTACAGGTGACACTTAGGAAATAAAATATATTAAAAACATTGAATTTCACTGAAAAAACGAAATGTTACAAGGATGTTATAGTTCAGAAATAGAATTTTAAAACAATCACTGAAAAAAACAAAGGTTACAGAGAATTTAGAGTTAGAAAATAGAATTTAAAAAATACCATAGAAATTCACAAAAAAAACAAAGTACAGGAATGTTATAGTTAGGCTAAGATTTCAGTCATCCACAACCATTGAAATTCAGCCGTTATGGTTACCTGAGCTAACTATAACTTACGCCCCTGAAATGCACTGCTTATGACCTCACGTATTACATCACTCATGACATGGTCAGTGACATCGTTGATGACATCATTGATGATGTCTCAAATTAAATCACAGATAACATCACTGATAACATCATCCACAGAACCACTCACACCCCAATAAATCCTCTCATACAGCCACTCACATACCCATTCACAGACCCATACAACTTCTGACACACATACTCACTCAATCATACAGCCACTCACACAACCACTCACAGACCCATCAGCCAATCACACACCCACAAAACCACTCACATACCCACTCACAGACCCGTGCAGCCACTTATATAAACAGTCACATAACCAATCACATACCCATTCATACACCCACACAGCCACTAACTCACCCATATAGCCACTCACATAGCCAATCATTCACCCATACAGCTGCTAACAGAGCTACACACTCACCCATACCGCTACTCACACATCCATTCACTCATTCACAAACCCACTTACATACAGTCAGAGTGCCTCTCAGATGACAAATATTAGAAAGAGTACCGCTAATTAGCAGTACAAAAAGAATAGTAGTTTAGCTTATGCAGTAGCTTAGTATATATCTTTAACTTTCAGAATATTTTATGAAACACTTACACTCACTGGATGATGTCATCAGTGATGTAATCAGTGATGTCATTGACCACGTCATGAGAGAATGTTTTATGTGAGGTCATAAGCAGTGAAAGCGGGTATAAGTTATAGTTAGCTCAAGTAAGTATAACTGGGGAATTTCACTTTTTTTAATGAATGAAAAATGAGCCTAACTATAATGTCCCTGTGGAAACTACTTGCGGGGGCACTCACCTTGGTTCCTGATGCCTTCTTCTTTCCCGCCGCTGGTCACCGTGGTCCCACTCCCCCCGCCGCTGCCTACACCAACGCAGCGCGGCCAGCGAGGAGAGGGGGGACTTGAAGCCCCGAGAGCCCTTGCGGCGGAAGCCGCCACCGCCCATAGCGCGCCCGGAGGTGCATAAATCAGAGGCGAGCCCCGGTGGAGAGGGGGCTCAGTGGAAACTACTTGCGGGGGCACTCACCTTGGTTCCTGACGCCTTCTTCTTTCCCGCTGCTGGTCACCGTGGTACCCCTCCCGCCGCCGCTGCCCACACCAATGCAGCGCGGCCAGCGAGGAGAGGGGGGACTTCAAGCCTCGAGAGCCCTTGAGGCGGAAGCTGCCACCGCCCTTAGCGCGCCCGGAGGCGCATAAATCAGAGGCGAGTCCCCGCGTCGCGGGATCGCGCGCTGGTTGCGCCGGGTTAAGCCCGGGACAAGGGCGGGACCGTCTACGGCCGTCCGAGGCAGGGCAGGGCCACCCCCCTTTGCAACGGGACTCTGGACTTTGGACTCTCTCGACTTATTCCCTGTAACGTGGTCAGTGATTTGACATACCTATTTGTCACTCAATACAAGTTATATATATTTGTAGTATTTTTGTTAAACTCTTTGCCAAATAATGAGCACTCGCAGTGGGGTTGGGGTAATGGGGCTGTGGGATTGAGCTCACACAGAAAAGACTTTCACTGACACGTTCTGCTCCCAATGAAACATCTATAAGTGGACCTTCTTCTAAACCACCGAAATCAGCTGAATGTAGCTTGGTTAACCCTCCTCATCTAGCCACTGGACCTCTTGAGCTCGAGTTGGCAGCTGCGGACTCACCGATTATAGCTATAGATATAGATGCAGGCACGTCCCCTTCACCCACTCCACCGTCACCCCAAATCGTCACACGATCTACACGACAATTAAAGGGTGGGGGATATACAGCTCAAATCACAAATCGGAAATTGAAAGCAAGGGACCTACCCGCCACAACCCAACAGACCAACAAAGTAGCCAAAACTAAAGGCACCGCCCACGGGAACACGGGTCCAACTGAGGTGGTTAATGTTATTAGCCCAACTGATCCTTGTATCTCTGGGTGCTATTGCCGTTGTAAGCATCCCCAAACCCCTGTAGAGGATTTGCTGTTATCTAAACTAGTAGATAAATTTGGAGTACTGTTAAACCCACTGCTAACACAAAACTAACACTAGACTCGATAACATCGAGCAGAAATTATCTACTCAGCCCAGTCAGTTATCCAATGGAACCTTGATAGCCCAAGGGAGGTCTAGTATATGCCCGGCACCTATCCTCAATCGGCCAGCGATTGTAAATAGTGATTTTAACAGAACGGGCATATGTGCCCCCATATCAGGCAACAACGGGGAAAACTCCTTATTATGTAACCCAAACGAAAGGAGGGGTAGACTAGGGGAGGGGAATATTAATAATAATAATAGAGACCTGCACAGGGACAGCACAAACACTGTACAAACCGCTCGCAGTAATGACTACTTGAGCTTACCTCCCGAATGCACACCCTATGTTATTGTCCTCTCCAATGTACCACCCTTAGCTCCCAATACAGTGAAACATTGGAGTTCTTTAAGAAATAGGGCGCTCCATCTATTGGACACTAAGGGGCTCATTAGGATGGCGGGCGGACTTTGTCTGCCCGCCACCCTAACGGAGAACGGGACCGCCCGCCATAAGGGCGGGGGTCCTGTAGGGGGAATTAGGATGTGCCCGCCACTGTGGTGGGCACGTCCTCCATGTTTTTGCATTGTGGCGGGCGGTGCACTCTGCACCGCCCGCCACAATGCAAAACAATCGTGCACGCTTTTGCATGTGCAAAGCGGCAGGCACTGCGCGGTGCCTGCCGCTTAGCATATGCAAATGTGGGGGGGTACCATAGGTACCCCCAGGTCCTCCCCCTACACTGGCATCACCTGGGGGCCCCGCAGGGGGCCCCCGCAGCAAACACCGCCTGCCTTTCCGTGGCAGCATTGCGGCTGCGGAAAGGCACCTCTAAGTGGCCATTGTAATATGGCTGGCGGTGTCCATTGGACACCGCCACCATATCATTCCATTACCGCGGCGATAAAGTGGCGGACGGTCTTTCCGTCCGCCGCGCTCCCCACGCCATCCTAATACGGCGGGTGGGAATCCGGGCAAAGGTGTCGGGCGGATTTCCTCCGCCAGGCCGGACATCATAATGGGCCCCTAAGACGGGATTGGGGAGCTGTTTGCTCCAGGAATTCAAAATGGCAAGAAGGGTCCCATGGATAGGCAGATCGACCAAATCCAGCAGAGGTGATTCCATAATATTAAACTTTGGCTCAATAGAAATAGTACACAATATTCTGGAGAGATGATTTTTACTCTACCCCAAATAAGAATTTTATAGCACTTTTTAAATTCATTTCTAATTTAGAGAAAACTCAGGGCTCAGTGAGAGCATGGGGATCCTTTTGGGGGGGGGGATTTCAATGCTAAGCTCCCAACAGACACTCGTAATATAGGCACACGACAGGTAGATCCAGCGGTACGGAGGGGATTAGAATTGAGATCCTTTCTCAGCGAACATATTCTTAATAATATAATGGATTCAGGCCGACACCCCACAACTCAGTTGGTGCCAGTATATAGAGGTAGGGATAGCATCTCAGTTATTGATTTTATTTTTGTCTCTCCCTGTCTGGCGGACCGTATATTGGCCACAGAGGTTGTAGCAACAGACTTTGGGGACCACAACCCCTTGACTGTGGCCTTACGACTAGCTCCATGGCCAGTGTATGCTACCACACAAGGGGCGAGGGACATAACCCCCTCAACAGATAAACTAAGATTAACGTGGAAAGGGATATATAGTGGGGAAATAACTGAGTCCCTATTAGCAGGGTATCAGACATTAATTAATTCATGTCTATTGATAACAGCTCCAGGCCCCAATATAATTCAAGATTTTACCGAAATATGCACTGTGATTAGATTCCTTTTATCAGTGCCATTACCCCAGGGCCCAAAAGACCCAAGATGGTTTGACCATAACTGCTCTGAAGCAAATAGGAAATTACGCAAGGCCCTAACAGCTATACCCAGAAGTAGGGCAATGTTAGTGCAGCCAGGAAAGCTTATAAAATAACAATAAATGAGCGGAAGGGCATCCTTCTGAGTGAACAATGGGAAGCCCTCGAAGAAATAGCAGCAGGGAAAACTGGTAATCTATTCTGGCCCGCTGTAAGAGATCTGCGTAACATGGGCCAACAGTTAACACCTGTCAGTTGCACTATTACTAGTAGTTCCTGGGAAAATCACTTTTCCAAAATGTATGCCTAGCCACCACATAGTTTGAATCACTATGTGCAGGGACAGATTGGTAACCTACAGATAACTTTGGTGGAGGTAGAAGAGGCGATTATTTATTTATTTATTTATATTTATTTAATTTGTATAGCGCTACAGCTACCCACCAAGGGGTTTCCCGGCGCTAGTAATTCAGAAATGCGTATTTTGCCAGTCAATATCAGATGTTAAAAAGCCACGTTTTTAATGCTTTCCTAAACTTCACATGGCTGACTTCCGAACGTAAGGAATGAGGCATCTTGTTCCAGAGGGATGGGCCTAAGAAGGCAAAGGATCTTCCCCCGTTCCGTGATAATTTGATTTTGGGAATAATAAAATTATTAGCGGTTGCTGATCTAAGAACTCTCGAAGGTAAGTAAGGATGCACAAGGTTCCGCAGATATTTAGGAGCAGTTCCAGTTGAAATTTTGTGCATAAAGCATAGGGATTTGAACCTAATCCTATTTTCAATTTTCAACCAATGAAGGTCACGGATGTATTTAGTAGTGGGGCAGGACATAGGGATTTTGAAAAGAAGTCTCGCCGCTGCGTTTTGTACTAATTGCAGCCTTCTGATTGTAGCTTTCTTTGCCCCTAGGTACAGCACATTACTATAATCTAGCCTTGAAGTAATCAAGGCATTGATGACAGTTTTTTTGGTGCCATCAGGGAGCATCCAGCAGATCTTCTTTAGCCATTTTAAGACTGCAAAACATGTAGCAGAAGTCTTAACGGCTTGCTGGTGCATATCTAAAGATTCGTCAATGATGACTCCCAAGTTACGTGCCTGCGAAACAGGTATAGGAGGAGGGCCCATTTCAGATGGCCAATGTTGTGGTCCCCAGGCCTCTCTATTTTTTCCAAGAATAATTAGCTCCGTTTTCTCGCCGTTAAGCTTAAGAAAATTATCCTGCATCCATCCAGCGATCTTACCTAACCCTAATTTTAGCATGGAAGGATGGTTACTTTCGGCTGAAGAAAGAGAGAAAAGGAGCTGTGAGTCGTCAGCATATGAAAACATATTCAAACCTGTCTCCTCAACTAATCTCGCAAGAGGACTCATATACAAATTAAAAAGCAATGGACTTAAAATTGAGCCCTGTGGTACTCCATGTTTAAGAAGTAAAGTCTCAGAGCAGGCAGACTGAGAAAAAACTTGAAACGTACGATTGCTTAACAGTGACTCAATCCAATTTATGGCTGCGCCATGAATACCTATGGAGGAGAGTGTTCGTAACAGCACCACATGTGAAACAGTGTCGAACGCGGCACTCAGGTCTAATAATATGAGTGCCACAGTTTCTCCTCTGTCTATCATGGCGCGGATGTTTTCTGTCACTCCAAGCAACGTCGTTTCCGTAGAAAAACCTACACGGAATCCAGATTGTTGTAAAGGAAGGAGATCGTGTGTTTTTATGAATTCCGACAGCACCTGATGCACGTGCTTTTCCAAGATTTTTGAAAAGATAGGCAGAAGAGATATTGGTCTAAAGTTGGAGGGCATATTTGGATCTGCTCCAGCCTTCTTCAACAATGGGTGGACCATAGCATGCTTCCATTCTGCTGGAACGTATGCTTCCTGAAGAGAGGCATTAAGTAGATCTGTAATGAACGTCAATACATTTCTATTCAATTGTTTTAGGACAGAGCAGGGTAAGGGGTCCTTTGGTGAGCCGGATTTGATCGTATTTAGTAAATTGATAACCATGTCGGCATTTAGCGGTGGCCAACATTCTAAAGTTGCATGTCTTTTGTCAATGGCACAAGAGTCCAACTCTTTGGAAGCATCGCCAACTTCCATAATTGGATCACCAGAAATGATCGTATTAAGCTGGTGTTGATCTTTTTGTGCGAGCTCTATGCCCTTATGAACTTTGTCCACTTTGTTGACAAAGAAGGAAGCTAACTGGTCACACTGTTTTTTGTTTAAATCTGGTGGTTTTTGAACAGTGTTAGATCCTGCAAGCTCTTTTACAACATTAAACAATGTTTTTGATTTGTTTAACGCCTCCGTAATTGTCACACAGACATAATCTGTTTTTGCTCTTCTACATAACATCTGATAGTGCGTCAATTTAGATTTATAAGTTTGTTTTGCTTCCAGGGAATAGGTTTTCCGCCAATTGCGTTCCGCACTTTTGCATTTAGTTTTTTCTTCCTTTAGAGTGTCATTAAACCAAGGGGCAGGAGGATGACGGGTATGGCCTCTTAATTTTGTTACAGATTACACAGAGCCTTGGCAACAAGTCCCCAGGACCGGATGGGTTACCCATAGACATTATAAAATGGATACCTGAATTATGGGCCCCAATCCTTGTGAATGTTTTTAATAGTATACCCCAAGCATATATGCCTGAAACATGGGAAACTAGCGTAATCGTTCCAATATATAAAAAGGGATACAGATCGGATCCTGTTAACTACAGACCGATCTCCTTACTTGATCACACCCTAAAGATTTTGGGCCGTGTCATCTGTAACAGAATTTTAGTTTGGACAAAGGAGAGCAGCATTTTATCCCCCGTGCCAACAGGGTTTTAGAAGCACGGTCGGCACAGTCGAACAATGCTTAAATCTTAAATTGGTTATTGATAAATATAACATTGCCCGTTCTGCCCCCATTTATTTAGCGTTTATGGACCTGTCATCCACTTTTGATTTAGATAACAGGTCCAAACTTTGGTCTATTTTACTGAGTTATGGCCTGGACCAATGATTGGTCCATTTTTTAGCATTTATACATACTGACTTCAAGGCACGAGTGAGGATAGGAATGGGTGGGGAACTATCAGGACCAATCAAGATAGGAAGGGGAGTAAGACAGGGGTGCGTTTTAGCACCCCTACTTTTTAATATTTATATTAATGGTCTGAGCAACCACCTGGTAAAATCTACCCCAGACGTTCCCATAATAAATGGCAAATCGTTACCCGTACTTCTCTACGCAGACGACGCGGTCCTAATGGGCCGCACCCCAAATTCTCTGCGTATTCTTGTAAAAAGTTTTACAGAATACATGGATGGATTGGATTTACCGGTGAATTTCAAAAAGTCATTTATTATGTCATGTGGCCGAGGGAAACGTCAGCTCAATTCCATATTAGTAGGGGATAACAGACTCACCTCTACCTAAAATTTCCCATACTTGGGGATGGTCTTTGCTGTGAATGGCTCGTGGACTGGGCATTTGGCCCAGTTCACGAGCAAATTCTCAAAGGCCATAAACTCGATTTTAAGTATTCCCCGACCTAAGAAAACAGGTGCTATTGAAGCAATTGTAAGGATCTTCAAATTACAATGCATCCCCGTAGCCACATACGGGGCTGAAGTATGGGGTGCAGCGAAGATTCAGTCCATACAGCAGGAAGAAAACCGGTTCTGCAGAAAGCTGTTGGGAGCACCGATCTCTACCTCCAAATATATCTCCCATAAGGAACTAAATTTGCACTTTATATCTGATTTTATTAGTGCCGGACCTGCGTTGTTTTGGTATTCAGTTTGGAGGAATCAACTAGCTACCCTGACCCAGGAAATTATAACGGATTGTCTAAAATGTGAAAGGGGAATGGAGATTCCCTGGCTTTCGGGGGTCTATAAAAGTTTGTGTAGCATTGAAAAAGGTTGCAGCTTCACTGATCCAAGTAAAGTCAACTTGGTACATAAGGACGATTTGAAGAAAGCACTCTACGCACTTTATGACACGGACAGAATTAGGAAAGAATCTGAGAAAACCACAGTCGTCACTTACATGGGCAGGGATCTATACAGATACCCTTTGTTATTATATTTAGCCTTGCCCATGACAAGTTGGGAAAGAAGTCTCCTGTTTCGACTGAGGGCCGTAACTGTAAGATTCTTGCAAAATTTTCCTCTGGACTACCATCCAATCGCAGATAACATGAGTTGTCCTTGTGACGGGTAAGCAAACAAACTGATTTGCATTTTTTCTTCGTTTGCAAGTTTTATTTGAAATATGTAAAATGGCTTGTAATTCCCCTTTTTAAAAAATATAGACCAATTACTTTGGAGGAATCATATCAATTGCTGCTTTCCTTGGACAATGAGGAAATAATCTGTCGCACCAGCACTTTCTTGAGAATCGCTGTCCGAGCACGTAAAATGATGGACAATGCCTGAGTCTTCTCTTTGTATATTAATCTGTATAACTATGCCCTCATGATCTAATTGATGGACAATACCTGAGTCTTCTCTTTGTATATGAATTTGTATAATTATGCCCTTATGATCTATTTAATTTTATATGGATTTTATGTTAATTGTGCTAACTGTGTGTGTGCTTTTATGAAGTCGAATAAAGATTATGAAACGAAACGAAACATATACATACATATACATAGACACTACACACACACATAATTGCCTTAACTAAACTCATCATGCATGGTAAAGACATGCATCATGTCCGGTAAAGGCATTGAGTGGTAATGCCTACACTGTAAAGACTATTACCATGCACCAAGTCCTGGCCTGCCTGACATTGGTTCAGCTGGGGGTGACCACTTACTTTGGTGCTGTAAGAGGTGGTTCAGTTCGCAGTGCCAGAACCATGTGGCCGGGTGGTGTCTACTTCATAGTGAGGGAACCCTGAGCATCAGTCTGTGTTGGTGCTAGACATTTCTGTGTGGGACTGTCATTTTGAGCTGTTGAAAGGTCAGAGTGCAGAGGGTTTTGTCTTGGCAGAATACTACTTGGTGCATTTTAGGCATAACGTTGGGGTGTAGCCTCTGTTTAAGGAGGTGGCATAGGTGGCAGGTTATCCCACAGTGACACACCCAAGTGACTCGCTGGTGCATACTCTAGAGGAAAGGGACTCTGAGCATCAGTGTATCTACGTGCTAGATACTTCTGGTAGGGATTGTTGCTCTGTGCTGTCAGAAAGACAGACTGTAAAGGGCAGCTCTTGCTTAGCAGAATCCTACCTGGTCCACTTTAGGGATGCCAGTCTTTAAGTGCAAGGCCCTGAGGCCTCATAGTAGCTTTGGCTTGACAGAAATGTGGCCAGCAGGTTGAGGAAGCCCTTCAGCTGAGTGAGGTGGAAGGTGACAGTTTGTACCTACAGGATGAACTGTCAAATTTCACAGAGGATCAGTAGGGTCCTTAGTTGGTGTGCAGCTTGACCATGTGGAGGTGAGTTAGTGCCCCGAGGTGAGCTTATATGATACGTGGCCTGCACAATGCCCATTGGCACTTCTAATTGACCCGGTGGGGCTTGAGAGTTTATAGGTGATGGGCATTGACCCTGTTCATGAAGATGACATGTGGGTCAGGGTTACAGGGTAGTTTCTGTGGGTGGGGCCCTCTAGGGGTGACCCTCTGTCAGGGACGTGCTCAATTTCAAGTGGGCTGTTCTTTCCTAAGGAATATCTGTCACACAACAAGGGAGCTGGCATCTATAGACCACAGCTTATGTGCAGTGGGTGGGATTAGAGGTCCTGGGAGAGGCCAGCATCTGCATCTTTATGGTGTAGTCATCTGGAAGAGTGAGGTTACTCATCTTGTGTGGTCTTCAGAGGAACAACACCTAGTGTCCTGAGGAACAAGTTTGAAACCTGGTAGACTTGATGGGATCGGTGCTAAGGCACTATAGCCGTTCTAGAATCAGTGGCCTCTGCATAGAGTTACCTGACCCAGGGCAAAGTGGATCTAGACCTGCTCAAGGCATGTAGGTGCATAGTGTTCTGATATAGAACCAAGATGGTTCTTACTGCAATCTAGGTAGGGGATATGAAAGATTGAGTTAGGCAGGTAGTCCTTATTGTAGGGAGGAGAGCTTGGAATATCAGTGATGACAGACAACTGGCAAATGGAGTGTCTGGTCAGGGCCCATTGCCACTTGTTGTTGTTGACTAGAGAAAAATACCCACGAGCAATGGCTTACTTCTTCTACTAGTTTCAGCTGAAGGGGGAGTATGTAGCAAATGAGTTCTGTCCATTTAGTTATCCTGGATTTGTCGTATTTGACTACCCAGGTTTTGGTCTTTTACTGTGAGCAAGGCTCACTCAAGGTAAATTCATGGTAATTGGAATGAGAGTGCTCACTGCCTGTGTCTGCCTTTCAGATATGGCCTCTACATTGCAGCTAGGGTAAGAGGCTCTGGGCTGGTTACACGTGAGCCTGTGAGTACATGTGTGTGCACATATGTGCATGTGTGAAGGTTGTTCAAGACAGTAGTCTTCTAGAATTTAAACTGACCTGGGTAGGCCTGAAAATAACCTCCAAAGTCTTTATGCATTTTTCAGAGGCAACCAATTGCTGATAAGGTATGTAGAGAGATGATTTCTACAAGTGATGCTCATTTCAGAAATATATGAAATGTCATGTCAGTGTAATTTTATTTTATTTGGCAAGCTCTTCTATTTTCATATTTACTATATATCAAAATAATTTGGGGTCAAATAGAATAACTTCTTATCAAAATTGCTAAATAATGGGAAATACAGTAAATACCGATTCGGTAATTTTACCGAATCGGAAAATAAGAAATGGTAAAAATGAGTTTTCGAGATGTAGGTGACCACTTAAATACCGAATTTGCATGAAATTCGGTATTTAAGAGTCGGTATTTAACATGGATTACAATCAGGTGGTAAACAGGTGCTGGGTATAAAAAAAAACCAAAATGCAACATTTTGACCAGAATGGTGGCATTCTATGTCATTGCGAGGCGGCTACGGCTACAAGCAGTAGGAGAGAGGGTCTGGAGGAGGGAGGAGCAGGTGTACAGGCAGAGGATCACTCTTTTCCAGTTAACTGAACCAGAGATCCGACAAAGGTACAGATTGGCTCCCCAAACTATCCTGGACCTTATAAGGGACCTCCACCCACTGTTGGACCATCCAACCCCAAGGGCACACGCCATGCCACCCCATGTGCAGGTACTGTGCAGCCTACACCTGCTTGCATCTGGGAGTTACCAGAGTGTGGTTGCTGCGGTAGGCGGGGTGTCCCAGAGTTGTCTGTCACGCTTCTTTAAAAGATTTCTTGATGCCATGCTGCAGAGGATGCAGCACTAAATCAGCTTCCCTGCAACGCATGCAGAACTGCTAAGGACAAAAACTGAATTTTATCAGATAGCACATTTCCCCAACATAATTGGCTGAATTGATGGTACCCACATACCAATCTGCCCACCTGCTGCCACAGAGTACATTTATCGGAGCAGGAAGTCCACCCACACGATAAATGTACAGGTCATCTGTGATGCCAATTACATAATCACCGACCTAGTAGCCAAATTCCCCGGGAGTACCCACGACTCCTACATCTTCCAGAACAGTGGGATCTATGCACGCCTGACAGCAGGGGAATTTGGAGAAGGATACTTGCTAGGTAAGAGACTGTGTGAAAGTCCCTTGATACGTATTGCCGGTGGATGTGTGTGTGTGTGCATGTGATTAATTTTACTCTTCTTACTATTAGGGGACAGTGCATATGCTCTCCGGGCCTTCATCCTCACTACCTAACTCAAACCCACAACACAAAGCCAGAGGAGATACAATCGGGCGCAAAAATCAACCCGCAACATTGTGGAGCGCACCTTTGGCATGTGGAAGAGCAGGTTTCGCTGCCTCCATAAAAGTGGAGGTGCCCGCCAGTACACACCAATCACCTGCTGCAAAATGATTGCAGCCTGTGCAATGCTGCACAACCTGGCAGTCAAGAAGGGCACAGAAGTGGAAATCTCAGATTTTGAGGACCATGACGACGAGGAAGCAGTGCCTGAACCACAAACATCTAGAGGAGCAACATCAACTGATGGCAGACACAGAGGGGAAGAGGTCACACGCAACTATTTTTAAGTAAGTAAGGAGACAAAGACAGGCGTAGAATGCTAGAACACTAGTTTAATTTTGTAATGACGTTGGTTTTTTAAAGCACAAAAGTGCAACAGAAAGCATTCAACTGCAATGCTCACAGTTCTGGACAAGTTCACCATGAACTGTGAAAGTTATTTCCTTGCTCGCTTCCCAGTAACACTAGTAGATTGTTCAACCTGCTCACTGTCTTGCTGGCCTGTGGCCTCAGCATGGCGCCTGCTCCTCCTGGTTTCAGTTAAAGGGGTGCTTCCAATGCTGCTCCTGCTCATGCTCTCCTCACTTATAGGCACATCCAGAGCAGCTGTGTGTGCAGTTTGTGCATTCAACAGCGCCTCAAGGGCACTGGTCATCCTGCCCATGCCCCTGGTGACCTCATTTGTGTTTTGTGTCATGGCCTCCTGCATGTTGGAGCTTCTCCTGCAAACCAGGGATGTGGCAGTGGCCAGGCGGTTGATGGCCGTACTTTGGACATGTGCACGACGCCTATCCCTGTGCCTTGCAGCAAAATCATTGTCTATTTTGGTGCATAGTAGCTACACCGAGTTGTTGATTCCCCGCATCCCTGCTGCCATCTCCTTGTTGACCTGTACCATCTCCTTGTTGACCTGTACCATCTCACTGATGCCCTTTCCTATCTCTCCCATGTTACTATTCAGGGACCTCAGCTGTCGTTGGCATGCCTGGATGGCTCTTTCCTGCATCCTTTGTATCCGCACCATGCTCCCCTCCAGACCAAGGAACACACTTCCACCCTCAACTGGTGCATCTGCTGGCCTTTCTAGCACTCTGCGGCATCTTGCTGCACTATGGCCCATCCCTGCACTGGAGTGTGTTGTGCCAGGGCTCACTGCTACAGGCAAGTTCTGTTGTCCGTCACCCTCCATGTTTTTTTTTTTGTATGTTCTTATATAGCGCTCGAATCACCCGGAGGCATCTCGGCGCTTGCCTTGGGAACCCGTCCTGGCTTTTCCCTGTGAGATAGCCCCTACAGGGCATCCCCAAGGTGAAAGCCAGGCATCCCGCCGCGGGGGGGCTGTTGTGGAGATTAAGCAAACTTAATGCCCAGAGTTGCAGAGTGAGAACCCATGATTAGGGCAGGCACCGGAGCGAGAATTATCAAGTCCGTGGACATTTGAGCTCAAGACCCTGCCGCGTCGGGAATTGAACCCTGGTCCCGGGTCTGACCTCTGCTCCAGGGTCTGCCTGCTCTAACCAGTGAGCCACACTTCTCCACATGTCAGGTGCTACGGACTCCAAATCGGGGAGTGGAGCCAAGACATGCCTCCTGCCTGGTTGTGATGGGGGTATTACATCATGCTGTGATGCTGGCATTTCTGGTGAGGACAGCAGGAGAGGGGACTGTGATCTGCTAGGGGACACCAGCAACTCTTGGGCCATTTCTATGTGTTGGGCAGGTGGATGGCTACTTGATGCAGCTTTCTCCTGTGGTACGTTGGGGGTACTTTGTCCTGCATCCTGACTCTCCTCCCTCTCAGGTGGTGTCCCTTGAGCCTCCTGCGAGCGCCTGCGAGACGTTTCACCTGTGGACATCAGAGCGTACATTTGCTATGCGCTACTGTCTCACAGTCACTACAATTAAATAATTATCACATTGGCCATGTTCTGCATGCAGTCATTACATGTACTAATTGGTTGGTGTGCTGTATGACATGTCCTTACATTTCGTGTCTATATATCGCATCATGCATTTGCCCTGTATATTGCTGGCAGTACTGGACTTGGGTTCACTTGCCCACTAAGGGTACAAGTAAGGGTGTTGCTATTGGGGGGAATGCAGTGCATTTGTCTTACCTTTGTTGCTTGCAGCTCTGGCCGAGCTGTCTACTTCTCCCAGTCCACAGACGCTGTCTGGTTCTAGGGTTGAGGCCACCATCTCCTCCAGGTCAGTCAGGGGGGGTGCTGGGTTCTTGCCTCCACCTGTTTTTGATGCCTGCTTATGTTGTTCTGCCATTTTCTTCTTGGTTTGGCTCCTCAGGTCATAAAAACGTTTTTTAAGGTCATCTATGTCCCTTGTGGTCACCCCCACGGCATTTACTTTCTCCACAATATTCAGCCAGATTTTTCTTTTGGCTGATTCAGCCACAGTGAGGGACTGCCTGCCAAACAATTTGTGGTGCACCTTGACCACCTCCTCCACAAGGATCTGCAGCTCCATGCTGCTGAATTTCAGCTTCCTCCTCCTCTCAGGCTGCTCTTTTTCTTGGCTGCTTGTCATTTTTCACTTTTAAAAGTGTTCCAAACCCTTTCTGTTGCTACTGCACTCTGCTCAGCTGCAACTGCCTTTCCAGAAGCTTCTAATTAGTTGCAGCTGCCTGTGTAGCCACTTCCTGGTAGGGAGGGGGATGGTGGTGGCACCTGATTGGCTGCCTACTTGAGTTTCACTTTTGTTAGCTTTCCGATTCGGAATTTACCGAATCGGTATTTACCGATTCGGTAAATACCGATTCAGTAAATTCTGACTGTCCGATACCGAATTTTACCGAATCGGTATTTTTTACCAATTTTTTACCTACATCCCATTTTCCGATTCTAAAATACCGATTCGGTAAAATTCGGTATTTTAGAATCAGTAAAATCGATTTACCTACATCTGGCCCCAAGTGTGTTACAACCGTTGCCCAAACAAAGTGTATGTGCCACCAATTTTACTCACCATTAAAAGAGGTGCAATGTGGTCTCCTGTGACTATTTATCTGAATAATACGGACATGTGATATACCTTGCACTCTCCATCAACAAAAGAGGTGCCTAAACTTATTTGAAAATGATGGCTCTATGTTACAATTGTTTTGTATTCCTACTGTATGAATGCTTATTTTCTTTGCATAGTTTTACATATTTTCCAAATATTTAAACATAAGTTGATTGCCATGTATTCATTCCTTATGTTTTTCAGTTGTTTCAATATGTTGAGGATTTCATTTCTATTTTCACTTATCACTCTATTTGAAGCTTAGCAGATCTTTCTTTACTTAGTTACTAATTTATAGTCATAATAGGTGCTTCTTATACATGGTATGCTGCTTCTTCAGAACTTTTCAACTTTATTTTAGGAAAATGCTTATTTTCAGTATATTCTTTGAAAAGTAAAAATGTATTCTTACACACCAGACAGGTGCAGCACATGAATCAGTACTTTAAGCTTTCTTCACAGTGCACAGAGAAAACCTGACAAGGGACATGGAAACCCTAAAGTGCATTCATAACTTCGCAGCTCTGCAACAAATTCAGTGGTGGAGCGTCGCCACATGCGACTAATAAGTAAGGTCACTGGCATCCATTGAGGCCAACGTTGTACTGTCACTGCAGACTCTCATTTATTGTTACACTATACTGTACTATCATCAGGGATCCTAATGAATGTTTTCACTTGCAAACATTAAAGGCCTGATTATGAATGTAGTTGTTCTCCAGTGGAGTGCCACTCAAGCACTTCAGGGGAGGACCGCCCAACCTGTAGTGAGACCACCCCCTGGATTCCGACTGGAATCCAGGTCAGGTGGACGGTGCAGTGGCGGTCACAGGGCAGTGCCTTTCTAAAGCTCAAGGTAGAGCCTTAGAAAGGCACCACCATACGACCGCCACAGCACGTTCCTTAGCAGGAAGAAATGTACCATGTTGTGCAGTTCTTCCCGTGCAGGAACTTGGGTTGCAATACCAGGGGAGTCACTCCATTTACCATCCTGCATGCTCCCCCAGAGATAGCATTTTACCTAGTTTAGTACTATAGAAATAACATATACATGCATACATATTTTCTCTGATCGGTTGTTAGTCGTTTATGTTGATATCTTTTGAATTAGGCATTCTTGGCTGGATATATTACAGCCCTCATCTTTTTAAATGATGTGCTCCTATACAATGGCACCTATTCATTACCTATCCCACTTTAAATTCTGCAAACTCATCCAAAAGGCACGCTAGGAACTACATGACCATCCATTACTCAAGAAGCGTAGACTCTATACACCTGGTATAATTAGCAGTGGCGGCAGGCATGGCTCACGGGCTGCAGGTGGGCATGGAGGGGTTAGGGGGAGTGCGGGTCACAATAAAAAAAAACACTTACATTACATTTGGGTCCTTGTCTTTGCTCCTGCTCTGGTCGACTCCAGAAACAGGAAGCACCTGACACACAGGCTCTAGTGACCAATCACATTGCTGCATTGCAGTCTTGTGATTGGGCTGTGCACCATGTTACGGCGCTCATCCAGGGGCTGGATGAGTGGGCATGTTCTTCTTGCAGGCTGTAATGCAGCATGCATGGAGAACAGGGACCGTGTGCATGATTGTTTTGGGCGGCCTGAGAGTGCCCACCAAACAGTCATTGCACACTTAAGGAGGGTTCTACCACTCACTCCTCCCCTGCTCTGCAGCCCTGCCCGCCACCTCACTCAAGCTGCTACAGCAGGAGAATGAAATAAAATGATAATAACATTACGTTAATATAATTTGTTTCCGTTCTTTTCCTGCTTGAAGGCAGTAGGGCGACGCTGCTCTGCCTTAGTGGAGGAGCCGCCACATATATTTAGTATGTGAAAGGAGGGTTGGGTGGGTTCCTGATAACTGTACATGCTAAAATAACAATAAGTAGAGAAGGAGATGCATGTGGTGCAGGTGAATCTTCACTGGGCTGGACTAGGAATCAAAAAGCAGCACTAGCATCATTTGTTTAAACCAGACCTGTTTTTTTCTTTTTTCTCACTCTCTATGTCTCCTCGGCCCTGCTGTGCTTGATACCAGAAGCCCCAGGGAGCTGGCGTGAGAGGCACAGGCAGTGGCCTGGGACTCAAAACGTTGCTCCAGTGGCTTCAGCCCCTCCCCCCAGTCCATGCAATAGAAATGCCTGATAAGATAAATAGCCATTGGGATGGATTCCCCAGTTGTGCCAGCGTACACTTGCATTATAGTAACTGGCTGAACTGGCACACTTTGAGTCTTTGGATTTTTATGAGCATGTGCTGGGTATGAAATGCAGTCCGAGTTCAGTTGTGTTTTTGTGTACTCCAGGCAAAATTTCATTTGGGAATAGAGAAGGGCAGGAAAAATATTATGTGCTTCGCTTCCCGGAACAGTTCTACATGTCTGCTTCTGGCTTTTAAGATCTGAATAGATAGACCAAACATGTCCTTTTGATTCATAAATCTGCCGAACAGAGGCGATATTGTTCCAATAAAATGACATCTGTCGCATTACTTGTACCATCAGAGCCCGCTTTTTGGATACATGCCTATTCATGTGACTCCATCAGCTAGTCTGTTAAGAACCCGGAACTAACAAGAGATAAATTCCACAGCACACAATCTGTTACTAAACCTGCTAACGTATCTCGGGATGAAATTGGATGAAGACAGACTCTAAATTGCTCTTTGATATAGCTCAGATGAGGTTTGCTCACCTAGATAATGTGTAAAAAAATAAAAACATCCCAGATGGGATAACTGAAAACAGACCAACAGTGCAAGCATTTGATGAAATAGGTGCAATAGCGAAGAAGCCCTAACTCTCCAAGGAAGAGAAGGCATCAGAGGGCATCGAAGGGCAAATGCCATTTTTACATTATTATGTACATATGGTAGATATTTACACATTTTATTCTGGCATATTTAACTGGAAAACGTGTTTCATTTAATTGGACATAAGGACGCTTGAGAGATTTTGGTGGCAAATGTTTCACATATTGCTTTCGGGGCCAGGTTTTTTTGAAATCACAAAGCACAATGTCATATTAAAATAACAGTGACGCTTGGTAACCAAAATAGTGACGCTGACAACACCAATATTCTTCCATCAGGAGGCAAGGGATGATCTCCCCTTCCTTACCCTGATGATTTAGAATCATATTCGGGGCAAAGGAAAGGGGATTAAAACTGACCCCTATCAATGACCTTATCAATTGCCACACCGTGACTTATGAATTGACTTTTTTAATGCTTGCTGCACAACACAGAGGTTGTTTTAGAAATTAGCGAAAGACAGGTGTACGTCTACACTTTTTTAAGTAAGTCCATCCATATTTACAACGCTGTGTGTTTGATTCATGAAATTAATTATAGGTGACTTACATGTTTTTGCATTCTATTATATATGTATGCCCTTTCATGAATAAGTACGCCTATAGGTAGACCCGATGAAATGTCATCTGTAGGAATTTCATGCTTAATCCTCTTTGTTACCATCTGATGGACTATGTTTTTTATATATTTTTTGCAATATCATGTTTTTTGTTCGTGAATGCTGTCTTACCTATAGGGTGCAATATCAATCATGACAATTATATTCCTGATTCCTTATATTACGATATGTAACAATTTATTATATATCTTATGAAACTGATTCTTATACATGTATTTACATGCACATGTGTTGTGGTAATTTGTTGCCTATAGGAAACTTTTTGTCATAATTGCAACATTTTATGACAGTTTGTCCTGAGTGGTCATGCACTACAAAATGAGGTTTCTCTCAATGGTATATTTGTTTTCTTATAAATTGTTTTGTGATTTCAACTTTATTAACTGCTATATTAGGGATTAATATATATTGTGGAGGATCTATTTACAACTGTAATTTCATTATATACTGATGAAGCAAAGCTTCGCATATTTTGCGGCTTGCCGAAATCAAGAACCTCGTTTATGTATAACAAGGTAATAAATGTACGTCTTACTAACATTTATATTAAGTTTGAGTAAAGTTTATGACGCTTGCCTATGTGTATTTCTAATGAATTTAATCCGTGTCCTCTAAAAATGGCCGCCGCTTGTATTTTAGTTACTGCGCATGCGTCAGCCACACTCACGTGTCCTGACGCGTCTGCAGAAGTGGAGGGAAAGTTATGCGCATGCGTAATTCATAGCTGTGCTTATCATGTGGTACTGCTCGTGCCACTGCCCTTGTGTCCGTATCAATGTAGCTAACATTTAGATGCAATAAGTTTATTTCTTGATGATGAGTTAAAAGTACAAACCCTGTGATGTGTTTTCATAATGACATTATTATGTATTAATTTGTTTTCGCTTACTTTTCATGTACCGCGGGAAATGGGGGTCTGAGTGAGAGGAGAGCCATATTGGAGGTCCCTTCTGCGCCTGTGCGACATTCGGCAGCACGAGGGACCTTGACAGATGGAACACCGCCAGTTGGCAGTGATGGGCAAGATGCTCCTGAGAAAGTCACCTCTGCCCTGCGAGAACAGCGAATGTGGCTCCTTATATGATACATTGTAATGTTGCGCTACTGTTTGCCGTGTAACTTCTCATGGGAACCCCAAACCTGCTAGGCGGTACCCAAATATGTTAATGAAGGCTTCAAATCGTGTATTGTGATTGGTGTGTTACCCAAATCCTACCTTAGGACCAATCCAAATTGAGGGATTTTGACACTTTGCAACATTGGGGGGTGGTACACTGTCCCCAAACTGTATATCTACCCTGGGTTCACCTAGTGAACCGTCCGACTTGTCTGGTTTAGCTGACCTGTCACTGACCCAACGCACTCAATAGGTGACTGAAGATACAGAGCGCTGCGGAGCACTCTGTCCGAATTTGACCATAGACTAAGGTTCTACTGAACCTTAAAGTGCTGGCAAGCACTTAGCTGGGAGTTCGCTGACCCAATCGGGGTCTTGATCGATAGCTGCAGAGCGGGTGGAGCGCAGGCGTTGCTTCCGAACTGTGGGTTCCGGTCCTGTCCTGAAGAGGGTCCTGTCCTGAGGGTTTGCTGTCCTGTCCTGAGGGTCCTGTCCTGATTCCTATTCCGAGGGTATCCTGTCCTATCCTGGGTGTCCATTCTGCACCTGCTGTCCTTTGAGGGGTATCCTTCCTTGAGGGTTTCCTGTCCTTAACTGACCCGTGGCCAGGGTTTGGTTTCCACACTTTTCTAGGTAAATATTGCTCTGAACCTCTTGAAATTCTTGCACCTTCTGAATTTCTAACTTTTTGCTTTAATAAAGTTCAACATTGCATATGTTATATTTTCCATGCCTTTCCGCAACTATTGAAAGTCATTTATATTTTTCCATAAAGTTTATTCCTATGTCTTCTCATTTGTTAGAAATTATATTTTGCATAGCAGTGTGTCATTTCCTGATATGGTCTAGAACTTCGTTGCCTAGGTTGTTCAAAGGCCCCTTCACCTTAAGTGAAGCGTGTTATTCATTATAAACTCTCCTATAGTCACTCACACTTAGGTATCCCTGTTTAGATAATACTGACTTGCATAGTATCTTTTCTCGTTACATTTTATTTAGTACCTTGATGATTACTCTGTCATTATTTCTTTCTGCCTATGTGATTTACGTTATCTTGGTTATTGATTGCCTTGTTTTATTGTACCTCATGCAAGAAAATATTGAATTTAGATAAACATTTTAAAACTTCCAGTTGTCCGTGGTCATTTAAACAGTATTTGAATGTTATTGTTTGGGTTTGTATTTTGCTGCCTTTCTTTACAGCTAGCTCCCTGATTCATTGTGGTCATTAGGCACCCGCATCGGTGGATGGTAAGTCGGGTGCACCGAAATTTGGTAGCAGGGAACACACACACACCAACTTGATAGAGCTCGTGAAGTCACCTGATCGATGTATATGGTGATTTGAAAAGTATATGGGCCCTGAAGCCGGAAACGGCGAAAACTGTTGGTCGGGTGGCCTCGCGCGCTCTATCAGTTTTCTGGTAGCTAGAGGATGGTTAGGGACTAGTTGAGAGTAAGGCAGGGATTAGTTGGACTAGTTAAGTCGGAAGCTGCTATTATATTAATGCTGCTATAAGAGCGGCTGTTCTGAGGGAACTGATCACTCTCTTGTGAATACGCTGCTGAAACTCATGAATTTTTGTATTGTTATTATTCTTGTTCTTATATTGTTATATGTACTAATTCATGCATTTGTAAATCGAATTGTTAAGTGTTGTCCGAACTCCCCGGGGAATTGAAAGGGCAAGTGGTGAATAGAATCCATTGTCCTGAGGTCACAGGTTCGAGGAAAGTTAGGTGCAGGTTAGGATAACCGGGAAGCACTAACTAGGGTTTTCTGAATACATGTGTGAATAAATGACAGTAACGGGGTTCATTGGCAAAATTCCCATAGTGGCGTAACCTAGTAAGGGTCACATCGGAAGAGTAGCAGGTTCCTCGGAGCTAGCGTGAAAGCAGAGGGGTCCGCTGAGAAACCTTAAACTCGGAATATATCCCGGAAAGAAGTGGATGAGTTTAGGGGAATAACAGGTTCACCGATGCTAGAGTGAAGGGTAGGCGGAAGAGATCTGCCCGCAGCGCGTGAAAAGTAAATGGAAGTAGTTTACTTGCAGTAAAAGAATTCTTTCTCTGTCTAGACACTTGAGCACTGTGGCGAATGTGTATTTGTTGTAAAATAACCAAGCACTGAGCACTTTAAAAGAAAGAAAGTTTCCGTTACCTTGTGAAGGGAGGGAGTCAGTCGCGAAGCGTCCCTGACGTCACTCTGTGCCGCGCTGGGATTGGTAGAAGCAGCGGGCGGGTAGCGGAGCTGAAATTGTAAAGGAGGGGTGAGCGCCGGAGCGTGGGAACTGTCTCACGAAGGGGCCGCGCACCCATTGGCGGAGCTTATTTTGTGTCGCGCACCCATTGGTTGCACGAATTTTCTGAAGCGCGTTCTGATTGGAGGTAGTTTGTAAACAAAGTTAGCGCAGAAGTCGTATGTGGCACTCGCGGACTACAGAGACTCGACCTGATCCAAGGCATCTAGGGTTTGAAAGGGATCAGTGGAAGGCTAATAGATACGATATTATGTACGGAACCAAGAGAAAAATGTCCCTTGTAAGTAAGGTGAAAAATTATTTTAAAACGGACAAACCGATTAAATCTAGAGAAGGTGTTCTTGTCCCAGCACCCAATACTCCCGCCTCATTCATGATGTTTGACCGAGGGTACAATACCTGTGTGTGGCTGGAGAATTGGGTGAAGTACACAAAAGATGACGGAGTATTGGCTTTTCCGTTAGATGGTACTTTCAATGGTAGGATCTTATTTAATTTAAGAACCCGAATGAATGAACTGCATCCCAGACCGAGACTAACGCAGTATGAGGCATTAGAGGAATGGGAGATTGAGGCTTTTGAAAGAGAAAGACCCCGAATGGACAAGGGTTTGACCAAGTGGTACCCCAGGCAGAAACAGGAATCCAGGGATAAAAGGATGAAACAGTGGAGGCAGAGCATGATTGTTGAGGGTCTGTTTCCCATGATGCCTGCATGTCATAACGTTGGAGCGGGTGAGAAAAGTACTGAAAAATGTAAGCATTGGGGGGCCCTGGGGGATTCAGATGATGAACTAATAGATGACATCTGTACCAGAAGTCCGCCACCTTACAATGAGGGAACCCGACCTTCCAGTGTAGGAGATGTTCCCCGACGCCACTTCCTAAAAGAAGAAGACAGGTCCCTGGGACTGGGAGGGGATGGTCAAGTATTGCCCTATCCTGAAAAACCCGAACTGACGGAAACAAGGGATATATATCCCAAAGTGCCCGCAAGTCAGGAAGAAAAATATTCACGTACGAAAACCTTTTTTCCCAGACCCTTGTATGAAAGCGAAAAAAAAACCTCGAATTCAGGACTGCCTTTTGTTCAACCTCCATATGGGGAAGAGCGCAGGTCCTTTAATACTGGAACTTTATTCCCGAAACCAAATTATGGGGGAGGACCAAGTGAAACGCATCCTACTGCCCCAAGTTTTACTCCTCCATTGACCCCCCAGATATTACATGACACAACTCTAAGAAGGGCACTAGTGGAAAAGGAGCAAGAGGCTCTAGCTAGACAAAGAACAGAAATAATTCAGAAAATTTCTCAGTTAAATACCAGTCCTGAGGCATTGACTATTCCAGTAACTATTGGACCGGTGGTCCCGTTATATGGAAATGGTCAGGGAAATCCGATTACTCCAGTTATGACCCCAGTCATGGCAACCCCGAGACAGGAACCGATCATTATAGATGATCAGTCCAGTGAGTGCGAGTCTGAAGTTGCGTTTTTGGAATTGCCAAACAAACAGACTGGAAAGGGAACACAGCAGAGGTATAACCCTTTTAATACAAAGGAAATTAAATTAGAGACAGCAACAGGTACTAGGAATGTCTCTCTGGTAACTCCGGATGAAATTGAGAGTTGGAGTCGTGAATTAGAGAAGCAGACTCCGCAAACAAAGCCTTTAGATCTCTACAAGCTGAGGGTCGAAATAGAAGAATTAATGGCAGGAAATGTGGGGTTGGATCGATTGAATACCTACTCTGAAGAAGAATTGTCGTTCATATGTAAAAGCTTTACAAGGAACACCAGAGTGCTCCATGAAAAACTGACCGAAACAGCAGTTAGTATGGGGGTAGATATCTCAAAATCCAAGCCCTTACAGAAACCGTACAGAGCAGACTTCTCAGACAAAGATATAGAACACCTGAATGTGGCAGGGAAGAAGTTGCAGATTAAAGAATTAATGGGGGTACTGCAGAAATGGGGAGATGTGGAAAAATGGAGAAGCAGGTGGGCGAAAAAGAGGGAAGAGGTTCGCTCCCGACAAGTGACTCCCGAGTTTGCTTTAAGAGAGGTAGAAAAACCTGAGCAGTTATGCCCCATGCGCGAAGTTCCAGGGGGAAAATATGTGCATGTCCCCTGGTCTAGGCAGGATATTGTGTCCTTCACGAACGATTTTCCAAAATTACGAGAGAAACCAGTTGACTGGTACAGGCAGGTGGAGAGGTTCGTGAAGGTACAGAAATGTCTGTGGAAAGACCTGGATGGGTTTTTCGACATTGTGGTTCCGGTAGATTTATGGACCCAGTGTAAAATAGCCATAGATTGGCCCAGTGAAGAGTATCCCAGAAACAAGGAAACTGGAGAGCCATCAAAGGATGTCATGCGAAAGTATGAGCAGGTAATTCAGCATTTGAAAGAAAAGGTGCCCGCAAAGGAAACTGATTGGACAAAAATAGATAGAACAACACAGGAAAGGGACGAGACAGTGCACTCCTTCTATGAGAGGTTATTGCAGGTATTTAAAACATACAGTGGTATTGACAACATCGACCTGAAGGATATGACGCACTTTATTTACAGGTTTGTAAATGGTTTAAGACCTGAAATTTGTCAGTGGATAAAAGATAATAAAATCTGTTGGCATACTAAGAAAATGGATGAGGTCCTGCGGTACGCTAAGTACTGCGAGGACGAGATGGCAGAAAAGAAAAAGGCCCTTAAGGAGAAGGTTATGTGGGCTCAGGTGAAGCTCGCAGAACAACAGGAAAAACAATTGAGTAACATGGTTAAAAATGCTGAGAACAAAGGTCCTGGGGGAGGGGGTGGAGGAAAGCCCCGGCCCAAATTTAGCAGGGAAGAGGCTATGAAAAAATTTCCCTGCCATCAGTGCGGCGAAATTGGACACTGGCGAAACGAGTGTCCCCAATTAGTCGATGTTAATGAAAAAACTCCTGATTTAACTCCACAGACGCAGAAAGAAAGACCAAGAAAGACTCAACCCCAGGTAAAAACAGTTCAGGTGCCTCGAGCACCCAAGCAGGTATACAAGGGAAGACAGGCAGAAAATGAAGAGATAGAGGTTTGGGAAAGCGGGGAGAACAGAAATACAGCAACTTCGCAGTATCTGCTGAATGATACCTTCCTTTGTAATGATCAGGACTGACGGGGCCTGAGAGGGGAGGACGAGGAGTGCGTACTTGGCGCTTCCTTGCCGGTAGACCAGTCTGGACCATATATTGAAGGAAAGGTTGACGGAAATGATGTCACCTTTCTGTTGGACACTGGCGCTACCCGTTCTACTGTAAGAACAGTGGACGTTCCAAACCTACCCCTCTCGGGAGAAAATATCCAAGTAGTGGGTGTATCTAATCAATTGATTAGTACTCCTGTTACCGAACCAATGGAGATTTCAATTGGAAATTTTAAACAGATGCATAGATTTGTCGTCTGTGACACCAGTCCAGTGAATCTACTGGGTCGTGATTTGCTGTGCAAAATGAACTGTACCATCTTTTGCACACCAAAGGGTGTTGAAATACAGACCCCAGATGAAGACGGCATTTATAAATTATTGTTGCTTAGACCTGACTCAGAAATTAAAAGATTGACCCTGCAGGACTTGCCCCAAGAACTCCAGGAAGCCGTAAAGCCAGAAGTGTGGGATTTCACTGGAAAAGATGTGGGTTTGATGAAAGATGTGGACCCCATACAGATAGCCATCAAGGACAATGCAGTATATCCTAACACTAGGCCCTACCGAATGAATGCTGAAGTGAAAGCAGGTGTCACTCTGGAAATACAAAAATTATTGGAAGGAAACATCATACAGGAAGTGATGAGCAGCCCATGCAACTCACCGATTATGGGCATCAAAAAGCCTAGTGGCAAGTATAGGGTAGTGCAGGACCTGAGAAAGGTTAACAAAATTGTAGTTCCTTGCTGCCCTATTGTCCCAAACCCTGCAGTGATATTATACCAGATTCCTTGGGATGCTGAATGGTTCACTGTGATTGATTTGTGTCATGCATTCTTTTCGATACCCCTGCACCCCGACAGCAAATTTCTTTTCTCATTTGCTTTTGAGGGTCACGTGTATTGTTGGAACAGGGTCCCTCAGGGGTATACAGAGAGCCCCTCTATCTTTAATCAGATCTTGAAAAAATGTCTAGAGACTTTGATCTTACCTGGGAACTCTGTGTTAGTGCAGTACATAGACGACCTTCTAGTGGCGTCTAAAAGTCACCGGGACTGTGTGGTTGACACCATTGCCCTCCTAAATCATCTGTGTGAGAAAGGGCATAAAGTAGCCCCTGACAAACTACAGTTCTGTGCGAAATCTGTAAAATATCTGGGACACCAAATAGAAAAGGGTGTCAGAAAAGTCACATCAGAAAGAGTGAGAATAATTCAAAAAATGCAGTTGCCCCGTACTCAAAAAGATGTCAGAATGTTCCTGGGTGTATTAGGGTACTGCAGGCAGTGGATTCTGGGATTTGCAGCCTTAGCCAGGCCCTTGATAAAAATGACCACGAGAGGAATGCCAGATGTTGTACAGTGGGACGATGAAAGTCTAATGGCTTTCACAAGATTGAAGAATTGTCTGTGTACCGCCCCTGCGTTGGGAATGCCAGATTATTCCAAAGAGTTTGCCCTTTTCTGTGACACTCGCGATAATTGCGCATTGTCTGTCCTGACTCAAGAACATGGCACGACCAGAAGGCCGGTGGCTTATTTCTCTGCCACATTGGACCCAGTAGCTGCTGGGTTACCAGGCTGTCTGAAAGCGGTAGCTGCTACCTGTGCAAGTTTGGAACAGAGTGAGTCCATTGTCATGGGACATCCTGTGACCGTGTATGTTTCACATGGAGTGGTAATTCTATTGACCAGAACTAAAACACAGTATCTCACCCCTAGTCGGCTGACTAAATACGAGAGGATTCTTGTGGGTGCAGCAAATGTAAGCATTGTTAGGTGCGGTATTCTGAACCCTGCCACCTTACTCCCCGACCCCTTGGAAATGGAAGGTGGGGATGATGATGAACATGATTGTATTGACCTAACAGAGTTCAGTACCAAGCCACGCCCAGACATAAAAGAAGTACCATTGCCTGAGCATGATAAAGAACTATTTGTGGATGGTTCCTGTCTAAGACATGAATTAGGAGGCTTGAGTGCTGCTTATGCAGTAGTGTCTTTCACAAAAATTGAACAAGCAGGTTACCTATATAACATCAAGTCTGCACAAGTAGCCGAATTGATAGCCATGATAAAGGCTTGCCAAATTGGGAAGGACTTACGCATAACAGTGTATACTGACAGTCAGTACTGTTATGGCGTTGTGCATGACTTTGGCCAATTATGGCTACAGAGGGAATTCATGACTTCCTCAGGTACTCCCATTCGGAATGCAAAGGTTGTTCATGACCTTTTAGAGGCCATCCAGTTGCCCAAAGAACTGGCAGTGGTAAAATGTACTGCTCATCAAAAGAGCATGGACAGAGTATCACTGGGGAACGATTATGCTGATCGAGTGGCTCAATGGTGTGCCAAAGATCGGTATATTGTAAATCCAAAACGAGGGGGGCCAGGAACCAGCTGCCAGCTTCAGGTGTTTGAGGAAGTGCCTACATGGGATGAGGTGAGAGAGTGGCAGGAGTCGGCTCCTTGGCAAGAAAGAGAGAAATGGAAGGAGGATGGGTGTAGACCGAGACGTGTGGATGGTGTGATTTTGGGCCCAACTGGTATGCCTGTGTTACCCCGACACTTGCTTGGCACAATGGCAAGATTAATACATGAAGGATCACACATTGGTAGGGATGCCATGATTCTGGTATTTCAACAGACTTGGTACAGTAAAAAGTTCAGGAAGGTAGCAGAGTCCCTCTGCCAGAGGTGCCTGTCATGTCAACAGATGAACCCAGGCAAGAGGACAATGGTTGAACTGAGCAAGATTGGGAGATCAGGGGGTCCCTTTATAAGGATACAGGTTGATTTTATCACCATGCCCCGTTGTGAAGGGAAACGATATGTCCTTGTCATTGTTTGCGTATTTTCAAAATGGGTAGAAGCTTACCCTACTCCTCAAAGTGACGCACTGACAGTAGCGAAGTGTTTACTAAAAGAACTGATACCTAGGTTCGGAATACCATGCATTATTGAATCAGATAAGGGTGGACATTTCCAGAATGACATACTGGCTGAACTCTGTAAGGCCTTCGGAATAAGGCAGAAACTCCATTGTGCATACCACCCAGAGGCTTCTGGAATAGTGGAACAAGTAAATGGAACTATCAAAAACAGACTAGCAAAGCTGACAGATGCTACTGGCATGACCTGGGTGAAGGCCCTGCCCCTGGTCCTGATGGGACTAAGAAGTGTTCCAGACCGCAAGACAGGCCTAAGTCCCCATGAAATCATTATGGGAAGAGTGATGAGACAAGCATGGGTGCCAGGAAGCAAACTGTTGAGTATTACTGATGATTTGGTGCTTGAATACTGCAGAAGATTGGGTGACCAAGTGCGTTCTATCTCTCGCCAGATTGGAGACGACGGCATCCTCAATCCAACGACTCCTCTCCACAGCTTGGTTCCAGGAGATTGGGTCAAAATAAAGAAGCACACTCGATCAAGCTGTCTGGCACCAAGGTGGGGAAAGAAACGCCAAGTAATCCTGGTGACAACCACTGCAGTAAAGGTCGCAGGTGTTCCTCAGTGGATCCACGCTGGACACACCCAGAAGGTATTGCCAGACAAAGGATTTGAAGAAGAAGGGCAACCGGCAGAGGACCCTGAAGGAGCCAGACCAGAAGCAACTGACAACGAGCAGCACAGCACCAGTCAGGTTGCAGGAACAGCAGACGTTGGCCCAGGAGTAGTTGACTACGAACTGCCAAGAATCCAGCCTGCTGAAGAGGTCCAGGAAACTGAGCCAGGAGTAGCTGAAGACGAACTGCCAAGCATATGGCCAGAAGAATGGATACCGATGATTGATCTGACTGAAGATCCTATCAGAACAAGAGAACGACTTAGTGAAGGTAGAGAGTGGACTAGTCAGGAAAAGCAAGGCACAGGCGAAGAACCTCAGCCGCTTGAGATTCAAATCAAAACTGAGGAAGGAGAAGGTCAGACAGGGACAGAGCAGGTATTCGATACACCACCGCGAACACCTGATGCAGATAAGGGAGAGACTAGAAACAGAGTGATAGTTCGAGCAGAAGAAGATCAAGAGATCGAAGTGCTTGAACAGGATCAGAGAGGGTTAGAAGAACGGGTTCAGGAAACAGAAACAGAAATAAAGACCATCGAAAGCCAAAAACAAAATATTCCTGAACAAGGCCAGATTAGCAACCAGGCAGAAGAATTTGATGCTAGCCCTGGAACTAGCCAGATAAGGGAAGTAGGAGAAGAAAGTGGAGAAGAATTACCACAAGATAGAGAGAACAAGAAAATAAGAAAAGAAAGTGAAGTCCAAGTACCGACTAAGAGACTAAAGAAAAGAAACAACCTTGAGCCTAGGTTTGTAAAAAGATTGAGACTTAGGATAAAGACAGTGGAAGAAAAACGTGCAGAGGCAAGAAGAAGTGCTCGAATAGCAGAGCAAGAAGAAGACTCTTCCAAAAGAAGGAGTGAGCGAATAAAAAGACAAAACAAAAAGTACAAGTCTCCTGAATGGACACTGGTTTTGGAAGAACTTGAGGATCTTGATATAACTGACGTGAGCGACGGAGAACCTGTCCCAGAGTACTCAGCTGAAGAGGAAGACGAACCACCGTGAATTTGCACAAAGTAAGCTAGTTGTGTAAAAAGCTAAAAAGAGGGGTGAGAACACTCCTTCTGAGCTAAAATGTCTGATTCAACAGTGAATGGTAGACCTAGTTGCAGCCGTTTTAAGACGTGTTGCAAGGTGTGTATATGTAGTGTAGTAGTACTGATAGTTATCTGGATAGGATTAACAATTTTCATTCCCTTTGCTGTAAGTAAAGATACTAACATTGTCCCTGCTGAAATTGTAAATACTGACAGTGAGGAGTTGACAACACAGAGTGTAGAAAGACATGAAAGAGCTTTGAGACAAACAAAACAGAACTTAGAAGCATCAGATGAGGGAGGACTACATTATCATGGAGTTAAGAACAAGACACACTTAAACGTTTTCGCAAACTTATTAATACACTATGTAGAGACTATGGAAATTGAAGATTGCTATGTCTGCATGAAGCTACCTACTTCGGTGGCTGAAGGCGTGACATACCATCATCTGCCATTGACATATGGAATTTCCTGTAGCATTTTAGCTAGTTTATTTTACAAAAGGGGACCGTTACAGTATTATTACTCTAACAATGACGTGATCTTTTCTGAACTTCCTATACGTGGGAACTTGAATCCTGTACATACCAAAACTGACACCATAAGATATATGGGAGACTACTTTCTGACTATAGGGAACATTGACATAGCAGACGCACACAGAGATAACTTGACTTGTTCTTTGCGTGAGCAGGAAAAGATGTTCCTGAACATGGCAGAGAAAAGGAGAATTAAAATTCAGAAGAAGGCTAATGACGAAAGTCAGAAAAAGCCAAAGTGGGCAGAAAACATGGAAGGCACATCATCTGGTGGAGCGGGTCCTGCTCTGTTGCTGGATTTTGAAAAGAAAGGCAAGCTATGTCTTCACCGCGAGAAGACTAGCTATTATAATAATGTTTTCATTGGTTCCAGTGAATGCGAACATAATTACAAGGTAATTGGAGGTTGGGGTTTCAAAAATGGGTCAGAGCCTGTGTTTCCTGGAATTTATTATATTTGTGGGGACAAGGCTTATTTCAAATTGCCGGATCACTGGTATGGAAGCTGCTACTTTGGCATTGTCTTCCCGAAAATATACCATGTGAATGGAAAAGCTGGAAGCAATGAAGATACTAATGGCTTAGTGCGTAGTAAAAGAGAAAGTATAGGTGAAATTATGGGTAGTATTTTCAGTGCACTGATACCTGGAGTGGGAGTGGTTCTGAACACTCACAGAATTTGCAAATTGTCTACTATAGTAGATGTGCTGTCTACTGAAACAGCTCATGGATTTCTGCTGGTCAATACCGAAATGGTTGCGATCAGATCAATGGTTTTACAAAATCGACTTGCTCTTGACACCTTATTAGCGAAAGAGGGCGGAGTCTGCCGGATGTTGAAGGCGCAACATTGTTGCACTTATATTCCGGATAAAAGTGTACAGATCAAAAGATATGTGAAAAACATTACTAATTTGGCAAAGGAACTCAAACCACTCGAGGTTGATAGTGCCTGGAAGAGACTGGTAGATGGTCTCTCAAATGTAGGTCATTGGCTTGCTAGCATAGGTAAAAGCTTATTATTCAAAATTCTGATGCCAATTGGTATTATAGGTCTTATTATACTTTCCATTTTCTTATGCTGTAAATGCCGCAAGCGCACCAAAAAGCACGAGGTAAATGCAAGAGGAGTGAAACGAAGTGTGGATGAGATTGAATTAGAGGAAGTGAATGATCAGATATACAAAAAGGTGAAGACTTCTCACCCTGCTAAAACTGAGAGAGAAAAGTTAGAACGGTTGCTGGAAGAAATAGAACTTTATAAAGTGTGAAAGAAAGTTGGCATCTGGTTCCATTATAATTTGTGATGATAGTAAATATCATCAAAGAGGGGATTGATGAAGCAAAGCTTCGCATATTTTGCGGCTTGCCGAAATCAAGAACCTCGTTTATGTATAACAAGGTAATAAATGTACGTCTTACTAACATTTATATTAAGTTTGAGTAAAGTTTATGACGCTTGCCTATGTGTATTTCTAATGAATTTAATCCGTGTCCTCTAAAAATGGCCGCCGCTTGTATTTTAGTTACTGCGCATGCGTCAGCCACACTCACGTGTCCTGACGCGTCTGCAGAAGTGGAGGGAAAGTTATGCGCATGCGTAATTCATAGCTGTGCTTATCATGTGGTACTGCTCGTGCCACTGCCCTTGTGTCCGTATCAATGTAGCTAACATTTAGATGCAATAAGTTTATTTCTTGATGATGAGTTAAAAGTACAAACCCTGTGATGTGTTTTCATAATGACATTATTATGTATTAATTTGTTTTCGCTTACTTTTCATGTACCGCGGGAAATGGGGGTCTGAGTGAGAGGAGAGCCATATTGGAGGTCCCTTCTGCGCCTGTGCGACATTCGGCAGCACGAGGGACCTTGACAGATGGAACACCGCCAGTTGGCAGTGATGGGCAAGATGCTCCTGAGAAAGTCACCTCTGCCCTGCGAGAACAGCGAATGTGGCTCCTTATATGATACATTGTAATGTTGCGCTACTGTTTGCCGTGTAACTTCTCATGGGAACCCCAAACCTGCTAGGCGGTACCCAAATATGTTAATGAAGGCTTCAAATCGTGTATTGTGATTGGTGTGTTACCCAAATTCTACCTTAGGACCAATCCAAATTGAGGGATTTTGACACTTTGCAACATTGGGGGGTGGTACACTGTCCCCAAACTGTATATCTACCCTGGGTTCACCTAGTGAACCGTCCGACTTGTCTGGTTTAGCTGACCTGTCACTGACCCAACGCACTCAATAGGTGACTGAAGATACAGAGCGCTGCGGAGCACTCTGTCCGAATTTGACCATAGACTAAGGTTCTACTGAACCTTAAAGTGCTGGCAAGCACTTAGCTGGGAGTTCGCTGACCCAATCGGGGTCTTGATCGATAGCTGCAGAGCGGGTGGAGCGCAGGCGTTGCTTCCGAACTGTGGGTTCCGGTCCTGTCCTGAAGAGGGTCCTGTCCTGAGGGTTTGCTGTCCTGTCCTGAGGGTCCTGTCCTGATTCCTATTCCGAGGGTATCCTGTCCTATCCTGGGTGTCCATTCTGCACCTGCTGTCCTTTGAGGGGTATCCTTCCTTGAGGGTTTCCTGTCCTTAACTGACCCGTGGCCAGGGTTTGGTTTCCACACTTTTCTAGGTAAATATTGCTCTGAACCTCTTGAAATTCTTGCACCTTCTGAATTTCTAACTTTTTGCTTTAATAAAGTTCAACATTGCATATGTTATATTTTCCATGCCTTTCCGCAACTATTGAAAGTCATTTATATTTTTCCATAAAGTTTATTCCTATGTCTTCTCATTTGTTAGAAATTATATTTTGCATAGCAGTGTGTCATTTCCTGATATGGTCTAGAACTTCGTTGCCTAGGTTGTTCAAAGGCCCCTTCACCTTAAGTGAAGCGTGTTATTCATTATAAACTCTCCTATAGTCACTCACACTTAGGTATCCCTGTTTAGATAATACTGACTTGCATAGTATCTTTTCTCGTTACATTTTATTTAGTACCTTGATGATTACTCTGTCATTATTTCTTTCTGCCTATGTGATTTACGTTATCTTGGTTATTGATTGCCTTGTTTTATTGTACCTCATGCAAGAAAATATTGAATTTAGATAAACATTTTAAAACTTCCAGTTGTCCGTGGTCATTTAAACAGTATTTGAATGTTATTGTTTGGGTTTGTATTTTGCTGCCTTTCTTTACAGCTAGCTCCCTGATTCATTGTGGTCATTAGGCACCCGCATCGGTGGATGGTAAGTCGGGTGCACCGAAATTTGGTAGCAGGGAACACACACACACCAACTTGATAGAGCTCGTGAAGTCACCTGATCGATGTATATGGTGATTTGAAAAGTATATGGGCCCTGAAGCCGGAAACGGCGAAAACTGTTGGTCGGGTGGCCTCGCGCGCTCTATCAATACAACTATATTTTAATTGTAATTGTTTTGCTTTTATTATATGTTTACAGAAATTTTTGTGGCTCCTGAAGAAGGCGTTGTTCTACGCCGAAACGCTCGTCGAGAAACATTCTCTTGCCACTCTCGTTTTATGTTTTATTGGTTACTGTTTTTTCCTTATTTAGCTTTATTGTGAACATTTATGTATTATTTTTATTGTGATGTATTTTTTTATCTGAGTGCACCATTTGATGTTGCTTATTAAAAATTATGTGATTTTAATAATAACTTTTTTTATTAGTGATCTTCTCCTCCACATATATTAGTCCTTGTGTATGTATCCTAATTGCCTAGGAATTGTTGCATATATATTATTTCCCTGTCCTAGGAATTTTTATCTTTGTTCAGGGGGTCCTTGCTTTTTACATATATTTACCCACAGCTTGTCTGTGTAGGGCTGGTTTGTCTTCAATAATCATATTGTATTCATTTGTGTTTATTGGTGTGTATATCTCTCTTTTACTTTCAAGTTTTGTTGGTTTTGTAATTATGTCTCACTTGAAAACCTTTGGCTTCACGGATGCTGAGTTTGCCCTATTAGTAGGCACCTCAGCTTCATTCAGTAGTAGCCATTCTAACAACAAACGTAATGATGAGAGTATAAAATTAATGGATCTTAAGAAAAAACTAATTCGTATGGAAGCACATGGAGAATTCATGTTAGCCTATTTAAGATCAGGAGTCATCCCCATGGGGTTACGGGTTCGCAACATACCGGGTCTTTTTGTACACCATAGACCCTTCCTTGAGAAATGGAGTATGATTGCGAGTAGATGCTCCCGTGACCTTATGATTTTGATCGTAGAAACTGCCAAAGAATTGGCAGCTAACATCAAGACAGAGATCGATAAATTGGAAAGCAAACTTAAAGAACTAAAAGGAGTAGAGGAGGCTATGAGTAAAATAGAAGAATGCAATAGAGAACTAGAATCTTTTTACAACTATCTCAATAAACGCAAAAGTGATAAGTTGTCTAAAGATAAAAGATTCTATGCAGATGAAATAGCCTACCCTTACATAGGAAAGGAATTCTACAAACAGAATCAGTACATGGATGAGAATAGGACCACACCCCAAAGGGTTAAGAACTTTTCTGATACGTCTGATTCTGAAGGGGAGAACCCGAATAACTATTATGAATCAGAAGGGGCCCCTAGCTCCTACTCGGGCTCCCGACCCCAAAGGCCTTTTTTATCCAACAGGGGGCCTCGCAGGGGACGCCCGAGGGTGAGGTTTCAAGGCCAGAACAGGGGCAATTTTCAGAATCACCAACAACATCAACAACTAGAACCCCAATTTATCAGAGAGACCCGCAACCGGCAGTATTGGGGCCAAGGAATGTAATTCCTATTTTCAATTTGTCATCCACTTCCCTAGATAGTTGTAGTGAGTCTCTACTTTCCAAGGGCCTTTCCTCTGTGCCCCATGCATATGTGAATACTTTTGAACTTTATCAAGATATTATTTCTTTCTTCAGGAAAGTTCGACTCAAAAAGTTTTTTCAAATAAATACACAAAATGACGATGAACCCTGTACCAATAAAGAACTATCACTACCCTCTACCTTTAGCCCATCTTTGGACCAAGTAGGCCCCGAAGTAGCGGCATTTGAATTGGTAGTGCTACAGAAATTGGATAGAACTATGAAATACATACCTAAACCTGTTTACAATCTTAATAGAGATGAATCTCTCGCCCTCAAGTCATTGACCAAGAATAATAACCTGGTCATTAAAGCTTGCGACAAAGGTGGAGGGATTGTTGTGATGGACTCGGAAAAATATAAATCAAAAATGAGGTCCATGTTGAGTGATAGTACTACCTATCAGATGATCACTCTCAATCCCTCCAATATTATCTCTAAAAAAATCCAACTCTTAACCAGTGAGGCACTCTCGAATGGAGATATCAGCTCCAAGGAGTATGATTTTCTAAATCACAATAAAGGTAAAACAGCTTGTGTCTATGTGTTACCCAAGATACATAAAGATGTGTGGGACCCTCCCTATAGACCAATTGTGTCTACTATAGGAACATTAATAGAACCACTGTCTAAATTTGTAGATCATTTCCTCAGACCTCACATACCAAAAATTAAATCATATATTAAAGATACTGGCCATATGATTACTAGAGTTGAGAACCTATATTGTAGAGCCGATAGAGATATTCTTGTTACTATGGACATTGAGTCCCTTTATAGTAACATCCCCCTGAAAGAGGCTATAAAGGCGACAGATTGGTTTATTGACAGTCATAATATAAATTGCCCAAAACTATTTTTGATTGATTGTCTCTTCCTAGTGCTCACCGAGAATATATTTGAATTTGATGACTCCCTCTACCGTCAAGTAAGGGGAGTAAGTATGGGCGCTTCGGTTGCACCATCCATTGCCAACATTTATATGTCGGCTTTCGAAGATAGATTCATTGACAACGAGATTGCTCAGTTTTTTTAATCCATTTCCCATTGGTCCAGATACATTGATGACATCTTCTTTATCTGGACCAATGGGGAAGATACCTTATTGGAATTTCTTGAATGGATTAATATGACTGACATTAATCTCAAATTTACCGCTAAGTATGATACTTACCAGGTAGAGTTTCTTGACCTCCTGATAAAAAATGAGAACAACAAATTAATAGTTGATCTGTTCGTTAAACCGACTGCTCGGAATACGTTACTTAATTTTACCAGCTTCCACGCTAGAAGTCAACGTGAGAGTATCCCTTTCGCCCAGTTCCTACGAGTCCGTAGGAACTGTACAAACCTTAAAGATTTTGACACGCAAGCGTCAGAGATGAGGAAGAAATTCATTGAAAGAGGATATCCACACAGATTAGTGAGGAGTTCCTACAAGCGAGCAAGATTTTATGATCGTGATGCCCTATTGAAACCCAGTGATGTGAAAACTAATGACCAACTTGTTTGTGTCATTAAACATTCTACGCTAAATGACCGTGTCAAGCAAATTATCAACAGTAATTGGCACATTTTAAATTGCAATCCAACATCAAAGAATACCCTTCCTAAACCACTTTTTGCTCATAAACGAAACAGAAATATAAAAGACTTGGTTGTTCACTCGAGATTCGACAACAAAAATAGCCTCTCTCAACGTTCATTGCTGGACAATTTGCCGGTACGCGGTACAGTAACTTGTTCCTCCTGTAAATCATGCAATAATATTTTGAAAGGAGAACAGTATACACACAATGGCTTTACTACAAAAGCATGTGATATCTGGAACTGCAAGACCACAAACATTGTATATTTTATCATATGTCCCTGTGGTCTAGGCTATGTCGGCGAGACCTCTAGAACTATCCAGACTCGTCTTACAGAGCACAGATCTGCCATTAAAACTGGAAAAATGGTGGCTCCCTTGGTAAAACATTTCATGGAGAAAGAGCATAAACCCGACGAATTCCAATGGCGCATCCTCGAGAAAATAAGAGTACCAGACAGTAAAGGAGGTTGTGCTATTCGTAAAAAAAGAGAAGTTTATTGGATTTTTGTTTTCAACACATTTTCTAAGGGATTAAATTCTGAAATCCCTTGGGAAAACGCTATATTCTGAACACTTCCTGTATTCTGCAGCCCCCTGGTTGTCATTACATTTAATGACTATTAACTCTGAATTATGGAAAGATTGCCCCGCTTTTTATATATAAAAAATATACTCCCACTAAGTATATACATGCCTTACGTGCTGTATTTGGCTCTGATAGCCACATCATAAAAACGAATATAATATGTTGGCTACTTCCCTATTTAGGGATCTTTTATTTTATTTTGTCCTTTATTTATTTTGATTTTAATATTTACGTTAGTTATTAGGAATGTATCATTTTCCTTAATTCTAATAATTTCTGCAAGCACTAAGTAACCTGGAATATCACTGTTTTCTTATTGAAACGTGCTTTTCTAAATCGTATCGATGCGGTTCCTTTAATTAATTTCATGTCACCAGACTTTGGTCATGTGACTGTTGACCGGAAACTATTTGACTCACTGTCAGGCACGTCCGCTTTGCCATTACAACGGACATCAGACGCCGACAGCCATCTTTTACCGTACCCCTATCCTTGCTGTGGTAAGTGTGAATACAGATCTTGCCGGTATCCGCATATATTCACTTCTATCTTTGTGTGTTTTTCTACATCTTAAACACACTACTGACGACCCGTGCCGCATTTGTTTTATTTCCTTTATAGATCCGAGTTATCTCTCTCGTGGTCCGCAAAGGTAGCTTTGCCGCTCGCAATTCTACACGCGGCCAGGAATATCCCCGCTTGCACTGTTTTGGGCTTTCCATTTGTCATCTCAGCCTATGAACTCGCTTAAGGGAATTTTGCATTTCCTAAAGTCATTGGTGAGTTGTTTAACAACATATTAGGCTGCCTTTTGCAATGTTTTTTCAATACTTTCCGTTTTAAGAAATTGAATTACATTTTGAATCTTATTACTTGTAGGGAGAATTGCCACGTTTCTTCAGCATATCTCGCTGCGGAATCGTTCCCCTCTTTTTGAGCTGCTCCACCGTAATCTATGTTCCAATTATCTTCCATTTATAAACAATATGATTATTTCATGAAGGTGAGGTATTAGGACATTTTCTGCATATTTACCTTGGATTTCGTCGCCTCTCCCCCTGCACCTTATTAATACGAGTTCCTTTAAATTCATTAGGTGACTCTGTTTCCGAAACTGAAAAGGATAAATTTTTAATTTTCTGAAAACCTTGCTGCACAACACAGAGGTTGTTTAAGAAATTAGCGAAAGACAGGTGTACGTCTACACTTTTTTAAGTAAGTCCATCCATATTTACAACGCTGTGTGTTTGATTCATGAAATTAATTATAGGTGACTTACATGTTTTTGCATTCTATTATATATGTATGCCCTTTCATGAATAAGTACGCCTATACGTAGACACGATGAAATGTCATCTGTAGGAATTTCATGCTTAATCCTCTTTGTTACCATCTGATGGACTATGTTTTTTATATATTTTTTGCAAAATCATGTTTTTTGTTCGTGAATGCTGTCTTACCTATAGGGTGCAATATCAATCATGACAATTATATTCCTGATTCCTTATATTACGATATGTAACAATTTATTATATATCTTATGAAACTGATTCTTATACATGTATTTACATGCACATGTGTTGTGGTAATTTGTTGCCTATAGGAAACTTTTTGTCATAATTGCAACATTTTATGACAGTTTGTCCTGAGTGGTCATGCACTACAAAATGAGGTTTCTCTCAATGGTATATTTGTTTTCTTATAAATTGTTTTGTGATTTCAACTTTATTAACTGCTATATTAGGGATTAATATATATTGTGGAGGATCTATTTACAACTGTAATTTCAACCAAACCTTCTAAGGTTTAGGAAGGCCCTCAAAACCCTACTCTTTCCCTGAGCCATCCATCCCACTCCCGACTATCTTCCACTGGTGGTAATAGGTTCAGCGCTGGGATACCCCTGGGGGTGACTACGCGCTTTAGAAATCTATAAATAATATAAATAATTATATACAACTATATTTTAATTGTAATTGTTTTGCTTTTATTATATGTTTACAGAAATTTGTGTGGCTCCTGAAGAAGGCGTTGTTCTACGCCGAAACGCGCGTCGAGAAACATTCTCTTGCCACTCTCGTTTTATGTTTTATTGGTTACTGTTTTTTCCTTATTTAGCTTTATTGTGAACATTTATGTATTATTTTTATTGTGATGTATTTTTTTTATCTGAGTGCACCATTTGATGTTGCTTATTAAAAATTATGTGATTTTAATAATAACTTTTTGTATTAGTGATCTTCTCCTCCACATATATTAGTCCTTGTGTATGTATCCTAATTGCCTAGGAATTGTTGCATATATATTGACTTTTTTAATGTCCTTATATTTCTAATGCAAAGGTGAAAATATAACATATTTAGCGTATAAACATAAGAACGTTGCAGCAGGTATACTCCCATATTTATTTAACTACTAAAATTCCTCTGGCTCTTGGCTGCCTTTCGGATTTAGCAGTTTAAACAACAATATATAATTCAACATTGCACTCTTCTTAGGAAAAAAATATCCGCGTAGCACAAACAATTTATGCATATGCTGTTATTTCACGAAATCCTTTGTATACTACCACTTCTGTCGATTTGGACAGATATTGGAAAGAAAACAGGGACAGTCATTTGAAAGAAGATATACTTTCAGTAGTTATCCCTTTTTGAAAATAAAAGACAGTGAAACACGGTGTTTTCTATCTGTTCTACAAGTAAAAGTCTGTAAAAAGAAGGAACTTTGGGGCATATTAGCAAGAACCTCTTTAAAATTATCGCAGTTTTAGCGGCAGGAAACTGCCGCTAAAATGGCAGTAATGGGCTTGCTAATATGCGTTATAGAATTCTAATTGAAGCCCAGGTTAGATGTGCAGCACATCTAACCTGGGCTTCTATTGGAATTCTATAATGCATATAAGCAAGCCCATTATTGCCGTTTTAGCATCAGTTTCCTGTCGCTAAAATGGCGATAATTTTAACGAGGTTCTTGCTAATATGCCCCTGTGAGCCTTAGGTATAATTCAGAACTGAGCACATGATCATGAAGTAAATTTAAGCAGATCTACCAGGGGTGTAGCTTAGTCAGTGAGGTCCGGGGGTAGGGAGGTTCAAATCTCAAGTTTCTCAACTAAAAAAGCAGTGAGTCACAGAATAAATGGGTGAAATGACCAAGATGGGAAGCATTCTTTATGCCGCAGACTCTACAACTTTGCAATGACCAGCCTTTACAACAAAGTCAGTACTTAGCACGCGAAGTTACCACGCATTACTTTGACACACAAGTCGCTACTGCTGTAGGGGGGCACTCTGTTAGACTGGTGTTGGATTTTTAAGTCCAAGTCCAACACCTTTGCTACTGTTGCGAAGATTGGAGTTGGAATAGTAATTGATAGTATTCCAAAGTCCAGCGCCCCCTAAAGCTAGTTTTTGTAACAACTTGCATGATAAAGTAATGTTTGGTAACATCACACACAGTGTACTGACTCGGAAAGGCATGTGGGGTAAATACCTGCAGAGTGCCATCATACAACCAACCGAGGTTTGATTTGGACTGTTACTATGAAGAGCAAGGTCAGTGTTTACTTTCATTAGGTGGACCTCTGGGGTTGATTTAGAGTCTGGCGGACAAGTACTCTAATACAACAGCAGCCGAGTTCCCTCTATACCAATTTCAAGGTCTGTCCACTTAATTTTGAGCTGGGCCGACAGCAAGTTTTACACTTATGGATTTCAATTTACTCTATCTCTGTAAAACTTCCTCCAACACCAGAATCTAACTGTGTGCCCTATTTAGAGTTGATGGTTTGATGAGTGTACCCTGGTGGAGAGGGACAATAGAAATTAGAGCAGATCTTTAGTTCTTTCAAAAACAAACTCCCGCTTTGGGAGTTTGTTTTTGAAAAATAAAAACTTTGGAGAAGTATGACTGACAGCCATTATGTTTGATGGACTTTGCCTACATTGACAGTAACTGCCATTATGGTAGTTCCTGCCAGTGTATAGCAATGTTCGCATAGCCAGTGGACATCTCTAAATTTTGAAGGTGGAGCAAAGACAGGATAGCAGATGTAAAGTTCTCCTGCACCCTGTCTGCCTTTACGCCATCTGTCAAACCCTAAGACAGTCTAACGTGGCACATTGGGCAAAAAATGATAGTTCGCAATGCCACCCCATGTGATTGCTAATGGTTAGATTATTTGCAAGCATTTGTCCCATCACCTTTGGGTGTTTAATTGTCAGTAGTAAACCTGGAAACCTGAGACATGCACAGCTTTCCAAGTCTACTGCTGCTAATGTTTGTGAATTCCAAAAAGTCACAAATTTGCATTTACAGAGTACTTATATATATGGTGGCTCATAAACTGGTCACCATATATTTAATCTCAAAATATGAACAAGTTAAAACCTTTAGGTGAAATCAGGACAACTAGAAAACCCGACTTAGACATAGCTTATCTGATGGTGAGGGGGTCCTGGTTGCAGAATAGGCATTGTACCCTCTGGACTGGCTGAAGTCTAGTCTCCACTGGGCTACTAGCGGCGTGTTGTCACAGTCACAGGCCAATCCTTCCCAAGTAGATAACTTTCCTTCTGAGGGTCCTAGCAACTCTCCGACAGCCCCCTGGACTCAGTGAACTCCAGTACAACTCTGTGTGTTGGGTCTTGGTTCTCAGTGCTACGTGGCGTCGGTGATTGCAACTTGAAAACTTTGGGCTACCAACTTTACCAACAGGCTGCATCAGCTGTGTCCCTTTGCTGTGAACAGGAGGCCAGTTGGTTGGCCATTTGAGTTATCTTGGCTTGACTGGGCTCTGGAGATGGGTTCTCCTTGAGTAGGACATGGCAGGCACAGTCCTTCTATTTGCTTGCTACCAGACACAGCAGGTGCAGTCCTCATTGGAGCAGCCTTTCTTTGCTGGTACCTCAGTGCATCAGGGCCTTCTTCTGAGTCAGTCAAAATCTGAGGTCTCTGTGCCAGGGGTGCCCTCTTTCTGCTCAGAAAGTGCTCTCAGGCAGGATGCGGTTGGTAGCCAATAGACTACCATGTTCCCTCCCACCTGAAAACTACTTCCTGTAGAGTGTGGCATGTGGCTAACCGAGAATGTACCATTTAGCCCACTCCCATCCTCCAAGTGTACAGACCTCACTAGCCCACTTCTGGGGTGTTGCCCCTCAGGTCTACACATTCCTGGGGAAACCGGTTTGGCAATTGTTTTACCCTCTCTGCTTCCCATGCCAGCCTGTCTACCTCAACAAGAGGGCAGACCTTGTTCTATACATCTGCCCTTCAAAGGTGGCTTCATCTTTGAAGCCTGCATTTTGGGGCTAGCACAGCACCCAATTGGCTTTCTGCAGAAGAGAGGTAACACCTCCGAGGCATGCAATCCATAATTGTTCACCTTCATAAGAGTTGTTAGCACATCTCTGCAGGAGGGCAGAAAGATGTCTTGTGGAGCAGGCTCCTTGTATGCCCGGGAAGGCACAGGAATTTTAAAGGCAACAAAGTGGCAGCTTTGCTAAGCTCCACACTGCAAAATGCTACAATAATTTTGGTTTGAGGTATAAGTCGGGCTTAATGAAATGAGCTGTTTGATACCTTGGAGTGCCCACTTTGTTAACATCATTCAGGAGTTAACCAGCTGAGGGGTCAGCATGTAATCCTTCACTCGCCAAGTGACCAAGTCTTTCCACAGTAAAACTTCAGTTTTGCATGTCTTACTGCCAGGACATGTAAAGCACATATCCTGCCTGTGCCATATGTTGCACCATACCTTTAGGACTCAATAGACCTGCCAGAGGCATGACTGACTACATGTACAGGGGAAGTGGTGGCTTTGTCATTGCTTTGAATGGCAAAGTTGTGCTAGCACTGCATGACTGATCTAGGAGTATTCAGTGGCAGACAGGGGGACTTGTTTTACTTGTGGGGCCTCCAATGATGGCACAATCAGTGGTGCAAGCCCTGGAGTACACCTCAAATGTACATGTCCTGGGTCTGAGGGTACCATTTGCTAGGGACTTACAGGTAAGTGGGCCACTTCTAAATAGGAACAGCCAAATAAACACTTTTGGGTTAGGACACTGACACTGAGGTCTGGTTAGCAGGCATCAGTGCACACTCTAATAATGCTCCAGCCAGCTGGGACCATACTTTTGATCTGTTCTCTTGCCCGTATCAGTGATGCCATAAATGATGCCATAGAACAATGCATGTGTGCTGTTATATGTGAGGTCATAAGTAGTGCGTGGCTGGTGGAAGTTTTTGTTAGCTCTGCTAAGTATAACTGGTGAATGTCTGTGTTTTTTTCAGTTCAAAACATTAATGTTGTCACTGACATATTCACCTAACTATAACGTTACATGAACCTTTTTTCAGTGAAAATATATATATATAAATATACTAGCAGCCCGTCCCGACCTTGTCCGGGAGCAATCAGGCTTCAGGGCCCCCGCCCGCCCCCGCCCCCGCCCACCCCGACATTGTCCGTGGGTCCCCCGGAGTAGCAGCCCATCCCGACCTTGGCTTCAGGGCCCCGCCCGCCCCGACATTGTCCGTGGGTCCCCCGGAGCCTTACCTCATCCGCCGCACCTCCCCGCGCTCCTGAGTTCACCGGTCCGCCACTAGCAATCAGGCTTCAAGGCCCCCGCCCGCCCCGGCCCCCGCCCGCCCCGACATTGTCCGTGGGTCCCCCGGAGTAGCAGCCCGTCCCGACCTTGGCTTCAGGGCCCCCGCCTGCCCCGACATTGTCTGTGGGTTCCCCGGAGCCTTACCTCATCCGTCGCACCTCCCTGCGCTCCTGAGTTCACCGGTCCGCCGCTCCTCGCCGCTCCTCCCTGCCTGTCCGCCGCTCCTCTCTGCTCCTCCCGGCCTGTCCGCAGCTCCTCACCGCTCCTCCCCGCCTGTCCGCCGCTCCTACCCGCGCTCATGTCTGCCGCTCCTCCTCACGCTCCTGGACGCCGCTCCTCCCCGCGCTCCTGATGTCAGCACGCACGTCACGGCCGGCGCTGCTTCCATGGGACTACTTTTTTTCTCATAAATTTTTTAAATAACTTATATTTTTTTAATTTATATAGCCTATGTCCATCTGCACACTCTGACAATTACAACGATGTATCGGGTGTGTGGATTGGTGCTGTGGTTCCCGAGTTTACCCGCCTCAAAGGTTCAAAGTTCTTCCTTTATAATAGTCGTATAGATATATTCATATTTGTGTATGTGTGTGTTAAGCAAATGGACAAATGTTCCTTTTACATGTGAAAGGTGTGATATCTCTTTTATTACCAATTTTTAGCTGAAAACCCTGATGTTTTGATGATATTCGGGATTATATTAAAGTATTTCAATTACAATTTTTTAAAAAGCCAAATTGTGCTGAGTATTTGCTTTACCTACTGAGAAGCCTGTGCTTGTCTGGAAAGCGCAAAATGACAAGGATTTTTGTCCTAGTATTCTACTATTTTTACATATGGCTTGTAGAAATGTTATATTCTTTTTAACAAGTAATATATTTTTATGTATGTTTTTGTACCAGATGGTAGTATGTTAACTGCGCTTTTACCGGCACTACACAATAATTGTTTACATCATGAAATGGCATCTTATTTGTACTTGATGTTAGCATGTTAGCTGTGTTTGCACTTGCACTTTATAAAAATAGTTTAATCTTGAATTTTATCCAAAAGTAGAAGGTATGCCTGGTCCTAGCAAGGGGTTGTATTTGGGAGAAAAATTGCCTATGTTAGTTAGGCATATGAAAGTGTGTGTTTTCTATCTTTTTGTTTTGTAGAATGCATGTTGCTTTTATGATCCTGATGATCAAAATAAAGCTATTTTTAAATTATATAAATATATATATTCCTGAAAAAACCATAGGTTTCAGACATGTTATATTTAGGAATTAGCATTTAAAAAACCTGAGAAAATCACTGAAAAAAACACAGGTTTCAGGGGTGTTATAGTTAGTTGGACATTTCACTCATGTCATGAATGATGTAATATGTGACATCATCAGCAGTGGATTGCGGGCGTGTGAGTTATAGTTAGTACAACTAACTATAACAGAGGAATGTCAATGGTTTTTTACAAGTGAAATGTCCAACTAACTATAACACTCTTGAAACCTGTGTTTTTTTCAGTAATTTCTGAGGTTTTTTAAGTGCTAATTCCTAACTATAACATATCTGAAACCAATGGTTTTTTCAGTGAATTTCAAAGGTTTTTTATTGCTAATTCCTAACTATAACATATCTGAAACCTATGGTTTTTTCAATTAATTTTAAAGGTTTTGTAAATGACAATTTTTAAATATATTTATTATTATATTTATTTTTTTGATACTGATTTACACATTTTTTTTAACAATTTATTTTTAGATATTTCATTTTTTAAATTACATTACATTGTGTGGCCCCTCTTCTTTTTACTTTTGTTGGGCCCTGGAGACCCCATCCCCTAGAGCCTGACCCGCAAATCTAACTTTATTAATTTTTTTATATAGGAAGGGGATTCCTATAGAAGGAAATACAAGTTACTTGTAAGTATGCTTAGAACTCCTTTTCAGGGTCAGTGTTGGGGTAAAAGATGCAGCACTGGGGTTTCTCCTGTTAACAGGTGAGTAAATTGGAATTCGTTGTTCGGATGATTTTAGGTGAATATTTAAAGTTCCAAAACTCCACACTTAGAAGAATTTGCAATGAAACCACTCAATTATGAAAGAAAATTCACTTAGCAGGTAAATAGTGTTATCGTTACCTTTTCTTACTCAGGGGTGGATCCTGGATCCAGCACTTGGGCATCTCCTCTAAACAGTTGAAAGAATGCAAATTACCTAAGACGCGTGGATCATACACGCACCCCGCGATTTTACCAACAAAAAAAGCAATTGGGGCTCTGGGGGTCCTTGTGGGACCCCCTGAGCAGACCTAGAGGATCAGGGTGTGTTTACCCTCCCCCTTTTCACATTTAAACACACATTTCACACACTTCTTCAGCCTTCCTTCTACCAAGGCATAAAATGTCTGCCAACAGTTTCTAGTTTCGAATGTTGACAACCACTTGTCAGGCCAATTAGCATTCACCGCGTGATCGAAAGGGTACCATTATGGTACGATGACAATAAGCTGAGTATCCGTATTACATTTTTTATGGGAAGGGGGCCACGTGGCCCCCCTCACGTGGCCAATTCCGGGCACTGGGGTACCCATTCCCCGGGGCATGGCTAATTATATATTTTTATTTTATGGAGGAGGGCTACATAGTCCCCGTCCTGAAGCCACTTCAAGGTCCCGGGGACCCCATTCTCCGGGGACGACCATTTTTAATTTTTTTTATTTTGGCCGTCACTTTTGAGGACCATGGGAGGGTCTCCAATTCCCCCACTGTCCCACCGACTCCCCGCCTCCTGCACAAGCCGGTGTTATCTGAGCTCCATCTGTGTATTTACCCCCTAGGAGTTGCCTTCACTTTGCGCATTCATGTTTGTGGTAGCGTATGCGTATTAATGTTATGGATGCACACAATACGCCCCACCATCTGGCTAAGTACCCCTAACATATTTCATTTTATTTGCACATGCTCAATTACAACATGCCCAATCACAGCTCTTACACCCAGTGACATCATGCAGAACCAATCATCGTTCTGTAAAGCATTAATAACCTGCCAACCTTCTCGAACTTTTACTATTCCGCAGTCACAGCCATTGATACTATTCGTATCCATTTCTTCATAGGTGAGCACTTTTTTAAAGAGTAATTAAATTAATGAATCTGAACAATCTTTAGATACCACGTAAATGCAAATTTTTGTTTGATTTGACAATGTTGTTTTTAAGCACGCTTTACTGCTTTTTTATATCGTTAAAGTTGACTTCGTAACTTTTGTTTCTGTGCAAATCACTTAATCCTGCTGCGTTTCTTTAATTTGCCATGTGCCTCGTGACCGTTCCTGCACCAGTGTGCTACGTGCTGTTCAACTTAATGCAATGTAGTTTTTCTCGTATAAGAAGCGCGTCAAGTGCCCAATGCATTGCAAAAGTAATGTTTTTGGCAATAGTGCATTTTAGTACGGTTTCCAGTTCTTGTATATTGAATAAGTTACCTCAGTAGCCGTTGTTTCTGGGCAAATCACTTAATCCTGCGGCCTTTCATTATTTAAGTAGTGCGCCACGTGCTGACTCTTCCCCGGATCACTGACATAATATAGAATGACAAAATATAGACTTACCAAAATATAGTCACCAAAATATAGAATGGCAAAATATCGAAATCATATATACAAACAGGTAAGTACAAAAATATTGAATCCAAAATATAGTCTGTAAAAAATATAGTCAGTCAAAATATCGAATTTTTTTAAATGTCTTAAAAGTAATTTAAAATTAATGAAATAATAAATATAATTAACTAAAACATACTTAAAAATACTCAAAGAACCCTAAAATGAAGATATATTTAATTTAAGTTATTAATAAAAAATGTACAATATTTTACCGTAGGATTGCAGGAGGGTAACATTTAATATTACAACTCCAGTGAGTGCAACAGTAGGGAAAGCGTTGGATAGCGTAGGGGTAAAAAATACTATTCCCACTCTAGAGAGTGCAACAGTAGGGAAAGCTTTGGATAGCGTAGGGGTAAAAAATACTATTCCCACTCCAGAGAGTGCAACAGTAGGGAAAGCGTTGGATAGCGTAGGGGTAAAAATTACTATTCCCACTCCAGAGAGTGCAACAGTAGGGAAAACGTTGGATAGCGTAGGGGTAAAAAATACTATTCCCACTCCAGTGAGTGCAACAGTAGGGAAAGCGTTGGATAGCATAAGGGTAAAAATTACTATTCCCACTCCAGAGAGTGCAACAGTAGGGAAAGCGTTGGATAGCGGGAGGGTAAAAATTACTATTCCAACTCCAGAGCGTGCAACAGTAGGGAAAGCGTTGGATAGCTTAGGGTTAAAAATTACTATTCCCACTCCAGAGAGTGCAACAGTAGGGAAAGCGTTGGATATTGGAAGGGTAAAAATTACTATTTCCACTCCAGAGTACAACAGTAGGGAAAGCATTGGATAGCGTAGGGGTAAAAATTACTATTTCCACTCCAGAGAGTGCAACAGTAGGGAAAGCGTTGGATAGCGTAGGGGTGAAAAATACTATTCCCACTCCAGAGAGTGCAACAGTAGGGAAAGCGTTGGATAGCGGGAGTGTGAAAATTACTATTCCCACTCCAGATAGTGCAACAGTAGGGAAAGCTTTGGATAGCGTAGGGGTAAAAATTACTATTCCCACTCCAGAGAGTGCAACAGTAGGGAAAGCTTTGGATAGCGTAGGGGTAAAAATTACTATTCCCACTCCAGAGAGTGCAACAGTAGGGAAAGCGTTGGATAGCGTAGGGGTAAAAAATACTATTCCCACTCCAGAGAGTGCAACAGTAGGAAAAGCGTTGGATAGCGGGAGGGTGAAAATCACTATTCCCACTCCAGTGAGTTTAACAGTAGGGAAAGTAATGATTTAATATATTATTAAAAATAAATTAAATATCAATACCAATAAAACATTAATTGAAATTAATAACCAATTTAATATTATGTCATAATTAATTAGAAATACAACTACATATTAGTTATTAAAAATTAATAACCTATTCATAATTATTTAATAACTAATTAATTTTCAATAACAAAAACTAATTAATAATAACAATTCATACCAATTAAAAATTAACAGTAAATTAATTATAAATACACAAAAAGTATTTTTAATATGTAATTAATTACAATTACATTACTTCCCACCCTATTCCCCTATAAATCCACATCCCACTGCAGAAAATACATTAATACAATTATCATAATTATCAAATATTTAATTAATACAAAATAATTACCAATTAATAAAAATTAATTGCCAATTAATAGAAATTAATTACCAATTAAAAATAAATAACAATAAATTTAAAATCAATACCGATAAATGAAAAAAATTATTTACTTAATTACAATTAAATTACTTCTCACCCTATTCCCCTATAAACCCGCTACAGAAAATACATTTAGAAAATTAACATAATTAACAATTAATCAATTAATACAAATGAATTGGCAATTAATAAAAATTAATTACCAATTAAAAAATAACAATAAATTCAAAATGAATACCAATAAATAAATAAAAATATTTAATTAATTACAATTAAATTACTTCCCACCCTATTCCCCTATAAACCCACAACCCGCTACAGAACTAAAAAGCTAAATTTAATTAAAAATGTATAATAATTGCTAAAAATTAATATTTAATTTAATATAATTCAATTACTTCCCACCCTATTCCCCTATAAACCCACAACCCGCTACAGAATTAAATTACGCAAAAATTAAATAACATAAAATTCATTACTTAAAATACATTAAACATACATTACAAAAATTAATATACACTTTTCACACATATACTAACATACAAAACACTTTTAAAAAATTGATATTATTAAGAAATCGATATATTTAATGTCTATATTGTATACTTCGATATTTTGACTTCTATTTTTTTAGAATCGATATTACTTACCTTAAATTCGATATTTTTAACCACTATATTGTGTCCATTCGATATTTTGTCCATTCTATATTTTTACTTCGATATTATGTCCATTCTATATTTTGGAATCGATATTATGACTGTTTACCCTCTTCCCAATGCAGTGCACATGTAATTGATTAACCAAAGTTGTATTTTAGCACGCTCTCATGTTTCTTAATAACGTTTTTTTGTTTTTTTAAATATTTTTATTGGATTTTTTGCATTTTTATTCCCCCCACCTCCCCATGACAGCTAGACATTCTTTACATTGTTTTTAACATATGTACATAATCATTATATAGAATTTTCAGAAAATAAGAAACAATAACATAGATACATGAGGGCATCAATATTAATTAGTTTTGTGCGTCTCTCCATTGTGTAAGAGCGGTCCAAATTTTCATGCCTCTTTTACGTCGCGATCTTCCTTTTCGTTTATATATAGCTCTCTCGATGTTATACACAGCTAAGAGCCTGGCTAACCACTGTTGAAAGGAGGGTGTTAGTGGGTCAAGCCAGGCCGAGGCTAGACATAGCCGCAGAACTGCCATAGCAATGAATATAAAACAGTGGCCACTCTCAGGGTTATCTGGATCTTCCAACCCAAGTACTATTGCTTCATGTGACAAAGTAACACTTCTGCAAAGAACTGAGCTTAAGAACCTCTCTATTTCTTGTATTAGAGGTAATAGTACTGGACAAGAGGCAAAAATATGAACAGAATCTGCTTTAAATAAATTTCATCTAGGGCAACGAGTCCCTTTGCCAGTTCCCCATTTTGCAATCTTATCCGGCGTATAATAGAGAAAGAAGCAGGTTTTGTAAAATTGTGCTTGGAGTTTGGTGGAAATAAGAATGGTTTGGGCTAACTGATAGGAATATAGAAATCCTTCCTTTGAAATTTTAAGTTTACTTTGACACTTCATTGCAGTTTTATCTAAATCGTCCGAGAGTGTATCCAGTAGTGACCCATACACCCTGCCTATTGAGTCTTTCTTAGAGTGTATAATTATCTCTACTACTGTAGATTTTTCAACAGGTATCCTTGCCCCAAGTTTATGAATTAAGAAATCCCTTATTTGGAGGTACTTGAAAAAGTCCCACCAATCTAAGCCAAATTCTTCCTTCAACGTATTAAAGGATTTAATTCCCTGAGTAGAGTAGAAATCCCCTAGTTGTGTTATTCCTAGATTATACCATTTGTTTACACAGTTGTCCTTAAAAATTATTGGAGGAAGAATAGGATTATTCAGAACTGGAGTATAATATGAGATTGGTCCTATTCCTAATATTTTCTTTACGACCTTCCATACTTTAAAAATACTATAAAGTGTCTTAAATTTGACTTTTTTGTGATAGCTGTCGTGAGTGTGCCTCCAGAAATAGCCATAGCTAGCATTCCCCACTAATAGCTGAAAGATTGAAGCGGTGTGTTCCTCTGGGTTTTTCTTCCCCTCGCAGTAATTCCATACTATAGAGCAATACACATGCCCAGTAATATCTCCTTAAATTGGGAAGAGCTAGCCCGCCTCTGTTCTTAGGAAGAGTAAGATATTTATACGCCCGGCGGGGTTGTGCATATGCCCATATGAATCTAGAAAAGGTACGCTCTATTGCTGTGAACCACTGGCTAGAGAACTCTAGACACACAGCCCTAAATAGGTATAGTATTTTGGGAAAGTACACCATTTTAATTGCATTTGCCCTCCCAATGATAGACAAGTGGAGATTATTTAGACGTCGTAAATCCTTTTGTATTGTGTTCGACATTGGCTTAAGGTTTATGTCCACCACCTCATTCAGCTTTGAGGAAATTATAACTCCCAAGTATGTCGCTCCCTTCACCACCCTTAGATCATCCATAGCAATTTTTGAGTTCAGGACGATTTGTGTCTTACTCTCGTTTAGCAAATAGCCAGAGACCAGCCCAAATTTCCTGGCTTCAGCCTCGATAGTCAACATTGCTGTAATGGGATCTACCGTGACTATGGCAATATCATCAGCATATGCTAATGTTTTTGTAGCATAACCCTGTGATGTAATAGGTGTTATATTGCTGTTTTTCTCGAGATAGCGAATAAAGGAGTCTATGTATATTGCAAAGAGCAATGGGGAGCATGGGCACCCCTGGCGAGTTCCCCTTGAAATAATAATTTCCTTGGTTAAGCTTCCATTAACGGATACAACGGCCCTAGGATTGATATACATTTTTTGTATCGCCTGTATAAATTTAGTCCGAAATCCCTATATCACCTTGCTTTCCAGAGAAACTGCCAGGAGACCCTATCAAAAGCCTTCTCTGCATCGAGCAGAATAAGGGCCATAGGGTCTCCTGTAGTTTCTGTTCCATCAAAGAGCGTAATCAATCTCTGGATATGATTTATCGTTGACCTTCCAGGAACGAAACCGTGCTGGCTTTTGGCTATTACCTGGTGTATTATAGGTGCAATTCGATTTGCCAAGACTTTAGAAAATATTTTCGAGTCAGCATTTATTAGAGGTATAGGGCGATAAGACCCTAGATGTTCTGGGGGTTTCCATTTTTTAGCAAAAATTACAATTTTGGCTCTGGACGAAGAGTTGGGCGGTTTGCCCCCAGAAAAGATATGGATAATTAGATCACTTAAAACATCTTTAATTTCATCTATAAATGTAACATAGAACTCTGAGGGGATACTATCCAGACCTGTTGCCTTCCCTTTAGGGAGGCTCTTAACTACGGTTAGAACCTCTTCCATGCTAGGAGCTTCTTCTAGTGTCTGCTGTGTATTTGTCTCAAGGCTTACACTCTCATAATTCTCTAAGTACCTTTCAATTTCGATTGTGTCCCCTTTGCAATTCTCCATATATAGTTCTCTATAGAACCTCCAAAATGCTTGCCTGATCTGCTCTGAGTCTTTTATCTGCCCTACCACAGGATCTATAATCTCCCTAATTAAGTTTGCGTTGACCTGTTGTCGCATTCGCACGGCCAATTGATGGCCTACTTGCTCATTGACCTCGTAGATTAATTATTTTTGTGCCGTGGCTTTCCGTATTGCCTTATCCGTAAATGTATTCGTGATGGCTGCCTTTGCAATTGCTACTTTGGCTAAGATGCTAGAGATATCCCCTGTAGTGTCCCTATTACTGGTGGCATTAACGAGTCCTACTTCTTCTAACATAAGCTCTTCCTGCAGCCTCAGTGTTTTTTCTTTCTCTTGCCTGTTGGACCTAAGTGAATATGACAACGTCTCGCCCCGAACCCCGGCTTTCAAAGTCTCCCATACTACCTCTATTGACATGCTGCCAATATTTTCGGCTAGGAACTTGGGCATCCAGTCTTTCATATGGAGACGATACTGAGGGTCATTCAGTAATGCTTTTTCAAATGTCCATTGCTTAGGCTCTAATTTAGTTGGTAAAATAGTCAATGTACATAAAAGGGGGTTGTGGTCAGATAATACCCTAGGTAATTTGACAGTATGGCAATTCTTAATTAGTGAGTTTGAAAGTAATATGTAATCAATTCTAGCATGCGTACGGTGTGGATTTGAATAAAAGGTGTAGCCAAGGTCCCCAATATTGGTATTATAAGTTTGCCAGCTATCCACAAGTCCATGTACGAGACACAAATCCTTAAGAGAACGAAATACTTTGGGTTTACGACCTTTATACACCCAGTCATCATTCAGGGACCAGTTAGTCGGTAGGTTTATGAAGTCCCCTCAGACAATCACTGGTAGAGACCAATGTGACAATTCATTGGAGACCTCATTAAAAACCCCAGGGTCATCTGTATTACTCCCATAAATAGCACAGATTGTCAATTTCTGCCCTGTTTGGTAGCAGCATTCGGTGATAGCCCAGTGGCCAAACTTATCAGTTTTAGATTTATTGAACACCATTCCACTCCCTTTAGCCAGAATAGCGACCCCCCCGAATTTTTGCACCTTGTGTGGTAGCACACACCAATTTATACCCTAATGTATTTAACAGCTGGCTCTGGGACCCTTCAATATGCGTCTCCTGCATACATATAATATTGGCTCTCCAGTTTTGTAGGCCAATTGCAACTGTTTGTCTTTTTTTAAGATCGTTCAGACCACAAATATTCAGAGATAGTATTTTTATCCCAGCCATACTGCTGATGAGAAGATACCATAATATTTACTCTGGACTTTCTGGTTTCCTATGATCCCTGTATGTGATTCCCTATAAGATTTTTTACTCTGTATGTCTAACCTGTCCTGCCTTCCCCCTTCCCCCTCCCCTCCCCTCCCCCCACCCACCACCACTTTTGAAGATTACCTGGGCCTATCTGGACCAGGGGTGTGACCTCCGCGCTAGCGGGCCCTGTGGACTGGGCTAGAATATAAATATAAGTGATATGCTTATCTGTTGCTGGTTCAGCCAATAAACCTGATTCCTTCTGATAATGTCTCAGATTTAGTTTCAAAGGCTGCCCAGCCATTCAGTTTATTGCCCACATTTCCAAATGTACATTGAAATAGTTAATCCAACCTATACGCTCCTTCTATCATGCTTCATTTAATATAGTTAAGATTATTTCCCTGAGTACCGAGAGCCAGACTCAGAAATTTCACGTAGGTAGTCTTCTGCCTGTATTTCATTATTAAAGCTTCTTGTTATGCCTTTGAATATTATTTTCAAGCGTGCTGGATTTTGCAAAAATACTTTTGCTCCAGGTTTTTCAAACGGTTCAAATAGCTGACGCATTTTCCATCTTCGCTCCACGGTAGCGTGGGCAAAGTCCGGTCTTACAAAAAATTTGAACCCCTTGTAGTCTTTTTGGGCTGTAGGTCTTGCTAGATCATAAATTTTTTCCCGGAGAATAAAATTACCAAAGCAGACCAACATTGCCCTGGGATATTGATTTTGTTTATTGGAATGCTTTGATAGCATTAAAGGAAAACGATGGGCCCGCTGTACTTCCCTTTCCATATCCCAGGCTTCCAACTCTGGAAATGATGTTTTGAGAATGTCAATCATTGCCCCTCTGGCGTCGCTACCCTCTGAGTTCTCCGGAATTCCGACGAATCTCAAGTTATTTCTTCTAGATCTGTTTTCCTGATCTTCCATTTTGAGCATAAGATCTCTTATTACTCCATCTTGTTCTTTTCCTTTTTTCTGAAGCATCGCGAAATCGGTTTCAAGGTTCTCGGTGCGAGTTTCAACCATGACCATTCTCTCAGAGATCTCAGAGCAGATATTACCCACTTTTTTCACTGCACCTTGTAGTTTTTCAATAGCCAAACGATTCTTTTGGCTGTCCTTCTTCACATCCGTGTGAAAGTTTTTGATTGAACTAAGCACCTCGCTTAATGTGGGCTCCGTTGTTTTTTTATATCTGTCTGTATTCTCATGTAGGTCCAAAGTTTGACATGATGTCTCTCCCGATGTTTTGTTCTTTGGGCTCCTTCGGGGAGGATTAGATCTGCTTTTAGCATAATCCGTATTATTACCAGGATCTATGGTTTCCTCATTCAACAAGTTTTGTTCTTTTCTGTTTTTTGACCTTTTTTCCCCCCCAGCTTATTTTTTTTTCCTTACATTGATATCGCTAAGTAATCTCGAATCATTGGAACCGGAGTACTCCTGTAGCGCAATGTCCATTTGTGCGCTTGGACTAGATTCTCTTGAATCGCTCAATTTGCTGGAGCCATTTGATTCGCTTGAGTCGCTTGAGATAGACATGCCTGTCTCGTATATATCAGATTCGGAGTCTTCATTTGAGAGAGAATGGTTTACTAAATACGACTCTTTCCCAGCTGGAGATGCGGCCTGATTCGGAGAAGGGTTTATGTCCCCTCACTCTTCGGCTATATTTTTTCCATTAGGTTGCTCAATCTGCTCCTTCTGGTTCGATAGCGTTGCGTCTATTTCTATAGATGCCCTTGTCTCTTTACTCCTTGTATTTATTTCAGAATCTGGGTCAGCATTCTGAGTACCTTCGCTGGGCCGTATAGTCTGCCTTTCCTCCAAGTTGGTTGAGGGCATGCATTGAACATCTTTGTTTCTACCACTCCGCTCTTTGGAGGTCTTGTTTTGGATTACAGTCTGTGTTTTTCCACTAGTTATTACATCATTCTGGCCTTCTTTTTGTAGAGGGCTAAATATATTTGAGATTTTTGGTTGGGATGACACGTGTATGCCGGTATTCTTTGCAGATGCTTTAATATTCTTTATAGACTGTAATCTCTGTGCTTTTTTGGCCATTAGCTCCATTTTGGCATTATTTTCTGTTTCACCCTCGTCCTCGTCCTCTTCATTGTGCTTAGTTGCTTTCTCTTTCTCTTTCTCTCTCTCCTTCTCTTTTCGTTTAGCTTTTTCTCTTTCCTTTTCCATTTTTTTTTCAATGTTCTTGTCTTTAATTTTTGCCTTTCCTTTTTCTTTTTCTTTTTCTTGGTGCTCTATTCTTGTCGGATCCTTTACCAGATATTTCTCCTTTGCTCTGGTCCCTCTAGTCTCCGGGCCTTTATGTCTGTTGGTTATGTGCTGTACAGGTGACGACTCCATGTCTTCATTCTCCAGATATTGTTCGGTTGGTATCGGTACCTCCTCCGGTGCCTCTCCCTGTGGGAGCTCACCTATTTCGCCCCCCTTTTCATTTATTGCTGCTTCTGTTTGGGGTTTCTGCCCTTTCTGTTCTGTCTTCTGTTCCTTTGGTAAGGTAACCCCTGTTACCCCCTTCCATACCTGTATCTTTATTGGGCATCACCATCCAATTTATTGGCGTCTGTAAACACTTCAGAATTCTCCCTTGAGATTCACTCTTGTGCCTATCGTAGAATTCTTTAAAAATAGCGTTACTTCTCCTCCAGAATTTCGTATCTCTGAAAGCTTTTTTTAAGCAAATGATTCTCTCCGTAGTCTTTGAGGCAATTAAGTCTCCATGTGAGAGACCAGTAACACGAGGGTGACGCCTAATTACTTGTTCATTAACTTGACGCTTGACAGGTATATCAGGTATATATACCACCAAAGAAATTTGTGAAGTAACAGTTAAAGAACCGGGTAGTGCGTTTAAAACAGGCAAAGCTGATGAGCCAGTCACAAGTCCGAAGAAAAACCTCTCTCCCCCTGTTTTAAATCTGCTTCTGAGCAGCACCATTCGTTCTGTCAATTTCTCCCTCTGTGCTAGCGTCTCCCTGGAAACAGAACACGTGATGAGCGCTACGGAGCTATAGGCCCGTATCCTTGTGTCTGCAGATGACGCCCATGCCCACGCCCATGATCTGAGACGAGCAGCCGATGGATTGAGGCTTCAGCAGCGCGCAACAGAGAAGAGAGGCGAGGCGAGGCTGACTAACAGTATATGTGGACAGCCGGTGAGTCTCCTCAAAGCGCTTCCTGTAATGTTAGAAAATTGACCTCCTTAACAACTTATAACAAGTGAAAACAAAAGCAGAGTCGATATATATACAAATAACGGACGTAGAAGGAATGTAAAGAACCACTTGCAGCCTCTGTCCAGTCCGGTGAAGATGACGTGCACTATCAGATCACCAGGTAATGTGCTGCTCAGCCCGACTCGTCCGTCTCCCCACACTTCTCCTCCGATAGCAGTGCGCTTAGCACTTAGCGCTCCGATATCTCTACAGCAGACAGCAGACAGGTCAGGCCAGGGTTCAACACTCCGTTATCCTGCAGTCGATGTCCCCCAGGGTTCTCTGATGTTTCCTCATGTAGCAATCAAAGATTAAGCGGATCCAAAATGCGGAAGTGTGGTATCTTCATCATCGTTTTTTCAGTGTTCAGTACTCAGAAAGCATCTTTCTATAAGGAAAAAAACAGCCCAGCACAGCAGAGCACTGCCACTGCAACCGCTCACGCTGACGCCATCTTGCTTTCCAGCGTTTCTTAATAACGTTAAACTTGATTTCTTATTGTTTGTTCTATGGAAATCACTTAATCCTGCCATGTTTCTTTAATTTGCCAAGCGCCACGTGGTCGTTCCCGCACCAGTGTGCTACGTGCTGTTCAAGTTAATGCAATGTTGTTTTTCTCGTGTAAGTAGTGCGTCACGTACCCCATGCATTGCAAAAGTAATGTTTTCGGCAATAGTGTATTTCAGTACAGTTCCAGCTCTTGTATATCGAATAACTTACCTTGGTAGCCGTTGTTTCTAGGCAAATCACTTAATCCTGCCGCCTTTAATTTTTTAAGTAGTGCGCCACGTGCTGACTCTTCCCCATGCACAGCACATGTAATCGATTGACCAATGTCATATTTTAGCACGCTCTCCATGTTTTTTAATAATGGTAAACTTGATTTCTTATTGTTTGTTCTGTGCAAATCACTTAATCCTCCCACATTTCTTTAATTTGCCAGGCGCCACGTGGCCGTTCTCGCAGCAGTTTGCTACGTGCTGTTCAAGTTATTGCAATGTAGTTTTTCTCATGTAAGTAGTGCATCACGTGCCCCATGCATTGCAAAAGTAATGTTTTTGGCAATAGTGTATTTTAGCACGGTTTCCAGCTCTTATACCTCAAATAATTTGCCTTGGTAGGCAATGTTTCTGGGCAAATAACTTAATCATGCCGCCTTTAAGTTTTTTAAGTAGTACGCCACGTGCTGCTTCCTCCCCATGCACTGAAAATGTAATTGATTGACCAGTGTTGTATTTTAGCACGCTCTCCATGTTTTTTTAATAACGTTAAACTTGATTTCTTATCCTTTCTTCTGTGCAAATCACCTAATCCTACCATGTTTCTTTAATTTGCCAAGCACCACGTGGCCGTTCCCGCAGCAGTGTGCTACGTGCTGTTCAAGTTATTGCGATGTCGTTTTTCTTGTGTAATGCACATGTAATCGATTGGCCAATATTGTATTTTAGCATGCTCTCCATGTTTTTTAATAATGTTAAACTTGATTTGGCCCCTATTCTAGCTCATTATACAGATGTCTTAACCATGGTACATATTGGTCGTCACAAACTGTTTATTCCTGCCCATGCACTATCCCAGGTTGTGGTCAACAACTCGACACACCAGATCCACTGACTACTCTCCATATGCTATCAGCCAAAAATTGCAATGGACCTAATGGAGCTATCAGGTTTGACTTCAACATTTCACAATAGAAAAGCATTCTGAAATGAGCATTTGTGTATTTCATGTGTTTGCAGACAGATAACTACAATTGTGGTGTTTTTTTGCATGCTGGTAATGATACTTCCTAAAACATTAATTTGTTGAAGATACATTACTTTATGTTATTTTATGTTAATAACTGTTTTAGTTAGAATAGTTGTAAACAGGAAAGAGTGCTCTTAGGGATGACACTTATGAACGCCTACCGAACGCGTCCATGGTGCCCCTTGAAAGCATATTGGTATTCGCATATGATTTTGTCTAACCACTAGTATTGTCCTAACGTGGTTGGTTTGAAACCTCTGATGATTGCTATTTAACCCCAATCCTATTGAGAACAATTGTTCTTATGTACATTAAAATTAAGCTTGGACAAATGTACAACATATACATTTTTAACTCTTTTTTTCATTTTGCAGAATGTTACATAAGTCAGCAGCAAATTGCCGAGATTGAAGAAAGTATATCCTCCTATTCTAGCTCATTACACCGATGTCTCAAATATGGCATGAACTAGTTGTGAGAAGCCAAAAACATCAACACATTTTTAACCCCTTCCATGCTCATGACAAGCTCAGCTCGTCATGGCATATACCTCTCAGGTGCTCATGACGAGCTGAGCTCATCATGACCACACCCGTTTTCTTTGCTGTCCAGCACGGCAGGGGAAACTACCAAGCAGCGATGTGGTTAACAGATGACGTTAAGGTAAAAACTCTCAACATGACTAGTCGATGAAGTTAAAAAGTAACAAATATAAGTACTTGAGGGGTTTTTGGGGGCAGATAATCTCCAATTCACACTTGTATGTATGGTTCTGATACAGGGTGGATCTCTGTATAACTAATGGATGATTAGGTATTAGGATGGCATACAGAGCTCTCAACCTTCTTACTTTTTCTCTTAAAGGGTTTCAAATTGGTGACGAATATTAGGCTGTGCAGTAGAGGTTGACGGTGTTGCTCCACTGGTACTTGGCCCTTCTTATGAAGCAGGAGGAGCCTCTCTTAATCTCCTTAACTCTTCCCTTGCAAAGTTGAACGGATTCTTAGTCTGCAAGTGCTTCCGCATACTTGCAGTTCCACACCAGTACTTTTTATTGGGGTCTCCTCTTGAAAGCAGTCTTGCATATTCGGCTAGTAACTTTTCTTGTATTCACCTTTTTTAAGACTTGTGGAAATTAATTTAAAAACATCCATTTTGGTAGACCAAAGTCTGCATGTACAATGGCCAGTGGAAGCGTTTTGAGAGCGGGTACACCCAAGATCAAGTGAAGAGATTTGATTGATAAGGCATAGCAAAGGAGGTGGCAACAACGGGGAGAAAGGTCCATGGGTGGTGGAGGCTGGGTTTGTAAATCTGCTCCATCTATAACTTTCTCTCTCCGACAGTTTTAATGTAATTTTCTCTATCTTTCTCTCTCTCTCACATCGTTTCTCTCTCTCTTTTAAAATTATGGACGCTGCTGTCAACTCTGACGTGTAGAATCAAAGCTCAGTTGAAGTTGTGAACTCTGTTGCTCACAGTGTTTACACAAAGTAAGCAGAATGGCCTAGATATACAATACCTCCGATTAAATGTATTAAAGAGCTTGTTTACAAACCCCTTGCGATATGGGCATGCCCCCTCCCCTTCTTTCTCTAATTATAAGACTTCACAAACATAACTTTGCACAGATCAGGTGGGGGTCGTCCAGGAAACGTTACCTGCCAGTTTCCTGTAGAAAGAGGGGTTCGGCAAGGTTGTGTCCTTGCACAAACTTTATTTTCTATCTATATTAACGACGTGGTGAAAATATTGATTGAATCCAACGTCGATACCCCAACCCTAGCGGGAGCTAAAGTTCCCATTTTATTGTTTGCTGACGATTGTCTGATTATTGCAAAAACCCCGAGTGGATTGCAGAAGGCTTTAGGAATTTTTGAAAACTTTTGTAACACTCGAGGTTTGGAAGTGAATGTTTTAAAATCAAAATGTATGTCTTTTAACAAATCAAAATCCTTCAAGGGTACTGTAACCATGAATAAATTACCTCTTGAGAAGGTTCAAGCCTTTAGTTACCTGGGTGTCAGCATCCAACATGATCTTTCTTGGAAACAACAGGTTGAGCTGGCAACCCTCAAACACCAATCAACAAAAGGAGAGGCAGGGAGATTTAAGGACACCCTCTTAGTCCCCGGTTATCATGTATAAACAAAAGAAGAGAGGTCAGTTGTCTCAACAACCACAGAGACGGAGCAACACAAAAACAGGAGGTTGCCTGGCTCAACTTAGGTAGGTAAGAAAGCCCTCACACACCGACCTGGTCAGTGTCATGCTTCATCATCGGGCCCCACAAAAGAGGCCGAGTGCCTCTTTGGTGTGCTGCGACGCCAGAAGACTGCGGAGCGGGTGGTGTGAGTAGGCGTGCAGTGAAATTAAAGATAAAAGTGCCTTCAGAGCATCTATAAAAAAAAATTAATAGTAGATCCCTATGACACGAGTAAAAAATATTTGAGTATTACGGAAGGCAGACTGCGTGGCCCTCCACCTGGTGCCCTCGAGAGCCCAGGGAACTACCACGACCGGTTCCTGCAGTTTCCCGGGGTGCCTACCCCGGTATACTGCTGTTTGCTTTGACTTTGATGTCATCAGTGATGTCACTGACCATGTCATGAATGATCTAATATGTGACATCATCAGCAGTGGATTGCCGGTGCGCGAAATATAGTTAGTACAACTAACTATATAGGAGCAATTTCATTGGTTTTGTATGAGTAAAATGTCCAGCTAACTATAACACCACTAAAACTTATAGTTTTTTGAGTGAATTTCAAAGGTTTTTTAAAAACTAATTCCTAACTATATAACTCCTGAACCCTATGTTTTTTTCAGTGAATTTCAAAGGTTTTTTTAAATGCTAATTTCTAACTATATAAGGCCTGAAACCTATGGTTTTTTCAGTGAATTTCAAAGGTTTTTTAAATGCTGATTCCTAACTATATAAGGCCTGAAACCTATGGTTTTTTCAGTGAATTTCAAAGGTTTTTTAAATGCTAATTCCTAACTATATAAGGCCTGAAACCTATGGTTTTTTCAGTGAATTTCAAAGGTTTTTTAAATGCTAATTCCTAACTATATGAGGCCTGAAACCTATGGTTTTTGCAGTGTTTTAAAAAAAAATTTATTGGTTAACTGGCTTATTAAGTGTATCTTAGTGAATACATATATTAGCGAGTAATGTTTAAATATTTAAATATATGCATGAGTGATGTAATATGTGACGTCATCAGCAGTGCATTGCAGACGTGCAAGTTATAGTGAGTCCAACTAACTATAACGTGGGAATTTCAATGGTTTTATGCGAGTAAAATTTCCAGCTAACTATAACTGGTGTGAAACCTATGGTTTTTTCAGTGAATTTCAAAGGTTTTTTAAATGCTAATTCCTAAATATAACTGGTGTGTAACCTATGGTTTTTTTCAGTGAATATATATATATATAAAATTTCTATGGCAAAATGAAACCCCTCATTTTGTTTCTTTTCAAATTAAATGTATTAAGTGTTACCACTTTATTCCAATCAAGATGACTTCAGGTGTGCCATACTTTTGTCATAAGTAAGACTGTTAGCGTTCTAGTTGTTCTTTAGAACACTCTGGGACATTCTGTCATTGGGCTATAGTTGGGCTACATCTGGCTGATATTTGGGCTACATTTGGGCTCTTTTGTCTTTGGTGGCCATCTTGGGAGACTGCATATCAGAAATTTTTTAATGAAATATAAGAGGATTTGAGAAGTCACTCAAAATGTGCCCTAATTTTCTTTCTTCAGCACTAATCATAATTTCTATGGCAAAATGAACCCCCTCATTTTTGTTCCATTGCAAATTAAATGTTTTAAGTGTTACCACTTTATTCCAATCAAGATGACTTGAGGTGTGCCATACTTTTGTCATAAGTAAGACTGTTAGCGCTCTAGTTGTTCTTTAGAACACTCTGGGACATTCTGTGATTGGGCTATAGTTGGGCTACATCTGGCTGATATTTGGGCTACATTTGTTTTTTTTGTCTCTGGTGGCCATCTTTGGGCTACATTGGGCTACATTTGGGCTCTAACATATATATAGCCCAATGTAGCCCAATATATATTTTTTCAAAGTTAATTTTCGTAAAAACCACTGGAGCACATATCTTGAGACATAGCAAAGGCACATCGGGCTTCCAGTCCCTACAATTTTGCCAAGTTTGGTGGAAAACCATTCAGCCGTTCGGGCTAAAACTGAGTCCAACCGCCCTATGGAAATTAACATGGGGAAAACAGGTTTTGGGACCCCCCTTTTATCTCGTTCCCCGCTTGACGAATCCCCCCCAAACTTTCAGGGAAGGAGCAGAGCGCCGCGAGGCAAAGTTAAGGAAAATTTCAGGAAGATTCCTCAACCGGCGCCAAAGTTATTCCCAATAGAATGTTGCGATTTCCCTATGGAAAACAATCCTAACTATATATACCTACTGGCTATCGCCAGTAGGTAATATATATATATATATATTTACTGAAAAATACTTTATAGTTAGACTCAGTTGTCACTCATACAAAACCATAGAAATTCAGCCTGTATAGTTAGTGAGGTAACTATAACTCACGCCCCCTCAATGCACTGTTTATGACCTCACATATTACATCATCATGACATGGCCAGTGACATCCCTGATTACAACATTGATGGCATCTCAAATTACATCAGCAAAAAATGGTCCTACTGGTGAACATCATCGTACATATTGAAGTCAGAGGCAGTGTGCCAAACTAAGAGCAGCAAACCACAATTTGATGATTCAGGGCAACCATCTGCTACACAAACCACCACATCAAGACAGCTGGAACCACGCAAGAATATGAACATCACATCATCCCAAGCTACGGGAGTAGCTCCACTGGCTTGATAAACTCTGAGGTCGCAAGACCAGATGCATGGAAAGACACTGGGGGTTCTCGCCTCAAGTGCACCGCATGGTATTTAAAATGTAGGACATACGTAATTACGTTTTATACGTCAGCTCTCACATAGATATTAACGGTGTTACAATATAACGCCTAATGATTCATGACTACTGTTTGGGAATTGATAGAACAGCGATTCAAGTACTCAAACTAATAGTAATTAAAATTTCAATACAATAGTCAAGTTTAATTTTAAATTACAGTATTGAAAATGCCACTTTTACAAAGCTGGCATATTTCTCCTGAAGCCAAATGTGCCATTCTGCCAGTGTTCGGTGTCACCTGACTGCTAATGGCTCTCTTGTGGTGTTTATTGCTCCACAACAGTGGAAAAATGGTGTGGGGATATGCTTTTCCCCTGACAGACTGGTCATCAAGGTTGGTCTGAGGCAGAGGCAGAGAGGGGCACTGTGGGACACACAAAGAAATTGCTACAAAGTGGGTAGGCAGCATTTACCTATTGGTTAGGGATGGGCAACAAATTTACCTCACCCACAGGCCAGCACTGGGCATAGAATTTGCATCCCCAGTACCGTTTTCAGAACACATCTGGACCTGTGGAAGCTAGCAGGGCCTCACCTGCTGTTGAACCTGTGGAGAGAGACCCCAAGGGCTGGACCTGCTTCTTCTTGTACACAGGACTGAGTGGTGGACTCCAAAGATCAGTAGGCTGACCTCTCGTTAAGCTACAGGAACAAAAAATGCTGCAAGAAGCTCACCTTCCTGAAGAGCTAACCTGACCAGTTTCAACTGGATCCTCCCTGGGCTCTGCTAGGGCTTCCCCTGAGTGCGTCCCCTCCCCTAAATAGGATGCCTTGGATAAAAGAGTGCACTCTTTCTGCATAACCGTAAATTCTGGGAGTTAGAACCTTTTCAAGAATTTGACAGAAGACCGCGACCAAACTGCCAAGTCAATCTATCGAAAGTGCATTGCGGTTAGCCAAAGATTAAGGTTGCTCCTGCTCTGATTTTTCAAGCAGCATCAAATCCTTTTCAGCAAGACGTCACAGAGAAGTTATTCAGCCTATTGAAGACATGTTTGGCCACAGCTTGCAGCCTTGTTCCACTGGCGGAATCCGAGCTCCAAAAAAAGTCACTAAGTTCGAAGGTAGCACTCTTCATTGGTCGAAGGTGCCAGAAAATATCCGGCCGGCGAGGGACCTTCCTTTAGTGTGAATTTTGAGTTTCTCCAGTTTGGAGCTTTCCTGCCAAAAGACAACAGCTTCATGGGGACTATGTACAGAGGCTTTCTGCCCCTGTGGAACCCATCTCTGCCACAACCTGCTGCCTTCCCTTGCTGAGCATGTTTGACTTCGGTTTCAGAGAATGCAAAACTCAGAAAGTAAAACTTTATATCAGATGGAACCTAGTCTCTGTGTCCAACTCAAGAACCATAGCACTCAGCCTTAACTTCACTTTGACTCGGTCTTGTGCGACCAGTTGCCCCTGGTTAGTGCTTTGTGCAATTTGGTACCAACACCTAATTCAAACTTTAAAAATTCTTACCTCTGGTTCCCCATAGGGATTTTTGATGTCTCTGTTTTCATTAAAATGTCTCTATTTTTTAAAATTTGAATTGGTTTTTTTTTTGTTTTTTGTTTTTTTACTTTTTAACTGTTTTGGTACTGATACATGCTTTATACATTTCTCCCAAGTTAAGCCTGTCTGCTCTGTGCTACAATTACTGAAGGAGTAAATTAAATCTGAGGTTTAAATTAAACATCCAAATGGATGTGGTACAGAATTGTGAAATTATTACTTGGTAAAGACTCACACACCCTCTAACTAATAATCCATGTTCTCATATTGGGCAGTGGATGGGTCTGATTTGCCAAATCCTTTAAATGGAAGTTTCATTTAAGCCTATGACAACTCCTCCCATAAAGTTTCGAAATTTGAAGCTTTTGGCATTTGTTGCCATTTTGGGTTTATAGAGCTTCACCTGGGAACATGACCAATATAGCTCTTTGTTGCACCTCATCATTAAATCCATTACCAGAAAATAGCTGGGCGTTATTAACAGCAGATTGTTCCTAAATATTTTCAGAAGCAAAGTGAGTATGCATAGTAATGTTCAGTGCATTAGGAGTCTGCAAAATATTAAGAGCATAGGGACACCAGAGTGATGGTAGAGTCAGTGAATAATCATTAAGTCTGAAGAACAACAGGAGCAGAGGTTATCTCGATGATGTCAGCAATCCAGGGTCAGCCTAAGGAAAATCAAAAGCAGCATTTTTCTGGGGATTACCCTGGGCCAAGCAAGTGTTTATACTGAATTATCAAATGATTAGTGAATTTGGGTAACATAAAGGCATGGAATCGTTGAGAACTATTTAGAACATGATACATTATTTCCACAGTTTCTAGTCAGCTTACTTATTGGTAGCTGATGATCTTTTGAAGAGCTAGAGAGTAAATCCTGGGCTTTGACCTGATCAATTAAGTAAACAAATCATGTGAATCCGACTTCTTACATGACAGTTCAGGGGCAGCGGGGATCTGGCTGAGGAAATTATTAAATAAATAGTCAAATGGTGCATTTACAGTACGATTTTCGCACAAACATTGAACATTCAGAGTTTCTGCAAGGGAAATAATACAATGTTTCAGTAGTTTGCTATGTTCGAAAGAAGCCCTATAAACCCTTGGGGTCTGCATCCCACACTCACAAATACATATTTGACATACTGCTAGGAAAACTGTTTAAATTTCTCGAAAAATTGCCTAAATATCTATATGTGTCGTAGGCAGTTAAAAATCCTCGGTTATTGGCCTTGGCATATGTTACACATATTAGGGCAGCATGGATATGACCTTTGAAACGGTGATTTGTAAAATGGGGATTTACAAGTACTGGAATAAGGATGATGATTACATAGTGGGACACTGTTGGCATTTGGCTGTGAATGGAGTGTTACCTATTTGGACATTGCAGCACCTGCCTGGGGGTTGTTTTTACATATTTAGGCATTGGCTGAACTGAGTTAGTCAAGGTCCATCTAGAATTGGTTAATGTGCCTTAAGTACATTGGCATGGTGTAACTTACTTGTCTCTGGTGATTTGTGTTCAAGGCTATTGGGACAACTTCATTCTTTTTCTAAATTGCCTCTAAAATCTGACACTAAAAATATGTGTCATTTTCAGATGAACACACCAGCATCAACATACATCTAGAGGAAGTTCCTAAATGTTTAATAAATATGTAATGATGAACGTCATGCACAATCTATTGCTGTCAGGTTTGGCGGCGAAGATTTCATTACAAAACTTCTCCTTCAACTGTGAGCCAAAATCAGCTAGGATGCTTAGTAGACTGGTTCATATAGACTGAGGGGCAGATTTACCCAGATTTCATGCCGCAGCAAGACAGTTTGCAGTGCTCTTTTTGTGTGAATGGGAGAGAGCTGGACTGCATCTCATTTACAAAGATTTGCTGCTGTTAGCTCTCTCCTTGCACTGGCACAATTGTTGTTAACTAGCCCTTAGGCGCCATTGTGTCACAGTGCAAGGGTGCTTTGTTGTGGGTGGGGTAGTTTGTTGTGCAGAATGCAGCACACATGTAAAGAGGAAGTAAGAAGAAGAAATAAGTATATTTTTCCTCATAACACCAGCCTCAGGTAGGTGCAACATTGTAGCAGAAACCCAGGAATACAGACCATAGTAAATCTGTGTTTGCATCAAAACACAAAGGTGGATGCACAGGAAACCCATGCTCCAACAGTTACTCCTCCCAGTACAAGGTAACACAAGGTAGTGCTGTACGTTGTGTTGCATTATTAATATTTTTACAAAGCCGCGATTTTGCACCAGGGTTGCACCAAAAAAGTGACGCATCCTGATGCAAAACCTTAGTATATTTGGCCTAAAATTAACCGGTATTTGTGTCTTTACCACTATTTTTAAATATTTTAATGTTTCCAACATAGTCCCTGTTAGATTTGGGGGTCTCTAGTTGGCACAGGTAGGTACTTGTGACAAATAGGGACCCTTGCCTCTAGTCAGGATAAGGGGATTACACTCCTAAAATACCCGCGCTCACCCCCTTGGTAGCTTTGCACGAGCAGACAGGCTTATCTCAGAGACAGTGTGTAAAGCATTTGTGAACACATACAGTAGCCCAGTGACAACACTAGAGATGGACACCACACAAGGTTTTATATCAAAAATAAGTATACTTTATATAGATTTACCAGAAGACCATAAACGACAAAAATACACATACTGTTACTTTAAGATGGTAGATTTAGCTTAGTTCAGTTCAGTTCTTAAGATGCGACACTTTGGTCAATGTACCTTATGTTGCGTTGCGCTTTCACAACAAGCAATGTCGCAGCGAGGGAAATGCGTCAAAGTTCAGGTGCAAAGAAATAAAGACGCAAAGATCTTCCAGATGCAGTATGCTTCTCCGGGGATGCGAGAAGTTCTCGGTTTGATGCGTGGACTGCAGCGTTGACACCCTTGTTCAGAAGTGCAACAGCTCCAACTGCGACACTCTTCTCCCATGATGCGTGAAGCTTCCGCACAATGCAGCAACTACAGCGGCGACATCCTTGATCAGAAATGCGATGGCAGCAGCTCCGACGACGGCGCGCTTCTCGGGGATACGAGGTGCTTGCCTCGATGGTGTTGAATGCGACAGTTCCAGAGGCGACACCCTTGTTCAGAAGTGCGATGGCAGGCACAGCGACGGCGACACGCTCCTACCTCCTTGCGGAGCTCTTCTCTCTATGCGGTGCAATTCGACAACTCCAGCAGCGACACCCTTGTCCAGAAGTGCGACGGCAGGCAGCAGCGACGGCGACACAATTCCTCTTCGTTGCAGCACACTTCTCTTGATATGGTGCAGTGTGACAACTCCAGCGTCAACACCCTTGTTCAGAAGTGTGACGGCAGCAACAGTGACGGCGACACGCTTCGTTCTCGTTGAGTCGCACTTCCAGCTCCTTGAAACACACAGTCCCTCAGCAGGCCTAAAACAGCAGTAGGCACTTCCAAAAGAACTCTGGGGAGCTGGGGGTTCAAGTCTGTTGTCCCTGAGACTTCAGCAGGAGGCAAGCTCCTTTCCAAGCCCTTGGAGATCCTTCACAAGTTGAAAGCAAAGTACACAAAATTCCTGTCTCCTTCCTTTGGCAGTAAGGCAACCACTTCAGGCCAATCCCCCAAGCAGCACTTCAGCTTGGGAATAGTCTCTCCTCAGTTTCTTCAGGTTCCTCTCCTCAGTAAAGGTTTCTCTTGTAGTCCAAAAGTGATCTAATTTCATGGGATCAGGGTCCCAATACTCTTTGTTCTCTGAGAGGAGAGGGGCCTTTGGCCAGTCCAAACCAGTTCTGAAGCACTCTGTTTCTCCTTTCCGTTCACAGTGCAGGGCCGAAACATCAGAAGCCCCACAGGAGGTGGAGCCAGCATTGTGGAAGGCAAGTACAGCCCTTGAGCACTTTGTTAACGGGACTCCTTCTCTCCTGTCAGTGTGCAGGACAGAGACATCAGCCGCTCCACAGGGGGTGGAGCCAGCATTGTGGAAGGCAGGCACAGCCCTATTCAAGGTTCAGGTGCAACTCCTCCCTCCCATCTAGATGCAGATCTCTCTATTCACCACTGGGCTGACTCATCCTGTCTCTTGGAATCCCCCAGCCTTGTCACTCACAAACTCCAGACAAGGAATACACAACCTAGCAGAGGCAGGCTTGAAAGGTTAGGCAAGCAAATACCTACTTTCTAAAAGTCGTATTTGCAAACACAGAATTTTAAAACCAACTTCACTAAAAGATGTATTTTATCATTCTGAGTTCAGGCATACTAAACTCGAATTTCGACCATGTTCTCTGAAGTCAGTTAGGCTTATATAATGTAATAATTCTAACAGCCCATTCTGGCCTATGGAGAACAGGTAGCCTTGCAATAGTGAAAACGAAAATGGCTGCAATTCACTATTAGGACATGCCACACACATCAGGACTTGTCCTACCTTAAACTTACAATGCACCCTGCCCTTGGGTCTACCATAGGGGTGACTGATATGAAGAAAAGGAAAGGTTTAGGGACTGGCAAGTGGGTGCACTTGCCCAGTCAGCATGACAGGACCAGACTGCATGCAGGCTCTGCAATGTAGACCTTAGACACATTTTAGAAGGCTGCTTCTGTGGGTGGCACAACTTATAAAAGAGCAATGACATCAAACAAAACAAACAAACAAAAGCAGATTTGCCCATAAACACCACTCCCTAAAATTGGGGTGCTGTTGGCCCCAACACAACACCTCCTTACTGAAAAGCAGGCAATCTCTTTTTCTTCTTTCACTCTTTCCCTACTATACCTGACCATCACTTTAATCTTGAAATAAACTGTCTGTCCCTTTCTGAAAAAAATTAGATCCTACATTTTACCCCCCTTTTTGCAGAAAGGATGCGACCTGCCCTAAGGCAGCAAGGAAAATGAGCCCCCATTTTTCCCATTTTAAAAAATTTCAATAGAACCTGTTTTATTCTATTACTGCACTTGGTTATGACATGATATTTATGGTAATGCAGAAGAGGTGTCGCACATGCATGTCTCTTAGAGTTTTCAATGCATTAAAATATTCTTGTATACTTTTTTGGCTGTTCCACAGCTGAATAAAGTTTTTGAAATGAAAAAGCCCCCATGTCCACTTTTTATGGAACCAATCTTTTTTATTGTTAGAGAGTCACAGCAAAAAAACACAGCTTCCTACCTACATCCACAGGCCATCAGAGCGTACATCTGGTCAGGTTACACAGCTGTATGCCTACAACCCTGGGGCCGTCAGTGTCAATGCGTAGTAGACAATGACTTCTTAGTTTTACGATCAAAAATACAAATGAAAGAAGAACACACCCAGAACAAAGCCTGCCCTCCCCCTCCCCCACCCACTTTCCGCACCAGTCTGTCCTACCCGTTCTTCCCCACAGCCCGTGTCCACAAGGGATTTTACGAAAGACGTCCTCAATTAGCTGCTATAGTGGTGGTTTGGGAGGTGCCCTGTGACAGTAGTTTAGGAATTTGTAGGTATTTAGGGCACGTGATCTCTCTGAGTTCTTTGGATAGGAGATGTAGAAAAGGAGCCCATAGTTCAGCATAACTTTCTTCTTCTGGTTGTTAAGGTAGTCCAACCCTAAGTCCATCTACTGGGGAAAGACTCACCACACCACAGCGCCCCCCCTCTTTTTCCCCTCTCCTCATCCTTCCAACTGACCGGACCATATATCCAGAGGATCCAACCTAAACAGTGGTTTTACAAAGATTTTACAGGGTTCCAACAGGGGCAAAATATAAAAGGACGAGTGCAGCAATAGTTATCAGCCCCTGGCTGCTCCTGGTAGGACACTGGGGCAAATACAGAAGAGACCTGGCCAGGATTGGGTGCAGCTCATGGACCCACTGGCAAGCCGTGCACCAGCCTAAAACACTTTGCAGCAGGAAAACCTCAAAGTACAAAGAGCAAGGATTTGACTGGAAACCTCCAGAAACATCAGAGGACAGGCATCAAGGGATGCACGAAAAAATGAGTTTGGGAAGAATAAGACAGAAGCCCAGGCAGAAGAATTCCAACCAGAAGAATAAAAGTGAATAAGACTATAAACACAAACAAAACAAGTGAGGCAACAGCTATTTAAAGGAGACTTCTCACATCACCAATACTATCTATGTTTAGGAAACAGAACATATGTTTAAAGTGCAGTTTCCTTAAAGATGCAGTGGCTGTAATCTATTCAATGCCAGCAAATGTAACAGGACTCGTAACACACCTGGCCCCACAGAAAGTAAACCCGCAAGTGAAACAGTTATCACCCGATGTAATGTATCTCACACAAAAAGATCAGGAGGGCAAAGGAACCAGCAACTGGGCAGTGACAATAGTGGGACTAGGCCCCCTATTACCAAATAAATGGGAAATCAAGGCAGTCAGTGAGAACCCAAAAAAGAATAACCACAAAGGCACAAATACACGCTGAAGAAGTGGTAAAAATAGATACACCCATAAAACAAATCGGTAGTGAAAAATTGGAAAACTCAGAGCTTGATAAAAATTCAAAAAACAGGTCTCAACTCGACAGGATAAAACACACCCATTCCACGCCAAGAACAGCCAAAAATCAGGAAATCCCTCAGGGGCTAAATGTTGATGCTACTGTACACTCGGTGGACATAGAGAACTCCCGGTCAAGATCTATCTCTCTTATAGGCAATGTGGATCTTCTAAGGCTCTGGAAGAAAACTCTTTATTCAGGAGTGTGTAACTAAAGGATCTGGAAAACAAAATGACGATAATATCATAACATCGAATTAGTACACATTAACAGTAAAGGACTACATGCAACCACACAACACAAGTGTCACTACTAGTAAAGTTGCTCAAACATTACTTGATACAGCTTAGGGCCTCCCTCTTTTTGACACAGAAGCAATAGAACCAAAACCAAAGTGCAGTAGAGAAAAAGCAAAAGAACACTCAGTAGGAGATTTGTGCAATAGGCCATGTCTCTATGTTTTGCTATTACATACTCTACAAGCCTCTACAAAGGCACTGGTAAAGCAGTCAGACAAAGTAGACATTCAAATAGATTTATTGAACATAGTGGCCACGTACATCGCAGGTATTAATACCAAACTTGAAAATCTTACTGATTTAAAAGTAAGAGTACAAGTGATTCACTCCCTGCTGCAAGCAACATGCCCATGTGGGCAGAATTTCGACAACCTAAGTACCCTTCCCCCAGTCCTGGAAGAGTTAATAAGTATTAATAAAAAGCCAATAAGGCCAACAATTCAATGGCCAATGGTTGTTAACCACAAGAGAACATTAATCTAACAAAAACCAGGAAAAAAAATCTCAGGAACCCTGTGACCAGTGGAACACAGGGAAAGAAACCCTAAGACGCCTCTTGCACCTATGGGTAAGCTATAGATCTTCCGAAAAAGAATTGAATGGATACAGTAACCCTGAAGGATGTCCAGGACCATTAGTAGGTGTAAGTATAAATAATAACAAAATGGGAGGCAATCAAGAAGGCACAAAAAAGAGACAGAAAAGCAAGAACAAAATAAGACAAATGACAAATCAACTAAATCCCAGAATATATCCTATATTAAAAATAAATCAAGAAAATATGACGGAATCTAGTCTACTCAATGACCCGAATGTCAGTACAGTTGATGAAGCAAGCCAAATATTAATTTGGATGCGGAAGAGGCAGATGAATCAGAAAAGTTGATGCCCAAAAAATCCAGTCCTGAAGGATGTCCAGGACCATTAGTAGGTGTAAGTATAAATAATAACAAAATGGGAGGCAATCAAGAAGGCACAAAAAAGAGACAGAAAAGCAAGAACAAAATAAGACAAATGACAAATCAACTAAATCCCAGAATATATCCTATATTAAAAATAAATCAAGAAAATATGACGGAATCTAGTCTACTCAATGACCCGAATGTCAGTACAGTTGATGAAGCAAGCCAAATATTAATTTGGATGCGGAAGAGGCAGATGAATCAGAAAAGTTGATGCCCAAAAAATCCAGTCCACGATTTCCGTCAATAAGAGAACTGGACAGCATTATAGCAACAGATAGCACTAATTACGACCTTGAAGTGGCAGTGAAAGAAACAAGATCGGCATGATAAAAAGGAAATCAGCAGTGAAACACAGATTACATAAAAAATGCATCATCATCATAAATGTCACACAAGCGATTAAAAAGAAACAACTCAACATACCCCTCAAATCAAGGACATGGCTTAGGGCACAGGTCCCAAACCAGGAAGATACGGCATTTAGTAACAACCAAGTCAATAACAACAACCAGATCGAAAGGACTAGACTTAAAAACACCAAGGACACTGGTCCTATCCAGCATGCCCTGTCAACAAAAGCATCAATGAGTATTGTACAGGATACAGCTTTGATAGACCAGGTTTCAAACAAGAAAGAAGATCTGCAGGAGATCAAAAAGGTGGCCCTCCCTCATTCTCCACCAGAAGAGGGTACACCAACAGATAATGTGAATATGGACAAAACTACACCCCAATTAGGTTTTATGGTTGTTGTACAAACCCACAGAAAGTTGAATCCACCCAAAAATGTTTGGCATCCTTATCCGAACTGGACTTTTTTTCCCCTTATCAACAAGGACACGCTATAACTCATCTTCACCCCACTATATGACTCGCAATGTTTCCACAACATTCTTAACAGGGAAATATATTAAAATTGACTGCCGAAATTCCAGGACTGAAGCACATAGAATCTGCAGATTTTCTATTAATGGAATTTCTTCCAAATATGGCTTTTAAAAGCACTAAACACACTCTAACTACATGGCAGTCAGAAGCAATAGCACAACTCATACTGAACCACGAGCAACATTTTGAAGCATGGGATATAATACTAACCAAACAAACTAAGACATGCTACCCCAAACTTTAATAGCAAAAGCTCATCATCAAATAAAGCAACCTTCAACGAAATCACCTGAAAAGACTATGGTCTACTCGATTTTGCAGAATACCTCGGGAAGAAGCCCAAGTCCCTCTCTCAGGAGGAACGATCTGGACATGAATAAGGATACAAACCAAACACAGTAGAGCTGGCTTGCAACCACATTAAATGCAAATGGGGAGAATGACCCAGGGACTCCCCAAAAGGACAACAATGAGAAATGATCTACATCTCCTTTCATGGAATATAGTGGGGGCAAATAAATTGTTAGAAGAAGGCATGCCACCCCTGGTTTGGGAAATATATGATATAATATCCCTCCAGGAGACATGGGACCTGGATAGTCTACCCCTGGAAGGCTTCAGTAACTACTCTGTGGAAGCAAACAAAAATGAACACAATGGTTGCCCTTAAAGGAGGTCTAGCAGTTTATGTGTCTACACCAATAAACATCAAATGCGAACAACTAAAATCCCCCGACACAGGTCTGCAATTAATCAAACTCAGTTATAGGAGGAATCATGAATTAAGAACAGTCTTGCTGATTAACATCTATATTCATCCAAATTAAATAGGAAAAAAGTACTTAAGTCACTGATAATCACAACAGTTTCAGACACAACAATGGCACATCCTCCATGGGAAAGAATTTTAACAGGTGACTTCAACGCAAACCTAATCCATACACTGGACGCAGATGAAAAATTGACATCAGACAACATACACTTGAATGTGTTACTGCAGTATGATCTGCCGACATACCGTCCAGATAAAGCAAGTAAAACATTTGTGACAATGTCAGAGTATTTGGGGATGCGCTTAATAAATGGCAGAACAACAGAAGGCTCCTCCCAAAATTCACATTCCACTAGGCTAAATTTTGATCTATATTGGACTATACAATTGTCTCCCTTTCTCTGATATTACAGTTTTCAATTAACTTTAAGACCTTGAGCGATCACTTTGCCAACAATATACATTTCGGATTAAACCCCAGAAGGCATATTAACATCCTGGCATTGGAAGGCCTCCAAAACACGATACACCCAAAACGTCTGAGGTGGACTAATGCCCTGCTACAGGATCTGAATACTGCAATAATGGATTTAGTAGTGGCTTGTTGCTGCAAAAACACAAATCAATACATTCCCAGAAATAGCTCACAACAAAACTAACATCGTTAATGTCAGGATGCCCCAGGAGAAAACCAGGGAAGGAAAACAATACTTCATGAAGGACAGCGCAAATGCTGAAATGAGAACTGAGAAAAGCTTTCAGCAACTCTAGATCCACAGATAGTGATCAAGTTGAATGGGAAAATCTACACCAGTTGAGGAAAGAATACAAAAGACAATTTTAGGAAGAGAAAAGAAAATGGAATGAGGCAAACTGAACAAAACTAGTGTACAGCACTAAACAAACTAACTTGAGTTCTCCTGGGATCTATTCAACAATCTGAGCAGGACAATGAAAGTTCTAAACAACTTGAATGTTCAGGACAAAGCCTGGGTAGATTTCCCAGCCAGAAAGTTTGAGGGGGAAATTTTGCCGGAATCATTGCGAAATCTGCAAATGGAACAAGCATTCAAACATACAAACAATGTAAGAATCCAAACACTGGCAAATCAGGGTGCAGTATGAAAAAGCAACCCCATCCCAGACAACACCCCCGTTCCAACTTTCCTAGCTGAATATGTTATAAACACAATAGTGAGAGGAAGAACTAATGCAGCGCCACGCCCAAATGGCGTTCCCCAGGCCATTTTTAAATAGGAAATGATATTCTAGGGGAATCATCTATCTACATTATTCAAAGAAGTGGAACTACTAGGCTGCTTACCGCCTAACTGGCTAGGTTCTATATTAAATCAAATCTACAAAGGTGGAGACTAATTGAATCTGGCCTACTATAGGCTTATAGCACTACTTGTGCAGAAGCAAAGTATTATTCATCAATGACACTGGCGGACCTTATCGAGTGGTCAGACAAGTACAACCTGATCCCTGCTAATCAGATTGGATTTAGGAGAGGGACCGGAGCAACAACAAATATACTAACAGTCTAACTAATAGCCGACAAATGGAAAAGTACAAAGCAAAATTGACATCTCTGCTTTAGTGACCTAAAAGCAGCATTTGACTGTGTAGACCAACACCAGCTGTGGAGAAAACTGAAAGATTGGAACATTCTTTAAAAATATTGCGAGGATTAATGCAACTATACACCCACACATGGATAAGTGTCAAGTTGGGGGATGGCACCAGGGTTTCAGGAAGGATTGTCACAAACAAGGGTCTAAAACAAGGATGCGTGCTGGGTCCCAATTTATTTATTTTTTTAATGTCAGATTTAGCACAAAGGCTTGACCAAATCATTTCTCGCCCACCTCGCCTGGGTAAACTAACCCAGTCACATCTTTCATAAGCTGTTGACGTGGTATTAATGAGCCTAATAAAAGTAGGCCTGCACAAGCAAGTGTTAGCAGAAATGCACAATTACGACATCACCAATAAACAAAAAATCATTACAGCAAAAACTAAAACCATATTGATCCAAAGCTGACATGGCCATACACATAAAATCTGGTTTGATGGGAAGTTGCTGGAAGAAATCGCTAGTTATAAATATTTAGGAGTCTATCTAGATAATAGATTCAACCAACAGGAACAGAAGAACTACATATTAAAAAGGGCCAGTACGCTAACATTTGCCCTTAGCACACTAGCTAAAAAACTGGAGTGCCTTTCCTTCAAACCAATGCTATCTGTGGAAGCAGCAAGATTCCTGCCAACAATATCCTATGCAAGCATTGCCATATTTGAAAAAACTCGACACTTCTAAAAATAAAGCATGTTGCCACCTATAAACAGGTTTTTCAATTTCCCAAAAATACATCACTAGGTAGGTGGGGTTGGAATTTGGGCTCATTAACAAATCAGTTGGGAGGCTCTATTCCACCATAAAATATTGGAGCATAATAAAACTAAATGCAGAACATTCACCAATTGATAAAGCATTATGGACTGAAGTGGAAAATGATAAATCATATTCATGTAACAAATATGTACGCAAAGCCTTCAAAGTACCAACACAGGGAACTATGGAACAAAAATTTATCCTTGACAATCTTTAGACAAATCATTAATAAAGTGGCAAAATTTGATTCCCTGTTGCACGTTAAAAACACCTTTAGCAAGAACATGCATGGATGGTAATGAAAAATTATGAGACCCCTTCGCTGGGGTAGCTGTGCGCTTTAGAAAACTTTTAACATAACATTTGTATGAAAGGATGCACCAATGGCCGGAGCGCAGCAGGCTGGCAATAAAGAATCTAGCTTGTCCGGTAGCCAGGGCATCTACTGAGTGTGTGTTCTGTACAGCTGGCACAGTGAGAAGGACCAAGGTCTCCCCTCAAAAGATGGAAAGATTGACCATGATCAAAATGAACCAATACTTCATGCCACACAATTACGCTGTTCCTGAAATACCACAGGAGGAGGAGGAGGATGAGGGCGATTGGTCAGACTCAAGTGTGTTAGCTCACCAACATCTGGATGATCCACCTTAGTTTGAGGACAAACTCTACTTTCCTGGAAATAGCTAGAAGAACATTGCATATTTTATTTGTGTCTAACTTATACAGCCCCACCTTTTTTAGGCACATGTATGGCAGAATTGAAGTTGGACCAGTGTACAGTGAAAAAGCCCCCACATTCCCTGCAATGACATTGGAGACAATACCTGCCTCTGTCCCATGCCTAGCTGTCTTTATTTCATCCCCTAACAGGGCTGCCCCTTTAACACCTTAGCTGCTAGGGAGATTTTCCTGCTGTGCTGAAGACCATTATTTACCATTGTTCATGACGAGCTCAGCTCGTCATCAGCACAGGAGCAGTGTACTACATGACGAGCTGAGCTCGTCATGAGCATGGAGGGGGTTAAAGATCATTTGATTTACAAGACAGGCAACGTATTGCTTGAATCAAAGAGGAGATACAATTGTGTACCACTATTCTTGGATTGGAACAGATAACTATTATACCAATGATATATTATTGAGTGATTGTGAGTTATGATTGATGACTTATGTGGTGGCAGACAAAGAGGGAGGGTGCTCAACAAGTTTTTAATTTTGATTTAAATGATTTGCAATGTTTGGGGTCTGATGGGTGACGTTGCAACACATAATAGCTCATGTTGGCACCTTGTGTATGTATTCTTCAACTGGTACTCTATTAGCATGCAAAATGATCCTCAACTCTTTCCGGGCCCTAAAACAATAGCTGAAATGAGTGCAGATTCTTCTTCATGTGGTCTTGGTCAATGTGTTGCTGACTAGGTCTTCTCTTTTGATAAAGTCCTGCACAATCAGGTTAATGCAATGCTACAAACACAAGACCCTGAAATAGCCACCATCTGTCTTGGCATCAACTATAATACTGCCATTGTCTGCGGCAACAAATCAAATGCTGAGACCTCTGGGTTGCAGTCATTCAAAACACCTTGCTGTTAAAGTCTTCCAGGATGTTTGCAGCTGCATGGGATTTCTCCATCATGAACATGGCTACTATTGCATGCTGATAAAGGCTTCTAGAAGTTTCTTTAGCGCTGAGACCCACATTTAGCCATTGCTTATCTCCCACAAAAGAGACCAGTGTGTAGTGATAAACATATAATCAGTGAGTTAACAACGGGTCCACATGTCTGTCATCAGGTGGATAGTGTGAACAGCACTCTGTTGAAAAACTTGTCCAACCAATTGCTGCACATCGTGATGGAGCGCTGGCACCGCATCTCTGGAAAAACAGGTCCAGCTGGAAACCTTCTATTCCAGGCAGATGGCCACCACTAATTCTAAAATTCCCACTCCTTCCCTAAAAGAAAAAAGGAGAAGGTTCACTGCTATCATTTGAGTCCCATTGTACAAACGTTCCATTCGGCAGTTGCGTTTGTAAGGCCCCTCCTGCCTGTATTTTTTCTTTTCTACTGCCACTGATGCTAGTGACTTCCAGAGAGAAGAAGAACCAGCCGGTAATAGACTCAATGTGCTTCTTGTTGGGGCAGTCACTGTATGCTGCTGTGTGTGTCTCCATCTGACTCTTGTGCCATTTCAAGGTTGCTGTAGTGGGTAATACTGGTGTAATGCTGGGGACAGGGCTGTTTTGCATAAACCTGTCACCCACTTCTTCCTCATCACCTTCACCTCCCACCTCTCATCACGTTCACCACCTGCAGTAATTATTTTAAGGTATGCCTTCAAGTGGATTACGTGATTTGTTTCATATGGGCCATCCAGTACCATTGTGTGAACCAAGTTTACCCCATGAATACTTGCATGGCAAATAGAGCAAATTACAATTTTATCCTCCTGCATGCCAATCATAAAGAAGTCCCATCTTGGACGGGAATTTTTTCAGTGTGTCTCTAGGTCCACTGCTAATGCCCAGAGAACTGGAGGTAGGTGGGGTGTCGACGATTGCCTCTCTGCAGTGCATAGTTTTACTGAGGTTGGGGAAAATGCAGGTCTAAGCGGGTTCTTACAAATAAAAACGCTGGCGCAGGTGGTGGTGGTGTTGGTAATACCAGTGCCACATCCTTTGGAGCAGGTTGAATAGGAGGGGTAACGTTGATCTCCTCTGGACCAGCTTCATTGACAGTCACTGGTTCGTCATCCTCATCCCCTTCTATAATTGTAAGGCTTTCAGGAACTTTCCTTTTCCCTACTCTCTACTGGCATATCTCATACTCAGCCGGGATCCAATCCATGGCCAGGTCATCAGAAGGGGGGGTTTGCAGAAGATTGTGACGTACCCTTCCTTTTTCTTGCTGGAGATCTGGAAGCCAGTGATTCAACAAAATGAACATCTTGCTCAGCAGAATGCTCAACCTCCTGTTCTGCTTCTGCTTCAGGAAGATCTACTACTACTGGCCACACCTCCTGTTGTCCACTTTGTTAATTTTCCTGTGATAACTGGGTCCATGATTGTGACAGAGGCCAATGCAGTTCCGACTTACTGCTCATCGCAATGATTGCAGTGGCTGCCTAGCTGAAATTCATGGACTTGGGCTTTAATTGGGGTGGTGCCTTTGATGCAGGAGTGTTGTTCCCAGCTTGAGGCAGGAGGCCGATGAGGCAGGCATGTGTCTACTGGCAAAGATTTGGATCGGCCTGATAGAGGTGGAACTCTGCTTCTTCTTCTCTTCCTCACTGGCCAATTTCTTAACAGCACCTTTCTTTGGAACCATCTTGAAGCGGTCAGTTGGCAGTTGCACTTAGCTGCACAAGTGGAAGAGATTGGAGGACTCACATCACATATTATCTGTCTGGCAGTTTTGGCTGGGGGTGATGTCTCATCTGCACCTAAAAGCAAACAAGCAAGAAACAGATTTAGTTAAATGTGGAATGTTTGTAGTTCGAAGTATTCTTGGTACAGAAAATATAATTTAGTGTGGTTACATATGATCCTAAATAAATAACAGTAGTGTATCCATTCCAAAGTCAAACCACACCACTATAACATGGTATTTTCAATCAGTACAACAACATATAGAGGTAGCTGTTTGCTTTATGTGCAACTAAGGGAGATACTTGTGGTCATCAAAGAGGTGCAGGGAAAAATGGAATAATTCTTAAAAATGAATGCTGGTGTGCGACTGTATACCTATGTCAGGCAAGGGGGTCAGAGAGGAAAAGGAATAATCCTTAAAAAAAGTAGGCTAGTGTGCACTGTGCACCTGTGGCAGGCAATGGGCCCTGGGGAAAATTTAATAATCCTTGGGAAGTGAATGGTGGTGTGTGGCTGTGTGAATATGGCAGGCAGGAGGTCAACAAGTCCAGGGGAAATGAGTAATGACAATCCTTAAAAAAATAAATGCTGGACTGCTGGTGTGCGGCAGGCACCTATAGCAGGCAGGGGGTAGATAGACGGAAAATGTAAAAAAATAGAAAAAACAAAATTAAAAGCATTTAAAAAGAACAAAATTAAATAAAATAAAAAAATACTAAAAATAAATAATCAGATAAAAGAAATTAATTACAGGTGCACTAGGTGACTATGAGAAACTCATTGGCAGGAAAGGAGGCAAAGGGAAAATGTCATAGAATATAAAATACTGTTCATACATACATATGTTTCAATTATTCTTAAGCATAATATTACAGTGAAAAAAGTCATAGCATTTTCCTAACTATCTCACTGAAAAATGGCTTGCAAAACTGGAATAAAAAGAGTTACACACTGGCAGACTGCACAAAACGGCCGCCGGACTCATGGTCAGGCATCGGCCCAACAAAGAACATATGCAGGCCTAAGGCAAAAGCACACTGACTGGCTATACAAAAGGGCCAGCAGCCATATGGTAAATCAATAACAGCAGGCAAGGAGCATGGCCACAACAAAGAACACATGCAGGCCTATGGAAAAATCACACTGGCTGGCTATACAAAATGGTTGCAGGTCACATGGTCAAACAGCAAGCAAGGAGGCATGGACAACAAAGAACACATGAAGGCTTATGGACACTGATGTACACAAAATGGCCCCTGCCACATGGGATGGAGAGCAAAGACAAACGGTGGCCCATGGCAAACACACACACACACACACTTAGGAGGCTTTACTGATACTGAAAAAACACTATCCTTAATTCAGCAATGGTAAAATCAAAAATTAAGTGAGCTATAAAAATTTTACAGCAACACCCATCAAATATTTCTCGACCGATACAATTTTTGCAGAAAACAAATATGTGAAATAAAAAAACACACATTCTTTATTTAATCCAATACCATCCCTGCTGCAAATAATGTTTTAAGACAACATATACAACAGCAGAAACAGTTGCTTCAGGTACCCATGACTAGTACTGGCCTACTTGCTGGATGGCCCATTGGTTGAATAGGCCACATAGTAAAGTAAATGAACATTGAAAATGTAACAAACATGGAGAAAATGTACTAAACTGGGCAACCTTTTCCCCTTACTAAAGATGGAAAATTAAATACAAAACCAACGAGGCCCCTACTGAAACTGCATGCCATCCATCACAATAAATTTACAAAATAAAATAAAAGTACAAATAAATACTGGCGCGTGCACTCTATCAAACAATACCCTTATACAAGAGTTTTGAACAAAAAAAAGTCCATAAAAATAATGGAATACATGCAACAGACAAAGAGAGTAATTGTTCCACCTTGAAACTAACATCCCAGATGCAGTCAACCATACACTGTGAAACTAACTGTGGGGGATGGCAGTGCCTGTATGATAGTGTGAGTGGGTGCACAAGTGGCTGTATGGGTGTGTGAGTAGGTGTATAAGTCTGTAGGTGGCTGTATAAGTGGCTTTATGGGTATGTGACTGGGTGTTTGAGTAGTTGTGTGGTTGTGCAACTTGGTGTCAGTGTGTGGTGGGTGTGTGAAGGGGTGTGTTAGTGCTTGTAATAGTCTCTGTCTAGGAGTTTGAGTGGCTGTAATGGTGTCTGAGTGGGTGTGTGATAAGTTTCCAGGGTCTCTCAGAAGGTATGTGAGTGGCTGTATGGATGTGTGAGCGGGTGTCTGAGTGGGTTCTGTGTCTCTACCTGGGTGTGTGAGTGACTGGGTGCCTGATTGGGTGTGTGAGTGGTTTTCAAGGTCTCTGACAGGGAGTATGAGTGGCTGTATAGTTACATGGTGGGTGTGTGAGTGGGTGTGTAAGTGGCTGTGTGCGTCAGTCAGTGGATCTATGAGTGGCTGAATGGGTGTGTGAGTGATTGAATGGGTGTGTAAGTGTATGTGTGGGTTTGTAGGTAGGTATTTGAGTGTGTAGTGGGTGGGTGAGTAATTGTGTAAGTGGCTGTGTGGGTCTGTGAATAGCCATGTGAGTAGCTGTATGGGTGTTTGAGGGTGTATGTGAATTGTTGTATGGGTGTGTAAGTGGGTGTGTGAGTGTGTGGTAGATGTGTGAGTATGTGTTTGTCTGGCTGTTTGGTTGTTTGAGTGGTTTTATGGGGCTGTGAGTGGGTGTATGAGTGGCTGTACAGGTATATGAGTGGTTGCATGGTTGAGTACTTGGGTGTCTGAGTTTGCAAATGGGTGTGTGACTGCCTGTGTGCGCCTTGTTCTGGTTTGTGAGTGGTTCTCTAAATTTCTGACTAGATTTATTATAGATTGTAAGGGTGTGAGAGAGGGAGTTTGAGTAGTTTTATGAACATGTGACTGGGTGTGTGAGTGTCTGCATGGGTGTGTGAGTGTGTGTGAGTGCCTTTCTCGGTCTCTTAATGGGTGTATAAGTGGCTGTATGGGTGTGTGATTGGCTGTGTGCGTGGTTGTGTGGGTGTGTTAGTTGGTGTGTGATTGTGTGATGACTGGGTGTATAATTGGCTGTGAGCATTTGTGAGTGGTGTGTGAGTGACTGTATAGGTGTGTCAGTGGTATTGCGTTATGGATATGTTAGTGGGTGTGTATATGGCTGTGTGAATGCATGTGTTGGTCTGTGAGAGGTTATGTGGTCTGAGAGTGACTGCATGGGTATGTGAGAGGGTTACAGTTGTGTGAGTAGGTGTGTAAGTGGTCATGTAGGGGAGTAAGAGAGTGTGTGAGTGGGTACATGCTTTTTAATTGAGCACTGGATCCATGTTTTGCCATCATTTTTGTCCACTGAAGACCCCTCCATCAGTCCAGTGGTGTCAGAATACCTCTATCCTACCCCTTATATCCAATTTTTACTTTATGTCCTCATTGGAACTGTGTCCAGGTAGACAAAATGGCAGTCACAACTTTTCTCTCAGGTTGCGGCCAGCCAATCATGGCATTGCTGTTGGTGCATGGATCCATGGATCTACTATGGTGGATCCGCATCTCTAGATATACCTAATCCTTTGTCTTTAATACCTCAAAAACTACTGAACAGATTTACATCAAATTTCAAAAAGCTTTCTTTCTGGACCAAGAATCTATCTTTTTGACAAATTGGGTTTAGTTCCAATCCTTGTTTCAAGCTGCAGTCATGTCAAAAATGTCTATGGAAAATTGAAGGGGGAAAAAGCGTTTGTATATCTCCCTTTTTCTCTGCCCAACTTGATGAATAACCCCAAAACTTTTCGGACAGTAGCTGAAGTGAGTGGGAAATTAGTTTTTAAAATTCTGCGAAGATTGGTCAAACGACACAAAAGTTATTAGCAAAACAAAAATCGCTCTGTCTATGGAAAGTAGGTCCTAACTATAATGATCACCAGTAGGATACATTACCTACTGGCAGTTGCCAGTAGGTAGTTATAGTTAGGACCTAGTTAAAGTAGGAAAATGGCACCATTCTATTCCCAATAACTTTGGCGTTGATTGATGATTCTTCACTAAATTTTCAAAACTAATTATTTGTTGAGATCAGCTCCTATGTTTAAAGTTTGGGGGTGATTCATCAAGGGGGGCCTGAAAAAAAGGGGTCCCAAAAAATGTTTTTTCAATGTTAATTTCCATTGGAAACTTTAGACTAGGCTACAGGTCGAACAGGTAAACGGAATTACCCCAAATTTGGCAGGGAGAAGGGTCTTTGTCTAGAAAGCACGCTTTTGTTTATTTGGTGTAAATTAAGCATGGTCTGAAAATGTGTTCCGCTCGCGGAATTGCCAACATTTTCGCAATTCGCGATTTTTTTTTGCTTGTTCGCGCTTCTATGGAAAGTAGCGATACAAAAGGGGATGATGGATGGAGCGTTTGAACAAATCAAACACTCACCCCCAGTCAACTGATCTGGGTGTAATCCATCACCATTCTTTAGTTCACTCAGCCACCCCAGTTCAGACATGGCTATATGCAAATCAGTCTGACCCTGTGCCTTATGGGAACAGTCCAGCCCGAACTGCCAAGCCATGTCTTCCCTGGACCGGAAACAAGCATCCTGGGACCGGTTTCGGATTCATAATCCTCATCAGCCAGGCTATCTTGAATCCAGTGGCCAAGTGAACAAGGGACTCACGTCTGAGTATACCCTGCCACACTTAGGGCGAACAAAGCGATACAAAAGGGGATGATGGATGGAGCGTTTGAACAAATCAAACACTCACCCCCAGTCAACTGATCTGGGTGTAATCCATCACCATTCTTTAGTTCACTCAGCCACCCCAGTTCAGACATGGCTATATGCAAATCAGTCTGACCCTGTGCCTTATGGGAACAGTCCAGCCCGAACTGCCAAGCCACGTCTTCCCTGGACCGGAAACAAGCATCCTGGGACCGGTTTCGGATTCATAATCCTCATCAGCCAGGCTATCTTGAATCCAGTGGCCAAGTGAACAAGGGACTCACGTCTGAGTATACCCTGCCACACTTAGGGCGAACAAAGTGATACAAAAGGGGATGATGGATGGAGCGTTTGAACAAATCAAACACTCACCCCCAGTCAACTGATCTGGGTGTAATCCATCACCATTCTTTAGTTCACTCAGCCACCCCAGTTCAGACATGGCTATATGCAAATCAGTCTGACCCTGTGCCTTATGGGAACAGTCCAGCCCGAACTGCCAAGCCATGTCTTCCCTGGACCGGAAACAAGCATCCTGGGACCGGTTTCGGATTCATAATCCTCATCAGCCAGGCTATCTTGAATCCAGTGGCCAAGTGAACAAGGGACTCACGTCTGAGTATACCCTGCCACACTTAGGGCAAACAAAGCGATACAAAAGGGGATGATGGATGGAGCGTTTGAACAAATCAAACACTCACCCCCAGTCAACTGATCTGGGTGTAATCCATCACCATTCTTTAGTTCACTCAGCCACCCCAGTTCAGACATGGCTATATGCAAATCAGTCTGACCCTGTGCCTTATGGGAACAGTCCAGCCCGAACTGCCAAGCCATGTCTTCCCTGGACCGGAAACAAGCATCCTGAGACCGGTTTCGGATTCATAATCCTCATCAGCCAGGCTATCTTGAATCCAGTGGCCAAGTGAACAAGGGACTCACGTCTGAGTATACCCTGCCACACTTAGGGTGAACAAAGCGATACAAAAGGGGATGATGGATGGAGCGTTTGAACAAATCAAACACTCACCCCCAGTCAACTGATCTGGGTGTAATCCATCACCATTCTTTAGTTCACTCAGCCACCCCAGTTCAGACATGGCTATATGCAAATCAGTCTGACCCTGTGCCTTATGGGAACAGTCCAGCCCGAACTGCCAAGCCATGTCTTCCCTGGACCGGAAACAAGCATCCTGGGACCGGTTTCGGATTCATAATCCTCATCAGCCAGGCTATCTTGAATCCAGTGGCCAAGTGAACAAGGGACTCACGTCTGAGTATACCCTGCCACACTTAGGGCGAACAAAGCGATACAAAAGGGGATGATGGATGGAGCGTTTGAACAAATCAAACACTCACCCCCAGTCAACTGATCTGGGTGTAATCCATCACCATTCTGTAGTTCACTCAGCCACCCCAGTTCAGACATGGCTATATGCAAATCAGTCTGACCCTGTGCCTTATGGGAACAGTCCAGCCCGAACTGCCAAGCCATGTCTTCCCTGGACCGGAAACAAGCATCCTGGGACCGGTTTCGGATTCATAATCCTCATCAGCCAGGCTATCTTGAATCCAGTGGCCAAGTGAACAAGGGACTCACGTCTGAGTATACCCTGCCACACTTAGGGCGAACAAAGCGATACAAAAGGGGATGATGGATGAAGCGTTTGAACAAATCAAACACTCACCCCCAGTCAACTGATCTGGGTGTAATCCATCACCATTCTTTAGTTCACTCAGCCACCCCAGTTCAGACATGGCTATATGCAAATCAGTCTGACCCTGTGCCTTATGGGAACAGTCCAGCCCGAACTGCCAAGCCATGTCTTCCCTGGACCGGAAACAAGCATCCTGGGACCGGTTTTGGCCGCCATAAGTGTGGCAGGGTATGCTCAGACGTGAGTCCCTTGCTCACTTTGCCACTGGATTCAAGCAAGTCGGGCTGAAGACGGCTGGAATGCCAGAAACCGGTCCTCGGAAGCTTGTTTCCGGTCCAGGGAAGACATGGCTTGGCAGTTCGGGCTGGACTGTTCCCATGAGGCACAGGGTCAGACTGATTTGCATATAGCCATGTCTGAACTGGGGTGGCAGAGTGGGCTAAAGAACGGTGATGGATTAAACCCAGATCTTTTGACTGGGTGTGAGTGTTTGATTGATTCAGATGCTCCGTCCATCACCACCCCCTTTTGTACCGCTTTTGGCCGCCATAAGTGTGGCAGGGTATGCTCAGACGTGAGTCCCTTGCTCACTTTGCCACTGGATTCAAGCAAGTCGGGCTGAAGACGGCTGGAATGCCAGAAACCGGTCCTCGGAAGCTTGTTTCCGGTCCAGGGAAGACATAGCTTGGCAGTTCGGGCTGGACTGTTCCCATGAGGCACAGGGTCAGACTGATTTGCATATAGCCATGTCTGAACTGGGGTGGCAGAGTGGGCTAAAGAACGGTGATGGATTAAACCCAGATCTTTTGACTGGGTGTGAGTGTTTGATTGATTCAGATGCTCCGTCCATCACCACCCCCTTTTGTACCGCTTTTGGCCGCCATAAGTGTGGCAGGGTATGCTCAGACGTGAGTCCCTTGCTCACTTTGCCACTGGATTCAAGCAAGTCGGGCTGAAGACGGCTGGAATGCCAGAAACCGGTCCTCGGAAGCTTGTTTCCGGTCCAGGGAAGACATGGCTTGGCAGTTCGGGCTGGACTGTTCCCATGAGGCACAGGGTCAGACTGATTTGCATATAGCCATGTCTGAACTGGGGTGGCAGAGTGGGCTAAAGAACGGTGATGGATTAAACCCAGATCTTTTGACTGGGTGTGAGTGTTTGATTGATTCAGATGCTCCGTCCATCACCATCCCCTTTTGTACCGCTTTTGGCCGCCATAAGTGTGGCAGGGTATGCTCAGACGTGAGTCCCTTGCTCACTTTGCCACTGGATTCAAGCAAGTCGGGCTGAAGACGGCTGGAATGCCAGAAACTGGTCCTCGGAAGCTTGTTTCCGGTCCAGGGAAGACATGGCTTGGCAGTTCGGGCTGGACTGTTCCCATGAGGCACAGGGTCAGACTGATTTGCATATAGCCATGTCTGAACTGGGGTGGCAGAGTGGGCTAAAGAACAATGACGGATTAAACCCAGATCTTTTGACTGGGTGTGAGTGTTTGATTGATTCAGATGCTCCGTCCATCACCACCCCCTTTTGTACCGCTTTTGGCCGCCATAAGTGTGGCAGGGTATGCTCAGACGTGAGTCCCTTGCTCACTTTGCCACTGGATTCAAGCAAGTCGGGCTGAAGACGGCTGGAATGCCAGAAACCGGTCGTTGGAAGCTTGTTTCCGGTCCAGGGAAGACATGGCTTGGCAGTTCGGGCTGGACTGTTCCCATGAGGCACAGGGTCAGACTGATTTGCATATAGCCATGTCTGAACTGGGGTGGCAGAGTGGGCTAAAGAATGGTGATGGATTAAACCCAGATCTTTTGACTGGGTGTGAGTGTTTGATTGATTCAGATGCTCCGTCCATCACCACCCCCTTTTGTACCGCTTTTGGCCGCCATAAGTGTGGCAGGGTATGCTCAGACGTGAGTCCCTTGCTCACTTTGCCACTGGATTCAAGCAAGTCGGGCTGAAGACGGCTGGAATGCCAGAAACCGGTCCTCGGAAGCTTGTTTCCGGTCCAGGGAAGACATGGCTTGGCAGTTCGGGCTGGACTGTTCCCATGAGGCACAGGGTCAGACTGATTTGCATATAGCCATGTCTGAACTGGGGTGGCAGAGTGGGCTAAAGAACGGTGATGGATTAAACCCAGATCTTTTGACTGGGTGTGAGTGTTTGATTGATTCAGATGCTCCGTCCATCACCACCCCCTTTTGTACCGCTTTTGGCCGCCATAAGTGTGGCAGGGTATGCTCAGACGTGAGTCCCTTGCTCACTTTGCCACTGGATTCAAGCAAGTCGGGATGAAGACGGCTGGAATGCCGGAAACCGGTCCTCGGAAGCTTGTTTCCGGTCCAGGGAAGACATGGCTTGGCAGTTCGGGCTGGACTGTTCCCATGAGGCACAGGGTCAGACTGATTTGCCTATAGCCATGTCTGAACTGGGGTGGCAGAGTGGGCTAAAGAACGGTGATGGATTAAACCCAGATCTTTTGACTGGGTGTGAGTGTTTGATTGATTCAGATGCTCCGTCCATCACCACCCTCTTTTGTACCGCTTTTGGCCGCCATAAGTGTGGCAGGGTATGCTCAGACGTGAGTCCCTTGCTCACTTTGCCACTGGATTCAAGCAAGTCGGGCTGAAGACGGCTGGAATGCCAGAAACCGGTCCTCGGAAGCTTGTTTCCGGTCCAGGGAAGACATGGCTTGGCAGTTCGGGCTGGACTGTTCCCATGAGGCACAGGGTCAGACTGATTTGCATATAGCCATGTCTGAACTGGGGTGGCAGAGTGGGCTAAAGAACGGTGATGGATTAAACCCAGATCTTTTGACTGGGTGTGAGTGTTTGATTGATTCAGATGCTCCGTCCATCACCACCCCCTTTTGTACCGCTTTTGGCTGCCATAAGTGTGGCAGGGTATGCTCAGACGTGAGTCCCTTGCTCACTTTGCCACTGGATTCAAGCAAGTCGGGCTGAAGACGGCTGGAATGCCAGAAACCGGTCATCGGAAGCTTGTTTCCGGTCCAGGGAAGACATGGCTTGGCAGTTCGGGCTGGACTGTTCCCATGAGGCACAGGGTCAGAGTGATTTGCATATAGCCATGTCTGAACTGGGGTGGCAGAGTGGGCTAAAGAACGGTGATGGATTAAACCCAGATCTTTTGACTGGGTGTGAGTGTTTGATTGATTCAGATGCTCCGTCCATCACCACCCCCTTTTGTACCGTCTATGGAAAGTAGGTCCTAACTATAATGATCACCAGTAGGATACATTACCTACTGGCAGTTGCCAGTAGGTAGTTATAGTTAGGACCTAGTTAAAGTAGGAAAATGGCACCATTCTATTCACAATAACTTTGGCGTTGATTGACGATTCTTCACTAAATTTTCAAAACTAATTCTTTGTTGAGATCAGCTCCTATGTTGAAAGTTTGGGGGTGATTCATCAAGGGGGGGCCTGAAAAAAAGGGGTCCCCAAAAATTTTTTTTCAATGTTAATTTCCATTGGAAACTTTAGACTAGGCTACAGGTCGAACAGGTAAACGGAATTACCCCAAATTTGGCAGGGAGAAGGGTCTTTGTCTAGAAAGCACTTTTTTGTTTATTTGGTGTAAATTAAGCATGGGCTGAAAATGCGTTCCGCTCGCGGAATTGCCAACATTTTCGCAATTCGCGATTTTTTTTGCTTGTTCGCGCTTCAAAAATACAATCGCATACGCTCGGCGTTGACTTACCGTGATTCTGAGTTTGCAGAGTTATTTTCCTCCCGATTTGCGTGCACTGCGCCATTTTGGAACTGGCTGCGTGATCGCGCGAGACTTTTCGACCGTGAGTATGTCATGGAATCCCGCCATCTTGCACTGCGAGACTTTGAGATCGCGAATACGTCATAAAGGCCCGCGATCACATATCGCGAGAGTAAACAATCTCGAATACGTAGATGCGACGCACAGCTGACATCCGGCGGGAGATTTCAACAGCTCGCTTTCCTGAACTCGCAAAAATTGCAATTCTGCACAAGAAATCTATCGCAGGCAGCATAAACCTTCTGAAAATGATGATTTGTATCAGAAGAACTCCTCAGATTAACATTTGGCTGCACTTTTTTGTGCAAGGAGTCCATTTTTGGGGGGTGGGAGGAAGGAAGTGCCCCAGAGTCTCCAACTTCTTGTTCCTGTCCAGCAGGCTCCTCCCAGGGGGGCATTTTAAAGCCAGGCAGTGTGCTTTGTGCCATAGGCCTGCACCCAGTCTGCCTTGCTTTCATCCATTATGCCCAGGGGTACTCAGTGGTGCATGGACCAAGTCTTTCTGTGGGGTCTCTTGAATTTAAAGAAAGATAATTTAGGGCATGGATGGCATTGGATTGAGGTGATTGTTGTGTGTATTTCGATGTTTTGGGTGTTGTTGGGGCCTGTTCCAGGGCCTGGCCATGTGGGTGGGGGCCATTTTGAGGCCTGGTCCAGAGACAGGCCATGTGGGTGGGGGTCTAGGGGCCATTTTGAAGCCAGGCAGTGTGCTTTGTGCCATAGGCCTGCACCCAATCTGCCTTGCTTTCATCCATTATGCCCAGGGGTACTCAGTGGTGCATGGACCAAGTCTTTCGGTGGGGTCTCCTGAATTTAAAGAAACATCATTTAGGGCATGGATGGCATTGGATGGAGGTGATTTTTGTGTGTATTTTGATTTTTTTGGGTGTTGTTGGGGCATGGTCCAGGGCCTGGCGATGTGGGTGAGGGCCATTTTGAGGCCTGGTCCAGGGCCTGACCATGTGGGTGGGGGGTCATTTTGAGGCCTGGTCCTGGGACTGGCCATGTGGGTGGGGGTCTAGGGGCCATTTTGAAGCCAGGCAGTGCTCTTTGTGCCATAGGCCTGCACCCAGTCTGCCTTGCTTTCATCCATTATGCCCAGGGGTACTCAGTGGTGCATGGACCAAGTCTTTCTGTGGGGTCTCTTGAATTTAAAGAAACATCATTTAGGGCATGGATGGCATTGGATTGAGCTGATTTATGTGTGTATTTTGATTTTTTTGGGTGTTGTTGGGGCCTGGTCCAGGGCCTGACCATGTGGGTGGGGGCCATTTTGAGGCCTGCTCCAGGGCCTGGCCATGTGGGTTGGGGGGGGCATATTGAGGCCAGGCAGTTTTTGCCATAGGCAGGCAAGCTTGCGGGCCAGTATGCCTAGGGTTATGAATCGGTGCATGAAAAAACTCTCTCTGTGTGGTCTTTCTTCTATTAATTTAAACGTCCATTTTTTATTAGAAATTTAGAATTGCAATTTTTATTTTGGGTCTTTCCGTTTTTGGGTGTGTTGTGTTAATAATAATAAATGCCTAATTGCAATAGTATTAATTGTAGCACAACATATGCAACATTTATTTAACTAATGCTCCTCTGGCTTCTTTGCTTTTAGGTGCACAAAGACTGAGAACCAGGAATCATCCTCATCATCATCACTTGTTGTAGTACTAGGAAGAAGTCCTGCTGCGGTGTGTGCACAATGTCACGTGTGGCTACAGACAACTCTGCAACTCGTGCAACTGCGTCTTGCTGTTCTGACATCTGAAGAAGATGGGCCCAAAGAAAGGTAGCCGTAGCTCCTCTACCAAGAAAGTTGCCAGTGCCACTGCCAGTAAGAAGGAGCAGAAGAAGCAAGTGGCGCCACTCACCAAGGAGACTGGTGTGGGGACCGCCACTTTTTTGGGGGAAAAAAAACTACGCCTCCAGCAGCGTTGTCCGCCGGGGACCAAGCTGGGAGCAGCACCTCCGCTTCATTGGTATCAGTGCCACCACGCCAAGTTAGGCACAAGTCCATGAGTGCCGCAGAAGCAGCCACTTTAATTGCTCTTTCACCATCAACCAGTGATGTTGGCGTTGACTCATCACAAAGTAGCATCCAATCAATGCAGGGTGTAACTCATCTGACGAGTGTTCAACCACAGCCGCAACGACAACCACAGGTGCAACAAGGAGAGGCGCAAGCAGAGGCGCAAGGAGAGGCGCAAGGAGAGGCACAAGGAGAGCCACAACTGCCCACAATACTTGTTCCTCCAGAAGTAGCGGCACATCAGGAAATTGAGATTCATGCGGAGGTATCTGCCGAGCAAGTCACTCCTGATGATCCATTGTCTTCCAGATCCCCAGCCAGGAAAAGGAGGGCTAGTGCAACTTCTTCTTCAAGCCCCCTTCCTTCTGATGATGTAGATCTTGATTGGCACCCACCAATTCAGTCTGGGAGGGAGGCAAGTCATGAGCCGACAAAGCTAGGAAATGGAAGGTTCCTGCAAGGCTTTCAGTTATGGGTGATGAAGAAGAAGAAGTAGAAGTGGTGTATTCTGCTGCTGATGAAGAGTCTGACGATGTCGAGCCAGTCATCACAGTCGTCACTCCAGCCCCAGCGGGCATGCAGGAGACAGACATTTTTACCCTATCCCGAAATGCTGTGCGGGATGTGGGCGGCATGGCACTGGTACCACCACCAACACAGGTAACTACTACACCAACACGACCAACAGCTTCCATATTTTCTCTTCAGAAGGGCCGGCAGGGACCTCCATCCAGCTCAACCTCCATTACCTCAAGTAGTGGTGCTCTAAGTGCACAACAGAGTCAAATTCTGCCCCGCCCATCCTCCACTTCATCTGGCATTGAAAGTGGCACCTCCACCTCCACCAGAAATCTCAACTCTCCAGTTTGGGACTTCTTTAGTATTAGCAAAAAAGCGGAAAACCAAGTTATATGTTCAATTTGTAAACAAGTAGTTAGTCGGGGTAAGCTTGGTACCAACTGTGGTACTGGAGGCCAGAGAGGTAATCTCAAAAAATACCACAGCATCCAGTGGGAGGCGCACCTAAGTAACATCCGGAAAGCCAAAAGTACAAATCCAAATGTAGCCATTGATATTGCATCTGATGATGAGGATCTGATCGTGCAAAGGGGGAGGTGAAGAAGCGAGAGATATTTTTTCTAGTACACACAGTAGCCCTGGCAGCAGCACCGCAGTGGTAGCGCCCAAACCCTCCAGCCCAGCAACATCTAGGTAGCTCAGTAGAGTGTGGTAGAGACACCAATGTGAAAAAGTACATCAATGAGCCTAACTGGGTTGAAGAAGTCTGGATCATCATCACATATGAAATTGGTCCAGACCACCATTAAAAGCATGTTTTGGTCAGAGGCGCCATTGGAACGCAACAACCCAACGGCACCTCTGTATAATGCAAAGCTGGCTAAAATGTTAGCGCTGGACCTTCACCCTTTTTCTTTCGTGGAAGGGGTGGGTTTTCTAGAGTTTGTGGCAGCAGCCTGCCCTAAATGGAAGGTTCATAGCCGGTCCTATTTTGCCAGAGTTGCGGTCCCAGTGTTGTAATTTAGCAGCGATTAGGTTGAGCATTAGCAAAAGACATCTTAGTTCTAGCCGTTATCTTGACATTTAACGGACTCCATTTTGTATTCATGGCAGCCATTTTGTCTGCCACATACTACCTCGTGTCGACCATGTGCTTTGGCCTATCTTCCTTCCCATGACACTTGAATCTGCCCAGCAACAGGCTATTATTAGCATCCGCCACTTTTGCCGCTAACCGTTAGGGTCCACATCTGGTAGCGATTACCTCTAGATTGGAATGTGTTTGTCAAACCTCCTAGACTATTAGCTCCTCCCACTGATCGATTGTGCCTCTCGATATTACCGTATATGTACTTAAAATGTGTTCTTGTGCTTTGTACCACCTTCTTTTGAGCCCCTGTGCGGGTATAAATAAACCATGCTATCTTAGCTAGGTGTGCTACTTCTTGCAATGCCGAAGGGTACTGTTTGAACCGTAGCGCCACCTCATGAGGTGTAATAAATGTTACGTTTTCTATTTCCAGTTTCTGTGCCAACTTCTTTCTACTGGTCTGAGGACTTCGTGCAGAGAAGGGCGAACCCCTTGTACTAGCGGGCCTGGCTGAGGCCTGCACGACAAATTGGAGCCCAACGTAGGGCTCATCGGCGACTCGGATGCCCGAAGGATTGGTCGTGAAGAAGGTTTGGAATCTCGCTGAGGACGCGATCGCTGCCAGAAGAGACCCGAGTCTTGGCACCCAAGGCGTTTCTTCCCTTCTTTCCGATCTGACCATCCAGGCGGCGCCGGTCTTCGACTGAGATCTCTTCTGTTGGTCTGCCGTGCAGTGACCGTTTGGTCGAATTTAGAACTTGGCACTTGCAATCTGGACACCCTATGTTTGGTAAGAGCCATTTTGCAGCACCTACTATGGGTTTTGGATGCCCTTGTATGGTGAGGTAGTTTTAGGAACACTTACTGTGGCATATTTGTATTTGGAAAAGACTAGTCTAATTTGTATTGGGTATTTTGTAAATATATGTGTTGCAACCCATATAGACAGGCAATGTGAAGATTTTTCTTCAATTATTTGATTTGAACGACACAAGGTACTAAAGGTACTTTAAGTGCTACTTTGTGTATAATACTGCATATTTTGCATTATTTCTGGCATGCCTGTTTTTAGCGCACTTCGAAGGTTGTGCTGCTTTTTTAATGGTACCAATTTGCGGCTTGAGGAATCACAGCCGGCTCCTCCAGAAGGGATGCCTAATAGAGATATGTATGTAAAATTTGGTCTTTCTGCCATAATGTACAGCACGTTGTGGCACAAATATACCAAAAAGGATCCTGAGTTAAGTTGGCCAATGCATGGGTCATTTGATGCACGGAAGATTGAGTATGTGGAGCGATGTATGTTTGAGCAAAGGTCTAGACGTGATATGTTTGAATTCTTGCGTATGTGGGAAAAAGAGGTACAACAGCAAGAGAAGCGTGAACAAGCGTTGATTGAAAAAGAGCAGCGAAAGAATGTGTATGAGAAAGCGCTGGAGTTGAGAAAGAAAGAAGTGAAAGAGTTGAACGAGAGAGAGGAGAAAGAACGCAGGTTGCAGGTATCTGGCCAATATCCTGTCCGACAGCCTCTCTATCCTGTCCTTAATAAACCGCAAGATGATTTTTTATTATTAGATCGACCTCCACCTCCGTATGCCATTCCGTTCGCTCCGGCTGAAGGCGACGAGGATTCTGACACAGAGCAATAAAAAGCGCGGGATACTCGATCCATGTTGACTACTGAGCGTGCATCCCAAATCAGACAAGCTGCTCGTAAAGCATTACGTAGTACTGATTCTGCTCCCGATCTCTTAGCTAGTATACAGGGATGGTCGGAAAAGGAGCGATATATTTTACTGAGACATTTGCTACAGAAGTTGTAGAATGTTTTCAAAAATTCTCTCCGATAATAGAACCTGATGATGTAGCAGCTGATTGTAAATCCATGCGTGATGGTCTTTTCCTTTTTTCTCAGGTGCCTGACACGATTAGACGGTTGGTTAAATTACGAACTGACGCGGTTCACTTGAAGGAGAAGAGAAAGCTTGCAGATGCAGCCGCGCAGTCTAAACAGTCCGAAGTGTCGCAGTCTCCTACCTCTGATACAGATAAGACAATACCAGCTGAAATGAGGCCTATGCGGGAAGCTGCACCCTTGTATGTTCCTCCTAAAGGAGCGGGTGATAGTGATGATAAAAATTATGTTGATTCTAAGGGATATTTCATTTAAAATTGGGTGTACACTCCTTGGAATAGAACAGATGTAATGGCGCTTAAAGCAGCGTTACCCGATCCGCGTAAAAATCCAGCCCCTTTCTATGAGGGAGTTGAAGGCGCTATAAATTCTTGTACTATGACCCTATGTGATATTGATTTATGTTTCGGCTTAATTTTACCGCCGGACATGTGGCGGACTGTTCGTAAAATTGATGACCGTGTTACCTTTGGTGCCGAATGGAAAGATTTAGAACGATTGGATTTGGAAAGAGAGCACGCCCAAAAGCCACATCGGTTGATATTAGATCTCCCTACAGCAATATTAACTAAGCTTAAAATGGTTATTCCCCCTAAAAAGATAGATTGGACTGTTTTAGCATTGTGTAAACAAAAGGTAGACGAATCGGTTTCTGATTTCTTTACACGCTTTGAGGAAGCTTTTCATGATTTTAGCGGTCAGTCTCTGACGGATGATACAGGCAGACATTTGTTTGTTGATAAGTATGTTACTAATCTGGTACCAGGAATAGCTAGCCGCTTAAAAGCCAGTGAAAGTTCTTGGACTACCTCTTCTCCAGCATCTGTTTTAACAATGGCTCAATATTATGAACGTCATGAATTAGAAGCAAAGGGTAGCGAAGACAAGAAATCTAAAGATTTGAAAACAAAAGTTATGTTGGCCCAAGTCTATGGTCCGCCCTCTAGAGGCTATGATAGAGGCTACGATAGGAGTTACGACAGAGGCGGACGAGGATCTTTCAATACTCCCTATACTCGTACGAATTTGTCTATCAATCAATGTGCATATTGTAAACAGTTTGGCTATTGGATGGCTGATTGCCCAGTGTTGCGTTCCCAACAGAATTCACGAAGGAGGGGACAAATGAGAAATCGTTCAGGGTTTTCAGGGCCTAGGGGAAATACGAATGATCGAGTTCGATTTGATACTAATGTACGAACACAGAATAGCCAAAACACTTTTGATAGACGAAATCAATATCAAATGTCTGATTAAGTCCACCCTGATCTTTACGATTCTGCTCATGCATAGGATTGCCTAGGATGGTGTAAGGAATCAGTTGAAGTTCCAGTAGATCAGACAGGTCCCTATGTTACAGCACATGTTTTGGGTTCTACTGATCGGTTTCTGGTTGATACAGGAGCTACTCGTAGCGCTTTGTCTAAACAATTGGTTCCGAGGGCTCCCCTGTCTGGCGTAACTATTACTTTGATAGGTTTCAATGGAACACCTTCCCTTAGCCCATTGTCACAGCCACTTGCATTCCATGTTGATAAATTTAGTGCTCCATGTCCGTGTTTGCTTTCTCCAAACACACCAGACAATATTGTGGGTCTTGTCATGCTGAAGTATTTCAGAGCCACAATACGATTCTCTCCTGAAGGAGTGCGTGTCATTTTGAATGATAATCATTCTGAGCCTGAAAGAATTTGTTTTGTTAAGGAAGATATTGCACTAGCTTCACTTCCTAAAACTTTGTGGGCTACCTCAGACACTGATGTGGGTCAAATGGTTATCCCACCAGTTCATATTAGTGTCAAGGAGGGAGCTGTGTTACCTCGCCTGCCACAATATAGGATTTCACAGGAGGGTGAAGAAGCCCTGTTACGAATTGTACAAAATGTTATTCAAGTTGGGGTTGTTGAGGAAGTTCCATATAATGTTTGCAATAGTCCGATTCTTCCAATTCTGAAAAGAGACACTGATACTCGAATCTACAGATTCATTATCGACTTGAGGGAAGTAAACAAGATTGTCGTACCGCAGTATACTGTAGTTTCTGACATCACATCACTTCTTATTCTGGTTCCCCCGACTGCTACTACATTTTCTGTGATAGATTTGAAGAACGCTTTCTTTTCGATCCCTATTCATCCTGACAGCCGATATTTGTTCGGTTTCACTTTGAATAATCGATCGTATAGATTTTGTAGAGTTCCTCAAGGCTATACTGAGAGTCCGAGTATTTAAAGTCAAGCACTGAAAAGAGAACTGATTCATTTGCATTGCCTGAAGGTGTAGCTCTCATACAATATATCGATGACATTTTGCTGACAGCGGACACCCCAGAACAGTGTGAAAAATGTACTTTGTCTTTGCTTTCTTTTCTTGCTTCACATCATCACAAAGTATCTCGAAAGAAGTTACAATATTGTAGACCAAAGGTAACCTATTTAGGTCACCTTTTGTCTAAGGAAGGACGTGCATTGACATCAGATCGTATACAAGCAATTTTAGATACGCCAGTCCCTACTACACAGAAAGGAGTACTTGCATTTCTGGGTCTTACTTCCTTTTGTAGGCAATGGATATTGGGGTTTTTACACATTGTTAAGCCTTTGTTAGCACTTTTGACGAAAGATACCCCCATACCTCTTCCATGGACAGATGAATGTGAAAATTCTTTTCAACAATTACGACAAGCCCTTTGTTCAGCACCAGTGTTAGGTACACCAGATTATATGAAGCTTTTTACACTTTATGTACATGAGAAAGATGGATGTGCATTGTCAGTTTTAGTTCAGTTACATGGCGATAAGCAACGTCCTTGTGCTTATTTTTCAGCATTTCTCGATCCTGTTGCTAGAGCATTACCTGGGTGTTTTCGTTCAGTTGCGGCAACAGCTGTGTCAATACGACAGAGTGAGGGAATAGTTTTGTCACACAAGCTGTTAGTGTTGGTACCCCATGCGGTTGATGCCCTTTTGAATCAAACAAAGATGCAGCATTTAACTAGCGCTGAAGAGATGTGCAACTTTGAACCCAGCTACTTTGTTGCCGTATCCGGTGACTCAACCCCAGTCACAAGAAACGCATGATTGTTTATTCCTGACTGAGGAACAGACAAAGGGTCGCATTGTGGATGGTGAAATGTGGGTTAACGGGTGTTGTTTGAAATTACCAGATGGTACAACCTCAGCCGCGTATGCAATCACCACGCTTGAAACAATAGTGGAGACAGCTCGTATACCACAGAAATCGGCTCAAGCAGCTGAATTGATAGCTTTGACACGAGCATGTGAGCTTAGTACTGATTTGTGTGTGAACATCTATACAGATAGCCGCAATGCTTTTGGAGTAGCGCATGATTTTGGCCTACTCTGGAAGGAAAGAGGTTTTCTTACATCTCATGGAATGCAAATAATGCATGGAGAATTAGTGCATAACCTCTTGATTGCATTGACATATCCAAAGAAAGTAGCCATAGTGAAGTGTAGTGCGCACAAGAAAGTGACAGATAAGATTGGACAAGGTAATGCCTTTGCAGACCACGTGGCACGTGAAACTGCAACGCAGAGAAACACTACTCCCATGTATGTAGTGAAGTCACAAGCTGAGAGATGGCATGATGCTCGACAAGAAGTGCGAGAGATACAGAGGACAGCCTCTGACAAAGAACGTGAACAATGGTCTGAAGAAGGAGAGTTGGATGATGAAGGTTGTTGGCGGAATAAGCAGATCGTTAAATGGAAGCTGCCTTTAGCTTTTGTACAGCCTATGGTTCAGATGGCTCATGTGCTAGCACATGTTGGAGCTTCCGCAATAACGAAAATGCTTACGCAAGTTTGGGATCATCCAGAGATTGCTAGTACAGCTAAGAGAGTAGTACAGTCTTGCTTGATTTGTTTGCAATATAATCCTGGGAAAGGAATGCGAGTTCCGTCTAGAGGTTTTGCCACACCAACTGCACCTTTTGAAGTCCTGCAAATGGACTACATCCAGCTTGAGCGTTGTAATAACTTGAAGTATGTTCTAGTGGTGGTTTGTGCTTTCAGTAAATGGATTGAAGTGTACCCCACAAATGACAATACTGCTATTACTACTGCTAAGGTGCTATTGAAGGAATTCTTCCCGAGATATGGTGTTTGCAGACTCCTATGGAATGATAACGGACCTCATTTTGTCAGGGAGATTATCAAGTATATCTTGAAGGGATTAGGAATCAAGCAGAAGTTTCATGCAGTGTTCCATCCACAATCAGAAGGATTGGTGGAAAGATATAATGCTACTCTGAAGCTGAAAATTGCAAAAATTCAAGCTTCTACACACTTGACTTGGCCAGATGCGTTGCCCTTGGCATTGTTATCCATCAGATCAGTACCACATTCTAGGACGGGTCTTACCCCGTACGAGGTGGTATTTGGACGACCCATGAATATTTGGGGAGTTCCGAAACCGAGTTCTGTGTATGATGTACCTTGTGTCTTGATGAATGAATATTTGGCACAGTTAACAGATAATTTGGTTTCTATTCATCAACAGGTTCGAGAAGCACTTCCTGACAGATCTACAGGTGATGGCGTCCTGACGATTTTGTGATGGTCAAGGCGTTTGAGAGGTCAAGCAGCTTGGAGCCGAGATAGGGTGGACCAGAACAGGTGCTCCTTGCCACGAGAACAGCGGTTCGAGTCACCAACAAAAAGAATTGGGTGCATAGTACCCATTGTCGGAAAGTATTGTCGACCTTGGTGGAACCTGCTGTGCTGACTGATCATCGCGAGATCTTGACTATGGAGAAAGGCCCTGCTGTATCACCTGATGAATCTGTGGTGTTCCTCTCGGATCAGGCGACTTCTGGAGCAGCACGATACAATGTGAGACCGAGGAAGTGATCTACTGTTTTTGAGAGAGACAGGTTGAGCAACCGCCTGGGTAGTGGAAACGGAATGCCGATATGACAAGGGAGGGGGATCAGCCCTGCGTAGTGTAGTGTCACCTGTCTTGATCTACGGTGAAGAAAACAACGTCTACCCACGGGAGAAGAGCTCCTATGATTTTTTTTTTGTTTTTTTTGTTGTTTTTTTTTTATTAGAGAAAGTTGATTTTATTACTATGATGAACGATAAGAAAAAGATTTTGGGAGTTATAGGCGTTTTTGCTGTTCTGACAATTATAGCAGTAATCACCTGGTCTGTTGAAATGATGATTCCTGCTCATGAGTTTTCTGTAACTACTACTCCAGTCCCAGAAGAACATCAGCATTTCACTCTTCCGTATCATGAGCAGAAGCATTGTGGTATGCTTCCGGTGCATCAAAAGAAAGGAGGAACACCTTTTATTCCACTTCCTTTTTCAGAAAATGGTTCTTGTTGAGCCTAGTACACTCTCCTCTTTGCGACTAGGAAGCCTACAGTAGGTGGACTTCTTTTCCGTCTGAATAAAGAGTGTTATCAAGATGAACATGGGTATCCTCAAGCCAATGGAACTATATGGGAATGGGAAGAATACCGACCGGACAATGCTTCTACGCCATATGTTTTCACCGACACGAGAGACTTTACCACAAGCAACCAGTCTGTAATCACTGTTACAAGGACTAAAGCAGACTTATGTGTGCAAAGTACTGGACGAATTCCAGTTGGAATTAGTGATTGTGTTATTGTATTAAATATAGATGGAACAAATAGCAGTACATTCCTGGCTTCACATAACACATATCTAGTATGTGGAAGTCATGGATATCATAGACTACCAGTAGGATGGTCAGGTATATGTTATGTTTCTTTCCTATTGCCTCCTGTTTTTCTGGCACCTGCATCATACCACTGAGATTTTAAACTGTTTAGAAATATTTCAATAAATTGTTATAAAAGGACAATAAGAATTGATGACGTGGATCAGACAGATACTAGCCTGCAGCAATATGTTGATTTTAATTTGGGCTTGTTTCCTTTTGTGGGTGCAGCATTTAATAGCAGGAAAGTGCGACGATTAACTTGAGTTGTGGAAGCTGTCACCAATGAAACTGCTATAGCCCTTGGAAATATTACTGAGGAGCTACAAGTTGCTAGGATTGTAGCTCTCCAAAATAGGATGGTGCTAGATGTTATGTTAGCAGATAGAGGAGGTGCATGTGAAGTTATCGGTAGTAGTTGTTGTGTTTTTATTCCCGATAACTCACCTTCAGTGTATGACGCAATCCTTAAACTACATAAAATAGCTGCAGATATTCATACCAAAAATGGCACCTGGACTTTTGCGGGTTGGTTTTGGGCTTTAGTTTCTGCTTGAGGTTGGAAATTACTGACTGTCCTTTGTATTGTAATTGCAGTAATTTTCACCTGTTGTATGTGTATCCACTGTGGCCCAATGCTATGTTCTATGTGCATAACTGCTTGTATATCATCCAAGAAGAATACTGTGAATATAAAAGCACAACACATGTTGGATAAGGAAGTATCTGAGATGATGCGTATAGATATACAGGATGAATGTTTAGACTATCCCAAAAGAGCGTATATCTTTAGCTAATGCTAAAAGGGTCGTCTGTTGTAATTTAGCAGCAATTAGGTTGAGCATTAGCAAAAGGCATCTTAGTTCTAGCCGTTATCTTGACATTTAGCGGACTCCATTTTGTATTCATGGCAGCCATTTTGTCTGCCACATGCTACCTCGTGTCGACCATGTGCTTTGTCCTATCTTCCTGCCCATGACACTTGAATCTGCCCAGCAACAGGCTATTATTAGCATCCGCCACTTTTGCCGCTGACCGTTAGGGTCCACATCTGGTAGTGATTAACTCTAGATTGGAATGTGTTTGTCAAACCCCCTAGACTATTAGCGCCTCCCACTGATCGATTGTGCCTCTCGATATTACCTTATATGTACATAAAATGTGTTCTTGTGCTTTGTACCGCCTTCTTTTGAGCCCCTGTGCGGGTATAAATAAACCATGCTATCTTAGCTAGGTGTGCTACTTCTTGCAATGCCGAAGGGTACTGTTTGAACCGTAGCACCACCTCATGAGGTGTAATAAATTTTACATTTTCTATTTCCAGTTTCTTTGCCTACTTCTTTCTATTGGTCTGAGGACTTCGTGCAGAGAAGGGCAAACCCCTTGCACTAGCGGGCCTGGCTGAGGCCTGCACGACACCAGCACTACATCAAGATGTGCTGGACGGGATTGGGGCAGCTTTGCATTAGAGTGCTGTTGACACTATCCACCTGACAACAGACATGTGGACCAGATGCCAAGCCATTGATACATGTGCATCACTGCACACTGGGTCTCTTTTGCGGGGGTTAGAGAAAAGATAGCTGCAGGTGTAGACAGTGACACAATTTTTCAAGCTACTCGGAAACATGCAACAGTAGCCATGTTTGCCATGGAGAAATCTCATGCTGCAGTAAACATTTTGGAGGAATTTAACAGTAAGGTCTTTGAATAGCTGCTGCTAAGAAGGCACATGATTGGTTATGTTTCCATGGATAATGGCAGTAATATAGTTAAGGCCATGGCTGATCGTGGCAATTTTAGAGAGCTGTGTTTGGCGCACAGCATTAACATTATTGTTCAAGATATCTTGAAAAAATAAAACACATTGCCATTGTTACTGACCACCTGCCGAAGAATCTGCACACATTTCAGCCATTCTTTTAAGGCCTGGAAGCAGCTGAGGATCATTCAACGTGACCCTAGAGTGCCAGTCAGAGGATTCATCCAGGAGGTGGCAAAACGTTGGAACTCAACCTTCTACATGCTTGAGCGTCTGTTTGAGCAGTACTTGGTAATCAATGAGTATGTCTTTCACGCACGGGTGCTTCTATGAAAGACATGAGGCTATAGGTGGAGGAATGGGACCTAGTTAAAAGCCTGACAGACATGCTTCGTCCTTTTGAGGTCTTCACGCGTGAAGTCAGCAGGGAGGACTGTACTTTTGGCAAAGCTATCCCATTGTTGCGCATGCTAATGCACCAACTGAAGGCGGTGTCTTCAACATTCTGAGTTGATGCTGAAAAAAAAGACGCATATCAGTTGGCGGAGAGCTTAATAAGCCGCCTAGTTGACAATGCAAGGCTTAAAGCAATGCATTCAGAACAACATTACATTTGTGCCACTATTCTGGATCCACAGTATGAAAAGGCACTGGCCAGCAATACATTCATTCCTTTTTCTAAAGCAGATGTTTCTAAGTACAAACATTGGCTAGCTCCGTCAGCCACTCGGTTCGAAAAAGAGCGGCAGGAAATTGAAGGAACCACCACAAGTACTACTGAAGCAGCAGGCCATCCGGCGTCAAGATCCACTCCTGTGGCCAAAGGCAGTCACTTTCTCTCAGAGCCGCTACCGACAACAGCAACCGTATCATCACCTGAACCAGGCCCAGCCATAATATAGTCAGAAGTGGATTGGATAACTCATCAAGGGTTTGCTCGTTCCAGTGTTGATGCAAAGGCAACAGATGGTACGCAAAGTGGAGCACCCCTGGAGGACATTGAGTGGATGGTGCAGGCCTATCTGGATGACCCAACAGAGGTTTCTTTGATCAGAACCCATTGGTGTATTGGTATGGGAAAAGGCCTCAATGGCTACTGATCACCAAGCTGGCTATAAATTATTTGGCTTGCCCACTCGCAAGTGTGTCTTCTGAACATGTTTTCAGTGCTGCTGGTGCCATTGTAACTTCAAAAAGGACCCGCCTCTTGGCCAAAAATGTGAAAAGGTTAACAATGATCAAGATGAATCAGCACTTCATACCACCACATCACAAAATACGTGAATCCACGCAGGAAGAAAAGGACACCAACTTAGGTGACGGAAGTTCTTCTCTGTTAGCTGACTTACTCCCGGTTCAATTCACAGAGTTTGAGGATGAGCTCTACTTCCCTGACACTTAGGCTTGAAATACTTACTTTCTTTGTTTTGCAACTTTTAGTACAACAAAACTTTAATCACAACAAATCCATCAGTAGCACTGTCTTCATCTTATTTCCATATTGAAGGTGCTGCTGTCTGCATTCCTGAAGTTCACAAGTTCACAACTCAGTCATGCTCCTCTATCCTCCTCCTCCAGACCCCCCCTATCCATTTCCCTCAAGGCAGATGGCCGGATTACGCAGAATCAAGGAACTGTCACTTCGTAGACGAGTCCCCTCAAAAGAAGTGGGACTGGAATGACTGACTATGCTGACTGTTACTTCTGAAATTGACACAAGAGGCTTCCCTGTGGCCCTTCACTTAAGAATAAGATGCTGACAAAAAGTGGAACAGGTAATGAATGATGAGATGGCATGCAGTGGACAACACTGGCTGTCTGGCTCTGATGAAAGCAATTGCTGTTTGATTGTTGTGCATGAAATTAATCCTATGTGTTCTGTTATTATTTAATCTTTTACACACTAAATGTAACTCAAGTCTACTCTGTTTACCTTGTTTAATACAAATTGTACTTCTACTGCAGGGGCCACTACGTTGCATTTTTTAATATGGAAAATGTCCTTGGACTCACTGTGTGTAGACTGTGACTGCATGACCAACATTGAGTTTGCCAACACCATGATGATGATGAGTCATGATGACCAAAGTTACATAATATCTTCACAGTCACTCATTGGGATGGATGGATCATCATCGTCGATTTACGGAAGCGCTATGGCCATTTCGTGAGTGGCCAACAGGTAAACAACTCAACAGCAACCACAGCAGAACTACATCTCTGTCTAGTTGTGGTATGGAGTGGTCGAGCCAGTGTAGTGGTATGCCAGAGTCCAGACAGCGGTTCATGTAAAATTGCGGCTATGTGGCTTGCTGTATAAAATTAGATCTGCTTTGTCTGTCTGTGTCAAAGAGGTATGCTACATGGAGGTTGGTTCACACAGTGGTGCCTGCCTTGACCGTCTGCATGGCCCTGGCCTACTGTGTGCTAATTATTATCCTTGAAACAGAGACTCAGAGTAGGCATTTTAGAAATGATGCATGTATGTAATACTGTCGCCTCTAAAAGTGAAAGTGTTATTTTTGCACTACACACCGTACCTTATATTTTTCCTTCGGGGTGTTTCAATATCTCTTTCTGTTTTTCCATCGAGAATTTTAGGCCGGCACTTACCCTGTGTGATGGGAAAAACATTAACTCAGGCTTACCATAGCAATCCGCAATTCTGCATCCGCCAGGCAGGCAGTGGACAGTGTGGTCACCAAGATTGATCGACGGAGTGCCCGATGGAATGGAGGAGTACCGCGAATAAGAGGAATGCTGGATGCATGCAAATTCCCAATTTGACCAGGACAACTACAGCATTCAGTTACAGTATCCAACTCAATTGTCCTTATCTTTTAAATAATGTTATTGTTGTGAACTTCTATGAGTGCGACTCTGTGCGTTTGCTCTCTGCTTCAAGTTCATCCCTACAGCTATTTGATAAGTTTCTTTGCTATTTTTAAAAGTAATGTAATGTACTACTAAGTGTTTATTCTCTCTGAGGGCAGATAGGCAAGTGAAATTGCGTAATTACTGCAGCGCTGAACTGTCTAATTGTTTAGTACTAGTTAGTAAGTTGTAGTAAGTACTACTTTTCAGTAACCTAACCATCCATTTAGCAAACAACTTCATGCATGCACTTCCTTTATGTCCCTTAAAAGATTTATGGATATCTTCATATCCAAAGATTTGTTTTTCTTCATTTGTTGTTTGTCCATGCGTACTTTTCTCTCTCCCAAAAACTTTCCCAAAAACCCCCATTCCCATCCATTTTTCAAACCCTAACCCTCTTCCTCCGGGCTGTGTGGTTTTTATTAAGGTGTGACTAAATGACACCAATAATTCCACACGCTTGCTGGGCCAGGATAAGGTCAAAAGCAACAGAAAATCAATTTCAAGGCAGGTCAAGGAATCCGAAGATATATTCTTATTCTGCTTGACACACACCCATGAGTATTTGCAAATCAATTCAGAATTTCATGTCCGCCATCGAGTGGATTCATCATCAACAACATCCTCCTACATGTGACTAAAGCTTACGCTGCTGTGTCCTTCAGTACTAGTTCTTGTTGTAGCCATAATCCACGCAACTAGTAGTTAACATTTGATTGAATACTTTAGCATTGCTTAGGCTACAATTTATGGCACTGTTCTTGTGTACTGTACCATCGTACTGTTCTAATGCTCCTCTCAGGCCACTCAATGTCTCATTTCCTTTTTTTTCATATGCTGCTACTGCCAGTGTGTAGCACTACTACTACCACCACAACGATGCCATTTCATCCCTCCAGGATTCCATAGCCAACCTTAATCACCATTTGCCATACAGCCAGCCCTGTGCCTAGCCCTATTCTCAAACACGAATCACAGGTAAGATAAGCAGTTTGGGGGAGGAAGAATAATGGAGTAGGAGGAGAGGAGAGATTGACGGTAGTACTAGTAAAGTAGTAGGACAATTGAATTCACTAACTCTGTCAGTGGCACTTTTGTAAAAATTTGGGCGATTACTTAGACAATTTGAATCAACCAGCCAGTTAAGTTTCAGGAAAACAAACGTACAGTTAACCCCCCCTGCCTCCCTCACAAAACTGTAAAACGTGTATGCTATGTTTAAGTGGAAAATAAATAATTATTTAGACCCTAACTAAAATAAACTATCCCACATGACCCAACCCACCCCCCTCCCTAACTCCAACCATTGTCAATGAAATAAATGTACCCAAAAGTTCAAAAACCCCAACGCCCAATTACCACCCCCCCAAAAGTCTTTAAAAAAGGGGCAAGGGACAGTCTCTACTTTGGCCGGCGGTGTCCTGTGGCCAGGTGGTCCCGCAGCTCTTTCCGGAGGGCCTTGAGCAGGACTATCTGCCTCTCCACCTCCTGCTCAAGGTAGGCCACTCGCAGGGTTAGGCGGTGCACACGCGCCTTGCAGGTACTGTGAGGGGCAGCTGTTGGTTGCGCCGCTCGGCGGCGACGGGTGGCTGCCGGACCACGGCGCCGTACTGCTGGAGGATTGCGCTGGCTGGATGACCCAGGGGCAGTGGAGGAGGATGCAGCTGTTGTTGTTGACTCCTCCTCCTCCTGAGCCACCAGCTGCCGATATTCGGCGACAATTGCCTCCAGCTTCCGGCGCCTGGCCCGGATAGCGAACTCCTTCCTCAATGGTTTAGAAGGAGTATCTATATGGAGAAAGAAAAAAATACTGTAACCAATACTCTTTAAGATTAACACAAAATAATTCAACAGAAAGTTGTGTCACAGTAGCACTAGCAGCTTGCAAGCACAGTACATAACATTTGTGGCATGTATCTATCTAACCCCCTACTTTGTCGGCCTCTGCTCTAACATTAGTGGGAGTTGGGAGTTTCAGGAATTCTACTAGCACTATGGACTCACTACATTAGACTCAGACAGTACACCAGTCTTCTTCTTCTTTCTTGTTTAGTGAAATTAGTATGTAAACTTGTGGAAGCCGGCATAATGCCAGCGCAGTCAGCTTGCACCCAAGAAAACCAGACGCAAGCCATAATGACGCAGACTCGCGTTACTGTTACCAGTACATGCAGGTGGGGAAGCTCTTACTTTTCTATTACGGGTGGCACTGGCCATACTCTGTTACAACAAGGGCTACAGCTCAATTAATTTAACTTTCACCCTGCCCTGCCCCTGACTACTACAAAAGGAAAATGAAGAAGATAATATGATCATCTATCCCTTCACATGATATTTGCTTTTTTTTATTGATTGAGTGAACACCGATAGGCCACACATGAATGACAGAGTTGAAAAAAAAATATTAACATAGGTAGTGAGTGGCCCCTGTAATCGCCGGAGGAAGGCGCTTGTGACTTGATTTGATAATGTGAACTATACAATATAGATACACAATATGTGCTGTGCTTGCAAACTACTGTTAGTCAAGGGAGTATTCTGAAAAATGACAACTTCTACTTTCCTCGGCTTTACTACTCTGGCACAGACGTGCGGTGTTACATGCTCTTCAAACTAACACTCTTCATCCAGTGACCGTCTACTCTGTCTACTCTACATACACCTATGCTATCTATGAGGAAGATACCATCCAGGCATCCATCCATTTAAAGTAAATGTGAATCATTCTTCTTAATGTCTCAACTGGACAAACCTTACTTTTTCTCACCGACAAACACCCTTTTTTATTTTATTTTGTAAACCACCACCCATGCATCCGTGCTTGACTTGCATTTGAATTTGACCCAAAGGATATATTGCGCACACATACAGTTTCTGTTTCACCCACCCAGGCAGTCCTCTTTTCTTTCTCCTTCCACCCATTCTTGCTTCAACCGGCATGCATCAGATTCCTACCAGCCACCTCTGCCTACATTCAAAAACACGTATCATTCTTTGCCAGTCATTAATTTAACTCGCTCGATCTTCCTCCTTCCTTACACCATTCTTTCCCTTTTTGTTCATCCTATCCATCAAGTTCATCTCTGATCTGACTTGGCTTCTCAGTAAAAGTTTCCCAGCTGAGCTGAAGTCAAATTTAGAGGAGGCCATTGGTTACTCGTCAACTCCCGCCGCTAATGCTACTGCTAATGCGAAGTCAAGGGTGACTGTCTTCTACCTGGTTGACAAAAACGTAGTTCTAAGTTTGTAAGTCTTCGTAACAGTAAAGTGTTCTTGTACTGTACAACATACACCCCTGCAGCGAGCCTACTCTGCAATCTCAATCAGTAAGGAATATAAAAGCTTACCACTGCCCGCCACTACCGAGGCATCCCCCGCAGCACTTCCGGCTGGCACTGGTGGCACCGCATCCGCCCCTGGAGTGACCACCTCCACGCTGGCCCCAGCACTGGTGGTTGTCTGTGCCGATTGTGTTCAGCCTGCAAAAAACATTTAAATTTTTTTAGATGCCATATACACCACTCCCTATTTTGTCTAGGAATGAATTTTTTTTTTACTACATAAACAAATTTAATTATTTGTGACTCTCTAGTCTAAACAAACAATTAATGGGTAAATCAGCCACTGTTCAGTTTTCATGATTTTCACAGTTTCTCTTCTAAGAATTGGATTTTAATAAATGTTTTTATATAATGCACAATTGAAAATTTATATACAGAGTACACACAGAGCTAGTTGTTTTACTTTTAATAAAGCTTTAAAACTTACATAGACTCTGTGGTTTTTGGTCATGAGTAAGTGAGCGAAAGGGTTTGCAATTTGCAAGCATGATTCCGTGAATCTGAGAGGTCAGGACTCTGACTCCGTAGTCTTATGTTCTGGGTTGTATAATCATTGGGTATCATCGATGCATTCAAGAGCTAAATAATGACTCGGACACACTAGCTAGCCAGTAAGGAGATTGGGGGTTCAACTTCTGTTATGACTCAGGTATGTGGAAAGTCTAACTGCGCCTATTATCACCAATGCCCTATTTTTTGTCCATAGTTCTGTATGTGCAGAATAGTCCATGCAACAGTAGTATTATGTCCTCCTATCCAATCAAAAAGTAAACTAGTATCTTATTCTTGGTGGCCATTGACATTTTATTGTTGGGAATTGTCAAAGCATAAACCTTATAAAAGACTTCAATAGACATTATGGACAACCCAGAGGACTGCACTCAGTGCCTAGAGCTATTGCTGAATAGGAGTTTTGTTTAACACCTTTTGCCAACTGTGCAAGCTTAGCTAGCTACACAGACAGACTAATAATAATGAATAATAGTAGCACAGAGAGTCATAGTAGAGGCAGGATAGGAATTTAGAAACAGTCTACAAGAAGATCAAAGACGATTTCGGAAAAAATAGAATTATGATGAACATTTGGAATAAAATAGGTGCTGTAAAAGTTAGGGAAGTATAATTATTAATATTAACAGGAAAACTTACTGGGGCCAGCAGAAGAGCCCTCGGTGGACCAATCTTGGCCTTCCTGCTCCGCCGGCGCCGCTACCTCTGTCCTCTTGCCCCTGGGAGGTGCTGATGTACATGAAAGAAAGACACAAACATGGATGATTGTTGTTAACAAAATCAAACATTTCAAAAAAACAATAAAAAAATTTTTCGGGGAAATAAACAACTATTGCACTAAATTTATTGACCTATCTGATGTGGTCTACTAGGATATTAGTATTGCTGGATTCGCGGACCGTCTACTTGGAAAGTTATGAAACTCACTAAACCAACTACAAAAAGGTTCTACTAGGACTGGCAGCACTCAGCAGCACGCGAAGTGACAGACACAGTCCGTCATGATTGCAGACCACTAAAAGATTTCCTACTACATAACAAGTCATAATATACTCAACCTATCAATCCACCACCACTATCTCTTCTAGGTGACAGGAGTACAAAGGAAGGACTGGACTTGAGTCTCTAGTCTCTAGCATTACGCAGTTCTGTAAAGTACACTCATACATAATCACTCAGGCCAAATGAGCACAAAATTGAAAACAAGTAAGCATAGTAGCACCGCCACTCAGCAGGCGAGCACCTGCAATCACAGAAGCTTTTGAAACATAATTTACCTGCAATGTAATCGGCAGCATTCTTGCTCTTGGGGAAAACATATATTTGAAATATAACACAGAGCAGAAGAAAACAAAGTAGTTATTACATAGCTACTAGTGCTCACCAAGCCCAGGGATCTCGATGCCAAACAGGTCGAGCAGGTCTTGTTCCTGGTCCAGTATGTCGGACCACCGGTGCGTCACCTGGTTGTAGGTGTGCCGGACCCCTGACTCCCGATACATGGCCCGGCACACCTTACCCCATAGCTGGCTACGCTCCCGGAGGCCGTACCAGGTACCGGGCCTGCCTCCTGCTGCGATGGTCTTGGGGAGGTGGCGCTGCACAAAGAAGACAAGTGCGGCCACCTCCACCTCGCTGAAGATCTCCCTGGGACTTACAGACGACCCTTAAACGCCCGCAAGGGAGCCGGCTGCGAGGTGCGGGACTCTTCCCCTTGGAGTTCTTGCCGGCTCCCTTTGCCATGGTCCTGGATTAAAGGAAACATAGGAAAGAATAGGGAAAAAGTAAATAAAAGAAAAGAGAGAGAGAGAGAGAGTTACAAAAAAGTAGGTATTAAAGCAACGAAAAGTAAAAAAAACACAAAATATGGATGTACAAAGGTAGAGAGATAGATAATGAGTAAAAAAGATTTTAAAAAACTTCAAACAAACAAAGTATTACAGAGATTCAAGCAGGATAGAAAAGGCAAGCCCAGAACCATAGCAATGAATGAAAAACAAGATGGCCGCGCCCATTGCAACCGCGTGGGTAAGTTCGCAGGATATTTTCCTCGCGAGCACGCAAAAACAGACGCGAACACGTAGTAACATCTAACATGCAACCCGGAGCAGGAAATGCGCAACGCGAGCTTGCAACTCGCGACCGGAAACAAAAATATGCAACGCGAACCGCATGGGTAACTTCGCAATCGATGTATCGCGAGTATGCTTTCACACGAATTCGCGGTACCCATGCTTAGTGTAAATCACTTCAGTAGTTTATGAGAAATATTGAAATTTACAGATATCGATATTTGGGGATTCTGCCATCTGATTGGCTGAGGCGTTACGAGCACAATCTTGCTGCTTATTGGCTGCGAGCGGTGCAAGGGTTGCAACTAGGAAGTGTTGGCTGCCATTTTGTGATTCCGTTTCAGTGAGTAAGGGGAAAAAAGGGAGAAAAAAGTGGGAAAGAGGAGGACAGGAGCGCTGTGAGGTTTGTAGGGTGGGTAAGCTGTGCTATAGAGGGAGTGTGAAGCGAAGTATTTACCCCTACTGGTGTGAAAGTTCTGTTTTTACCACTGTGAGATGGTGCTAAGGTGAGGTGCCGGTACACTCTGGGATGAAACCGTGTGCTTAAACTGTGAGCTGAGTGGTCTGTAGCATACTGGCAGAACCAAAGTATTTACCCGTACCGGTTTGAAAGTGCTGTTTTGTGTAGAGTGAGATGGTGCAGAGGTGAAGTACCGCTAAACTTGGGGATGAAACAGTGTGCCTTAACTGTGAGCTGAGTGCTGTAAACTGATGTGCTCTGGGCGGTGTAGCATACTGGCCGAAGTGAAGTATTTACCCCTACCTGTTTAAAAGTGCTGTTTTGCCCAGTGTGAGATGGTGCGGAGGTGAGGTGCCGGTACACTCGGAATGAAAGTGTGTGCCTAAGCTGTGACTTGAGTGCTCTGTAATATACTGGCAGAAGCGAAGTATTTGCCCGTACCGGTGTGAAAGTGCTGTCTTGTCTAGAGTGAGATGGTGCAGAGGTGAGGTACCGCTAAACTCAGGGATGAAACCGTGCATCTAAACTGTGTGCTGAGTGTTGTAAAGTGATGTGCTCTGGGCACTGTAGCATAGTGGGTGCTGTAGCATATCTATGGAGGTGGTGTTAATGTGCGTTTAGAGTATAGCAGGAGTGAGAAGCAAAGTACTTAGTGGTACCGGTATGAAGGCTCGGGGATGAACTGTGAGTGTAAGTTGTGAGTTTATTGCAGTGAAGTGATGTGCTGTGGGCGCTGTAGGATACTGGCAGCTGTAGCATACCTGTGTAAGTAGTGTTAGTGTGAATTTGTTCTATACAGGGAGTGTGAAACAAACTACTCATCCCTATTGGTCTGAAGAGTCAAATGTAGTGTTTTAAGAAGCAGGAATAAAGGAATTATCGTGAAGAATATAATGCAGAATGTTGCAATGCCAGAGAATTAAAATGGTGAAATGAGTTGTGTCTAAGAAAGTGGTTGTGTGTAATAAAGGGATGGAGTTTGAAAATTATATATAGAAAAAGTCTTTAAGTGCCATAATTGGACCCACTGATGCAAGAGCTAGGGTATCCAGCAGATGCAAAGTTGAACCACTTCTGCTGTATTCAAACGTAAGCTCTGGCATCGGTGAATTGTATATTACATGTTACAGTTGCATGTGAAATAAACAATAGCTATTACAATTGAATAACTCTACATTCTATAAAGAAAATAAAGGTAGGATACGATTACCACATGTATTGTTTAAGAAAAGAAATAAATAAAAAAGAAATTGCAAAATGTAGTCATCAAACTTGTTATGTACCTTAGTAGTGCTTTTTTGTAACAGAAAATTATCAACAGTTAAGTAGTTAGCAATCTGTTGTACAGTAGATTCAATGTGGTGCATGTCAGAATTGGTACTAGTTCTACCCACATTGGAACTTTGAGGATGAATACAAACATTTTGCTTTTGAGAAGCACATTTGGTACCTTTGTAGTCAAACCGTACATTATTGTCTTCAACTGTTTCAAAAATACATTCTTGTGTAGAGAGCTAAGGCATCGAGCTTAGACAAACTCCAACCGCTTCTGCTGTAGTCAAATTGAAGCTTCTGCATCAGTGAATTGCACATTATATGTTACAGTTCTATGTGACCTACAGAATAGCTATTAGACATGAATAAATACTTTGTAAAATGAAAATAAAGGTAGTTTACGACTACCACACTGTGCCAACCAGTTCCTATACAAAGTCGTCTTTTTACATTTTTATCATGAAGTTGTGAGCAGAGGCTGACTTTGAGTAAAATTGTGTGAAAGGGCTTTGTGAATAACAGGCAGGTAGAGAGGTGTGTGCACAAAGAATAGACTTGGTTTCTAAATGGGTGTCGGGTTCAGGTTAATTTTGGAATTACCTAGCGTATTTGCATAGGCCATACATCACCGATTCCTGGTTAGACTGGAGACGTAAGGGGCAATAATGAGGATAGAGTTCAAATGTCCGAGTATACTTAGAAAGTTATTATATCAAAGTAGTAGGATTGAAGTGTATTTTAAAAAAATTAAAGAACAAAGTTAAAAAAGATGGAAAAAAATCCATTCAAGAATAATGTGAGTTTCTTACAAGTCTTGGAGATTCCAGTCCAGAATTTCTTCAGCGGCTTGAAATGCGTAATGTTCCAAGAGGCTATTGTTGCCATCGTGTGAGAGAAGCAAAGCGATCCAATTCATATACTCCAAGGGACAGTAATGTTCCTCGAATGTTGGAGTGGTAATTTGAATGGGCAGGCAATCTGCGATATTGTGAAAGATCGCACGTTGCAGGAGATCTTTCGCGACTGCGCAGAAATCACATTCTGCGGCAATTCCTTTTTGCATTGCATTCGCCATTGCTCTGCTACCAGAACAATCTTGTTCATGGTTTTGAAGTTACTCTATTACCTGCTGGATATCTGGAGCGATTGCTGAGATGTTGGCAAGGCATACATCCATTCAAACGATGGTTGTACGCATATTGCATAAGTGTAGAGAAATGTTATGCTGTAGCTAGCTCCGATAATAGATAGAGGCAGGTAGCCGAAAAGGTTGTCTGTTTTTTTTTACATTATTGATGTAGCTTGGCATAGGGGCGTATTTTGTCTGACATAGTTGTTACCATAGAGAGCATAGCCATTTCTAGAAGTAGAATTAGTAGTCGGATGGCCGCAAAGAGGGCGAGAATTATGGGCACTGTTCCTGTTATTCCAGAGTTGATCGAAAGAATGTCTGAATGTAGTCTGGTATTAAAAGACGAACAGTTTGAAAGCATTTTAGAAGGCTGCAGGAGACCGTGTTAAAAAAGTGTGCCAGACCTTGAGTGTGACACGTGTTGAAAATTGTGTAACAATTCACAAAGTGTAATTGGCGGTTCGTATTTAAAAGGGAGTGTATTTTATTTGAAGTTCGTTGTATCTGTAGTCGATACCTTTCTTTTGCAGAACTGAGGGAGACTTCTGTTCAGAACAAAGGTGCTTTTAGTTTCGTTTGTTTCTTGAAGTGTGTTTTCAAACTAGGAATTGAAGGCCAAGTTGAAGTTTGGGAGTTAGTTTGTGTGGGTGGGAATATATATTGCCACAGGAAGTTACTATGTTTGCAGCAGTGAGGACATGCAGTATGCCAGCTCACATTCCGTAGGAGTGTATGTTATTGAGAAGCAGATAACTGTTGTTAGAAAGATGTGTGAATGTTGGTGTGATTTTGGGGAGTTGGCGTCCTTTTAAGAAAAAACGCAAGATTGGTGGCTGTTAGCTTAGAAGCGCCGTGTAGTTGGACATTCTTGGATAGTAATGAATGACTGCCATTGTGGTCGCACTATTCACCTGTGAGAAAACTTTTGTATGCTCTTTAACCCGTTTGCTGCTTCGAACGTTCAGCGCCAGTGCTGAACGTTCGAAGAAACGGGTGCTTCAGCGTCAGCCGTTGGACGTGCGCAGCACCAGGGAGGTAGCTTGCGCGATGTCCAACGGCCGACAGCAGCAGCGAACGGGTTAAGACAGCGATATGTAAATGGAATAAACCACTGTTCATGAATAAACACGCTACCTTATATAATGTCATTCAACATGAAAAACAAAATGTGCACGTAGCAGACACAATGACACTACATACTGTGGGAACCGTGCCTAGCCATGTATCCAAACTAAACATGGCATGGCACCTCTGCCTCACTATGCAGAATGCGGGAGAGAGATGAGAGCAAAGTATGTGCGAAGGTGGCAAGTAATTCTCGATTATAAAAGTATACAATGCAAAGTCTTGAGGGGATGTGCCGGACAGACTTGAGTATGCAGAGCACAGACATGTACATGTCAACATACACTGATGATCTATTGAGTGAAGTGGACAGTGGACGCAACCATGATAGTACAGTCAGAAGGGAAGATTATGGAATTAGGGAAGTAGCCTGGCTTGGCGTACGCAAGGCTAGCATAGGGGTATGAATAAAAGGCATGTTTCTTTGGGTGTGGTTCTTTTCCAGATTGGCGAACGTGTCTGCCAGGTCTGCACAGCTTAGATCGCCACAAGCCTGATGCTGTGAGCGAAGGTGGGTGTGTGAATGATGCTCCCAGCCTGCTGGTACTCCGAAACCGTCATGGCCGCTGCGACGCATATATGTCCCACAGTTCACCTTTCGACGCCGCTGTATGTGAAAGAGGGCCCACCATGTGATGCCGGAAGGTCCTGGGCCGAGGTCTGCAAGCTTGGAAGGCTCCTGAAATAATGCCGACTACCGCGACTCAGGCAGACAGCCCCCAGCCTGAGGCCCAGGAGAGTGGAGTGCTCTGTATAATAGTAACACAGTACTCCGACAGGTACCAACAGTGGAACAGTGTTTTTGATACCATAGTGGGCGATGCTAGAACTGTATCTGAGAGTGGAGATGAAAGTACTCCTTTCGACCAGGTGCAAACAACTCTGGGGCCCAACAGTAGAACGGTGTCTTGATCCTACAATGGACGATGTTAGAACTGCATCTTAGAGTGGAGATGAAGGTACTCCCTTTGACCAGCTGCAACCAACTCTGGGTCCCAACAATGGAATGGTGTCTTGATTCCATAATGGATGATGTGCGATAATTCCTGCTGCTTGCTTTTTACAGAACTCCCTCCGTTAAGGTGCATCACACTCTGTGCTTCCGTAGCTAACAGCTGTACAGGATTATTGGGCTTTGTTGTCTGAGGTGGCTGGACTACAGTGCAGTACAGCAAGTCCGAACAATGAAATGGGGTCTTGATTCTATGATTGAGGATGTCAGAAGTTAAAGTCTGTGAGGATTTAGGTGTACCCCCTTCGATCAGGTGCAACCAACTCTAGGTCCAAACAGTGGAACAGTGTATTGATCCCACAGTAGACTATGTTAGAACTGCATCTGAGAGTGGAGATGGAGGTACTCCCTTTGACCAGCTGCAAATAAATCTGGGTCCCAACAGTGGAACGGTGTTTTGATCCCATAATGGATGATATAAGAACTGCATGTGAGAGTGGAGATTAAGGTACTCCCTTTGACCAGGTGGAACCAACTCTAGGTTCCAACAGTGGAACGGTGTCTTGATTCCACAATGGAAGATGTCTGAAATTACATTTTGCTTGATTTTTACAGAACACCTTCCGTTGAGGTGGATTAGACTCTGCTTCTGTAGTTAACTGCTGCACATGATTACTAGGCATGGTTTATTGCAGTTGCTGGAGTACACAGCAGTACAGTATGTTCGAACAGTGAAACGAGGTCTTAATTCTATGATTGAGGATGTCAGAAGTTAAAGTGTGTGATGATTTTTGTGTATAGCTTCTGAAGAGGCGCAACCAACTCCAGGTCCCAAATGTGGAACGGTGTCTTGATCCCATAATGGATGATGTCTGGTATTACCTGCTGCTTGCTTTTCTCAGAAGTTTGTGTGTTGAGGTGCATCGCAGTCTGTGCTTCCATAGCTAACTGCTGCACATGATTATTGGGCTTGGTTGACAGTAGTCGGTGGAGTATACTGTAGTACAGCAGGTGCAAACAGTGAAATGGGGTCTTGATTCTATGATTGAGGATGTCATAAGTTAAAGTCTGTGATGATTTCTGTGTACCCCCTCTGATCAGGTGCAACCAACTCTGTGCTTCCGAATCCAACGGTATATGGCTGTGAGTTGTAAATGACCACTGGATTTGGTCTAGACTGCGGTTCGCAGGGTTCACAATTTAGATTGCGTGGTGATTGTTTAATTACAGAATCCAGTAGTTAAGTAATTAGAACATCTATTGAAATATACACAATATTGTTTTAGTATACTTGCTTCAAGAAGTTTTTTTTATATCAGTTATAGGAAATGACTAAATTCATCTTTCAAGTCCAAAGGAACAGTGAATAGGGCAGACTGTGGAGAGATGAAATCTCAATTCGAATTATTTTGATTTATTCATTGTAGAGTTCTCTGTAATTTATGTTGTTTTATTTTGTAAAGAGGGAGTGAGAAAAAGTATTGATGATTGTGTGTGTGAGTACTGCTTTAATTAACAATGCCGACAGTAGTGTTCACAATTCAGATTGAGTTGCTATTGTAGATGATGAAGTCCTGTAAGAGAAGAGATTACTGTAGTGTGCTCTGTGTGCACCACTTATACACATCATTGCAAGCTCCACACACGTTTTATTTGCTTTGTGTATTGCAAACTGTAGAGCTCAAGTCAACGCTACGTGACTGTAGGCCATTGCTGAACGCTCTCTCTGGCCTATAGTGCGGACTTCAGTGTCCACATTTGACATTGAGTCGGTATTATAGATGATGCAATCCTGTAGGAAAAGAGATTGCTCCAGTGCACTCTGTCTGCACCACTGATATGCATCATTGCAGGATCTGCACATGTTTTTTTTCTTCATGTATTGCAAACTGTAGAGCTCAAGTGAATGCCAGGTGGCTGTGGGCTCTTGCTCACTGCTCTCCTTGGCCAACACTGCAGACAGCAGTGTTCGCAATTCAGATGGAGTCACTATTGTAGATTAGGTAGTTCTGTAGGAAAATACATTGCACCAGTGTGCTCTGTCTGCACCACTCATACGCATCATTGTAGGCTCTGTACACGTTTTTTTTGCTTCGTGCATTGTAAACTGTAGAGCTCACGTCAATGCCACGTGGCTGTGGGCCCTTGCTGAACGCTCTCTCTGGCCTATACTGCAGACTTCTGTGTCAACATTTGATATTGAGTCGGTATTGTAGATGATGCAGTCCTTTAGGAAAAGATATTGCTCCAGTGCGCTCTGTCTGAACCACTCATTTGCATCATTGCAGGCTCTGCACACATTTTTTTTAGTTTGTGTAATGCAAACTGTAGAGCTCAAGTGAATGCCATATGGCTGTGGGCCCTTGTGACCGCATACTCTGGCCTACACTGCAGTCAGCAGTATTCACAATTAAGATTGAGTCGCTATTGTAGATGAGGTAGTCCTGTAGGAAAATACATTGCTCCAGTGTGTACTGTCTGCACCATGCATATGTATCATTGCAGGCTTTGCACACTCTTTATTGTTGCTTCGCTGACGACAAACTGGGTAGGTGAAGTCACTTTACGTATCTATGAGTCCTTTGTGACCGCTCTCTAATGGCTACACTGCAGACAGCAGTGCTCATAATTCAGATTGAGTCGGTATTGCAGATGATGTACTGTTGATGGCAACAGATATTGCTCCTAGTACGGCCTGTCTACAGCACGCATTATCGGTGGCTGTGCACATGCTGAATGCTTTTGATGTGGGTATGTAAGTGCACTAGAACTAATGGAGCATTTATGATATAAACTTTTTGTGTATTATTTCAGATCTATTGATTGTGTGTTGGTATACCACAAGTTGTTGTTCTTTTACGATGGAATTATTTCTGTAATATTTCACATCTACTGTCCCTACCTTACTGCACCATAAATTATTGATTCTTTTAATATTGAATCTCTGTGTGTGATCCAATGATTACTGTTGTAGTTAATGCTAGCAGCAACCATTTCCTGAAGGCTGGTTTACACTTACCGCACACACATCCAGCACAGACGTCACTGGATATGTCACCATGGTAATAAAAAGGAGTCAAGCGTACGTGCCCGTATCCACTTCCACTATCTATCTGTGTCTGTGTCTTCATTATCTATGCATGATACTGTCTCTGGGCCGTACTATATTACATTGTGTTGTGGACAGCGTATGCAACCATGTTACCTGTGGTATTGGAGAAAATTTTGGTAATGTAACTTTTAGGTGTATGGCTATCATAGCTGGAAGGCTACTTTACAGAGCATGAATATTGATGAAAATGATGGTTGCATGTTGTGTGTAGTGTAAGATATGTGTATATTGCAAAAAGTTATGAACAAAGCTCTCTAGGCAGAAGAGGTGTGTCTCATGAAATGCAGTACAGATATTGACTAAAATGGGTGGCGTTTTCGAACTATTACCATGGGAAATATTATGAACTAATTAAATGGTTTTTTTTTATGGTTACATGGCAATCCCGCAGCCAGTGGGCAATGAGACTGCACCCGATGTGATTTTGAGAAAATATATTTACTATAATATAAGATTATTAGAGTTAGAAATATATAGTTGTTTAAAATATTTTTAATTATCTCTTGCTCTCATATACACTTTAAAGTTTTTTAGATATAGTTTTGAGACAAAAAAAATGAGGGAATGGCAGATGTGGCATGACATTGTACGTCTATGACGTAACACTGGGTGTGGCAGCGTGCACTCGTCGCATAGGCAACACGCTTCGGGCACGACCCTAGATGTACATGACGTAACACGCCCGTCACATACAAATGTAGCAGCCGGCGCGATCTCATATGTATATGTTGTTATGCAGGACGCTGTGCCATAAACCCATCGGATATGAAATGCGCATCATTTAAATGTGGTGGATAGGATTTGCGTGTTGGTTGAGCTTGGTATACTACCAGTACGGGACTGTAGTTTTCTAAAAAATAAATAAAAAAGATATACATATTTTGTGGGGAAGATATAAACGATTACATACTTTGTAAAGTTTAAAAAAAGGATGGTAGAGTTGCAAAATATTTAAAAAAAATGGAAAAATATAGGTTTTATAAATATTAAAATATGAAATGAACATTTCAAAAACCTTTGAAATTCACTGAAAAAACCATAGATTTTACAGACGTTATAGTTAGGAATTAGTATTTAAAAAACCTTAGAAATTCACTGAAAAAAACATAAGTTTCCGGGACGTTATAGTTAGTTGGACATTTGACTCATATAAAACCAGAGAAATTCGCCTGTTATAGTTAGTTGAGCTAACTATAACTCACGCACCTGCAATGCACTGCTGATGACGTCACATATTACATCACTCATGACATGGTCAGTGACATCCCTCATGACATCCCTGATTGGGGTAAAGATCCTGGGACCAGCTTTTCACCTCATCCATGCCATTTTGCTATGAAAATTCCATTGAAGAAATCCCAAAAAACCAGGTCAACCACAGAGACAGCATTTTTTTAGGGGGGTATTGTCATGGCCACCCAGACGATCTCTAATAGGCCTGGGCGGTAAATTCTGTTCCGCTCGCGGAATTTGCGGAATTTGGGTAATTTTGGGTTCTCCGCGATCCGAGGCTTCACTGAATTTTTTGTTTGTTCACTCTTTCAAAATGCGCGTTTGTGAGATATTTCTCCCCGAGCACGCAAACAGTGTTCGCGAACAGGAAAAAAATGTGCGAACGGGCAGAACAAGCAATTCCGCGTGTTCGCAGAACTTTTGCGTGCTCGCGGAGATTTTTTACAGTTTCACAGAGCTTTGCGTAGCGTGACTACCCAAATTCGTCCACCCCATATCTCTAAAGGGGTAATTCTAATATTCCACCACCCTCATTTACCAGAGGCCTGGATGACCAAAGAAAGTGTATAGATTTCGACCAGTATCACATGCTTAAGTTTTGGCAAAATGTAGCCTTACTAAGAATGAATTCTGTTTTATGAATGGTTGATGATTTAATAAGTTATGTGCCATGCCACAGTGTAAATACGTGCATTGGCTCACTGGTAACCTAATGAGAAGAGTGTTAGCATGCATGCATAGGTAATTGTATCTTTAAGAAACCTGTGAGTGGAAGGCTTCTGCTAAGTGTTGTTTGGACTTTTATCACAGAATTGTTTTGCTTAAACTCTTTTTAGGAGTCATTTATTTTGATATCAGTAACCAAGTTAAAGATTGGACCCTGAGAGAACCCTGAAACTTGTTTGAACTGCTTTGACAGGAGACATTATTTCCCAGGATAATAAGAGTCACTATTGACAATAATTTGCTAGAGAAAACATGGAGAATGTTCTAAGACAGAGCTTTTGCAGATGATTCCACATTTGTAAAACGAAAACTTATCACCCTAAGGGTATCCAGGCAGTGGGGGGCCATCGGGGAAAATAAGTGTGCTATTGCCCAGAGTCATATAATGCTGAGCTGTGCTACTGCCGGCAATCGAACCGTGATCCCAGTGCTCGGGAGTCAGCCGCTTTGGCCGCTGGGCCACATCTCTGTCAGATATACATATATTTTTGGCACAATAATGTAACTAAAAGGGGAATATGCATGAGTTATTCAGTAGTTATTTGTGTGTAACTGTTTTAAAGTCTAAAACTTCCGCAAGGTGAGAGGATCCAAAAAGAATTGCAATAGGGATGATGGAACGCCCCAGAGATGAAGTGTGCAGAAACTCTCAAGTTGAAAGAGGATCTCTCTACTTTTCTTTTCCATCTCATTTCCCCCTCTCCTCTGCATCAAGTCAAGTCAAGTCAAGTATTTCTTTATTCTGTTTTTATCACAAAAAAAATAAAAGCATTGTCACAAGTAAATTTCATTTTCACATTCTACATTAAAACGAAATACTACCAATAAAAAACTATTATTTATAAAACATATAGAATTCTAAAAAACATATTTACAGTATAATCTGTGCAACATTTCTTTTAAAAAGTTCTAGCTGTATACATAAAGCCTTAAAAAGGAACATCATCTCACTTTTTACTAGCACAGTTGGATTGTTAAATTCATACTGAATACGAAGTTTGTTACAGGTTTGATCGATGTCAAAAAATACATTTCAGGAATTTGACAATATACTTCGATATCCACTCCTCACCCAAATACTGTAAAGAAAGCATCAGAATCAGCCAGACCTTTCTATGTTCAATATCATATTTACAGAAAAATAGGGTGTGAATGGTTGCCTGAATAGAAGTGTTATCACATGGACATGATGGGAATTCTAAGTCCCAGTTATTTCTCTTTGGAAAGGCAACCAAACGGTGAAAAACATTTAACACTAAATCTGGTCAGAAGAAATCCCTCAAACGTGGAAAAATCATGAGTTAAATAAGGCTGAATAGAAAAAGTAGTTTGAACGGCCATACAGTGTTGTACAGATGGTTTAATGGCCTATTTAGTCACTCTTATTTCTTCAAGGTGTGCGAGGCACAACACCTGTAGTGCCTTCCTTGATAGTGACCGAATTGAGGATGGTACAAGATAGTATTTTTCCAACCTTAGGTCATTCAAAAATCGTTTTATATATAATAGCCAGCCGATTTTATGAGAGTGGTCCAGAGACATACAATCTGGAATGATTCCCTGTGTAAAAACATTTTTATCTGAAGACCAGATTCGATGCCACAGAAGGAGTGGTTGTATTTTGGCTATATCTGATAAATGTGAAATCCCCAGTTCGGTATGGCATGAGAAAGTAGGTGTGCTCCTTGGTACTGCTAAAAGAAACCTCAGGAAGGTATTTTTGACCACTTGCAAACTGTTGGTATTTACATACCCCCACAAACCAGCCCCATACAGTGCAACTGTTTGACATTTGGCTTTATATATCTGTAGAAGCTCTACCGGGGGCCTCTTTCCCAGTTTTTTGGAAAAGTTTACGAGGGCCGTAGTGGCTCTCGTAAGATGGAGTTTCCGAGACTCAATTGCTGGTTTCCAATTGAGTCTGTGATCGATAATAATTCCCAGGTATGGATACTGATCTGTGGTGGCCAATTTCTCTTTTTCTAAATAAATATTCTTTATCCTTTTTTTCCCCGGTCCTTCTGTCATGACAAAAGTTTTTTTTATATTTATACGCAAGTCCAGATTACCCATGAATTGGGAGTATCTATTTAGCACCACGGGCCAGTATCACTGCATCGTCGGCGTAGAGAAGAGCTGGAATCGGACGGTTGTTTAAGGAAGGTCCCGGCTCCCATTTATCATATCCCTCTCCAAACCATTGGTATAAAGCGTGAAGAGGAAGGGAGCCAAGACACAACCTTGTCTGACTCCAAACGGTTTGGTTAACTCGCCCTGTACGCCGAACCTCACCCTAGATGATGCGTTAGAATATAATTCACGCAAACAATTCACCAATGGTAAATCAACCCCCATTTCCAATAAAACGGACCAAAGTTGGTGTGGCAGACGCAGTCGAAGGCTGCTGACAGATCTACGTATACCATATACATAGAGCCTGCCTTCGCACTAACGTATTTGCCTAATAGCATTGTCAGGTTTAGGGCCTGTTCAATAGTCCCTAGGCCTTCCTGGAACCCAAATTGGAGGTCCGAGAGAATCCCGCCATCGACCGCCCACTGCTGGAGGCGTTCAAGAATAACTCTGCCCGCCACTTTGCCCAGGGAGTCCAGCAGAGAGATCGGGCGATAGCAGGATACCTTATGGCGGTTCCCCTTTTTGAAAATAGGGACCATGATTGATTTAGACCATGAGTCCAATAGCCCCACCTCACAAGATGCATTAAGTACCCTAGTCACAAATGGGGCCCACAGATCTAAGTTTGATTTAAATAGATCTATTGGTACCCCATCGGGGCCAGGGGCCTTACCGTTTTTAGTAGATTTTAGGGCCTGAAATACCTCTTCAATAGTAATATCTAGAACAATTGGATAAGGGGGTGCAGGTTGAGCAATAGTTGTATTTTCTTGCCCACCATTATTAACTGGACCTTTCGCAAAGATCTTTGAAAAGTGCTCCACCCAAACCGTTTTGTCTATGGCCACGTCAATGGTAGGTGAATCTTTGTTGTCAATTAGGTATGGGGATTTAACCACTGCCCAAAAGGCAGAGCTATTTTTTGTGTGCAGCTTTTATGCAGCTGATCCCATAGTGCCTGTTTTAATTCGGATTTCCTGTCCCTAATCGCTGCGTTGAATTCCCTCCTAAGAATTGCTATTTCTTGAGGGACCCTATTCATTTTTTGCAGGGCAATTTTCCTATGATTGAATCACCCCCTTTTATTTGATTGAATGTTTTTTAATTTTACAAAAAGTGCCTCTTTTATTGCATTTAAGATCACCCTGAAATTACTTAATACTTCCTCATCTGGAGTAGACAAATCTAAACATTTGAGAATTGGAAGAAATGCTGTGTTTATAACTCTCCTGGTGATCTCTGGAGGATCGACTTTCTCCCATTTTATGGAAAATCCATTGGTTCTATCCAGGTGTAGGGTGTTTTGCTTTAATGCACTAACTATACTTTGCGTGCTATGCTTATAGAGTGGTCGAAATGTTATACTAAGCGCACAATGGTCGCTCAGTACATTTATGTATGTTGCGAAGTTTGTGGCACGTTCTCCAGCTATATTCGATATGAGGATAAAATCAATGGTGCTCTGCTTGCCCCTACCGAGGAAGGTTGGATCGTGCAGCAGAGAGGAAGCATTCTTTTCGTTTGCAATTACAAGATCCAAATCAAAAAGTATTTCATTTAAACAATTTCCAATACTTGAATGGGAAAAATGGGCTATTGGATCATCATTTTCGTCTGTTATCCCACAAAAAATGGGGTTGCTATGATGGCAAGGATGCTGGTTAAAATCACCACCCCAGATAATTGTGGCACCTTTTACAAGTCCCCTTGTCAGGACAGATAATTGAAGACGTAACTGTCGCAATACTGTCAGCAGTTCTCCATCTGGAAGGTTGTTATAAAAGTTTACCAAGAGAACTATGTCCGCTTTATTAAAACGAAGACTGAGTATCTGGAAATTGGCCTCCAGTTTTATAGGGGTTATTTCCAGACCCCCTATCAAATTAGAAATGTACATAATTAAACCACCTTTTGCTCTGCCAGATGCTACAGCTAGAGCTGAGGAAAAGTACGTTTTATAGCCTACCAGGTGGATTTCGGTGGTAGTTCATGTCTCCTGGAGACATATTATACCAAAATTCTGAATAAATTTCAGCCAGGTGCTATTGTCTACCTTAGGGCGAAGTCCGGCTATATTCCAGAAAAGTATCCTAATTGAGGAATTATCTAGGCCTGGGTTATTGTCCGATGCCATTATGACCGATTTCAATCGCGAATCGGCGTTCGATCTAAGTTCCACCACCTTTTCCTGGGGAAGAGCGGCTGGCACTATTTCTGTTGACCGGATATGCTTACTGCCTGTTTCAGAGTTGCCTCTCGCCCGTTCAGTGGGTTTTATTTCCACATACGCTTTCTTGGGATCCGTTGTGTTAATCAGTTCACCTTGAAGGGCAGCATTTGGGTAGTGGTCCCTGGGTACCTGGTTGGGGAGTCAACCTACTCCTTCCAAACCGGAAAGCATGGTGAAACGATTAAAGGTGGGGATGTTATAACTAGAGTTACACCTATATGGGATCCGGGATCTAGGAGGATTTGTCAATAAGGATTGAGGGTAGAAATAACTTAAGTCGTGTGTCGAGATTTCTTCCCCGCGTCTCTCAATGTACCAAGCTCCAATGTGTGTAATTACTCTACGGTCCCTAAAGTTAATGATAATAACGTCCCCCTTTATATCCTTCGGTCTATGCCCCACCCAGTCAAGTCTTCTTACATAAAGGATTTCGCCATTGATGTTGGGAGGCCTGTTATTTCTCAACCAATATACAACGTAATTTTTAAGTTCTTGATAACCTTCAGTTTTTCCAACCTCTAATTCCGGGACCCCGGTTAATACCACAACATAGGGTGCCGCCTCCGGTGGCAAGTCTATTTTTTGCATGTTTACTCTTGACTTCTTAGCAGAAGGGGGCGTCCTAGCGGCGATTGCTTGGGAGCTATTTGGTTTGTTAACTTGGCCACCCGCTCTTACTTCCCTGTCGGTCGTAATGGCCTTCTCTATAATCGGTGGTGCCAAAATGTTCTCGACGGGGACAGATGGTGGAACCTCACTGTTCATTTCGTTTGTTAGTGTCGGCCCTGATGGTATGATGTGTATGGGCTGGTTCTGCCTTTGGGTTGTCAGTTCCCTAGTTAAATCAGTATTGGTTGCAATTGCCTTTTCTATAGACCCCAGTTGTTCTGCAATTCTTTTCACCCTCTCAACAAGAGGTAATTAGAGAGATTTAACCAGTTGCTCAATGCTTCCCATTAGGTCTTGAGTGTGGTGAGAGGGTGGGGGAAGGTGGTCTGACATGGTCTCTCTTACAGCTGTTCCTGAGTTCTTTAAAGGGCTCAGAAGTACTTTCGGTGTTTTTGCACATCTACTGTTGTAACTGTTCCCCCTGCGCTTTCTTTTCTTCGATGTATGCCCTGGTCCTGTTGTTTCATTATATGTTTTCTTTCTCGGGATGTGCTAAGGGGAAATTGTGGATGAATGTTCTTCAGATGTAATTTCTAATAGTAAGTCTATGTTTGAATCATTTGTGTAGAGGTCCCTATTTGATTCAGTTTGGTCTCTATGTTATTTTTACAAGCCAGCGCAAAATCCATCTCAGTTAGCCTGATCTTATTTAACCTCTCCTTAAATTCTGTTTGTGTTTTTTTTCTCTTAAAGTTAGCGAAACTAATTGTCTCTCCACGTACGATTGATTTAAAAGCGTCCCACACAACTGGTGGGGAGGCCGTATCGTTATTTATTAAAAAATAATCATTAATAATAGTCGCCATAAATTGCAAGTAATCTTCATCACATAACAAATTTCTCTGAAATGACCAAGATCTAGAAGATACACAATTACGTTTAGTAATTGAACGTTCTGGTCTACGGACCCATATTGCTGACAAAGTAGCATTAGATTTTAAGCAATACAAAACCGAACGCTATAAGTATAGCGAGCGCACCGGTAAAATGCTAGCACAACGTCTCCGTCAGAAATCTTCGATTAATGAAATTCAGGGTGTCAATGATATGAATGGTGACTATCATGAATGTAGGGAAGGAATTTTAGAGTCATTTCTGGAGTTTTATAAAACATTGTATAATGACTGTAACAACGAAGTAGATAAGACTCTGAATCCATTACATTATTTTCACAGTACTAACCAATTATTATTGGGGCATGGAGAGATTGATTTATTTGGACGCCCAATAAGTTGGGATGAGATTGAGCAAGCAATTCTGAGTCTTGCGGCAGGTAAAGCCATGGGATCTGATCAGATACCCCTTGAATTTTATCGGACATTCAGACATATGCTGAAATCAGAATTTGTAAAGATCTTTAATTCAGCATTTCAAGGGAAGCCACCTGATTCTTGGTCCACCGCTATCATAGTGGTGTTTTTAAAGAAGAACAAGGACTCAAAAGAATTAGGTTCATATCGACCCATATCTCTTATTACGGCAGACAGCAAGATATATTCTAAAATTCTTGCTAACAGACTTAACCAGGTAATGTCCAGTTTAGTGTCTAATATCCAACACGGATTCATTAGAAGTAGAGATACTACCGATCACGTTAAACGTGTTATTACACTTCTAGATTGGGCACAGGCAAAGGAATCCCCAGTCGGGGTGATCTTACTCGATGCTGAAAAAGCGTTTGATAGAGTAGACTGGGGATTCCTTTGGACTGTGTTAGAAGGGAAGGGGTTTCCCCCACAATTTACTCAGGCGGTGCGCTCACTGTATTCTAGCCCTAAGGGTATAATAAGACTGGGAATTGACTATTCGAGACCGTTTCCAATCACGAGAGGGACTAGACAAGGATGTCCTTGCTCCCCGCTTTTATTTGCATTATACTTAGAACCTTATTTGAATAGACTTATTTTGGAACCTAATATCCCACCAGTTCGTCTTTTTGAAGTTGATCATAAAGTTCTAGCGTACGCGGATGACGTTGCAATTGTCACATCTGATGTGTCCTCTGCACTACCCACAATAATTAATTTGGCCAATGAGTTCGGGAAGGTCTCCGGTTATAAGCTAAATATTACAAAAACTCAGATCATACACTCGGAAACGGGTAAACCTACTGACATCCCACTAAATACTACTGGTTCATATCTTGGTGTTACCTTATCTTCCAAGGTTGAGGATATTGTTTCATTAAACTTAGACCCTTTACTCATATCTACTAACAGAACGTTAGAAAGATTCAATAATTTGCACCTGTCATTATATGGTCGAACTAATGTTATTAAGATGATGATTTTTCCAAAATTTTTGTATTTCTTCCGTACTATTCCCCTATTATTTTCAATGTCTCTTTTTAGCAGAATAGATAGAATGGTGTCTAGGTTTCTGTGGGGGTACCACCGTGCTAGAAGATCTTTAAAATGGTGTACCCTTCCATCAGAGTGTGCCGGTTTGGGTCTTCCGAATTTCAAATTGTATTACTGGGCCATTGCTCTGAAAACTTTTCGAGTTTTGCTTTTTCATGATTATGTATCAGACCCAGCCATCTCACCTTCTATTTTTGAAATGCTTTTGGGTACTCACGCGCGACAATGCCTGCTGAAAGTCATTGAACCTAGTTATTATAAAAAAACAAAGTTCAAGGTGGTTCTTGCTGCATTTTTAATTTGGAGGCAAATGAACAAAGTTTTACGTATAATCCCAAAACTGAATTACTACACACCTTTGACTGATAATAAGCTATTACCCGTAATATTCCAAGATATGGTAATTTATCGATGGCACATGAGACAGATTTATTTACTTGGTCAATTGTACCAAAATGGGTCCTTTACGTCCTTTTCTAAACTACAAGAGACGTTTGGTTTATCCAGGAACGATTTTTTTAAATACCTACAGATTCGTAGCTTCCTGGAAAAAAAAAAGGTTTTGCTAACCGATACCATGGAAATTGTTGATATTTTAGAAAGTTCCAGGAAGAACAGTCGTATTGGTACTATTTACCAGTTAATGAACAATAGGATGCAGAATGATCTTGATCATCACACTCTGAAATGGGAGAGAAAGCTCTGTACTACAGGGATTGATTTGGTAGAAGTGTTTGAGATGAGCAATAAGACACTAATTAATAGCTCTCTTAAGAGTCAACATTTTATGTCTACCCTAGATCTCTATTACACACCTGCAAAACTGGTAAAATGGAAAGCTTCAAAAGGTACTAACTGTAGTCGTTGTGGAACTTTAGCAGCTGACGCAATTCACATGTTTTACAGTTGTTCCAAACTTGCTGTATATATTGAGAAGATTGAAAAGTTTCTATCTAATTTGTTACATGTACGGATCACGCTCCATCCTACTATTATTATTTTTGGTGTTTATTTTCCCTCTCGGAACTTAATTATCGATCAAGAACACTTTCTGTTTATGGGAATGTCGATTTATCGAGCATGTATTACATCTAGATGGCTGGATGCAGACCCACCAACCTTTGAGGCGTGGCTGGGAAAGCTGCTAAATGTTTATAGAATGGACAAAGCAGTTTATAAATTGAAAGGTTTAAAAAAGAAAACTTTCGGTCGGAAGTTATGGTTACCAATCGACAATTGGATCTAAAATGTATTATGGTTGGTTTTTTTTGTAAAGAATTTTGTTGGATTCCTTATTTTCGTTATATCCTTGTATGTATTACCTCTGCCAAAAAAAATAAAAAATATATATAAAAAAAAATGATTCAGTTTGGTCTGTTATGTCTTGTAGCTGTAAGGGAATGCTAGTGTCCCCAATTAGGTCTTTTACCGTACTATCAACTGGTGGTGTAATCGCTAGCTGGGTGGGACCCAGGGACGAACGTTTATTATATAGATGTTCCGAGGACAGGCGCCGTTCCGTGATAGCTATTTCACGTTCCAGCACTGAGGCGGCCCTGGTTATAAATTGGTCTAATGTCCATCTGACAGACCCTCCCACCAGAGATTTCCTGTCTTTGCTAAGGCGTGAACTCATGTTCCTATGGAATGTGTTTGCAAAAGACTAAAATCAGATGCAACTGAGAAAGAACAAATAAATTGATAAAAGAAGCAAGATGACAAAAAATTAGTTATATAACTGTGTATTACACAGTGCGACGTAATATGAGTCCAATGATTAAAGACACTAAGAAGATACTGCAAGCTTACTGTACATGTGTGAGTGCACCGATGTAAGGGGTGTGGCCCAGCCCAGCCTCGTCTGGCCTCGGACGGCCACAGACGGTCCCGCCCTTGTCCCGGGCTTAACCCGGCACGACCCGTGTGCGTCCCGCGACGCGGAGGAAACGGCGGTATTTTTAGCGCCTCCGGGCGCGGAAGTGGGTGTGGGTAGGTGGGACCATCCCGCAGTGAATTCCGGGGGCTGTAGTCCCCCCGCTCAGCAGCCGCTTGGTGATACGGTGAGCAGCAGCGGGGGGGACTCGCAGCAAGCAGCCATGGATGTCCCCGCACTAAACAGCGCGATTCAGGCAACAGTACAGTGTTCCAAACCAAATGATTGCAGGCAAGTGTCAGGAAGCGTCTCCCGCTCCACAAAGGGAGCGCCGAGATTTTGAGCGCCTCCGGGCATGGAAGTGGGCGTGGGTAGGCGGGACAATCCCGCAGTGAATTCTGGGGGCTGTAGTCCCCCCGCTCAGCGGCCGCTTGGTGGTATGGTGAGCGGTGGCGGGGGGGACTCCCAGCAAGCAGCCGTGGATATCCCCGCGCTAAACAGCGCGATTCAGTCAACAGTACAGTGTTCCACACCAAATGATTGCAGGCAAGTGTCAGGCAGCGTCTCCCGCTCCACAAAGGGAGCGCCGGTATTTTGAGCACCTCCGGGCGCGGAAGTGGACGTGGGTAGGCGGGACAATCCCGCAGTGAATTCTGGGGGCTGTAGTCCCCCCGCTCAGCGGCCGCTTGGTGGTGCGGTGAGCGGCGGCGGGGGGGACTCGCAGCAAGCAACCGTGGATGTCCCCGCGCTAAACAGCGCGATTCAGGCAACAGTACAGTGTTCCACACCAAATGATTGCAGGCAAGTGTCAGGCAGCGTCTCCTCTGCATCATCTTGGGTTGACTGTTGGTCTTCTTACTCTGGAATGTGCAGTCAGGCATCAGAGGTCTAGCAATGGTGAGTGGCTGTATGGTATTTGTTGCTGCAAGAGATACCTGAATCTTCAGCCCAGCACAAACACACCTCGGTCGGATCGGCTTGGCAGGCTTGTCCTGCTCCTCCAGAGGTCGTGAAGTTGAAAAGGTGTTTAAGTCCCATGTTTTCAGGGGTGGTAGGAGAAGTCCAGTCAAGGGTTCCAGGCTCTCAAGAACAGCACATGGGGGTCAGGACTCACTCCAGAAGAGGCCAACAGCAGGGTCCAGGACAGATGCAGTTGTGACTGGTCAGGTAGGCAGTTGAAGGAAAAGCCTCTTGTAACTTGTTGGATCCCTGTAACTTAAACAAGGGGTTTGTGGCTATTGTAGTCCACTACTTTAGTATAGGTACAAGAGGAAGCAGGTACAGTGCTTCATGGCCCCTCTCAGGTCACTGACATCAGTTGGTGTCTTTTTTTTGTTCTTCCTCAGGTCCAGAAACGTTCCCTGAAGAGGGTGACAGAGGATTCCATAATTATACCTAGCACTAGCTTGTGAGTGGGCTGAATCCTAGCCCTTCCCTAGCCAACGGAAAACAACTTCCGTGGGGAAACCCTATTCTTTTTGCAGCAGTTTGAGTCTGCTCTACTGCAAACAAATCCACAGTGCCCCTCTTTCCCTAAATACAAAATGGTGAAACCCTTCTCTGCTTATGCACCCCAGAGGTGAGGCCAGGGTACAAGAGCAGCCACTCCTCTATAGTCACTCCAAACCAGTTATGTGGACAGCTCCCCACCCACTTTGACTGATGCCTCTCTGACTGGGAGAGCAAAGGAAGGGGCTTGCCCAGATGTCATCTGATATATGCGTGTGAGTGACAGGGGATGCCCTTTTGAAATAAATGTTCATCCTGCCAAAAGAACAAAAACACCTCCCCACACCCAGGCCTTTGATTTTACACCTGATTGAGGCTTGAGCGCTCAGAGGACAGTAGCTGGAGCCTAATGCAAATTAGACTCGGGGGAAGTAGTGAGGGAAACCGTAAGCTTCTAAAAGTTACTTTTCTGTAATATTTATCAGAAAACCGGCTTTACCATTAAAATTGCTTTTGATAAATATTCAAAAGAGTTTTTGAATCATATTTCCAGCTAGTCCCACCTTGACATAGCAGAATTATTAGTTATTGCTTCCCAATATTTCTCAATGGGTCAACTATCCTTTCTACAGTGAAAATAGATTTAGGTGTCCAAGTCATTGTAAGGCATTGTAAGGCCATATTAGCAGTGAATTTCTACAAATCCTACTTTGTACTCTGCCTTATGGGCTATAAGGCCTACAAAAGGATGACTTGTTGACATTTAAAATGGAGGTTTTGACTTGTGAAAAGGGTTTATTTTGACAAGTCAAATTGCAGTTTTTACACTGATCACTTTAGGCTACAGCGGCAGGTAAATTAAGTATGCCAGTTACAAGTATACCAATTCAACTATGTTAAAATGGTGAGCACAGACACTTTACTACTGGTTAGCAGGGGTAAAGTGCACAGAGTTCTACAGCCATCAACACAGATAGCATGAAACCTGGGGCTACACCACACAAACAAAAGTCATTACCTACATGAGAGTAATGAATTACACTAATACACTAAGGGCCATATGTATCAAGCTAATTAGCATTCACAAAGGCCGAAATTCTGCGAATTTCGGCCTTTGCGAATGCTAATTTGACAAATGGTATGTATCAAACATGTTTGATGCAAAATAAGGAATAGCAAAATTTGCAATTCCTTATTTTGCGATTCCACTTAAGGAATCGCAAATTTTGTGATTCCTTAAATGCAATGTATCGAACAAAAAATATTCAAAAAATGCCATTAAGGATTCGCAAATTACCACCAACTTCGAGTTGATGGTAATTTGCGAATTCTTCTCAAAAAGCCTTTTTCCAAAAAACAAAAGGTGCCATATGACGCCCATACATGCCCTTAGGGCATGTATGTGCGCCATACGCCCCCCAAATGTCTTATTCAGGGGTGCAGCAGGGTGTTCTTGAGACACCCCTGCACCCTTGAAGAAATTCCTAATTTGCGATTAGCTAATTGCTAATCGCAAATTGCACCTTCATTCCTATGGGCCTCCTGGCCCATGGAAATGAATGGGTAATTTGCGATTAGCAATTTGCTAATCGCAAATTAGGAATGGTAAAGAATCGCTATTTAATAGCGATTTTGTACATACATACCGTTTTGCATTTCCTAAATAGCGATTCCTTAAAATTCGCTATTTAGGAAATGCAAAATAGTTTGATGATACATATGGCCCTTAGGGCCCTATTACGATGTAAGTCAGAAAACCTCCAACTGTAGGTCAGGGACTTCCCCACTTACATCGTTGGTTTCAAATCCAACAGCCTTATCACAATGAAGGCTGTCAGATTTGAAACCGGCCGGCCAGACCGACTGGCTTTCGATGGGCTCAAGGAGCCCGTTGGTCAGTCGGAAGCCGCTCATAATCCCCTATGTACGGAGTTTAGGCTGTGGGGATTATAATGCCGGTTTCTGACAGGCTTTTCATGCCGGGCTTTCTGACATGAAAAGTCTGTCGTAAAGCAACTGTGAGGGCAGGGGCCCCTTGCCACAGTGGCCTCCGTGGGAGTCCTGGGGGGCACCATATGTTGCCCCCCCCTGTTAATCCCAGCACTGTGTGACATGCACCTAAGAGTGCCAGCCAGGCGGTGCAGGGATTAACAAAAACACCCATTTCTCAATGGGAGCTTGTGCTACGGCCAGTTTACGGCTGCAGCACAAGCTCCCTATAGAGAAATGGGAGTGTGCAACAGCACTATGTGGGGGTCACATCCTAATAATGCGGTAGGGACTGGAGGTCAGTCGTCCCGATTCCCCAATGGTATCGGCTGACCCCAGTCCACCCAACATCGAAATAAGGGCCTAAGTATTGCAAAAAGCACACACTAAAACATATGGCAGAACCTAACCAGTATATGCCTTATTTAAGTAACTGTATTCAGGCAATGCTTATTCAGTTCTATATTTTTATTTTTATTTTTATTGCTATCGTGAATACTTTCTCAAGAACAATTTTCGCTGCTGGGCCACTCTCCTCTCTTACTCATGGAAGTATACACTAGCTATGAGCACCATTTCCCAACTCATTTTAGGATAGGTGTAGACATTCAAGCATTGCTTATCTCAGCCCACCCTCGCACAAACTGGGAGGGAAATGATCCGACTCCTCTTTGCTGAATGTCTTGCAGCCTCAGGTATCAGAGGGCTTAAGCATCAAGCGCCCAAGGTTGCCTTTGTACAGCTATGCTGCTTTCCATTACTGGAGTTGTGGCCAAACAGTGTGGCAGACGTCTGGGACAAGGGCAGGAAAGAGGTAATCCCAGAAATACCTTTGTTAGCAATTGGGGTTTCTGGTTGGCAGAGGTATGCAATCTCTCCAAGCAGGAACCACAATCCTAGTCAGGGTAGGTCACAACACAACCTAAATTATCCTGTGCTCATCCCCTGGTAGCTTGGCACAGAACAATCAGGCTTACTTTAAGAGACAATGGGGCATGGTTACAAGTCCCTATAGCCATCACAACGTCACTTTCAGTGGGGCCTCGCCTTATTTACAAGCATGGCCTAACGCTGCCATGTAAATAAGGCACACTGTATTTAGCATGAAAAGGGAGGGCAATGGGTGTTGCAGTGGGCGATGAACTGCAACACCAATTGATTTTGAGGCTGACCCTTATTTATATTGAAAATAGGGGCCAGCGTCAATAGGAGGCAGCGCCAAAATTAATACCAGGGAAAACCTGGTCTTAAACAGATGAAGCGAGGAGAAATGCTTTCTTTCTCCTCATAATGCTTGTTTCAATGTGTGTTGGCGTGTGCAGCACACATAGAAAAGGCAAATTTCCTATGATTGTTTATGTGCAGGAAGGTCCCCCTTTCTGCACATAAACAATCATTTAAAAAAAAAATTGTTGTGCAACTTCTATGTGTGCTGCATTAAGGAGCACACATAGTAGTTGCAAAACAACATTTAAAGATTGTTTATGTTCAGGAAGGGGGACCTTCCTGCACATAAACAATCTTCACCTCAACACAGACACCCTTGCACTATGGTGCAAAGGTGCTTGCGTTGGCACTAGGCAGCTAAAGTTAGCGCCAGCGCAGGGGAAAACGCAGGGCTTCACCATAATCTGATAAATATGGTGCAGTCCTGCATTTCTAAAGGGATGTAGAGTGTTGTTAACCTTCTTGGCTTAACAACACACTTCACCACTTTATTGTAAATTTGCTCCAATGTGTAAAGTATTTGTGCAACACTTCAGACAACAACACAGAGAAAACACCACAAAAAGACTCCACACCAGGTTAGAAATATAAATTATAATCTTATAACACAAAATCAAAATGACAGAAATCCTTCCACTAGGATTCGAGATATGATTTTTTAAAGATTAATGAAAAATATATCACTTAGAAGCAGGTAGTGCCTAAAGAGTTAGTTGGTCACGCTGAACCGGCACAAGTTTAGATCACTGGCTGATCCTGATGGAGCTCATACCAGATACAGGTCCCATGAAGGCCTCATATCAAAAGTACCTTGAGCCTGGTCTCAACAGCGAGATGCATCAGTGATCCCCATGCAGTTAAGGTGTTGTTCCAAATTTCTCTACGCAACTGCGATAATGTGTCAGCAATCCCACATCTCCAGTTCCAAGGATACAGGCAGGGGCCAGAGCAAGCAGATGATAAATAAATGATAATAACACAATTTTATTATTAATATTTTATTTATTGCTGTCTGAGCGATGCAATAGGTATAGGGCAGGGCCGGGCTGGGCGTGGCAGGGAGGAGGAGTAGTGTGCCCTTATGTGTGTGCCTGCCTGTTTGGCTGGTCATCCTTGGCCGGCAAAACAGACATGCACACTTATGCTTTTCCAACCCAGCTGTGTTACACAGCCGGGTCTGAGAAAAGCCATAGGCTCCAAGGCACTGTCTGCTATTACAGCGGCGTCTGCATTGGGTGTGGAGCCTGTGTCCAGAGGCTTATCCACATCCAGGCTGGAGCAACAAGGAGGCTGAGAGCTTCAGTGGGAGCTGAGCAGCAGGTAAGCATTTTTTAATTTTTATTTTATTACCCATCCCACCCCTTGTTTGCCGCCCACTCACCCTCTCCCCCACCCTAGATGGGCTGAAGCCACCACTGGATCCAGGGGGGGTGGTACCACGTGACAGGACAAACTCACAAGCAGATGAACCCACGGGTTGGAAAAGTATATCATTTATTGGAAAAGTAGGGTTTTAAATCTTTTGTATCCCTGAAACTTAGGCAATAGGAGGCAAGCCCTTTTAGCCACTTTGGGTTCAAGTGATGCAGGTCCAGTCCTTCTTACCCAGGTGGAGAGAGAGCAGCAGGCAGCTGGCAGCAGGGCAACACACGCAAGTAATGAGTTCATCAAACAACAGTTCCAGCAGAGTGACAGCCCTTAAGCAGCACAGCAGATCTTTTTCTTCCTGTCAGGTCACAGGTTATGTTAAACGTTATGTTAAATGTACTTATAAGTCATGCTTAAATACCCGAGGGTGTCTTGGTGCTGGCTACTGAGGGACAAGATGGAAAAGACTTTAAAGGAGTTGAATATCCAGGTCCTGAGAATTCAGAAGATTCGTGGAGGATTTGGTGTAGAGTGGAAGCTTTTTTTCTGGTGGTGGAGTCACCCAGGACAAAAATTTGAATTTAGGCAGAATCACTGATATGGCTGTGGAAGACCTTAGTGGGCTGTTGGGAGTTTACCAATTCAAACTGTTTTTCAGGTATGCAGATCCTGAAGTGTAATAACTTGGTAGTGCCAGACGTCCAGTACTTATACCTAGTGGTGCCTTTGCAGTTGGGGAGACTACCATGAAAGCTTTGAAGTGCATAGAGGCTCTCAAAGCCTGCTCTGGCTTCAGACACACTAGAGGGGGGAATTAATCCCTTGTATGGGGACAGGACATATCAATCAATCAATCAATCATAAAAATGTGTATAGCGCGCTACTCACCCGTAAGGGTCTCAAGACGCTGAGGGGGGGGGGGGTTGCTACTGGGGTTGAACAGCCAGGTCTTGAGTAATTTCCTGAAAGAGAGGTGATCCTGGGTCAGCCGTAGGTGAGTGGGGAGGGAGTTCCATTTCTTGGCTGCCAGGTAGGAGAAGGATCTTCCTTCGACGGTGGGTTTCCGAATTCTTGGGGCGGAGGCGAGGGCGAGGCTGGCGGATCGGAGCTGGCGGGTGGGTGTGTAGAAGGTGAGGCGGCTGTTGAGGTTCTTCGGGCCCAAGTCGTGGAGAGCCTTGTGTGCGTGGGTGAGGAGTCTGAACGTGATCCTCTTGTTGACGGGGAGCCAGTGCAGGTCTTTTAGGTGGGCGGAGATGTGGCTGCGGCGCGGGATGTCCAGGATGAGTCATGCTGAGGCGTTCTGGATGTGCTGGAGTCTTTTCTGGAGTCTGGCTGTGGTTCCCGCGTAGAGGGTGTTTCCATAGTCCAGACGGCTGGTGACGAGGGCCTGGGTGACCGTCTTCCTGGTTTTGGTGGGGATCCATCGGAAGATCTTTCGGAGCATGCGCAGGGTGTTGAAGCAGGATGATGAGACTGCGTTCACTTGCTTGGTCATCGCGAGGGAGGAGTCCAGGATGACGCCCAGGTTGCGTGCGGGGTCCGTTGGTTTGGGTGCTCTGCCCAGGGCAGGCGGCCACCAGGAGTCGTCCCAGGCGGAGGGCGATGATCCCAGGATGAGGACTTCCGTCTTGTCTGAGTTCAGTTTCAGGCGGCTGTTCTTCATCCATTCGGCGACGTCTTTCATCCCTTCGTGCAGGCTGGTTCTGGCGGTGGCGGGGTCGTTGGTGAGGGAGAGGATCAGCTGGGTGTCGTTGGCGTAGGAGATGATGTTGAGGTTGTGTTTGCGTGCGATGGCTGCGAGAGGGCTCATGTAAAAGTTGAAGAGGGTGGGGCTGAGTGATGATCCTTGTGGTACGCCGCAGATGACTTCGGTGGCCTCGGATCTGAACGGGGGGAGGCGGACTCCCTGGGTTCTTCCGGCGAGGAACGAGATGATCCACTCTAGTGCCTTCTCTTGGACTCCGATGTTGCTGAGGCCCTGCACTAGGGTGCGGTGGCAGACAGTGTCGAACGCTGCAGAGAGGTCCAGGAGGATGAGGGCCGCTGTTTCCCCGCTGTCGAGCAGGGATCTGATGTCGTCAGTGGCTGCAATGAGGGCGGTCTCGGTGCTGTGGTTGGCTCGGAAACCGGACTGCGAGGGGTCGAGGGATCCGTTCGTCTCGAGGAAGGCGGCAAGCTGTCTGTTGACGGTCTTCTCGATTACTTTGGCGGGAAAAGGGAGGAGCAAGATGGGGCGGTAGTTCTTGAGGTGTGTCAGTTCCTCCTTTCTATCCTGCTAAGGGTGGCCAATCTGCATACTGGACCACTCACACACACCTATCCATCCTTTGTGCGTGACTGTCTAGAGGGAACACTGGAAGCCAGCTGTCATCTACCCCAGAAATGTATTCAAGAGACATGTAGAAGACATCAAACGGCTAAGGTAAGTAAATGCCATCTTTCTTGAAATGTCTAAAAGATGTGATAAGGTAACCCTATTGTTATCCTATGGGAGAGATAGGTCTGCAAGTAGTGAAACACGAAATTGTGATTTTTTTCACTACCAAGACATGTAAAGTTTATAGGTACATATCCTACTTTAAATACACTGCACCCTGCCCTGTGCGTTATATAGGGCCTACCTTAGGGGTGACGTATATGTAAAAAAAGGGAAGGTTTCAGCCTGGCAGGAGGGTTTACTTGCTACGTCGAGATAGCAGTGTGGAACTGCGCACACAGGCTCTGCAGTGGTAGGCCAGCAACATAGTTAAGGGGCTACTTATGTGGGCGACACAATCAGTGCTGTAGGCCCATTTAGTTTACAAGCCCTGGGTACATGTACTGCACTTTACTAGGGACCTATAAGTAAACTAAATATGCCAGTTGGGATTGAACCACTATTAACATGTTTAGGGGAGAGAGCACAAGCAATTTAGCTCTGGTTAGCAGTACTAAGCCAGCTTAAACGAGGTCAGAAAAATAGAGGGAGGCAGGCAAAACCCTGGGGGAAGACCACCCTAAGACTGACAGGTCTAACAACCTTTGACATCGGCACATGTAGGCAGTCAGGGTAGCAAAACTGCTGACATTATTTTGTAGCATTCTAACACTTTCTAATTAATAAAAAAACAAGAGGCAGGATATTGAGGTGGGATGGTGTCCCAAATCCTACAGTAAAGAGCCTGCACATCTATAGTGAACAACTACACTGTAGACCAGGTGATTACTTTCAAAATAAAAGTAATTTGGATCATAAACGCATTCAATTTTTAACTTGCATTCATAATAAAAATATTTCAGTTCGTTAAGCAATTGACCCAAATTTCAATTCTAAACTCATATATGTTTAAGAATGCCACTTCAAAATACTTTTTTTTAATTGTATGAGACCTTGGTTGCAGAGTTACAAAAGCATTTTTTTGCATTTCCTTGCGTATTTATCTGGGTTAAATATAATGAAGACTAAATACAAAGTTTAGAATAGATGGATAATGCAAGATGACTGCACATGCCCTTGCATGACATAGTAAGGTTGTTGAGCATCTAATGTGTTTCAGCAGGTATATTAATGAAGCTATTCATCAGTTCAGACGTTATTCCACGGTAGAACAAGGAATACACAGACAAGCTTAGTTTATTATTCTCAGAGAAGTACTTACCTTCTGCTTATCTAAAATAATCTCTGATTTAGATCTTCCAATCCCTTGGCACTCATCTCAGTCTCAAAATTAACATACCATAATTAAAGGTTACTTTTAAGGGCAATATTCGGAACCACTTGTTTTTCATTTGGGATCCTGGCACAATTAGGAACACAGACCTTATTTCTCTTTGGGAAGGTGCAAGTTCATTTTACAAATTGTTGGTAGGAACTGCCTGGCTAAAATAACATATTATCCACGAGTGTTGCTGATATTAGCATCTATGCTGAACTTTCTTGTCTAGGGAACAAAAGCCAAACTCACAGAGATCTCTGGCACCAATTCAATCATGTATCTCCCGCTTGGCAGTAGAAATCTCGAAGTAATGTGCTGCACCATCTGTTTTCCTCTCCACTCTCACGCATTAATCTCTCTTCTGAAAATCATCTAGAAAATACTTGCATAGATAAAATGAGGCGAGACAAGCCATTTTAATTTAAGTCTAAAAAAATGTTTAAATCAATATATCTATAGTGTTTCATAACTTGTTATTTGGTCAAACAGCATCTACAGTTTGGATGGAGAGCACCGGGATATTGTTGAACAAAAAAATGTGGCTCTCATTACGAGTGTGCCGATGCATGGCCAATATTTGCGGTGATATTATTAAGAGGAAAATGCCTGGTATGTACTTAGACATGTGGATTTGAGTTCTGCAACCAGCACACCACAGGAAGCACCAAAATGTGCAAGTTATTCCCATAAGACGGTAAATATTGCACCCGGTAAATACACGACCATCTTGGTGTTGGCTTTTATTCGATGCAATAATTATCACTTTCGATAATGAAAATACTACAGAATACACAGCATCTTCTCTCTTTCAGGGCACCCCAGATATCCCATAACAGGTTTGAAGTGTTCAGATATAGATAACAGAATACCAAGATGACTGTTAGACCTGACATCATTGGCGTGAGTCTCCCTTCCATTTTTGACGGATTGCCTCCTCTATTTTGATATGTTTTTGCTAAATTTATGCTTTGGGCACTGTGCCACTGCTAATCAGTTCCACAGTGCAAGTGCTCCCTATGTTAAATTGATGTACTAATTGGTTATTACAAGATTGGGTTATTTGATTTATCTGTCAGCCCCTAGTACAGTGCACCATGTGTGCCCAGGGTTTGTAAATCAAATGCTGCTGGTGGGCTTGCAGCACAGGTTGTGCCACCCACAGAAGCAGCTTGTAAAGTGTGTCTCAGGCCTGCCATTGCCTGGCCTGTGTGCTGTCTAGCACTGCCATGTCAACTTGGCCAAGTGCACCCACTTGCCAGTCCCTAAACATTCCCTTTGCTTCATATTAGACACCCCTATGGTAGGCCCAAGGGCAGGGTGCATGGTAAGTATAAGGTAGGACATGCTCTGATGTGTGTAGCGTGTTCTAATACTGAATTACAACCATTTTCGTTTTCCACTATTGAAGGCTAACTGTTCTCATAGACCAGAATGGGCAGTTAGATTATTACATTCTTATAATCCTAACTAACTCAAGGAACATGGTGGATATTCTAATTTAGTATGCCTGAGCCCAGAATAATAAAGTACGTCTTTTAGTGAAGTTTATTTTAATATTCTGTGTCTGAAAATACCACTTTTAGAAAGCAGGTATTTGCTTGTCTAACCATCCAGGCCAGCCTCTGCTGGGTTGTGAATTCCTTGTCTGGGTTTGTGAGTGACAGGGCTGGGGGATTCCAGGAGACAGGCTGGGGCAGCCCAGTGGTGAATAGAGAGATCTGCATCTAGATGGGAGGGAGGCGTTGCACCTGGGACCTGAATAGGACGGGGCCTTTCCTCTACAATGCTGGCTCCACCTCCTGTGGCTTGTCTGATATCTCTGCCCTGCACTGTGAAAGGAGATGAGGAAACATGTCAACATAGTGCTCCAGAGCTGTATCTTCCCTCCCCTGTGCTGGCTGCACCTCCTGTGGGGCGGCTGATGTCTTTGCCCTGCACAGTGAAAGGAAGAAGAGAGTCATGTAAACAAAGTGCTCAGGAACTGGTTTGGACTAGGCAGAGGCCTCTCTGCCTTCAGAGAACAAAGGATTTTGGGGTATAAATATTGGGGCCCTGATCTCAAGAAAAGAGATCACTTCTGGACAAGAAACATTACTGCCAAGGAGAAGAACCAAGCGAGCTGCAGGAGTTGTACTGCCCCTCTGCCAGTGTGCTGTTTGCTGGGTTGGCCTGCAGGGGTTGCTTCAATGCCAAGGGAAAGGAGAAGGAACTTTGTGAGGACTTTCATCTACAGAATATTCTCCAAGGGCTTGAACTGTGCTTACCTCCTGCTGAAGTCTCAGGGACAAACAATTTCACCTCCAGCTCCCTCCTGAATTTTCTGGCTGGGAAATCTGACTCCAGACACTTGCGTGCCGCTGGGAGCTGGAAGTGCGATGCATCGAGAAGAAGCGTGTCGCCGCCGCAGCTGAACTCATCGCAACGCCGGAGAAGCGAGCCTTTGTCGCATCTCCCTGGAAGCGTGTGTTCATCGAAGCTGCCTGCTGTCGCATCACCAGAGAAGTGTGATGCCATCGTGAGAATCGCCATTACATCACCGGAGAAGCGTGTCGCAGGGCCTGTCACGGCTCCAAAGTACAGTCGTCGCAAGGCTGCCAGGGCGTCATTGCATCGTCACCCCATCGCCGCATCAAGGGTGCCATCTTCTCGCATCGCAACCGGATTGTCGCATCGCATCAAGGCGCCATCTTGTGCACCGCAACGGGCCCGCAGGCCGAGAATCTACGCATCACCTCCGCACCGGTAAGGCTCATGACGAGTCCCCTACTCTGCGCAAGCATTGAGTTAGGACGCAACCGTTCCCCCGGGTCACTGACCCGATCCATCTCCATTTTTGCGAGCCTTTTGTTCTTTTTGCGTTACGCATCCAGGTACTTTGTTGAGAACTTTGTCGCATATACCAACAACTTGAACTAAGAGACTTTAATCATCTTTTAAGTAATCTTAAGTGTAGTATTGTGGAGTTTTGTCGTTTGTGGTCTCGTGTTAAGTCTATATAAAGAATACTTATTTTTATAAAAAAAACCTGTGTTGTGTCCATCTGTGGTGTTTTCACTGTATTACTGTGTATATTCACAAATGCTTAACACACTGCCTCTGAGATAAGCCTGTCTGCTCGTGCCAAGCCTCCAAGGGGGTGTGCAGGGGTTATTAAGGAGTGTAATCCCCTTATCCTGACTTAGAAGTAAGGGTCCCTATTTGGACAAAGCTGAATACCACTGCCAACTAGAGACCCCCAGATCTAACAATGACCTTTGACAAGGTACCTGGTTGAAGTGCACAACAAAGTATTTGTGCATATCAATAGTGTGAATATGTCCATTTGAAGTTACCTACTTCCGTTGCTAGCCCAGAATAACATCCAGAATGATTCTCGGTAGCAACACATTTGTGAGTGGTGCCTCTAAAATCCAAAACTCATCATGTGGAAATTGCAGTTTTTTCTCTTAGATTGTGTTAGACTCGGCTGTCTCTAGTTGGCAGAGGTATACACTTCTGACAAATAGGGACCCACCTCCTCTAGTCAGGGCAAGGGGATCACACACTCAGATAACCCCTGCTCACCCCCTTGGTAGCTTGGCAAAGCAGACAGGCTTATCTCAGAGGCAGTGCGTTAAGCATTTATAACCACATACAGTAATAAAGTGAATACACTACAAATGGACACAACACAGTAGTATTATAAAAATAAGGATGTTTATATAAGGCTTAGCACAAGACCCAATAACGACAAAAATATACCACAATCCTAATAAATACTCTTGGAAGGAAAAATAATAGTTCAAGTGTAGTTTCTTCTTATCACAGTCTTTAGTAACAAAAGCGACTCTTCTTCTTTAAATTACAGTTCTTAGCAACAATGTAACCCCCACAGGAGTCACACGACGGCGAGGCAAAGTTAATCCAAAGGTTCGGCATCGACGGCGAGGAGCCCTACGTCGAGCCCAGAGTCAAAACAGACCCCCACAACACAGTACCTTGGAAAACGAAGAAACGATGATCTACAGCTTCGAGGTGTCCCGGCGTCGAGGCTTCGGCGTCGATCGGGCCTCGGAGTCGGGGCGATCTGCAGCGGCGTCGACAGATGTCAGGCAGGAGCAGCGCTCACGAGGCAAAGCAGGATACGGCGTCGTCGTCGATGTCGATGTTGATGTTGCAAGAGTGAGCAGCGCTCATGGCGTCGAGAGGGCTTGGTGTCGAGGCGATCGGTACCGGCTTCGCTACTAGCATCCATCGGGCCCGGCGTCCGGCGTCGAAGGTGCGGGACACTGGAGCTGCACTCAAGATGTCGAGCTGGATTCGGCAGCGTCCGTCGGCGTCGGGATTGCTGGATTCTTCAGAGGTGCTGGACTTTCAGGTTCCAGCAACAAGCACTTTCAGCAAATGGTCAAGTCCTTTAGCCCTGTGACTTCAACAGGAGGCTGGCACTCTTCCAGCCCTTGGAGATTTCCTTGGCAAAGCTTGAGAGTACACACTCAGTTCCTCTCTCCTGGTTCCTTGGCAAAAATAAAGAAGTGACTGCAGGATTCCCCCCAGCAAACAGCACACTGGCAGAAGGGGTAGGCATGTCCTTGGATCAGCAGGCTTCTTGTCCTTGGTTCAGGTTTCCTTGTCAGAATGGATCTAAATCTTTGGTTCAGGGGTCCTTCTCTAATACCCCTTTTCTGCTTTGATCCCTTTGTCCATGCAGGTGAATTCCCCCCCATCCTGGGTTTGTTGTGGGTGTTGCCAGGCCGATGCACCTGGCCTATTCACTGTGCAGGACAGGGTCTTCAGCCGCCCAGCAGGAGGTGGAGCCAGCATTGTCACTGGCAGGGGCAGGGCCATCAGTCGCCCGGCAGGAGGTGGAGCCAAGATTGTCCCTGGCAGGCACAGAGCCATCAGTCGCCTGGCAGGAGGTGGAGCCAGCATTGTGTCAGGCAGGGCAGGCTATCAGGAGCTTCTCTTCCCCTACTCTCAATGCAAATGCCTCACTCACCCCACACTGACTCATTCAGACCTCTGGAGCCACCCAGCTCCTGTCACACGCACACCAAACCAGCAGAGACCAGTAGACAGTCAGACAAGAAAATAGCCACTTTCTAAAAGTGCTATTTTCAAACACAGAGTCTAAAAACCATCCACCCCAACGGATGCGTTATTAAACTCTGAGTTCAGGTTACCAAACTCGACATTGTACCATGCTCCCCGAGCCCGCTAGGATTATACAGTTTAATAATCCTGGCAGCCCATCCTAACTCAAGGAGAGCAGGTAACCTTACAATGGTGAAAAACGAAGATGGCTGTAATTCACTATTAGGACATGCCACACACATCAGGGCTTGTCCTACCTTATGCTTACAATGCACCCTGCCCTTGGGCCTACCATAGGGGTGACTAACATGAAGTTAAGGGAAGGTTTAGGGACTGGCAAGTAGGTGTACTTGCGCAGCCCGCGTGACAGTACCAGACTGCACGTAGGTCTAGCAATGGCAGACCTTTAGACATATTTTACCAGGCTGCTTCTGTGGGTGGCACAACACGTGCTGCAAGCCCACTAGCAGCATTTGTATTTACAAGCCCTGGCACTCCTGGTGCACTATACATGGGACTGACAGTAAACCAAATAAGCCAAACATGGAATCCAATCAATATCAATTTCACATAGGGAGCACTTGCACTGTGTCACTGATCAGCAGTGGCACAGTGCCCAAAGCAATATTCCAGCAAAAACATCGTAAACAGAGAAGGCAAACAGAAAAAATGGAGGATAGACTCATGCTAATGATGCCAGGTCTAACAGATTGGTTTTGAGTTGTTTAAATGCAATAATGTCGGGGACGAAATAGCGTTACGCCTGTGAGGGTCATTCTGTACATTTTTCGTAGCTGGTGAGTTCAATTCACAAAAATGTTGTTGGTAATCGATGTGACTTGCTCTTTTAGTACTTATCACCTTCTAATAAAATCCAGTAGTTTGTCACCAGGAATTTTTGGATTACTCCTGGAATTCACCATTGAGCCAGAAGTACTCCAAGAGTAAGTAGCTATAAAAATTTAAATCTGATCCCACAGGTTTACTACCTCACTTGTTTGCAAAATTAAAAATTCTAGTTATTTACAGAGATTCCCAAGAGTGCTGGAGGAAACCTGTGCTATTGCAGGTGTCTATGAGTTTGCACCACAGACATTTTAAGGCATGGGCTCCAACGAGTCTTGAATAATATGATCTTGAATATTTCTTAAAGAGATTGTTTTAAATACTGTTTTCCTTTAATTTATTTTTAACGTTTGTGATGTGTGAGAGTCTATCAGAGACATTTTGTACAGAAATGGTTGGCTTATGTTTAATGCAAAAAGTGTATTTTAGATCAACAGGACCTCACAAAGGAGAAATGGGGGGAGGGAGGTGTCACAGAGATGTTTTCATTAATATTAGTGAGCTGCAGCTGTGTTACAATATTGCATGCACACGTCATTATCCCGAATCTCAGATGTAAATACATTTAGAATTTTGATGAGTGTACTTGTTCATTGTCAGTGACCTGGCCAAAGAGGGCATGAAAGAGGTGAAATTGCAACATAAATTCAAAGCTGTTTAGAACAGCCCAATATATGTTTGGTTCAGGGCCCCCTAAATCTTTAAGATGTCCCAGGTTAGTACTCCTGTAAAAAGTTTGTGAATTTTTACTTGTATTCATGTAAAGGCTTTCCTCATGTCAAGTTTACATAGGGTATATCCGGTAATGCAGGAACCTCTATCACAAGAGTGAAAAGGTGCATTTTTCTTGCTCTGTATTTTGAAGTCACAGGAAAATATTTTCCCATATGGAGAAACTGCTTCCAGTACTCTCCCACCAGTTATAGGCGCACCTCATTCTCATTCCCACCCTGGAATTATATGTACTCCTGTAAAGTAGCAAAGAACATGTAGAAACATACATAGGGGTTCTAGCTTTTCTCTATCTAAAGAGTGCAAAAAAAAGCACGTTCTCCCTGCTTGTCATTGTAAGCTATTAAAATAGAGCAGAAGAAAGAAAATGTACTTTCCGCTTGATGCTTTAAACTGCTTTAATTATGCTCAGTGACCTGACCTTTTTGTAAGGTTACATATAACCAAATACCTTTCTATAGATGTAAACATAGTAGGATAACAATCCACCACCATTAGAGACCTACTGGCCAAATAGCTAGCTGTAGGCTCTAATTCAAAGTAATAGTAATCCACTGATTTATGTGTAACAACTGTAACATATGTCTCTCACAGTTAATATGCTAGGTCTACTGCCTCTATCATTACTTTTCGTTATAAACAATCAGGCCTATATCCTTTATCATTGGCTTATCAGCATAACCTACTCAAGTCTACTGTAGTGAGACTAAGAATTCCTTTAGACAAGCATTCAGCATACAGTCATAAAAAACGAAAAGTATACAAAATGAAAGTTGGCAAAGCAAAACACTACCTTGTTATACCTGTGCGTGGTGATGCTGTGGAATGTGGAGGTTTCAGAGAGTCAGTTGGAGAATGGGCCGAGCAGCAAGAAGGCTGCTCCCGGTGGGTCTCCCCGTCATAACATCTTAATAAATCATCCTACCTAATCTACACCCTTTATAACAACATTTTGGCAATGATTTGGTGTACAAGAACCTACATATGTAAGCTGAATCAAAGACGATACCATACAGAGGGGCACCAGAGAATCGTAAAGTATGTGAAGCTTCATGAGAAGGTTCAGCAAGAGTAACTGCTGTGACTGTTGGCAACTCCATATCAATAACTTAAAAGAAGAACTGGACGGAAGAAGAAACTTTGGAAACAAGATTACAAGTAATTAAAGCAACCCTGTAGCCACACCAGTGATCTTTACAGCTCCAGCAGGGTGTGCTACTGTCAATCACATTGAAAAGAAATTGTTTGCAGCATACAGCCAGGGAGTACTTTTATGAATTACTTGTGATTGTCTGACACCAGTAGACTCATGACAGGGACTGGGATCTAATAAGGATGTGGCGTTGCCTGCAGCAAGGTGGTGTTGTGTAGCGTTTTAGGATCCAAGCGTAATTTAGCGATGTATGCCCTTATATAGGTACAATCCTTATTACCCTTATATAGGCATAGAAATCATAACCATATTTAGACATAACCCATCCAGTCCAAATACAGGCATGTCTACTTCTACTAGTTCCGAAAAGCCATAACGATTTCTTGGAAAACCCGGCTTCAGCAGTCAGGGACATACCCTTTCTTGAATATTTATTTGCCCTAGAAATCATGGCGTTTTCAAAGAGCTACCATTCCCTTGGGGTTCTTTGGTGATGTTATTATGTCCAGCTTTACGTCAAACCAGGCACCTTCCAGGTATAAATATACCTACACTTGCCATAGCAAAGACACAGTAGTTTGGAGCAGCTCGACTATCTACTTACCCGAGGCAGCTCTCTACAGCAAGTGCCAAAGGAAGCCGACCCTCCAGCTGACGCACTGACAGAGAGGCTGCCTTTCTCTTGCTGAGAATCCAGCTTCAGTGTTTCCAAGCTCCCCTTGCGGGGTGTTGGGAAATCAAGTCCAAGACAGAGATACCAGACCTCCTTCATTCAAAAACCAAGGTACGGAGCTGATTAGACCCTAAGAGAAATCTTGGATAGATTCTTGGCAAAGAAACTAAACCTATGCTACACCATACTTACTTCTTCCCTCGTACTAGACTTAGGTTAGGTACATGGGGAAGGCGTATTTTAGAAGCACCAGTTGAGTACTTTTAGCCTTTGTTATTAATGTATGTATTTATCTATGGTTTAGAAACCAAACCATACCATGCTTTTTCAGTATTATTTTATAATACTCTTCTTGCTGTACGCATTATACTTTACAGCCAGTATTACAATTGTTGCAGTTCATTTCTTTTGCATGAGAAAGAAGACTGTTCAATAAATCCTTTTATTGAAAACGCCCATCTCTCTATTTCTCTGCACCTCTGTTGAAACGAAGCATGCACGATTGACTGAGTAAAATATCTATCTATTGTTTCCACAACTCTGAAGATACGTTTTATCTTGGGGAAACAAAGTTGTCATGTTTATGCGGTTGTCAGAAACAAATCCCTTCTTGTGTATTCAAGAAAGTTTCTAGTGACCTCTGAGCTAGGTGGCACTCACAATTAAGTCTCATATATTCGATAGAGACCTAGTAGACATAAATAAGTCCTACCTCAAATCTGTAGGATATGTTATTCGAATGCGCAGAGCCTATTGGGAATATAGGAACTACACTACGTGGCGCCCTACGTTTGGTAAGGCACTAATTTAACACTAGATACTAGAGTAACCCAGTCGTGCTTTTCACAGAGACCACTTTTTTCCCATAAAATACTCTAATAGACGTCTGGAGTGGGTTAAAGGATGAAATATCAGCCATAACTGAGTAGGACGAACATCCTATGTATTAGTTTTGGTTTGTTCAACGTTGAAGGATACAGTGTTCCAAAATATTGTGCACCTTATCTTTGTTTCCTTGAAACTTGATCTGCAAACTTTCAGTCAACAAAATGACTGAAAATGAGAACGGTGAGGCTACAGCCTAACCGGGTTTAGACGTTACAGGTTTCCAACAAAACGACCCGGATGCTATAATCATCCCAGAAAATTTAAGAAAAACCGTCACTAGAAAGCTTATAACAAATGGCCTATCATCAAGAGGTGGTAGGGTAATTTTTTGTCATAGAGGCACATGAATATCGGCAGGCAGAGGTATTCTATTCATGGATTGTCTTCCCTGAAGCAAATCCAGTAACACATGTGTTCCACTTCCACAAAGTAGAGGTACCTCCAGCGGAATACACTCCTTTCGAGGATGTTGAAATTCCGTTAACATACCAAGAACATGCGCTCTGGTTTAAAGGCGCCCTATAACATCAAAATCACATTTCCAGGCTCGGTCCACTAGGTAGACCAGGAGCTACATGGCCGGTACTAGCCAGCTATACACCACATCCTGACATTGTCAGGTGCGGAACTATTAGTTCAACTAAAACAACTAATTTAAATACATAGACAATTGGTTCAATATGTCATGCGGACTCTAACAGTCCAACCTCCTATAAGGATTCCACAGCAAACCCCTCACCAGGGGAATACAAATACAATTACACCACAGACTATACAATCAGTCATTGGTAAATTGCCCCCAAAAAGGGAACAAATTCCGTTTTGGATAGCTCAGAAAATTACTCAAATCGAGGCAGTATTTCCAGATAGTACACCTCATGAGAAACACAGGATTGTAACAATCTGTTTACCAATGGGGATCGCACCATACTTGGAGGACTGCGACACTTGGGGAACAGTCTTTGCTGAAATCTACACAAAAACACATGGTGTTTCATCTATTGCAGTAATACCAGACGTCCTGAAACAGATTCAAAATGAATACAGGGCAGAGCCTGCTTTGACTCAAGGTATGAAATTACTGAAAGATTTCAAACAGGTCTCAGCTATAATATTAGCTAATATTAAAGGTAAGACAGCATCCGTGGCGATCCGCCAAAAATTAAGAGAATTTGATGTAACTGAGCAACCATATGAACTGGCCAGAATAATTTAAAAATCCTATGAAGAACTAGGCAGAGATAGTTTGGGTGGTAAACCAGTCTAACCCCAACTAACAGAAAGTCCTGAAAAGGTCTTTAGTAAAAACACTCTTGCCACTCCTAAAAAGAAGTGGGAAAATACTAAACAGTCCCTTCCTAAAGGGAAGCGTTCTCAATCCAGAGGTAGGCCTCCTCAAAAGAAACCCTCTGCAAAGAGATATAACCTCAGGAACAGGGATATTTTGAGAAAACCTGATAGATATCAAGATACTGATACACGTTCCTCGCGTACCTTTCAGACTTCCTCACAGAAATCGGAAAGAAGAGGACGGTAAGAACACAAGGTAGAACGGGGAGTTGACCCAGACAATGTTGGACAGCGCAACAGAAGTCACCATAGCTCGCAAGATCTTGAAGGATCATCTGGAGACAGTGGACTTGAATGAGTACATTCAAGTTGAAACTGCCGTCACCAGGGTTAGTGTACCCCATAAGTTATATGAAGTAACGCTCTTGATGGATGGGGACATAACTAGGAAAATAAGAGCACTCTTTTGGGAGAAGCTCTCAAAGGGTTATGACATTCTTCTAGCCGAACAAGACTGGCCACCAAAATTTGTCAGGGAGTTCCCACATGGTGAAAACATCATTATGCCAGCCTACTCGCATCATATTCCAATTCACTTAAAATACACCTATGCCAGAAAATGGGCTGTAGCCCAGGCTCCAGCATTATATAAAAATCATGTAGGATGGGATGAGGATTCTCCTCAGCAGAAAATCCAGTTAAAAACTCAACGAACTGCTCAGAGGCAGTACCCAGTGAAGCAAGAAGCTAAAAAACAGGTCAGGGAGATCTTAGATCAACCCGAATATCAAGGGGTGATTGAAACATGCACCTCATCAATGAACAATCCTTTGTTTCCTGTCTCCAAACCAGACAATACATATCGTCTAGTTTTGGACTACAGACATTTAAATTCTTGTTGCAAAACCTTTGCAATACAAAATGCACACAGTGCAGCACTAATGAATAACATTGTGCGTAAAAAATATAAAACCACATTAGATATTTCTAACGGTTTCTTCTGTCGAAACATCGCACCAGAAAGCAAGTACTTGACCGCTTTCTCAATTATGGGGACACAGCGTCACTTCTGTCATCTCCCCCAGGGTTTCAAGAATAGTCCGGGGTTATTTTCAGCTAGAGTAACAGAATTACTACAAACATATGATGATGAGGCATTATCTTATGTCGATGAAATCTATCTAACAGACGATGACTTGGATAGGCACTTGAACAGAGTGAACACCATAATACTTGGTTTCGCATCTGAAGGGTACAAATTCAACTTTAAAAAGTCAAGAATTGCCCAACTCAACGTCCCATTCTTGGGATACTAGTTATCAAGTGAAGGCAAAAGCCTGGCAGCCAACTTTTTAGAAAAGTGTGCGCTGCTCCAACCTCGAAAAAAACGCTGAAAAACTTACAGTCAATTCTAGGTTTCCTAAATTTCGGAAGAACTTACATTCTAAATTAAGCAGAAACGGTTAAACCTCTCTACGAATGAATCAAACCTGATTTCAAAACAACTAATTGGACTCAAAAACACACAGAAATTTTGCGTTCAGTGCAAACAGACATGTTATCAACATTACATTTACAGACACACGTAAACGTACGCAACCTTGTAATCAGAATAATCCCAGGTAGATGCGGATTCACGTACTTAACCTTTAATGAAGGGGAAAAAGTACCAATTGCTTACAAATCACACTTGTACACAGAAACTGAAATGAAATTCATTTCAACAGAAAAAATCCTGACAGCCGTTCAAACTGCAGTAGCAAAAAGAGAGCTCTCGCACAGGGTAAACGTATAATGGTCGTTACTCCGGTACCTGCCTTAGAGGAAGTGACAAAAGAAAGCATTCTGAATGCAAAGGCTTTACATCCGAGATGGATACAATGGGTTAACTCTCTTTCTGCAACAGATGTTGAATACGTTTTTGACCCCTACGTGAAAACTAAAGAATTTCTACAATACGAACAAGAATGTCCTCTGCCCACTGAAATTCTGCCTCTAGAACAGTACGAATGTATAATATATACAGACGGATCAGCACAGCTCGCTATTGGGGGTAAACGAGCTTATAGTGCTGCGTGTGCAATTCAGACCTATGGTCATCATCATCAAAAAACTTTATTGCGGCTATTTCAGCCATAAAAGCACACATACATTTTAACATTACAATAAAATATGATCGATAGCAGCATGAGGGATTGCAGTTACATTATATTATTATTGGCTCAAAACAGTTTGCACAGGGATCAGAATAGGATAACAAGGGGATCAATTGTAATAATTTGGAGTTGATAAAAAATAATTTAAAGTTAAGATCATATAAAACTTTTAAAAATTAGCAAACATTGTTAAAAAGGCATCCCAAAAAAAACCGAACTCTAGTGGCTAAATAACTTTTTTTAACAAAAACATGCTTTTGAGCCACATGGCAAAGAGAAATTTTGAGCACGCCACAACATGAACTAATGCAGTATCAGATTTTAGGATCCCTAAACAGTCTTGATAATTTTTAATGCCCATGTTTCTACACAGTTGGATGATCCATTTTGCCCTAGTCCGCTTATATGCTGAACAGAATAGTATTACATGGGTCACTGTTTCCTCCTCCACCATGCATCCTGGGCAAAAAGACCGTATACCCCCAGCCCACTTATTACTTACTGCATAGAGCAGGAGTGTCCCATATCTGAATTGGAGATACCCCTTCCTAGCTAGAGGCGGCTGGATCTGATCTAAAACCTGCTCAAATTGGTACAGTGACTTAAAGTCAAGGAACCCGTACGTTAAACTGGTAGTCACTACTCCCTGAATTAGGCTGGAGAGTTTATGGGCTTTCCCAGCTATTGCTAGTTGACTTTTGGAGGTAGCTAAACATGATTCCTCCGGGGTGGTCCATAGGTCCTCCCTACCCATTGCACTAAAGGAATCCCTGACCAACGAGAGCCAGGGTATACGGCCTACAGCCCTCAATAGTTACAGTACCACTTTCAATTCATCCCTATAGTGTCTCAGCTCGGGTGTCTCCACACCCGCCGCCAATATAACAGCGGTCTTGCCGAAATTAGGTCCTCTATTGGGAGAATATCCAGATCCATTCATAGGGGCACAAGTGGCGTTCTTACTGGGCGAGCTTAAATATTTGTAATAAGCTTGTTTTTTAGTAAGTGATAGGGCATTAGGAGATCAATGTCCCCACAACTCTGCCCCGTAAAGGGCAGCAGACCTAGCTTGAACTTTATAGATCTCAAGCAACGGGCTTATGGTCTTTGCCACACAAGACCTGTGAACTTTCGTTAGTCCCCCTATTGCCTGGGACAATTTCAGATTGGCCTTCCCAATTTGGGGGCCCCATCCCATCTTATCGTTTAATGATAGGCCCAGGTAATCAAATAATTTGACTTGCTCTAATGGTCTATCATCCATCAAAGGATGTGGGCAGTTAGTGGTAGTGGCATTAAATACCATATTTTTGGTTTTATTAATGTTAACTACCAATTTTCTCTTTTTGCAGAACTGGGCAAACTCAATCAGCCCCCTCTGCATCCCCATTGATGACTTTGAGAGGAGCAGGGTGTCGTCCGCGAACATTAGCGTGGGAAATTTAGATGACGATATTCTTGGAGAGTCCAGATCCTTAGCGGCAAGCAGGTCATCAATTAGACCATTTAAAAATAAAGAAAAGAGGGTCGGGGCTAATACACAGCCTTGCCTGACCCCCTTTCCAACGGGTAAAGGTGCTGTTAATAGGCCATTCTTACCGTACCTTACCCTGGCGTATGTATTCTCATGGAAGCGTTTAAGTTGTTGACAGAGATATGGCAGAGCTCCCATGTCCAGCAGGATATTCCACATCTGGTCACGGTCCACCATGTCAAACGCCAACTTCAGGTCCACAAATGTAAGATACAAGGTCCCCCCTTCCAAAACTACGTTCTTCCAGTAAATTAACTGGAGCCTGAACAATTGGTCTATAGTCGAGATTTTAGATATAAATCCTGCTTGCTATGGAGTTAATATATCTCGGTCTTCAATCCACTCCTGTAATCTGCCCAACAATATCCTTCCATAGATTTTCTGCGTGACATCGATAAGGCTGATTAGCCTGTAATTCGCAGGCTCAATCGGTGACCCTTTTTTAAAAATGGGGACAATTCCTGCCCCTGCCCATGTCGACGTTACAGGGAGGACGTGGAGTATTTCGTTAAAAAGCAATAGTAAATATGGTGCCCATACTGTCTGTTCATTTTTGAACAAATCCCCTGGGATCCTGTCCAAACCAGGTGCCCTGTTAGGCTGCAGCTTTGCCAGAGCTGATAATACCTCACCCATTGTAAATGGAGGTATTTCCTGCTTCACTTCTATATTAAAATGATATTGGGATGCATTGCTATCATTCGTGGTAGGGCATGGCCCAGAATACAATTCTTTAGAATATAGATGCCAAGATTGTTCATCAATGTTTTCCGGAGTGGACCAGATTCCAAAAAGATCTGCTATCTTTGGTATCTAGAGCAGTCTTCATGGCCTGCCATCTTTCTTCCTCCCAATCTAATTTAGCTTGTTTGGTTATTCTCCTAAAATCAGCCCTTGCTTCCCTAATGCAATCCTTATTGTTCCCCTTTAGTGCAACCAGCAGAGCCTTTTTTGCTGCCCTGCAATCCCGACCATACCAGGAATTTTTATCAGTACCGGATTTCTGTTTTTGTGAAGTGCTGTTAAAAAAGAATTCTCCTAAAATCTGGACCATTTCCAGATGTATTTCCCCAAATTTACTATTGGGACCTAAATTCAGACTATTCTCCATAGTTCCACTAGCCTTCTCCAATAGTGGAATAATGCTTGTATAAAGCTTGGACAACATTTTTGGGGACTGATTAATTTTTGCCCACCTAATCTGTCTCCCTCCTTGGGCAACTTCCAAATTGCTGCATTGCACGGGCTCTCCGTGGATACCCACTCCCGCCAGCTGGAAGTCCAGATTCATAATTAGTGGGTTGTGATCGCTTTCGGGGCATAGATTAACTCTGAAATCAACCACATTATGCCAGTACTCCAGACTGAGTAGAAGGTGGGTTAACCCGGGCTATCTCCAATAAACCGCCCATTACATGCCCTTAAAGAGTAAGTCAGAGTTAAGGTTGTTAGCCGCAAGACTAGGGGTGTCCAGCCCCTAGTCCAGGGGTTCCCAAACTGTGCGCCGCGGCACCCCAGTGCGCCGTTGAGAGTAGCCAGGGGCGCCGCGGCACGATGTGTGAAAGATAGCCTGTGGCTGAATTAAGGAAAGGATGCTCGCAAATGACTGGTCTGCTTGAAGGCAGCAAGTCAATCTTATTTAACACCCAGCCACCTGCGGCGCAGGGGGTGTTACAAATGCCACCTGTGTAATCTGTAATCACTTTGACCCAAGAGCGCAACAACGCGTTTACGAGGTGCTTTCAAGGAGCCTCCATTTATGCACAGCAGACTGTCCAGCATTATTGCTGCCCGTGTTTTGCGGCGCCTCTGCGGACCCTGCACAATCTACACAGGTTGGTTGCACATTAGAATAAAAACTAAGGGGACCTGGAAAGCTTGTGATCGGCCAAGCCCCTGTAATTATGGTGGCTGCTGTTCCCACTCTTTGTTTATGTCCGCGCCAGAATTTAAAATACAGAAATTCCAGTGGGCAAACTCACTGCAGCTGTGGAAATCGGCCGCATTGCACCTGGATTAGTTTTCCAGCCCCAGTCTGACCCTCAGCCAAGGCCAGGCACGAAGCATGTCATTATTATTATTATAATAAATAACGTAACCCCGTTTCCTTCAGCCTCAGTGAAAGCAGTTCCCCCTTCTTCCCTCTGGATATTTCTCCCTGTTAGAAACAAGAGTAAGGCCTCCCAAATAAAATTAGTATTTCAAACCTGATCTACGATCTAAGTATAATTTTGTTACAACAAATATCTAGATGGGCCCTTATTTACAGGAAAAAAGAATATATGGGATTTGCTTTATTTAGAATTCTTTCTTCGATTTATATTCACGCTTAAAGACTGATGGTACTGTTAATAATGGCTGTCACTTCGGATTTTTAGCTATTAATTAGCCCTGCAAAGCACAAGGAAATGCTGAAGAATTTTGTAAAATTTAAATGATGAGAAACACACTGCTCATAAAAAGCGCAGAGAAAAACATTTCCTTAATAAGGATCAGAGATTGATTTTAGATGCTCAACTCAAACTTTTCCTTGAGCAAGGGGATTCCATAGAGTCCCCGATAGTGAGCGAAGGTGGGGTTAACAGAAGGAGTATGTCTCACACAAAACAGAATATACTAATTTAAGAAAAGATGTAGTAAGTAGCTGTTTGAATTGGAAGGAGCCCTGGCATGGAGCGATTTTAATTTCACCTGAATACTTTCTCCTTCTGTTACCCCTTTTTTTGAAACACAAAAGAAATAAAAAAAAAGTACTTCACACAGAACATGGGAATGCCCTCCAACTTCAGGATAGACTGAGTCAGAATCTTTTTACGTGGCAAACAGAGGGTAATGCATCAAAGCCACCTATAGAGCCAGGAAAATATAAATGTGATAAATTGCAGATTGAAGATGAAATGCAAAATGTTGGTAAAGTAGACAGCTTGACGTAATTACAAGAGAGGACCCGTTTTTTACACTACAGACAGAGCAAATGACCAAAGTGCAAGATGAAGTGGGACATACCTGGTAGAAGATACATATCTTCAAAAAATCTTGGTGTTTCATAAACCTCTTTCCTTATCAAACCACTCCTACTGTGTGTGTTTAGGTAGCGCTACACTAAACAAGATTGAGAAAATGTCATGATCAACTTGTGATACACGTGCCAGAGAGCAGAGTCTGCAGTCACCTGACTGTTCCAGTTCTGGATGCACAGAGTCTGCAGTTTCTGACTGCTCTAGTTCTGGATGCACAGAGTCTGCATTCCCTGACTGTTCTAGTTCAATGACCAGAGTCTGCAGTTCCTGACTGCTCTAGTTCAGTGACCAGTGTCTGCAGTCACCTGACTGCTCTAGTTCTGTGACCAGAGTCTACACTCACTTGACTGACCCAGCTCTTATGTCTGGACTCTTCATTATGTGTGGTTAAAAAAGCTTGTCAAGTCATGGAAACATATTTGGCAAATTAATATTGTATCGTTCCTCACTTATCCAATTAAAGTTTTTATTAAACAACTTATCTTTTTATTTTGTTACAAATATGATTGTAATACCTTCATCGGCTTCATCCCACTTAATTTCAGGGAGAAAATTGGAAGTATTACCAAGGTCAGGCATGCATCCTACCACCGGTAAAAAAAAAAGTGACATGATGGGGAGCCACGGCCAACTGCCAATTAGGTCAAGGGAGCCACAGGCCGAAAAAGTTTGGGAACCACTGCCCTAGTCGAATAGATATTAGGAGGAGGAATTGACCAAGCTATGTCCTCATCACTACTTATGACTTGCGCCATACCATTGAGGGGCTCGTAGTGACAATTAAAGTGCCCACGGATTATTAGATGAGTACCCCCTCAAGTGTACCGAGAAAGTTTGCCAAGGAGTCTATGGTAGGGGAGGTGGCACCGTACTGTACTGGCCTGGAGTAGACATTGATAACCGCTAGTCTAGGGAGGTTGCTGTGTGACAGAAGGATGCACGCGATATTTGGAGAATGCGTATCGACACGCCTTATCTTGCATCCCAGATGGGTACTGATGGAGCGAGATAGAAAACAAAATTTTGTTTAAACTCGCAAAGTCACATTTCCATAACATGAATAATAATATTAATGATTTGTGATATGTTATGCTAATACAACTTAGATTAAACTTTACACGTGGGGGGACTAACATGTGTGCTCATAAACGTGCATAAATGTTGCATCTTTTTGTTCGTGCAAAATAATAAAATAATTTATTGTTTTCGTTTTTGTCATTACTAATTGCTGCAAACTTAAAAGAAGCATGTGCTTGTTTTGCTTTTCCTTGTCTGTGTGATGTCATTTCTACTATTCTAGGTGCATATGGGTCTCTTGGAAAAACGGAGACTGGTAGATATAAACGCTGCTTTATTTGTTTGCAATGGCTAGGTAACATTTTGATTAATCGGGTGGGTTAATTAATTAGTAAACCATGGGGTGGATACAGAATCTACTTTATTTCTTACATTAATACTTTTCTTGTGTTTGTTTTATACTAGAAAACATAAGTTGCCTGCTTTTGGGCCTAGTCATTTGAACCGCAGAAAAAGAGCTGACATATAATTCTGCAGAAAGTCACGAGACGCCCATTCTGAATTAAAACGTTTATTGAAGCTGCATTCACAAAGCAAAAACTGATGAGCTGACATCATTCTGTCGGACATGGCCAAGGTCGAAAGTGAACATTTTGTCAGTCCTTAACTTGGCATCCGCGGAAGTTGTATTGAAAGTCTATGGACGCTGCGAGAATGACTTAATACATTTGTTGCAATCTCAGGAAGCTTCTGGCTTCACGTGGAAGAGACAATGGTCTTTATGAGACATGATTTAATGGAACTTTTTGAGAAACGGGTGACATGTCACTTGTCACTCTCAGCCAATGGGACGTCGAGGATTTCTGAAAACTTTCCTTTGCTAGTTTAGTTAGCGTAGAAAGGTATAAAAAGTCATACCCTTAGGGTTGGGCTGGCTGCTGCTTTCTGACTTTCCGATGAGGGTGATGTGCTACTGGACTTTGCGTGGAGCACGTAAGAATCCTCAAAGAACTTTACTTTAATTTCTATCTATTTAGCTTAGTTAGGGAATTAGGTTTTAGAAATGCTAAACTTTATATATTTTCTTTAAAATTGTTTCATTTGCTTAAATAGTAATTTTCTCATATTTCATTATAATCATGCTTGCATTATTGCTAATAAATTTCATTCATAAAACTTTCAACTTATATACCATAATTTAGTAAATAAAATCTTACTTTTGACAAACAAGCTGGTCTTGGTTATTCAGAAGTGTAGGTTACTATTAGCTAGATCACGTCGCCTATGGTGGTCGTTTAAATGGTTGAGTTTTATTCTAATGACAATATTCTTTCTGCAAATGTATAAATATGTATATAGTTTGTAGATAATGTGTATATAGATTTATTCTGACCACCTGATTCAGTAGGCCCAAAATATATCAGGTTTATAAATGGGTCCATATTTAGTTTAGAATTTTGTTTATAGGTTATGAAGTTGGGTAGCGTTGTTTATGATATATTTTCTATAGCCCGCTGGATCAATTCTCTGGTAGCAGAGGATGGTTGCTAAGGGGTAACCAAAGTAATATGTTGGTTGCTAAGGGTTGCGTTATGGTATGGAAATAGGATCGATGTTTTAACACTTGTTGAGTTCGTTTTTCGTGCTATCTGTAAGCTATACCGGTATAGATTGTGTGGCGAGAAATTAGTCACGCAAGCCATCTGTTCTGTTTGTAGTGATATCGCCGAGTATCACAAGAGGTATCGCCGTGTACCATAGTGTTGTCGCCGAGCAGCACAGTTTTAGGGCTAGGTCTGAATCTTGTATAGTGAGGGTTTTCTAAGAAATCAAAGCAGCATGAGAATAGGGACAAAGCGCCTTCCATAAAACTCACTGTGATGAGAGTATTAGTTATATCCGAGCTTGAGTGAAGGGTAAAATTAACGTCGGTGCATGATTATCTATAAACAGGTTAGAGTCCTGTACGGGTACATGTTTCATATCTATAAACAGGTGAGAGCCCTGTACGGATAACGTCGTTATTTTGCTAACGGTGCATGATTTCTATAAACAGGTGAGAGTCCTGTACGGATTTCATGTGTGTTTGAAATTAGGGAATTTTCCGTGTAAAAGTGCGAGTTTGAATTGTATTTTATGTTCAAGTGGAACTCTTAGAACTTTCACTTCGCGGTGGGTTCAGAGCAAAGCGAGTTCATAATTATACGTGTTAGAAGGGTGGGGTAAGGTTACTCTACTGACAATTGAATATTATCCTTAGTGTGAATAGCGCCGCCTATTCCGAAGTGTGGATACTTGAATGTATGTAAACTATCCTAAATAGTGAAAGGAACAGATGTTGTCTTTATAGTCATTGTTAAGAATTAATTTACACTGAAAAGTGTCCTTAAAATGGCGCTGTGAAAAGATTTTGTGAAGGAGGGGTAAACGCCAGGAGTGAGAAGCGAGAAACCGCAGCTGCTGTGTACGTCACAGAGCCGCGCTGGGATTGGGTGACCTACGTCACAAGCTGTATTCTGATTGGCTCTTAAGTCTCTGACGGCCTGTGAGCTGATTGGTCGTTCGAAAAAACTCTAAATTTATTGGTTGAGCAGAAAAGTGACGTAGCTCAACTGTCATTGGTTTGTTGGTGTGTTTCGCGCACGGATTGGTTGTTTTGCGGAACATCCCGGAAATATTTTACGAACGATTTTGTGAATTAAATTTAACTTTTAAAAATGAGTTATCATTTTAAACATGTTGAGAAAAAGACAACATTATTTCAGAAATTCAAGAATTTATTTTCACCTGACAAGAAAATCGAAACGCGAGGTGGTAAACTACTTCATAAGTATAAAACACCTGCAGCGTACATGGAAGGTGAATACGGATATCATACTGTCTTATGGTTCGACAGTTGGAAACGCTATACTAAAAACGACGGTGTTTTAGCTTGGCCTGATGATGGTTCATTTAATGTAAGAGTTTTAAGAAACTTACGAGAGAAAATGAATGCTCTTGTTCCAAAACCGAGACCAACTCAATTTGAAGCTTTAGTTGAGTGGGAAGACGAGATGTATCAGTTACAAAGAGAAGCTAGTGGAATTAAAAGACCTTCTAAAAATCCATCTTGGAAAAGAGAAACTCATGAAGATAGATTGCGAATGTGGAGACAGGGAAACATGAGTGAAGGATTGTATTTAATTCATGAAATGGTAATGGGTTCTCCTACAGGGAAATCTATGGAAAGTGAATCTGAGGATGCAGTTATGGAAGAAATATATACAACTACTAGAAAGAATCAGCCTAATCAGCCTTTGAGACCTCCTAGATCATGGTCTACTCCGGTGGTTTCTACTGAAACTTCACCGAGTGCACCTCCAATTAGTGAAGCTCCTAAACTTTATCCAAATAATTGTGAAATCACTGAAACTCCTAGAAGATCAGAATTTGAGAATGCTCGAAATGAAGGTAGACATTTTACGATGACTCCAAGAGCAAGGGAACCTCCAAAAGATTATGCAAGAGAGGCAAGAAATGTTGAAGATGTTGATTATAATGAATATTTAAGATCTAAAGAAGAATTAATTAAAAGAATGACAAAAGGCATGGAAGCTGTCACTGTTCCAGTAACAATTGGTCCTGTTCAGCCTGTATTTGATCAAAAGGATACAAACAAAAATGGATTAACTATTCCTTTAAATACAGAAATTCAAAAGGCTGCTGAAAAATTTTATTCAGATTTAACGGAATTAAACACTTCTAAATCAAGAATGCCTGATTTAACTTTTAATGAGGATTTATCTCCAAAAACACCAATGGGTGCTATGTCAGATATAGGGAGTCCTGAAGTCAGGGTAACCACACCAAAACTTGATGTGGCCAAATTAAAAGCGAATATCGAAGAATTAATAATTGGAACAATTGGCCCAGATAGTTTAAATTACTATCGGGATGATGAACTACTATTCATTTGCAAAAGCATTCAGTGGAAAACGAAAAATAAATATGATCAATTAGAGGATCTAGCTGCAGAACTTGAAATCGATGTGAGTAAACAAAAGAATTTTGCAAAGCATTACAGATTAGATTTTTCAGAAAGTGACATTGAGAGTTTGAACTCAATGGGAAGAATAGTTCACATTAAAGATTTGATTGTCTATATCAAAAAGCTAGGAGAACTGAATAAATGGAGAGTAAAATGGACGAAAAAGAAGGAAGATGAAAGATTGGAAAAATTGTCAAAACAATTTCCAATGAGAGAAGTAGCAGGAGGAGGATATGTTCATGTCCCTTGGTCGAGACAGGACATTCTGTTATTTACAAATGACTTTCCAAAATTGAGGGAAAAACCAGTCGAGTGGTACAGGCAAGTTGATAGATTTATCAAAGTGTCAAAAGTTCTGTGGATTGATTTAGATGGATTTTTTGACATTGTAGTTCCATCTGATCTTTGGACAGAATGCAAAATATCGATTAGTTGGCCAAAAACAGAACCTGAGCGAATTAAAGAAACAGGTGCCCCAAATCCACTTGTAATGGATTTCTATGAAAAAGTAATTGTTTGGATGAAAAACAAAATTCCACCCAAAGAAGTCGATTGGGTTAAAATAGAAAGAACAGAACAGGAAACAAAAGAATCAGTTCATTCTTTTTATGAAAGACTACTGTTAATCTTTAAACAATACAGTGGTTATGAAAAATTAGATGAAAAAGACATGAGCCATTTTGTCTATAGATTTGTTTATGGACTAAAACCTGAAATTGGAGAAATGATCAGAACTAGTATTGTAGGATGGCAATCACTATCTGTAGATGATATTCTAAGAAAGGCAAAATATTGTAGCGATGAAATAGAAGTAAAACAGAAGAAGCTGAAGGAGAAAGCCATGTGGGCTCAGGTAAAGGTAGCTGAGCAACAGATTGCCAGCATGGGAAATAAGAACACTAATTTTGTTCAAACTGGAAATACAAACCAGATACAAGGAAAGTTTAAAGGTAATAATTTCCCAAAGAAATTTAGCCCAAAGATAGAAGAGCTGAAACAAAGATTACCTTGTTTTAATTGTGGCGAAATTGGACATTGGAGGGACGAGTGTCCTCATCCTCCTAAAAACTTAAAGAATCCCTTATTGAATCCACAGATGCAAAATGGTGTTGACCTGCAGCAACAGCTACAGATGCAACAGGGGTTAAACGAATTTAATATTCAGCGACAGTTACAACAACAGCAACAACAACAGGTGAATAATCGTCAAGACCAATTGCCACAACCACCTTTTCCGAATTGTGGGGGAGTTCAAAAATATAATCCAAACGTGGGATTTCAGGGAAGTGAACAGGTAATAAAACCACAAAAACAGCAAAAGCAGCAAAGGGTTCAAATGCAAAATGCTTCACAACAATTTTTATTAGCAGAAAGTCAAAACAGTGATTCTGATGATTATTGCTGACGGTGCCCGAGAGAGGAGGAAGAGTGTGTTGTTGGAGCCACTCTTGAGGTTGACCAGTCTGGTCCTTATGTAAACGGGAAAGTTAATGATGTAGACATCACTTTTCTAGTGGACACTGGTGCTACCCGTTCTACTGTTAGATCAGTGGAAATTGAAAACCTACCTCTCTCTGGGGATACCATCCAAGTTGTCGGAGTAAGTAATCAGCAAATTAAAACAGACTTAACTGATCCAGTACCAGTTGAAATTGGAAATTACAGAGACAAACACAGATTTGTGGTTTGTAATAGTAGTCCAGTAAATCTATTAGGCAGAGACATCCTATGTAAAATGAATTGCAGAATATATTGTTCTCCTGATGGAGTTGAGTTACAAACAATGGAGGAAGATGGTTTATACAGAATGACAATGATGATGATGGAAGCAGAAGAAACAAAATTGTTTCCTGCATTTGAAGAAAAGGATTTACCTGAAGAGCTAAAAGAAACAGTGAAATCTGAAATATGGGATTTTACTGGGAATGAGATGGGTCTAATGAAAAACGTAGATCCTGTAAAAATTGCATTGAAACAGGGAATAGAATTTCCAAACACTCCACAATATAAAATGAAAACAGAAACAATTGAAGGTATTACACCTATAATTGAAAAATTAATCAAGCAAGGTGTATTAAAGGAAATGAAGAGTAGCTCTTGTAATTCACCAATTATGGGAGTTAAAAAGTCTAACGGAACATTTAGGATCGTACAAGATTTGAGAAAGGTTAATCAAATTGTCGTTCCATGTTGTCCTGTGGTTCCAAATCCAGCAGTAATTCTATTTCAGATTCCACATGATGCTGAATGGTATACAGTCATTGACCTTTGCAATGCATTCTTTACTGTTCCCTTACATCCAGACAGTTATGAAATCTTTGCTTTCAGATTCCAAGGTAAGACCCTTGGATGGACAAGAATCCCTCAGGGCTATACAGAAAGTCCTTCAATCTTTAACGAACTGTTAAAAAGATCATTAGAAGATTTAGACTTACCAGGTAGGTCTACGTTGGTGCAGTATATTGATGATTTGTTAATAGCTGCAAAGACAAGAGAAAATTGTGTAACAGACACAATAATTCTGTTAAATCGCCTTGCAGAAGAAGGACATAAAGTGTCCCCAGCAAAACTACAGTTTTGCAAACAAGAAGTAAAATATCTTGGTCACAGAATTGCAAAAGGAAAAAGACAAGTAACAATAGAGAGAATAAAAATGATTCAAGCAATGTTACCGCCAAGAACACAAAGACAGGTCAGAATGTTCTTGGGAATGGTAGGTTACTGTCGACAATGGATAAGTGGATTTTCAGTAATTGCAAAACCACTACAAAGATTGACAAAGTCAGATGTAAAAGATCCAATTATTCTCAATGATGCTGAGATGGAATCTTTTGAGAACCTGAAAAAGAGCTTATGCCAAGCTCCTGCTTTAGGTATGCCAAATTATGAGAAAGATTTTGAACTGTATTGCAGTGAGAGAGAAGGATGTGCATTATCTGTATTAATACAGAGACATGGAAATTTAAAGAAACCTATTGCATACTTCTCTGCAGTTCTTGATCCAATTGCAAAAGCATTACCAGGTTGTTTGAAAGCAGTTGCAGCTACAAGTATCAGCCTCGAACAAAGTGAAGGAATCATTATGGGATTTCCTGTAAAAGTTTTTGTGCCTCATTCAGTTGAAATATTACTGACAAGAGGTAAGACTCAACATTTAACAAGTAGCAGATTGACAAAGTATGAGAAAATCATACTGGGAGCAGATAATGTTTCGATTTCAAGATGTTTGAATCTGAATCCTTCTACATTACTGCCTGATTCTGAAATTGTTGATGACATTGAAACTGAACATGAATGTTTAGATGTCATGGAATTCTGCACTAAACCAAGAAAAGACATCAAAGACAGACCTTTGTCTGAATCGGATTTTGTCTACTTTGTAGATGGCTCATGCTTAAGATCCGAAGGAGGTGTCTTGAAAGCTTCATACTCAGTTTGTACAGTTGTAGATGTTGAAGAAGCATCATGTCTTGAAGGAGTTCGTTCAGCACAAGTGGCTGAATTGATTGCTTTAATTCGTGCATGTGAAATATCAAAGGGTATAAGAGTTACCATCATTACTGATAGTCAGTATGGGTACGGAGTTGTACATGATTATGGACAACTCTGGTCACAGAGAGGATACATGACATCAACAGGATCACCAATTAAAAATGCAGTTTTCATTAGAAGATTAATTGAAGCAATACAATTGCCAAAAGAAATTGCCATTGTCAAATGTGCAGCACATACTAGAGGAACTGATTATATTTCCAAGGGAAATGCCTTCGCAGACGAAACAGCAAAGTACTGCGCAAGGAAAAATTATTCATACAATCGGGAGAGGAGTAAAGAAACTGATTCAAATTCATTAATGCTAACAACTGTTGTAGAAACATGGCATGAGATTAGAGATTTACAAAACGAAGCAGAAGATGATGAAAAAGACCTATGGTTAAGATCAGATTGTAGACCACGTGAAGAAGATGGAGTGTGGGTTTACAAAGATGGCAGAGTAGTCTTACCAAATTGCTTGATTGCTGACATGGTCAGATTATATCATGGTCCAGCACATCTAGGAAGAGATTCTATGGTCAGACTTTTTAGAGAAACATGGTTCAATACCAAATTTAGAACCATTGCTGAATCTTTTTGTCAAAGGTGTTTGTCATGCCAACAAATGAATCCAAACAGAAAATCAGTGGTGGGGACAGGAATAATTGGTCGAGAGGGTGGTCCCTTTACCAGGTTACAAATGGATTTCATTGAAATGCCTTTACACAACTGTTTGAAATATGTGCTTGTAATTGTATGCTTATTCTCAAGATGGGTAGAGGCTTTCCCTACACGACATTGTGATTCAATTACAGTAGCAAAACTATTGCTCAGAGAAATCATCCCAAGGTACGGTTTTCCAGTCACTATTGAGAGTGATGGAGGAAGCCATTTTGATAACAAACTGATGAAGTTAATTTGTGAAGCTTTGAGCATTGAGCAGAAAATACACTGTGCATACAGACCAGAGGCATCAGGTGTAGTTGAACAAATAAATGGAACAATCAAAAACAGAATTGGAAAAATGTGTCTTGAGACAGGTATTAAGTGGACAGATGCTCTTCCACTTGTTTTGATGTCATTAAGAAGTACACCAGATAAAAAGACAGGTTTGAGTCCTCATGAAATTTTAATGGGAAGAGTTATGAGGCAAGCTTTTGTACCTGTAGGTAAACTGTTGAGCATAAATGACAGTGCCATTTTGGATTACTGTAAAAGGTTATCTGATATGGTAACTTCTGTGTCTAATCAGGTGGGAACTGAAGCTCAATCAAATGAAAAGGTTTTGACTCATGATCTGAGACCTGGCGATTGGGTCAGAACGAAAGTACATCGGAGAAGGAATTGTCTAGCTCCTAGATGGCAGAAACCTAGGCAGATAATCTTGATCACTACTAATGCTGTAAAGTGCAGAGGATTGAAACGTTGGATACATCCTAGTCATACTATTCCAGTACCAACTCCTGAGAGTTCTGATATTGAAAGTGATACCACAGATGATTCTGATTCTGAAGCAGAAGACAGAACAGAAGGTGAAGTAATTCCAGATTCTGAAGATCGACAAGAAAGTCGACATCTGGAAACTGTGCCAGTAAATGGAAATCTGACAAGAAAAGACTTAGAAATAATTGAAATAGATTCTGAAGGTGAAGAGAATCTGTTAAAAGGAAAGATAACTGAGGATTCGGTTGTCTCTTTTGAAGACAAAGAAGCTGAACAAAAAGAAGTTTCAGACCAGGAGAGTATCGAAAGGCAGAGAACAAACTCTGAAGTAAGGAACAAAAATCCGAAATCTGGGAAGTTAGAGGTAATTGAGGAAGAGGAGGAGAACGAATTACCAAGTACCAGTGATGGAAGACAAAGTGAAGTTCCTGAAGGAGTGAAATTGCCGAATAGAGAAGTTCCTGAGTCAATTGAAATTTCAGACTACGAAACTGAAGAAAGTGACGTGGAAGGTGGAAGTGAAAACGGAAAGAAAAGGACTTGGAAGTCAGAATCAAATAATTCTGAACCAAAGAAGAAGTACGTGAGAAAAACAGACTACTGGCCAGGTGGAAGATTGAGAGTCAGATTGATCAAAAAGCCAATAGAACAAGTAGAGGAAATAAGTAGTCAAAAGAGTCCAGGAAAAGAAGTTGGAGTTGGAAGAAAAATTGAAGTGATATCGAGAAAAGGGAAGAGAATAATAAGACCAAACCAGAAATACAAGTCTCCTGAGTGGACTTACTTAGTAATTCCACCTGTTATTGACATATATGATAGTAGTGAAGAAGAAAACGAAATACAAGAAATTAGTGACAATGATTGAAGTACAGAATTATTAAATTGGCAAAAGGCTGAAGAAAATTTGTTAGTTGACACAAGGTCGAAGAAAAACTGTTTAGTTGAAGAAAACTTATGTATGACATAAGGTCGAAGAAATCTTGTTTAGGGTTATAAAAGAAAAATATATTTTAAAAGGGGGGTGTATATAAATTTTAAAATTTATTTTTATTTTTGAGGCTAAAACTAACCTAAAAATGCCTTATGTTAAGGAGAGCACTTCAAAGTGTTCTGTTTTTAAAAGATGCTGTAAGATGACTCTGGTATGTCTGCTCATTTTAGTTCTGCTCTGGTTGGTACTAGCTGTGATTATCCCTTTAGAAATGAATAGAGAATTACACAAAGTTAACATAACAAGCAAAGCTCTGGTTAGCCAAACTAAACATAGTACATCTGCAAAAGTTATTGATCATCAGCCTAACATTCATCAAGATAAATCAATAGGTGATTTTTCAAGTAATACATTCACAAAGCTATTGAGTGAATATGTAAAGGTAATGGATGCAAAAGACTGCTATGTCTGTGTTAAGTTACCTGCTTCTGTTTCTGAGGGAGTAACATATAATATGCTTCCTCTCACTTATGCTGTAACATGTAGTGTATTAACTAGTTTATTTTATCAAACTGGTCGTTTAGAATATTACTATTCAAATTATGATGAAATTTTTGCTAATGTTAAGATAGATAATGCTTTAAATAAGCATAAGAAAGCAAAACAAATGAGAGAATATTTCCTTGTTACTAACGAACTCACTTACGAGTATGCTTACAAGAATAATCTAACATGTAAATTAAGTGCTGAAGGAAAGAAATTTTTGAATATGGTTGAGGAGAGAAGAGCAATTTATAAGAGAAATGAATTAGTCAAGCAGACTAAGTCAGCCTTCTGGCAAAAAGAGGATGAGAAATTAAATGGCAAAATGCTTGAAAATATTGCAATTCACATAGACAAACCAGTTAGTGGAAAACTTTGCATTAGAAGAGATAATACACTTTTTGATAATTATTTTGTAGGTGCAAGTAACTGTGAAGATACTTATCAGATTATGGGAGGTTGGGGATTTAAAGGTGGGAAAGATCCTATCTTTCCTGGGATTTATTTTGTTTGTGGTGACAAAGCCTACTACAACCTTCCAGACCATTGGTATGGAACTTGTTATGTGGGAATTGTTTTTCCTAAAGTGTTTCATGTTGACAGAGATTCAGAAGGATTGTTTAAAATTCATAATTATGTAAATAGAGCTAAAAGAGAAACTTTTACTGAAGTTCTGGGAGATATTTTTCAAGCTGTAATACCTTTTGTTGGTATAACCCTAAATGCTGGGAGAATTAGAAAATTGTCCACTATAGTTGATAGATTATCAACTGACACTGCTGATGGATTTCAATTAGTGAATGTTGAAGTTATTGCAATTAGATCTATGGTAATTCAAGACCGACTTGCTTTAGACATACTCCTAGCAAAAGAGGGAGGAGTCTGTGGCATTTTACATGTCCAACATTGCTGTACATATATACCTGATGAAAGTAAGAATATTGAAATGTATATTAAGAATATTACTCAAATGCATTCAGAGATAATTCCTTTAGAAGAAGAAGATTTTACAGGGAAACTTTCAAAAAGGTTTCAAGCAATTAAAAACTGGTTTCATAATATCGGAAGTTCAATTCTTGGCAAGATTCTGGCACCTTTGATTATAATAGTATTCATTTTTATTTTGACCAAATTAGGTTGTTTGTTACATAAAAGAAAGAAACAGTTGAAAGAAAAGAAAAGAATCTATAAACTCAGAAAAGAAGAAGAAAGAGAGATCGAATTACAGGAGTTACATAGAGAGCGTCATGTTAATTGCAAAGATTATGCAGAAACAGACTTTTAGGTTTACTGATACAAATGAATTTGAATCGATTTCTTAAAAATTTAATTTACCAAAATTTTGAGTGCTGGTGTGGTGATTTGTTAATCACCAGATGAGGGAGTTGATGGAGCGAGATAGAAAACAAAATTTTGTTTAAACTCGCAAAGTCACATTTCCATAACATGAATAATAATATTAATGATTTGTGATATGTTATGCTAATACAACTTAGATTAAACTTTACACGTGGGGGGACTAACATGTGTGCTCATAAACGTGCATAAATGTTGCATCTTTTTGTTCGTGCAAAATAATAAAATAATTTATTGTTTTCGTTTTTGTCATTACTAATTGCTGCAAACTTAAAAGAAGCATGTGCTTGTTTTGCTTTTCCTTGTCTGTGTGATGTCATTTCTACTATTCTAGGTGCATATGGGTCTCTTGGAAAAACGGAGACTGGTAGATATAAACGCTGCTTTATTTGTTTGCAATGGCTAGGTAACATTTTGATTAATCGGGTGGGTTAATTAATTAGTAAACCATGGGGTGGATACAGAATCTACTTTATTTCTTACATTAATACTTTTCTTGTGTTTGTTTTATACTAGAAAACATAAGTTGCCTGCTTTTGGGCCTAGTCATTTGAACCGCAGAAAAAGAGCTGACATATAATTCTGCAGAAAGTCACGAGACGCCCATTCTGAATTAAAACGTTTATTGAAGCTGCATTCACAAAGCAAAAACTGATGAGCTGACATCATTCTGTCGGACATGGCCAAGGTCGAAAGTGAACATTTTGTCAGTCCTTAACTTGGCATCCGCGGAAGTTGTATTGAAAGTCTATGGACGCTGCGAGAATGACTTAATACATTTGTTGCAATCTCAGGAAGCTTCTGGCTTCACGTGGAAGAGACAATGGTCTTTATGAGACATGATTTAATGGAACTTTTTGAGAAACGGGTGACATGTCACTTGTCACTCTCAGCCAATGGGACGTCGAGGATTTCTGAAAACTTTCCTTTGCTAGTTTAGTTAGCGTAGAAAGGTATAAAAAGTCATACCCTTAGGGTTGGGCTGGCTGCTGCTTTCTGACTTTCCGATGAGGGTGATGTGCTACTGGACTTTGCGTGGAGCACGTAAGAATCCTCAAAGAACTTTACTTTAATTTCTATCTATTTAGCTTAGTTAGGGAATTAGGTTTTAGAAATGCTAAACTTTATATATTTTCTTTAAAATTGTTTCATTTGCTTAAATAGTAATTTTCTCATATTTCATTATAATCATGCTTGCATTATTGCTAATAAATTTCATTCATAAAACTTTCAACTTATATACCATAATTTAGTAAATAAAATCTTACTTTTGACAAACAAGCTGGTCTTGGTTATTCAGAAGTGTAGGTTACTATTAGCTAGATCACGTCGCCTATGGTGGTCGTTTAAATGGTTGGGTTTTATTCTAATGACAATATTCTTTCTGCAAATGTATAAATATGTATATAGTTTGTAGATAATGTGTATATAGATTTATTCTGACCACCTGATTCAGTAGGCCCAAAATATATCAGGTTTATAAATGGGTCCATATTTAGTTTAGAATTTTGTTTATAGGTTATGAAGTTGGGTAGCGTTGTTTATGATATATTTTCTATAGCCCGCTGGATCAGTACCAACCCATATACAGAGTTCCCCCGATAGTCTACCCATAGGCCCCTTCGAGGCTGCTTCACAGTATGTCACAAACCCTACTCTATACTGGGGATCAGTTGCCCAGGTCTTCTGGAATTGGCAGATCTCGTGTCCCTCAATGTAGGCCCCCCAATTGGGTTGGTCCATTTTGGACACCAAACGTGCGATATTCCAGAATAGAATTTTTAAGCCTCCAGTAACTGACTTTTGTCCCGGGGGTGGTTTATCCCATGCATCTCAGCCAATCCCTGGATGACAGCTCCACTATTTCCCTTGGAGCCTTGGTCCAGGGTAGCATATTCACAGATGGACACATTAGTACCAGTGGGGCTCTCCCCCACCCCCTGTGGAGAAGTGTGGCTCAGGGGTTAGAGGCGGCAGACCCGGAAGCTGAGATCGGTCCTGCACCAGGGTTCAATTCCCCGCCTTGGCGGGTCTTGGGCTAAAAATTCCACGGACTCGATAATTCTCGCCCCGGTGCCTCCTCGACTCACGGGTTCACACTCTGCGACTCTGGGCAATAGCTTGCTTAATCTCCACAACGGCCCCTCGCGGCGGGATGCCTGACTTTCACCTTGTGGATACCCTGCTATCTCACAGGGGAATATCAGGAAGGGTTCCCTAAGCAAGCGCCGGGAAACCCACTGCGGGTAGTTGTGCGCTATATAAGCTCAACTACATTTACATTTACATTTACCGGATTAGGCAGCAGTGATAAATCATCCGTTATCAAGCCCTCCTCAACATTTGGGAGGGTCTGAGAGGTAGGACCTCCTCCCAAAGCCTCGCTAAATGTTAAACTTTGTTTCGATAAAACATTCATACTAGTGCACGTGGGAATTAGTCAATCTACCAAATCTAAACCACTGAATCTATTACTAAGTGGAACAGAAAACTGTGTGCCGTTATAACTAACCCTGTTCCATTCATACTGATCGTGATTGGTCCTGTGGTTTGGGGGGAGTAGAAATTACTTAGGTTGTGGGCCCTAATGTTGGAGCCTGAGAATCTCGATGGCCACATACAAACATGGCCCACAGCTCTCGGGTCCTTAAAATTTACAACGATACAATCCCCCACTTGGTTTTTTGATCTACTTCCCACCAAGCTCACTCTCCTTACACACAATATCTGACCATTGACTTCTCCAGGGAGGGGTCTGTTATTATTTAGCCAATGTATTGTTTTATTTTTAAGTTGGTCATGTGTTTCGGTCTTCCCATGATCCAATTCTGGGACCCCAGTCAATATTGCGACATACGGTGCACAGTCTGGTGGTAGATCCAAGTGTGGCTGAATATTCTTGGCATCTATCCTTCTGTCAGTTCCCTGGGTGGCAATAGGCATTCTCTGTAGTATCGGGGCTCCCTGGGATGTATCCTCGCGAGCACGAGGCCTAGCACTTGGGAGCTCAGCTTCGGATGAATTATTTGTTCCGCATACTTCATCCATCTCAGTACTTGGGGCCATTACTTGGACATTCTTGTTAGAATTGACTCTAACAGACACCCCACTGGCCCTTGGACCATCGTTCACTGGATCGTGTGGTCTACCAAGATTTACTATAATGTTCTTGATGTTATCCACACTAGAAAACATCGTTCCTTCAATCTTAAGCAGCTTATTCTCAATTTGTGTTAGTCTTTCTATTAAAGGTTCAGAGACAAATCGATGAGTCCACCAATTCTTTGCCAGTTAGGGTCCTCTGTATAAAATAATCTGTTAACAGAGTCTGCCTCCTTAGATATACCAGCTGCGATACTACTATCCTGGGCTGTTTGGGTAACAGGGGGATCCGGGCTACTTTTATTCGGCTTGTGAGCTTTTGGGTTTCTCCCCTTCTGGTGTGTGCTGCCACGCTTCCTCTTAGGGATTGCTCCCGGCGTCTGCTCAGGAGGAAGCAATTGGTTTCTGTGGGCTTCCATTGCACGTGTCGCGGGGCCCCTGGTCGATTCTAATATTATGCCATTCGAAAGTAAAGCAGTATGTGCCTGTGCCCCACCCGGATTGATTTCAACATTCATAGCACTCAGATCACCGTTACTCATAGTTGGTGCCGAAATAGTAGGGGCAAGTTGTAAGCTTTTCACAGGGGATGGCGCACTCACTAGACTCCCCAAAGAAGCGCAGTTAGGGCAATTTCGTGCTCAATGACAGACAAGGCTCTCGTGATAAATTGATCCAACGTACCGGCAACAGATCCCACACCTGTTACCTTCTTCCCCTTTTTCTCCTGAGCAGGCACTTACTTCGAGTTCGAGTTGAAGCAGATTTTGGAGAACAGGTATTGTCAGAGGGGGGCCCCAGCCCAGCCTCCCCCGGTCTCCAACGGGTACAAACGGGCCCGCCCTTGGCCCGGTCTTGGCCCGGCGCTCGCCCCGCGCGGCGTGGGGCATGCACAATTATATAAGCTGTGGGCGGCTGCAAGAGTAGCAAAGGTGTTGGTGGTTGCGGAGCTCCTAGGAGTTGGAGTCCCGCTTTACTCCCCAGATGGCTACAAAATCAGAGGCAAGGTCCCGGCAAAGTCCAAACTGCTGCGAGCGGCCAAGCGGCTGCAAGAGTGGCACAGGTGTTGGTGGTTGCGGGGCTCCTGGGAGTTGGTGTCCCGCTTTACTCCCCGGATGGTCACAAAATCAGAGGCAAGGTCCCGGCAAAATCCAAATTGCTGCGAGCGGCACCCCAGACCTATGGTCACAAAAACTCTTGGAGACTGTACAGCTCAGCGAGCTGAACTACAGGCTTTCAAGATGGCGCTTGAAAATACCGATCGCGAATTCCCCACACTCATAGTGTGCGATTCGTATTACTGCGTTCAATCTTACAATTAATACTTGCACTAATGGGTTCAAAACGGTTTCAAAGACACGAAATGGGGGCACAATCAAGCATTAGTTGCTTTTTGGAACAGGTAGTTCAATTACAGAAAGAACTACAAAAGACTCACGTGAACCATACACTGAGTCATCAGTGTGATGGCGTTCACGTTGCAGGAAATTCATTGGCTGATGAAGCCATGAAGGCAGCTGTGCAAAGGGCTTCTGTAGCTGCAATCACTCATTCTAAAAGAAAAATAGACAGCGAAATAATGCAGGCTGTCGCCGCTACCAATAAAGACAGCGGTAAAACGTTACCAAAAGGCTTTCTACTCAAGTACTCATATGTAACTGATGCAAATAATGTTCCTTATGCTCGAATCCCTGGAATTGGGATAGAGTAATTCCAAACATGGAACACAGATTAGGACTAATTTTAGCAGCACATGAAGGGCTTGCCTCTGCACATGCAGGTGTTTCCGCCACAGTGTCGTTATTAAAACAGAGATACTGGTGGCCACGCATGAGGAAGCAGACCAGAAACTATGTCTTGGAATGTGAAATCTGCCAGAAGAGGAAAGTCTCTACAGTGAAACGTCCTGCGCAGAAGCCCCTGTTAATTTCAGATAAACAATTAGCTTGTATTTACCTGGACGACTGTGGTCCCTTACAGAGGGATGGCAACTATAAATATATCATGGTCGCAGTGAATTCCTGCTCAAGATTCATTTGGATGCGGCCTCAGCGCTCGGCCGACGCTTGAACTGTTATAAAAGATTTGCGAGTCTTTATTGGCACATACGCAATCGGCATGCTACATTCTGACCAGGGTCCTGCGTTTAGCTCTAGAGCTTACAAAGAGGCCATGGCCAATCTTGGCATTGCATTGCGGTATTCGAGTCTATTCCGTCCTAAGGGAAATTCTGTAGTGGAAAGAAAAAAATGGGACATAAAGCAATCTATAACAGCTAGGGTATTAGGTTAGGGTGACGGGTGGGTCAAACATCTCATAAGTCTCCAACGTAGTTTAAATAATCTGCCAAGAAATTCTCTGGGTGGAATCACTCTATATGAAATCCTTTTTGGTACTAGAATGCTTGTCCAGGACCTCGATCATCACACTTCAGTGCTAGAACAACAACCCTTAAATATCAAAGACAGTTTGGCTGTTTTACAAGACTTAAATGAAACAAGAAGAACTCTAAGCAACACATTGCAGAAGCCAACGACCACTGAAGGAGAACCACCCGTCCCAGCAAGGCCTGTCTGGATTCCAAAGATTGGGGATCTAGTCAGAGAAAAGATCGCAGATAGGAAGGAATTTGGGCCTTCTTACGGAAAACCAGTACCTGTGCTAGCAATCCACGGATCAAGAACAGTGTTACTGCCGCCCCTTGCAGGAAGAAAGGAGAACAGGTTTGTATCCATCGATCTGGTAAAACCACATCATGTGGCCGATAATAAGTAGTAGGCCCAGTGGACTCCAAAGATGTAGCAGAAGACCAAATCTTGCTACTATCCAAGAGGTTCAAACTGAGAGATTCATCACCTTTGAAGAATCTGCAGTAAGTAAAGAAGGACTATGCAACAAAGTCATGGTACGTGTGCCTCTTGAGACCCAAATAACAGTTTGTCAAGAAACTCCTGTCTACAATGAAATAGCCTCTGACTATACTAATATGACAAGGGATCATGCAGCTTCTGCGATTTCCAGTAATCCTGATGCAATACCCACAATTGACAGAACTGCCTCTGGCTATTTCATCAACTTTGATACCTTTTCTGAGGATCCCAGTGAGTCCGAAACAACGCCAGCAAATAAAACTTTTAAAAATCAAAGAACAGAACTTTGTCAGCAACTTGAAAAAACGTATCTGGTTTCACCATGGGTTAAATTTTGGATTGTGCTAGGCGTAATTTTTCTCCTACTTTGGTTAATTCTTGTATTAACTTTGAGAAAGCTGATAAATGCAAAATATAGTAAAATGAACACAGCAAGTAAGAACATCAACTTGCTCCTCAAGCCACACAAATCATCTCATCATGAACAAAGAGACTTGACATCAGTGAACATCATAGCCGTTCCTATACCTGGTGGTATAGCTTGGGACAGAACTGATTATGACATTTATGGCCCTGCAGAGCTGTTGAAGATTCCACATCAATTCAAGGCTCTGATGATTGGGACTTTGAGACTGTTAATAATATGAAGTCAGCTTTAGAGATGTCTGAAAAATGTACAAAACATGAATACTTAGAAGGTTCATCAGATTATGAACAAATGTACTGTTATAATCACTATGGTCATCATTACTTGCACAAATCTGCAAGTCCTAGAAATATTTATAATTTCAATCAATGGGAATATTGTCCAACTCCACCGAAGGGTAGCTCAAAACCATTCTATGATAAATTTCTATACTTTTCAGGTTTTAATGTCACAAATCCGGAAACGTTTTTCTTTAGAAATATTAATAAGACAGAAATGAAAAGTATGTTGACTAATACAAGGCAAATTTAGTCTGAGGCCTTTTATGCTCAGCTGTCTTCATTAGGTTTCGACTTTTGGAAAGAAAACATTGAGACAAAAACTGTCTGGGGCACAAAAGACTGGCAGGTGCAGGGAATAGAAGCTTTATTTAGAGTGCATTATCCCTGAGCAAATGATGTTTTTGATTGACACTGTGCAACAGACATCCTGTCTTGGCCTGGCAAAGATAAAAGAATTAAACAAACCGTCCATACCTACACCTACACCTGATAGTAAAAACACCAGAGGGAGGGGTCGACGTAAAAGCTATTTTACTTAAAAACAGAACTGATCCTGATTGGAAAAAATTGTTAATCTGGCCCACAGGCACAAATAACTGTCAAGATAGATTCCTGAATATGATACAAGGGTTTACAGTAACTAGGCCAGATTCAAGATATGTTCAGAGACAACATCCAGGGATAGTAACAACATACAGTGTAGGAAAACTATGCCTTGAGTTGCTGCAAAAATCTACACTTACTGAGGTTAAATAACACGTATCTTTACTTAAAGATTGTGTTGATTTAAAGGACTTCTTACAAAGTCCTGCAAGGCGAAGTCATAAACATTTCATATACGCAGGTATATATGCCATTTTTAATGAGGCTTGGAAAGCGACACAAGCAGAGACTGTAGAAAGAATACGAGAAATTGATTGTATTAATTTAGAGAAAGCTCTCTCTGTAGTTGACAATGGGTTAACGACTCTGTCATCCAGAATTTATTCTTTGGACAGCATTGTATCCTCTGCCATAGACATATTGGAACCGGACTTGCTCATGCTATAGCATGGACAGTCACAATTACGTTCTATAATGCCTTTAGGCTGGACGTTACAAAATCTTCGTTCTGGATATGTGCCATGGCGTTTAATCAACACCACGTCATTGTTTTCTGTATTTAACCTTACAGATAAACAAATCATTCTGGCACAAAGAGGAGCAGACTATATGGTGCTGAGCATTGAAAAACTGGAAAGATTACCATTAACTTTTTCGGAAAAAACAGCAACGGAATGGATAATACATGGGACAATCACTCTGCCTGTCACGATTTTCCACTTTCAATATTGTTTGAAACATATACCAGCGGGCGTGTATGAAAGGTTGGGTAAGGAATACATAAAGTCAACCTGGGAATTACTGAACAAGGGGGGAGTGCAGGGACAACCTGCACTGTTTCCAAAGGCACTCCGATCGGAGAATGAACTCCTGTGTTATGTTTTCTTTGAAAAGTATTAAAGATGTAAACCAAACGTAATCAGTGGTAATCCTTTTTGGAAGTTTATTTAGTCGGTGAGTCACATATTACATCATAGTGACTGAATTGCAAGATGGTAATTGATTTTACTTTTTAATGACATCCATAGATCGGTGCATCATCCCCATGCATTTTGGGCGGAGCCCTTCGTCAGGGGATAGCAAGAGATCTAAAAATAAACATACTGGTATCAGGAAGGGGAGCTCGCACCCACGAGGTACTTGATACAGTCAGGGGGGTGAAATCAGACAAGGCATGCGAAAATGTGAAAAAGGAAACGTGAGAGTATAAGAGTCTCTGGTGAGTCTAGTTTGGGATGGAAAAACAAATATTCGATAACGTGACTTTTTAAAAAAACACCCGTTAAGTGTATAATGCAATGTGTGATGGTCAAAACAAACCGGCAGGAAAAAACGATCATCTGTGTATAGTGCCCAATGGTTATGCGTGCTACGAGAAAGAACCGGTGTGCACTCGGTTAGAAAACATAAGTATAGCGATAAAGGGGTGTCATAGAGCTTACCAGATATCAAATGTAACGGCGCACGACATGCGGGGCTGCCGAGGGTCGGTGGAGGGTTAGGTGAATGCGGAAGTAAATACACAGTTAAGGAAATGGAAAACGGACTACCACGAGTATTAGTAGCCGTGAAGGTGTACCAATGATAGAACGGACGTTAAATAAAACAAACTTGGCAATGGCCGTGGCCTAATACAGTACTAAACATTACAAATACAAATGTAATAACCAGACGAAGTGAAACAACGTAAATGTATGTACATAAGAACATGAACAGTATGAGATGGTAACGGCGGCCATCTTGAAATGGTCAATGTCGATAGTCAGTAAATAAGAATATCATCACAAACATAAGAATGAATCAAGTAATGTGCGTCACAAAAGTGAACAAAGTGTAGGGGCTGGAAAAAAAGTTAAAACAAAGAACGGAGAAATGAAAGTCAAAGGTGAATTGAAAGGTGTTAGGAAAAATAACGGACAGTTGAGAAAAGATATGTGAAGGCTAGATGGACAGGTGAAAATGAGTGTAATAATGAAACAAAAATGGGTAGAAAAATAAATGTGAAACAAGAAAGTGAATACATGTGAAACAAGAAAGTGGAATGTTAACTCATAAGGTGTGGGTTTGAGAAGCAGGATTAGAGAATAGCACATTGAGACAACGGTTCATTATAGAAAACAACTATATTCGAGTCTGTCATTAAGACCCTTAGGCTTTGTTTTAACTTTTTTTCCAGCCCCTACACTTTGTCCAGGGATGGCGAAGACAGCGAACATAGCAGAGGATCGAAAGATGATGCATCGCGAACACTTTACTACATTGACCAGAGTCCTTAGGGGCGACACCGCCGGTGTGTGAGTGGTGTGCGACCCCACCCCCATTTGTAACTTTAAGGCTCCCTTGAGCAGCGGGCTGACGAGCCTGGGATCCCGCACCTACGCGCCTGAGTGGTACTATACCTGGCAGATATTGGCAGCCATCGGCAACCCCAGTACACGGCCTATCCCTGCTGATGAGGGGTAATACCCCGAAACACGTGTCCAGGGATGGCGAAGACAGCGAAGATAGCAGAGGATCGAAAGATGATGCATCGCGAACACTTTACTACATTGACCAGAGTCCTTAGGGGCGACACCGCCGGTGTGTGAGTGGTGTGCGACCCCACCCCCATTTGTAACTTTAAGGCTCCCTTGAGCAGCGGGCTGACGAGCCTGGGATCCCGCACCTACGCGCCTGAGTGGTACTATACCTGGCAGATATTGGCAGCCATCGGCAACCCCAGTACACGGCCTATCCCTGCTGATGAGGGGTAATACCCCGAAACACGTGTCCAGGGATGGCGAAGACAGCGAAGATAGCAGAGGATCGAAAGATGATGCATCGCGAACACTTTACTACATTGACCAGAGTCCTTAGGGGCGACACCGCCGGTGTGTGAGTGGTGTGCGACCCCACCCCCATTTGTAACTTTAAGGCTCCCTTGAGCAGCGGGCTGACGAGCCTGGGATCCCGCACCTACGCGCCTGAGTGGTACTATACCTGGCAGATATTGGCAGCCATCGGCAACCCCAGTACACGGCCTATCCCTGCTGATGAGGGGTAATACCCCGAAACACGTGTCCAGGGATGGCGAAGACAGCGAAGATAGCAGAGGATCGAAAGATGATGCATCGCGAACACTTTACTACATTGACCAGAGTCCTTAGGGGCGACACCGCCGGTGTGTGAGTGGTGTGCGACCCCACCCCCATTTGTAACATTTACGTTGTTTCACTTCGTCTGGTTATTACATTTGTATTTCTAATGTTTAGTACTGTATTAGGCCACGGCCATTGCCAAGTTTGTTTTATTTAACGTCCGTTCTATCATTGGTACACCTTCACGGCTACTAATACTCGTGGTAGTCCGTTTTCCATTTCCTTAACTGTGTATTTACTTCCGCATTCACCTAACCCTCCACCGACCCTCCGCAGCCCCGCATGTCGTGCGCCGTTACATTTGATATCTGGTAAGCTCTATGACACCCCTTTACCGCTATACTTATGTTTTCTAACCGAGTACACACCGGTTCTTTCTCGTAGCACGCATAACCATTGGGCACTATACACGGATGATCGTTTTTTCCTGCCGGTTTGTTTTGACCATCACACATTGCATTATACACTTAACGGGTGTTTTTTTAAAAAGTCACGTTATCGAATATTTGTTTTTCCATCCCAAACTAGACTCACCAGAGACTCTTATACTCTCACGTTTCCTTTTTCACATTTTCGCATGCCTTGTCTGATTTCACCCCCTTGACTGTATCAAGTACCTCGTGGGTGCGAGCTCCCCTTCCTGATACCAGTATGTTTATTTTTAGATCTCTTGCTATCCCCTGACGAAGGGCTCCGCCCGAAATGCATAGGGATGATGCACCGATCTATGGATGTCATTAAAAAGTAAAATCAATTACCAACTTGCAATTCAGTCACTATGATGTAATATGTGACTCACCGACTAAATAAACTTCCAAAAAGGATTACCACTGATTACGTTTGGTTTACATCTTTAATACTTTGCAAAGAAAACATAACACAGGAGTTCATTCTCCGATCGGAGTGCCTTTGGAAACAGTGCAGGTTGTCCCTGCACTCCCCCCTTGTTCAGTACAATCATCAGTCCCTACCGGCCGGAAGGGACCATTTCCTGGCACCCAAAAATACGTACAATCCAGTTAACACCATTCACATTACTGAACATTTTCTACCACGAGTGCCGCCATCTCTTTATAGACTTTGATTTTCAACCTGGGAATTACCACACACACACAGATGTTGGAGTGGGGGAAAAGAGTTATTTCTTAGTGGTGCAAATTGCAAAAGCGCACTAAGCGGTACACTTTTATGTCAGGGTATTAATTTACACGGAGCCTGCGATGGTTCTTCGACCAACTTATCCTGCCACCTGCAAGGTCCTCCGGCAGCAGTGATAGATCCAGTTTATAGGCAGCTTTCGATGGGAGCTACATACTGTCGAATGATCTCAGCTGTTGTGGAATGATGCCAGGAATAGCCTATCTAGTTATTGTGTCAGCCAGGGTCACTTGTTGTATGCAAGTATTGTTTCCTAAAGCTAAGACAGACGGGGAGTCGCCGTTATGGTCTTCACTGAACATCTCTTCTATTCGAATTGATACTTTAAGCAGAATGAAAGCCATTCTTTTACAAAAAACGGTGCAACTGACCTCGTCCAAAGAGACGTATGATCTGCAAGTTGCAAGGTCCTCTGTAGAGATACATGCCCTTTTCTCCACAAACTGCCCAATAAATTTCGCAGAAATGTTAGGTCATATCTTAAACATATATGATACCAGTGGTAATGTACATGTATTTAAGACAATTTTTTAGGGACAGTTAGCACCTTTTGAAGCAGTCCTAGGCATTTTTTAATACTTCGTGCACTCTGTGTTCGGCAGCCTGCCTCTCATTTTGGGACTCGCAGCAGGAATACTATTCTTGTTCCTTCTGCTAAGATGTGGCAAGTCCAATCACCAGCGACATCCAGATTACCATAGAGACCACCCTCCTGGCAATGAAGTGTCGTGAGCGCATGATACAGATCTTGGGCCTGGCTCGTTTGAGAGATCTGAATACCACGTGGTTTCTATCATTCCGACCAATCTGGCAAGATTGCATCTTACCTGTTCTACGATGCCTGCTATGTGGAGAAGAATGTGTGCTAGACATTTGTCTGACACTTCCATCAGCTCTGCCAACGGATGTTGATACTTTGCTATGTTCGGTAACGGCTCATGCATTGTGTTGTCCCCAGCGGCTACCAATCCTGATGACAGCATTCATTGAGGTCTCACAGTTGCAATCGGCTGTCGGTGAGATACGTGGAACAACAGGCACACAGGTACCATCTACTGCAAACATAGCTAATGCAGCTGACGCTGATGGCGATGCTTCTCATCTGTGTACGATTGATCTGCTTAACGAGGTAGTCCAACTTTCACCTACTGTGGTAGACGATTTCTTTGCCAGCTTAGAAGATTTGATGTTTTCTCCTAACAACGAGACTGTTTTTTGAAGTTAGCACACAGCGTACTATGGGACTGTGTATTCGACCTTCACTTCTCATAACAAAACTTCCAAACTTCAGAACTCTATTTTTATGCGATTTGACTTTTTCCAAAATGTTGTTTTTTTTTTGGCACAAAGTATTCTGCTTAAAGTAGATCTATTCTTAGAGAACAAGAATTCCTTGAAACACTTCCACGTGACAATATTTGATCTTGTCCACAACTGAATTGATTTATTCTGTCATGGAATGGTCTCGACTTTTTTTCTCTATTTAAGAGCCATTTCATAAATGGTATTTCATGACTCATTCTGATAGCATTTCCATTGTCATACTATATGCTTTGAATGACAACATTGCTTTTAAAATGCGTACAGCACAAATGCTCTTTTTCATGTACAGCCATTTCGAATGCATTTTATGTATTTTGAGAGGGATTTTAACACATCATGCTTTAGATATGTTTTAAATGCTTTGGGCCCGATTCACAGAACTAACTTAAGACAAAATCCTAAATTTACTACTTTTGGTATTCACAGAATGCACTTACTACTTTTGGTATTCACAGAATGGATTTACAACTACTAACATTACGCCTCCGGCCCAGAGGCAGAGCTTCTGGCTTGGAGGCGGAGCTTGCGGCCCGGAGGCGGAGCTTGCGGCCCGAAGGCAGAGCTTCCGGCCCAGAGGTGGAGATTTCAGCCATGGCTAAATCCCCACCTCTGAGCCACAAGCTCCGCCTCCAAGCTGGAAACTCCGCCTCCGTGCCGGAATTTCCGGCCCAAGTGCGGACGTAAAGTTAGAAGTCGTAAATCCATTCGGTGAAAACCAAAAGTATCAAGTGCATTCTGTGAATACCAAAAGTAGTACATTTAGGATTTTGTCTTAAGTTAATTCTGTGAATCAGGCCCTTAAAATTTAGTAATATCGAACATAATAAAGTGGAGTGGGTGTTGTGTAGCATTTTAGGATCCAAGCGTAATTTAGCGATTCATGCCCTTATATAGGTACAATCCACTTTGCCCTTATGTAGGCATAGAAATCATAACCATATTTAGACATAACCCATCCAGTCCAAATACAGGCATGGCTACTTCCACTAGTTCCGAAAAGCCACAACAATTTCTTGGAAAACTCGGCTTCTGCAGTCAGGGACATCCCCTTTCTTGAATATTGATTTGTCCTAGAAATCATGGCGTTTTCAAATAACTACCATTCCCTTGGTGTTCTTTGGTGACGTTATTATGTTCGACTTTACGTCAAACCAGGCACCTTCAAGGTATAAATATACCTACACTTGCCCTAGCAAAGACACAGTGGTTTGGAGCAGCTCGACTATCTTCTTGACCGACGCAGCTCGCTACAGCAAGTGCCGAAGGAAGCCGACCCTTCAGCTGACGCACAGACAGAGAGGCTTCCATTCTCTCGCTGAGAATCCAGCTCCAGCGGGGTATTGGGAAATGTTTGCGGGGTATTGGGAAATCGAGTCCGAGACAGAGATACTAGACCTCCTTCATTCTAAAACCAAGGTACGGAGCTGATTAGACCCTAAGAGAAATCTTGGATAGATTCTTGGCAAAGAAACTAAACCTATGCTACACCATACTTACTTCTTCCCTTCTTACTAGACTTAGGTTAGGTACATTGGGGTAGGCGTATTTTAGAAGCACCAGTTGAGTACTTTTAGCCTTTGTTATATATGCACGTATTTATCTATGGTTTAGAAACCAAACCATACCATGCTTTTACAGTATTATTTTGTAATACTCTTCTTGTTGTACGCATTATACTTTACAGCCAGTAATACTATTGTAGCAGTTCATTTCTTTTGCATGATAAAGAAGACTGTTCAATAAATCCTTTTATTGAAAACGCCCATCTCTCTATTTCTCGGCACCTCTGACGAAACGAAGCATGCATGATTGACTGAGTAAAATATCTATCTATTGTTTCCACGACTCTGAAGATACGTTTTATCTTTGGGAAACAAAGTTGTCATGTTTATGCGGTTGTCAGAAACGAATCCCTTCTTGTGTATTCGAGAAAGTTTCTAGTAACCTCTGAGCTAGCTGGCACTCTCAATTAAGTCTAATATATTCGATAGAGACATAGTAGACATAAGTCCTACGTCAAATCTATGGGATATGTTTTTCCAATGCGCACAGCCTATTGGGAATATAGGTACTACACTACAGTGGATTTGGATTTAGGTGAGGAAGAAACCAACAGCAGCACAAACTTGTTTTAACTTTTCGATGAAGCCGGCTTTTAAACCAGCATCATGTTTTTCAACTGTTCACCCATGTGCTTTGTCAGCGAGAGACGCTGTGCTGTGGGAATTATCGCTCTGAGGACATTTCCAGTTTTCATTATAGTCTCCGGTGTTTGAATAGCCACGAGACTGGTGTTTGCCAGTGGAACACACATTTTTACCTGGTCATCAGTGTCGGGTGAAGTTCCTGAAAAATCTCCGACGGCTTCTTTGATGGCATCCTGCAATGTGAAATTTTGATGCACGTACACACCTTCAGCCACCTGGCACTACCTCAAGTAAGTGCAGCCATCTTTCCTTGATGCAGCGTAAAAAGGGGCCCACTACCCTTAGACTCATTCATTCAAAGAGACGCTGCCCATGCACTCATCCAATCACCCAGGTGCTACCCTTGCAATCATTGTTTAAATGAGGTACTAGCCATACACTCATCCATTCACTCAGCCACTACCCTTACACTCATGCATTCACTCAGACACTGCCCATGCACACATCCAATCATCAAGTCACTACCTTTACACTCATCCATTGACTCAGGCAGTACCCATGCACTCATCTATTGACTCAGGCACTACCCAGGCATTCATGCATTCACCCAGGCACTACTGCTATACTTAGCTATTCACTCAGATACTAACCTTGCACTCTTCTATTCACTCATGAACTACCCATGCACTCATCCATTCACTTATGTACTACCCATACACTCACCCAATCACCCAGGCAATATCAATGCAATCATTCATTCACTCAGGCACAACCCATGCACTCATCCTTACACCCAGGCTACCCTTTCACTTATCCTTTCACTAAGGCACTACCCATGCACTCATGTAATCACCCAGGCACTATTCTTCCACTCATCCATTCACTGAGGCACTACTCATTCAATCATCCAGACATTACCCAGGTACTCATGCAATCATGCAGGCACTACCCATGTATCTGCGCATTCACCCAATCACTTATTCTATCACTCAGGCTTTACACTCAGATACTCATCAAACTATCGAGGCACTACTCATATATTGTTACAATTACTCACACACTACTTGAACAGTACAGTCGCACAGACAGTACTCATGCACTCATTCAAACAGCAACGCACTATTCACCCAGTCAACTAAACTTTCAAACACCAATCACATACTAATCACATATGCATACACTATTATACAAATTAGTCTCCCACACGCACATTTATCCATACAATCAGTTTCACCACATTCACTTTTTCTACTTTTAACCAGAATAGAACACTTCACTCACAGCATGGCCCCCGTGTGCCCAGATCCGCCGCTGCTGCCGCATCTGCCTCTCTTCCTGCTTCCTCCTCCTGGGCCTGCGTGGCCCCTCGTCCTGTTGCCTCCTCCTGGGCCTGCTTGGCCCCTCATCCTGCTGCCTCCTCCTTGGCCTGCTTGGCCTCTCCCCCTGCTGCCTCCCCCTGGGCCCTTGCCCCCCAGGCTCGCCCTCGCTCTCCTTGCTATTTCCCGCTCTTTTTCCACCCCCCCTCCGCTCCCCGCCGCTGCTCCCCTGCGGCCCCGCCCCCTTCTCCTTATCTCCTGCTCCCCATTCGCCCCCCCGCTCCCGCCTCCCAGCTGCTCCTCCCTCCCACTTGGCCATAAAGGGGGGGGACCGTGCGGCAGTGAGCTGTGACCCTTTCCCGGTCACTTCACTCACCGCACGGCCCCGTGTGCCCAGATCCGCCACTGCTGACGCATCTGCCTCTCTTCCTGCTGCCTCCTCCTGGGCCTGCTTGGCCCCTTGTCCTGCTGCCTCCTCCTTGGCCTCTCCCCCTGCTGCCTCCCCCTGGGCCCCTGCCACCCAGGCTCGCCCTCGCTCTCCTCGCTCTTTCCCGCTATTTTTCCACCCCCCCTCCGCTCCTCGCCGCTGCTCCCCTGCAGCCCCGCCCCCTTCTCCTTATCCCCCGCTCCCCATTTGCCCCCCGCTCCCGCCTCCCAGCTGCTCCTCTCTCCCACTTCGCCACCACGCGTACGCGCAGCGGCCATGCGCAGCGGGCGCGCCAATTGCGTGCCAAAGGCAAGACCCGTTTACGCTCAACCACGCCTGGACCGCGCCCAGCGCCAGAACCCCTGGACCCGGCCAGAGCCAGCCAACCCGTCTGAGCTACGACGCCACCACCCTCCACGCACTCAACACCAGCCGGCATCCAGCCTGCTACCAAGCCACCCCGAAACGCACCCACGGAGCCTTCACCTGCCACGCCTGCTACTTCACCTGCACTCGGTCCTGCACCGCGCCTGCCAAAACAGCCGCCAACAACAACAACCTCAAGTGCATCCTGCTCAACACCCGCTCCATCCACAGACATGCCGTCGAACTATGGGACCTCCTGGACAAAACGGGACCAGACGTCGCCTTCTTCACGGAAACCTGGATGAACGCCTCCTCAGCCCCCGACATCGCCATTGCCATCCCAGGCGGCTACAAGATCATCCGGAGGGACCGCGTCAACCAGACCAGAGGAGGCATCGCCATCGCCCACAGAAACACTATCCGCATCACGACCAACACCAACGACACCCTCGCCACCGCAGAGCACCTGCACTTCCAGATTCACACCGACCCCAAGACCACCCTCAGAGGAACCCTCATCTACAGACCCCCGGGACCACGCTCACACTTCAGCGAGGCCATCGCAGACGTCATCAGACCGCTCGCCCTCGCCTCCCCCGACTACATGCTCCTAGGAGACCTCAACTTCCACCTGGAGAACGACCAGGACAACAACACCACCGCCCTACTAGACAACCTCGCCAACCTCGGATACAAGCAACTGGTCAACACCCCCACCCATTACGCAGGCCACACGCTCGACCCCGTCTTCTCCTCCAGCAACCACATCTCCTTCAGCCACACCACCGAGCTCCACTGGACCGACCACAGTTGCGTACACTTCAACTTCAGGAAAACAATGACCCACCACCGCCCTCAACAAACCCCCCGAAGATGCTGGAGCAAGATCACCACCGACTGATTCACCACCTCCTTCAGCTTAAACCCTCCCACCAACACCACGGACATCAACGAAGGAGCCAGCAACCTCACACAGTGGATCACCGACTGCGCCGACACCCTTGCTCCACTGAAAAACCCTCCCAGCAACCTCAACAGCAAGAAAGGCGCGTGGTTCACCAACAATCTCAAAGACTCCAAGAAATCCTGCCGTGACATCGAGAAAGCCTGGCGCCACAACCAGTCAACGGATAACATGACAGCCCTCAAGAACGCCACCCGCAAACACCACCAGCTGATCCGCACCACCAAAAGGTCATCCTTCAGAGAACGACTGTACAACAACACCCACAACAGCAAGGAACTCTTCAACGTCGTGAAAGAGCTCTCCAACCCCAACGCCAGCAACAACGACATCACGCCTTCTCAAGACCTCTGCAACTCTCTGGCCACCTTTTTTCACCATAAGATCGTCGACATACGCGACAGCTTCGGCGCTCAGAACTCGTACCCCACCACCGAACCTACATCCCCCACCACCACCCTGTGCGCCTGGACTCAGGTCAGCACGGAAGATACCACCAACACGATGAACACCATCCACTCGGGCTCCACAGCCGATCCCTGCCCACACCACATCTTCAACAAAGCCGACTCCATCAGCGCACCCAAACTTCGGGACATAATCAACAACTTCTTCATATCCGCCACCTTCCCGGAGAGCTGGAAGCACGCAGAGATCAGCGCCCTACTGAAGAAACCCACCGCAGACCCCTCAGACCTCAAGAACTTCCGCCCCATCTCGCTCCCCCCCTTCCCTGCAAAAGTAATCGAGAAAACTGTCAACAAACAGCTGACAGCCTTCCTGGAGACGAACGGCTCCCTCGACCCATCGCAGTCCGGATTCCGAGCGAATCACAGCACCGAGACTGCCCTCAACGCGGCCACCGACGACATCCGGACCCTGCTGGACAACGGAGAAACCGCCGCCCTCATCCTGCTCGACCTTTCGGCTGCGTTCGACACTGTCTGTCACCGCACCCTGACAACCCACCTCCGCCACGTCGGGATCCAAGGAAAGGCCCTGGAATGGATCACCTCCTTCCTCTCCGACAGAACCCAAAGAGTCCGTCTCCCGCCCTTCCTCGCAGAAACCACCAAGATCATCTGCGGCGTACCTTAAGGCTCTTCGCTCAGCCCCACCCTCTTCAACGTCTACATGAGCCCCCTCGCAGCCATCGCACGCAAGCACAACCTCAACATCATCTCCTAAGCCGACGATACCCAACTGATCCTCTCCCTCACCAACGACCCCACCTCCGCCAGAGCCAGCTTCCAGGACGGAATGAAAGACATCGCAGCCTGGATGAAGCTCAGCCGCCTGAAACTTAACTCAGACAAGATGGAAGTCCTCATCCTCGGCCCATCCATTTCCGCCTGGGATGACTTCTGGTGGCCCCCTGCTCTGGGGCCCCCACCCAAGCCCACGGACCACGCACGCAACCTGGGCTTCATCCTTGACTCCTCCCTCACGATGGCCAGGCAAGTTAACGCCGTTACCTCCTCCTGCTTCAACACACTCCGCATGCTCCGTAAGATCTTCCGTTGGATCCCCACTGGAACCAGGAAAACGGTCACCCAGGCCCTCGTCACCAGCCGTCTGGACTACGGGAACGCCCTCTACGCTGGGACCACCGCCAAACTACAGAAAAGACTCCAGCGCATCCAGAACGCCTCAGCACAACTTGTCTTGGACATCCCCAGACACAGCCACATCTCCGCCCACCTGAGGAACCTGCACTGGCTCCCCGTCAGCAAGACGATCACGTTCAGACTCCTCACCCACGCACACAAGGCTCTCCACGACTTGGGACCCAAATACCTCAACAACCGCCTCACGTTCTACACGCCAACCCGCCAGCTCCGCTCCGCCAGATTCGCCCTCGCCACCGTCCCTCGGATCGGCAGAACCACCACCGGAGGAAGATCCTTCATCTACCTGGCGGCCAAGACCTGGAACACCCTCCCCACCCACCTACGACTCACCCAGGACCATCTCTCCTTCAGGAAGCAACTCAAGACCTGGCTTTTCGAGCAGTAGCAGCCCCCCCCAGCGCCTTGAGACCCTAGCGGGTGAGTAGCGCTCTTTACAAATACTCTTGATTGATTGATTGATAGGTGGTTCTGTAAGAACCTTTTTTTTTAAACTATTTGACTTTTTTTGTATTTTCTAACTATTTTTGGAATTTTTTTGTATTTTTGACATTTTTGAAGACAAAAGTCCAATCTCCCCCCTCCCCCTCCTATTTAATATGTACTTAGAGCATTTTGCTCAACGTTTTAAGGAGGAAACAAGTGTCACACCATTTAGATGTGGAGCATGGGAGAGGAAGGTAGCCCTGTATGCTGACGTTGTCTTAATACTTTCATCAGACTTGGATGTGTCTTACCCCCATGTTATTCGCTTAGCGCAGGACTTTGGTCTGGTCTCAGGATATGAGGTCAATGCAGGTATATGAAACATACTAGAAGAGCAACTGGTACAGAGAGCGGCAGGGAAGAGAGAAGCATCTTTCTTCTACTGGTATATTGAGGAGGCTATCAATGGGGATTTTAGGCTAGCCAAAGAACTGTTGGGATCATCAATACCAGACATAGATTGGGTAGATTTGTGGCAAATTTCTTTTAACACCTTATTTACACTTGTAAAACCAGCCTGGTTTAGGAGAAACCACTATTTTTTATACTCAGGGCCTATTTTTCCCCGTCTAGGCTTTCAAAAATCGTGAGTGGTCCCCATGTCAGTTGCAAATAATGTGGTATGGTAAACACCTCTGATATACATATGTTCTGGGACTGTCCAGCTATCCAAGAATCTTGGGGGAGAGTAGGAAACACCTTAACAGATATTTTGGATCTCCCAGTACACGTCTCTCTTTGCTATGGTCACTTGGGTATATCAAGCGAAATTAAAGGCTTGAGTAGGAGTTTTTTATTCTACTCTATGCTGTTGGCTAGATGAAAAATATGTAAAAGATGGGTTGAGGCTACACCCCCTACATACTCAGATTGGTTGTCCACCTTGTATAAAACCTCTCGGACAGACTTGGCTAGACTGAAGGGTAGTAGAAAGAAAGCCATTTGGGATTGTTTGATTAATTGGTCTCCCGGTTAAACATTAGTTATCTTTCTTTAAGAAGCTCAGTTAAACATTCTCTCTGATCCTATGTTTAAGCCTCATGGGAAGCTCTCAGACTGTACTATGCCTCACCTATTTCTTTTGGTGCCCAGTTTTGATTTAGGGTGAGCTTTAAGCAATTGTCATCGGTTATGAACATCAGAAGAGAGAATGAACAACCTCTCCACGACAATGAGAGGTCAGCAACAGGAAAGAGGTTTGTCAGCGGGTGATAGATCTGGGTATATCCCTAGAGAGCCAACATCTCAGATCGAGTAACAGTGGCGACTTCCCAACCTTCTAGTTGTCTGGGGTTGGAGGCGAATGAGGAAAACAAATAAACAAACAAAATCTATAAAACAAAATAAATCCATACGTAGAGTTTCTAAAAAACTATGAAACACAAGACTGGTAATCCAACAAACAAATTAACATTTATGTCCCTTAATAAGATTGATGACTGCGTCAATTGACTGTTCGCCTACACACTAAATGGTTTGGCACTTCCTGCAGTGCACTCCAGCTTGCTCCCTCTTCTCCCTTGCTATAACTTCTCTCGCTAGAGGAGTTGGGAGCAGGATCTCAAGATGCTTTTTCATGACAGATGTACCACATGAATATTTGTTCTCTGATCCCCTGGAGAGAACTTTCTGGCATAGGAAGCCGGTGACCTTCCTAGCATTGACCTTTTTCTTAACCTCAGGGACGGTTGAAAAATGCTCAAACAATGCTCTCCTTACATTTCTTCGCCGGTTCTTCAATGTTTTCAACCTCTTCACACTGTTTTCTTCGAGATGTGAAGAGGCCATTTTCCTTTTTTTGAAAATCAGTTGGTTAGAACACCAAATATTATAAAAAATGTGTAGAGTACAAAAAAGGTATCCACAGATGCTGACACACCTAAAAGAAGAAAAAAAGAACAGGTGTTGGATCCTCCTTCTAACAGAATGAAAACCTTTTTAACCAATCAAGAGCTTTCTTTCTATGTGACATGATGTCGCGACGGTGTTGCGTCCCATCCCGTATATGTTGTGCATCCGTAAAATGTGCTAAATGTCATTTAAAAGTATAAATTACTTTTTTATGTTTAATAAGCTTTATTAGCAACAATATTGCAAAGAATAAATACACACATTACCTTATGAAATAACAATTAGTGAAACTGATAATTTACAGCAGAAGAGAAAGCTGATTAAAACATTTTAAAACAAGAAACCATGGGGAAAAAAGGGGAAGAAAAAAAGAGGGTTTAGACTAAAATATACATCATAAAACTAATGCTCGGTTAATATAGTACAGTGATATATAGTAACTTAAACAATTAAGGAAGTTAATAAATGACTATAGTGGTTTAGGGTACTGAAAAAGAAAAAAGAAACCATTATTGGGGGCTTAAATTTTTCAAAACAATTGCAAATTAATTGTGGTTTTCTAACTTTATTCAAATAAGAAGCTAGTGGTAAACAAAATAAGTTTCTGTTTATGTGTGGTATGCAAGAAGAGGCAAATACAACATCTAACCTTTGACAGTGACAAGCATTATTCCACCAAGCTGTGATTGAAAGTTTTGAGGAGGATTTCCAGTTTAATGCAATCTGTTGAAAGGCCAAAGCTAACATGAGGTCAAATAAAGCTTGTTGACAAGAGGGTAAGCTCAATGTGTCATAAAGACTACCAAGAAAAAATAATACAATTGACAAGGGGGAGTGTAAATTAAAAATAAGTGACATACTAGACCAAACATACTTCCAAAATGTGGCAGTGTGAGGACAAGTGTATAAGAGATGAAGTAAGTCTGTTAAAGGGTAACTACAAGACCAACACACCGAATTATATGAGGGAGAAAAAGAAGCAATAGAAATTGGAGTGTGATATAATCTATGACAGACGTAAAACATAGTTTGAGTAGTGGACACAGATCCAGAAATTTTCAATGACCTAGCCCAAATTTTGTCCCATGGATCAATGGTCCAAACACATCCCAAGTCCGTCTCCCAATTAAACTCCAGCTTTGTTTTAGTGCGTTAAGGGTTTGGGGCTGATAGAAAGTTGTAAATCAAAGCAGCTTTCGGGAATAGAGAGAGGATCTTAAGAAGATTATCATCCGGAGGAGTATCATCAAATGCCGGAAGTGAATAGAAAACATCAAGGATTACCTCCATGAGAATTGAATGATTGTACCAAAAGGAACAAGGACAACGGAAATTAACCTGAAAATGAGGAAACAAACAGGGAGACATGCCTTCGAATACATCTTGAACCCAAATGATACCCTTGAGTCTCCAAGTCCTCCAATAGAGGGGTCTATTTTTGAGAGTGATAAGACGATTATACCCTATAGGTGACTGAAGAAAGTCCTGTCTAGATAGAATATTGGATTGGTGATGAGGACTTAGCAAAGAACAATATGCTAAAATAATGGGGAAGAGGTGACAGGCGTCTTTGAAGAAAAAGCAAGAACTTATTTCACAGAGAAAGGCGCCAATAGAGAATGTTCAATAATACACCATAAAGGTAGAAAAGGAGAAGAATCAGAAAGGAAACATCTAGAAGACTGCCAAAGACAAAAAGCTTTATGATAAAGGCACAACTTGGGAAAGAGAATCCCTCCATTAGATTTAGCTTCTCTGAAACTTTTAGGGAGATTCTATGTTTCTTATTATTCCAGAGAAATTTAGACAACATTGAATCCAGCTTTTTAAAATAAACGGATGAAATAGGAAGAGGAAATATAGACAAGATATATAAGAATATAGGGAGAATCGTCATTTTGATAGAATCCAAACATCCCCACCATGAGAGAAATAACAGATTCCAAGAAGAGAGAAGCTTCGCAACTGTGTTGAGACCCTCTTTCATATTAGTGTTAACAGTATCAGCAACAGAACTAGTAAGCTAAATACCTAGATATTTAATCTTAGAGCTGTTCCAAAGAAAGCCAGTAGGATCAAAAGATTGTTTCACACAAAATTTGGTGATAGGAAGAATCTCTGTTTTATCTGAATTGATTTTGTAACCTGAAACTAAAGAGAAATCATACATTTTTTGTAATAAAGGGGAGAATAGAAGTATTTGGATTGGAAATAAAAAACAAAATATCACCAGCTTAGCAGATAGTTATAGATGTCATTCACCCTACTGAAAGCCAGAAATAGAATTGTTATTACGAATACGAGATAAGAAAGGTTCGAGGGCTAATATAGACTGAAGAGGTGACAAGGCACAACCCTGACGGACACCTGTTGTAATAGGAAAAATCGAGAGGTCTGTCCATTAATCAATACTGAAGCCCAAGCAGCAGTATAGAGCAGAGAAATAAGATAAATAAAAGTATGTCTAAATCCATGCCAAGCAAGGGCTTTAAGTAAAAAGGACCAATCAACTCTATCAAAGGCTTTTTCCGCATCAATGGAAACTGCTGTTAAAGAGTATGAGAGATGAGGGACTTTATTCAGGACATTGAAGAAAAGCCTAGAATTGTCTGAAGTCGGTGTACCTTTGACAAAACCACACTGTTCCTTACCAATGAGATGGGGAAGAAGATGGTCAAGTCTCAGGGCAAGTGTTTTAGCAAAGATTGTATAACCTACATTTATCAAAGAAATAGGTTGATAATTCTTACAGAACGAGGGACCCTTGCCTTCTTTGGGAATTAGACATATGGAGGCTTCCTGAAAAGTACCACTAGCTCGATCCATCTCCTAAAAATAAAGAAAGAGTTGTCAAAGTTTAGGTAGGAGTACATTAGAGAAATGTAAGTAAAATTCCACTGTAAACCCATCTGACCCTTGAGTTTTACCTTTTTTAGGAAAATGTAAAGCCTTGGAAATTTCTTATAATGATAAGCAGAGTCAAGCGATGAGAAGTTCAAAGCGTCATGAGAGGTAGAGGGAACATTAGCAAGATAAGCATCAATAAGAGAGGAGGTGGGAGGAGACTCCGGGGCATGCAGGTGTTGAAAAACTTTTGTAAATTCATGCAAAATATCTTGATCTTTGAACAGGATGGATCTGTCTGACAAGTGAATGGATTTAATGAGCAAGCGTTCTTTTTGTGATTTAAGATAGTAAGCCAAAAGGGACCCGGCTTTATTGCGGCCTTCATTATATCGAGCATTGTTACCTAATAATATGGAGGATGCCTACTCCGTAGATGACTTATTAAATTCCAATTTAACCTGGATACGTTCTTGTAAGAAGGTAGCAGAGGAAGTAGGGTGAAATTGGTGCTTTAAACGCTTGATATTTGCTAAGAGAATTTGATGCTTTGTAAGAAGTTGTTTCATTTTTTTGGACTCATAATCAATAATAAAGCCACAAGCAGTTGCTTTAAAAGTGTCCCACAATAATTGGGGAGAGGTATCAGACGGCACATTCAATAAAAATAATTCATTAGCAAAGGAAATAAATGCGGAAGAGAAAGCGGGATCCTTCAATAAATATTTATTAAATCTCCACCTGTTGGACTTGGGATGCTGAGGGAGGAAATCAAAACCAGTGACAAGTGGAGCATGATCAGGGATAAGAATAGGTTCAAGAGATGAAGAAATAAGGTTTGGAGATAAGGAATTGGCAGTAAAAATGTAATCCAAACAGGTAAACAACTCATGGGGGGGGGTCAGAAAAAAGAAGATTCCAATGCATCCAGATTACATAGACACCAGGAATCTACAAAGTGTGTTTGTGAAATTTTAGTGGGGAATTGTTTTTGCGGTTTATGAGAGGCAAAAACGGACATTAGATTTCTGGTCTAGGAAAGGATCAATAATCTGTTTATAGTCTCCACCTAGAATAAAAAGTTCATCTTTAAGTTGAATACATTTTTTTTATAATATTGGGCCAGAATGTATAGTCAGGTTGAGTGGGACCATAAACAATAAAAACAGTTAGAGAAATACCATTAATAAGTAATTTAACCCACAACCACCTTCCCTCAGAATCAGTCTCTTTAGATACAACAGCACAGTTCAACAACTCCATTCTTCTTAGTAGACGTGGTAGAGACTAAGACTAAGCCAACCCAATTACGTTTAAGTTTAGTGACTCTGAATATGGAAACAATGAACATACATAGAACATCATATAAACATTCATAAGGACTAAGCCAACCCGGTAACCATTACATTTGTAGGTTTCCACTTCCGTGAGGTAAAATACTTGAAAAAGGATGGAATCAGGGTTAAAGAAAACCAAAAGAGAGAAGATTCTCTCGCTCCTACGGAGAATAACAAAATCTTTCGCCCTTCACAAAATGACTCTGAAAATGAAGACATAAAAATTATATTAAAAAAAACATACGATCCTCAGGAATGAAAAGCAGGGAAAGGAAAAGAAAGAAAAAACAGAAGTGACGAGAAAAATATATACTGGTGCACATACTCGAGGAAAGGAAAGAGGAAGGATAGAAGAGGATAGGAAAAGAAGGAACAAAAGATACAGCAAGAAGGGACAGTACATGTCAAACTGACGCCTGTAATACATACCATTTAAGAGGGAGAAGAAGACAACAAGAAGGAGTGGCGAGAACAAATGAAGATGGCACAGCTGACAAGGGAGAATATACCACACCAGGGCGCCAACATAACAATTATAGAGCGTACAAACCGAACTCCAAATAACCTGCAAGAAAGTTGAAGAAGAAAATCAACTTAAAACAAGTGGGAAAACAAGCATCAATAAGCAACCTGTAAAGTAAGGAATCATTAGTATATCTGAGAACAATAGTTACATAAAAGTCAAGTGAAAGAAGGAGGATCAGGAATTTCCGTCAATGGTGTAGAGTGTGAGTGAATGAATTTCCTTAAGTCTGCAAATGTAGACGTATTATTCTAAAATGTCACTTTGAAGAGGCAAGGATGAAAAAGACCATATCGTGCACCGAGGGTGCATAGAGCAGGTCTTAGATCAAGGAAGTCCCTCCGCCTTTTGGCCGTTACTGTAGAAACATCTTGGGAGATATATAGGGTCAACTGATATCTTGGGAGATGTATAAGGTCAACTGATATCTTTCACACTGTGAGGCTGCCAGGTTTGGTTAGGAGGAAGCTATGGGCTGAGGCAGCCCAGCCACACCATGTGGGACATCTCAAGGGCTCAGAATAAATAGAGCTGAAGCTGACATTTCTCTTCATCCTGAATAAGTCTAACACCAATTTTAAAAAGACATAAGGAAAAGGTGGCAGGGGTCACGCTGGGGGTCACAGAGCACCTCCACATTCCAAGAAGCTGCTGCGGGACAGCATATAGTTAGTGTTGTATGCACAGGCAGAGGCACTTGCTTACTCATCACTGTCCCACCCAGAACCCCTTTCCTACTCTAATTGTATAAGCCTCTGAAGTCTTTGTTAGTTAGGAGAGGAGGCGTCATCTGTGCACTGCACTCAGTTTCAAGCAGAGCACAGATCTAGGCACGTTCTTGCTTTCAGCCTTGAAAAAACTGAATTGCCTCATAAATAAATAGTGTCAATTGGCCACAACGCTAGCGAGCCATTCTGTAAACAATAACAAAGAATCAGATGTTCGACGTATTAGTTAGCATTACTTCTTACATTTCCTTCGATAGAATACTTAAATTTGCTGTTAATTGAGATATTCATCACACTTTATAGATGTGTGTAAAATATATCACAAATATCAAATTATATTTAACCAAAGAATCTTCATATTTTGCATGACGTCAGAGCGCATCTCTCAAATCCTGTTCAATGGGTAATAGGCTCTTTGTATCCTAATCTGGCAGAACAATTTAAGAGTCAGCTGGAATGCTTCTAGTCCTAGTCATGGAGGTCAGACACTGACAATACCAAATATTTCCATAATTAACCCTTCCCTTTAGTGATGACGGGAAGAATGTTTCCCACCCTTACTAGTGCTCATAAAATATTGCCACAACTATCATGACGTAGCATACCTGGAGCACAGGGATTGGAACAGACACTACAAGAAAAAATAAATCACTTACAGCTACATCTATAGTGATATTCATGATGATGCTCTGAGCACATTATAACATGCAAGGAGGAGTGTTTTAAACATTATTATAACAATTCCTATAATCTGGGGTTCCTCTTTTTGCTGTGAGACATTGCAGAAATTCAGGATGCAATTAATGGCTGATCTGTTTTCCACACAGCGTTTGTGACTGCATATGTGTGAATTAGTGTGTGTGTGTCGGTGTGTGTGTGTAGATGGATAGAAAAGTTTAATGAAAAATGTACGTGTTATCATCACGAACAGAAACTTACGTTTTTATCATAAAATACCTTAATCAAAAGTACATTTTATGTGTATGTATTATTGTTATACATGCATTAGTAACTAACTTTGCAAGGCCCCCAGGTTGTTAGCACATCCTAGAACTCATCTGACCCTTGTGTGAAGGTGAAAATTCAATCCTTGAGTCCTAGTGAGCAGTGTTTACCGGGTCTGTCAGTGTTTGTGGAAGCATATCACGTTTCATGATGGGATCATGCTGTTGCCTTCATCTAAGGGAAAGCTTTGACAAAATCACATCTTCTCAAAGGCGTCATTCATATAATCTTCCTCTTTTCTGAGCTTTCTGCTGATTAGGAACACGCAATCTATGCGGAAACTGTAATATGTTACACATACTGTAATCAGCTAATTAGAACTTTCAGAGGCAGTTACAGTGAAGAAAGGAAGGTGATGATACAACCTGACCAGGTGTTCTCATTTCCTTCTTTCTTGGTTCTTCACTCCTCTCAGTTACTTATAAGTCACACTGTAATCTTTTCTCAGGCTCCAGTGTAAGTGGTGTGAAAAAGAAATGTGAAGAACAGAGGCTCAGACTCACCAAAACATATGCATCTGCAGCCATAGGTTTTACGGCATTGTATATATGAACTTTTCAGAATTTTGAATTCAAAATGGTTTCCATCAGAAAGATAAGCGATAAAAGATTTTCACTTTTATACTAAGTGTGGTAAGTGGACACAGAACATGGAGTAAATCTGCGAAATGTTACTCATCCCCTTTTAATTGGCAGATTTAAAAAGCATGGAAGTAGTCAATAAATGGACCGCAAATGAACCACGCCCTGGATTAAATCAAGCAGTGGGCGTTTCTTGCAGTATGTTCAGTTCATGTGTTATTTCATAGACTACGTTCTGTTGGCCAGGGAGAACCACATGAAGTGCAAAAAGTACACAAACCCAACCAGTTTCTATCTATTTCTAGAGTTTGCTGGTGCAGCAGATTTTGGGCTGTAGTGCGCAATTCCACTCCACAAACAGTTTGAAAAATTACTGGATTTTGCCCGTTTTTAAATTATGCAATTTTTTACATCATCGATTTGTTGACGTGAGTCATTTTACATGGTTCACAATTGCTCACGGGAAACTGTCATATCTTGTGTGCAATTGCATTTTTTTTAAATAATTTTTCTCCCCAATTAAAATATTTTCTCCCCATGGAGAAAAAACTTCCTCTAAATCCCATGTTAACTAGTCTTATTTATCATTAGTCACATCTGCAGATAAATGTAAAGGAGTAGGAGCATTTGTGGTACAAAAGACAGCTCCTAAAGGGCCTCCTTGTCTGGGCCCATTGTGAAAAAGAATGGCTTTATGTGATATGTCTGTCAAAATATCTTGGAGACATTCAAACCTTTGGGTCCTTCAGACCTATAAGTTAGTGCTTGTAGGTAAGGCAGTTCTAGCACTAAGGGCGTCATGTCACAAATTCACAAGGTTTTGTAATTATCATTATGTAAAAAACCCTTTTTATGCACTTGAAATTTCTTTAGACTAAGAATAATAAAAGGACTTTTGAGATTGTTTAAGAATTGCAAACTGGAGGATTCATGAAAGGGGGTTCCTCCCTCCCTTTTATAATTCGGGAGTAAAGTGAGTTTTTGGCTGCAATTGCTGTTGCAAACCATTGATGAGCTAATGGCCCCCAAGCTGGGGTGGTAACTAATTTGTAAGACGAAGGGGCCCTCTTAGAACAGGATGTTGGCAGCCTCGGGGTGGGGGGTTCCAAAACCTGCCAGCTAACCAGTGCAGAATATGTACTATTTAGACAGTGACAATTTAAATAGTGAAGTGTTTTGGCTATTTACATGACCGCCACCTGTACAGTGCAGAATCTATTGTATTGGATAAATAGTGATTTTTGTTTTGCTAATTACATGGCCTCCACCTGCACAGTGCAGAATGTTCACTGTTTAGCCAGCAGCAGTTAAATATTTAAGTATTCCTCCTATTTGCAGGGCTGCCAGCTGGACAGTGCAGAATGTCTATCATTTAACCAGTGGCTGAGTAAATAGTTAAGTTTTTCTGCTATTTGCATAGTCCCCAGTAAAACAGTTCAGAATCTCCATTGTTTAGCCAGCGGGCATGTACATAGTTACGTTTTTCTGCTATTTGCATGGCTTTGGCCAAACAGTGTAGAATCGCTACTATTTAGCAGTGGCTCTGTAAATAATGAGTTTTTCCTGCTACTTGCACGTCTGCCAGCCAAACAGTGCATGGTTTCTGCCATTTAGTCAATGGCATGGTGATTAATGCAGTTTTTCTTCTATTTGTACCGCTTTCGGCTTTTTTGTAGAATCATTTTGGTTAAGCCAGCAGCTGGGTAAATAGTTTATCTACTATTTTCAAGATCCCCAGTCAAATAGTAAATAACATTTACTATTTAGCCAGCGACCGAGTAAATAGCAGAAAAAAATCACTATTTACCCAGCTACCGGGTAAATAGCCACTACCAATTTGAAAATAAATTCAGTTTTACTGGTAAAACTATAAAGCATACAAACAACAATGTGTAGAAATCAGATTTCAGCAAATACATACCATTGTGCATCACCAAGTAAAGTGCCTTTATGTGTTTTGACCCTATTAAAATCTTTGTTTCCATCAAACTTTACAAGTACATACAAATGCTTGTTTTGTGCTTTCCTAATTGCTGATACATTTTGAAACGTGTATGTAGTTAATTTACAATTATTTAAATCCCGTCTTTTATAAAATATATATCTTTCATCTTTTCCTATTACTTCCTGTTCCCCAGCAATAATAACACCTAGGCCACTTTTATGAAATCCTCTCAAATGGAATTCAGATAACTAAAACACCAATCTGAGAGGAATTATTGTTCTTTTGAGAGATTGTGATGATTCGAGTATGTTGTAAACAAGTGCTGTGCTACAATGCTTGGTGTATAGATTTTGCTTTATCTAAAAAGACTTATGTTAATATTTTGAGTTTAAGAAATGACGTTGGAATGTATATTTTAATTAATTTGTAATGACATTAAAGGACCTCAATAAAAATTAAAAAAACAAGATAAAAACAAATGCTAAAAGCATCTTTATAGCTCATTCACCTTCTGAGCACTAGAATGGTTATTTTAGGGGCTGCTGCAGCACCCATCGCAACCCTACTTTCAGTGCTTATGGGAGGATTGACTGGAGATAGGCTGGGGAAAGTGCTGTTTTTTAAAGCTTTTTTGAGGTTTCTTCCAGTGCCAACACTCTTTTTCTTGCTCGGAGCGACCTCTGATGTTTGCTTTTGGGCAATGATGGTGTCAATTTTCACTAACTTTCACGTAGTGATCGAGTCCCAGAGGATCCACTCTGACAATTAGATTAGTGGGACAGGGGTTCCTTCTCCAGCTCTTACTTCTACCTCTCCACACCTTTCATTTAATCAATTCTTCAAACTCCCCACACCTTGCTCAAAAATTCCCTTTGGGGTGCCAATGTTATGGTCCTTTCATTTTACCAGTGGTGGGATCCATTCTCACATAATTCAAAGGAAAACAATGGGCCTCATTTACAATGAGGCTGCACTACTGTTGCGTCCCTTTTTGGGATGCTCCAGTGTCAGTGTCATAGACAAAAGGGTAGCTCCCTCCTCATTTATTGGTACCAGTGTCACAGAGGCCTGCTCTATATTTACCAGCCAGCAATAACCCACTTTGCAGGGCTTAATGCTGCCTTGTAAATATTGTTTCCTTTAAATCAGTTTCTGCATTAAAGGGGCGTGCAATGGGAGTTGCTGGGGGCGTTCCCAACCACAGCCATGGCTTTTTAACACTGACCCATGATTACGAGAAATCGTAACTCTGTGGCATAATCAAAAACATACGCACAATGAGGAGAAATATCTTTATTTCTCCTCGTTTTTCCTGTTTCTATATGAGCTGCATTCTGCAGTACACATAGAAAGAAGAAAATCCTCTTGTGATTGTTTTTGTGCAGGAAGGTGTCCTTCTTGCACAAAAACAATCATCCCTGCAACACAGGCCCCCATGGCGCAAAGGTGCCTGCACTCGAGCATGGCAGCCTATTGTGCACTAGTACAGGCGAAAAGGGCAGGAATGCCGCTACAGACACAGCATATTCCTGCAGATTTATTTTGCCATTGGGCAGAGAAGCCGGAAGGCCAGCAGCACTACCCAATGGGAAAATCTAGTAAATAAGGCCCATAGTACTTATTACAAAATAACTGACATTGTACATGGCTGTTGTAGCATTGTTGTGAGTCAACTAATTAAACAGCCCTATTGTTGACATACGTGTAGTCTTTGTCAAATTTATGTGGCACTCTTTTTTTCATTGTGTCCAAATGTTGGGAATTAAGCTATGTATAACCGCCTTAGAGCAACACTTCCTATATCAGGGGCTAGAAATGTTCTCAGTCAGGCCCCTGTTAAACTTTTGTTCGTTGTCAAACTAAAAGTTTTGCATACTGCAAACACACGAGAAAATATAAGTGTTTAAGTGTCGCTAACAGCTCTGCTATGCTTTTAGAGAACAATAAGCTTGTCAAATTGTATTGCGTGCGCATATAATTGTCATTTGACATATGGCCTCTGCACCAATTTGTGACACACACTTCCTTCCATATATCACAAATTTCTGAAGCTCAGTATAGTTCTTGGTGAATATGTATTTTCTGTGGTGACACGGGTGCCAATCTCTTAACATACTTTAGCCAAGCATTCCACTTGCATGTGCCCCCTCTCCGTACATTTTCCACAAGTTTTCTTGTGCATTATTGTGCCTGTAGATGGTGCAAATAGTAATTTTGTCTTGTAGTGTCAGCCAGCGCATGAAACGCTCTGGGGTCAGGATGTTTTATGTCAGGGTGTACAATTTCATTACTTTTATTTAGCCCTTTGAGCTTCCTGGATCTACATAAACATTACTCTCAGGAATGACAGCCATTTGGTCCTGATTTACATGAAGATTCATTACCGGAATAACTTGGATTAGAGATTCAGACTGTGAAAATCACCCATCTGAAGGCAGTAAAAAAATACTTTTGTTCGACAAGGAAACAACTGAGAATCAAATAAAACCATTTAAGTTAACAGGTAGTAGAAAGGTAATGAATCTACTTACAAGGTTTTTCTTCCACGTTTATTTTGCTCTATGAATAAATAGTTGGTAAAAAGTAAACTTCCTTCTATGCTTTGGGACATCCCGCATATAACCTAACATTACCAACATCGGGAATATTGAAATCACTGTGTCTTCCTTTATGTCTAATGGTTGTAGGAGTTATAACCAAAATGCTGCAACTGTGAGGCAACCTCATGTTAAGTGCAAGAAATCCACACAAAGGTGGAGCATTTACAGCAGCTGCAGTTGGTCGACAAGTCTTCCCTAACCATACTGAGCCGGGCCGGCTTTAGCACTGGTAGCGCTCAGTGCCACAATGTTTGTTGGTGGCCCCAATGACCACCTCTGCCATGAATTCCCTCAGTACCATTCTTTAACAGTGCCCCTCATGCCTCCATAACCACTCTCTCTCTCAGATGCACACTCCAGAAATGACTACAACGCATACAGAACGCCTCTGCACGCCTCATCCTCGACATCCCCCGCCACAGCCACATCACAGCCGACCTGACAAACCTGCACTGGCTCCCCTCAACAAGAGGATCACCTTCAAGCTCCTCACCCACGCTCACAAAGCACTCCACAACACGGGACCAGCGTACCTCAACGAACGACTCACCTTCTACACCCTGAACCGCCAGCTTCCCTCCGCTGCCCCCACCACATCCCCAGCGTCCGATGAGCGGTCGCCGGCGGCAAATCATTCTCCCACCTCGCTGCCAAGACTTTGAACATCCTCCCCATTCGCCTACGACAGACCCAGGACCTACTGACCTTCAGGAGCCTTCTCAAGACCTGGCTGTTCGAGCAGTAGCAGCACCCCTGCCTCCCCCCCCACTCCTGTGCCTTGATACCCTCACGGGTGAGTGGTGCTCTCTACAAATGGATTGATTGTTTGATTACAGAAAGCCAATCAGTCAAATGTGTGTAAATCAGTGTATAGGAAATTTTACACAAGATAGAGGACTACAAGGTGTAGGAGTCACATGTCTTCCATACTGGTAGGCATTATAGCTTAGTCAAAGAAGCACAAACTCAGAATTTAAAACCTAACACCATGGTTGGGGGTTTTCTTTAATAATAAGAATTGATCTCCACCCAAATTAACCTTTTCGGCAAAATTAAGATAATGAAAGATTGGGGAAAAATCATAATGGTTATATCTATAGCTTGAAGTTTGTATGCAGCTATTAGATGGCAGTTAATAGCTCACTATTATATATTAAGATTTGAACTTATAAACTGTAATAAAAGGACCTATCTGACAAAAGCAGTAACCAACTGACTTGTTTACATCATATGCGTTTTGCAATCTGCATGGTACTCGTTCTTTACATCTGGCATATTAACCTTTCTGCGCTACCTTATGATGAGTTAAAACTTCCACTTTCCAGAACTCCTATCTCTCTCCAGGAAGAAATGAATTCACTGGAATTATGTTGACGTGGAAAAAACTTTTATTTGATCTGTTAAAATCATAAAAAGAGTAGAACATACCACCATGATGAAAATGTCACAAAACAGGTACAGATAAAAATGACATTAAAACATTTTTAGTTATCGTAACCCTCGTATGGAATGGAGCCAAAGAGCAGTGGATTATCATAACAGCAATGTAAACATGTCCATGGTTTCTGGTGAAATTAAAATGTTGATGCCAACAGAAGATGGAGAGGGAGCAAAGTTCAAAACTGTTATGCATAATTTTCTGTCCAGTTTCTTAAGTCACTATATTTTCATATCCTGGAACATTTACAGGTGAGATAATGTTTGTGTCTAGGGCTTGTCATACAAAGGGCCTTTGGAAGAAAGGGAGTACAGAACCAGGTCTGAGAAAGACTTAGGCCATATACTTTATACCCTACTGCCAAGTTCTTGTTTTGGTGTTCCATTCTTTCCAGGACTTTGTGCTGTTTCTTTCTTTTCTAATTCTTGTGCTGCTAGGGGCAAAAATTTGACGGTGTTGCAAGACAGTTGAACTGAAGAACTGCTGAGGCATTTTATGACGGCCGCTCTGCAAGTCTGGAATTGAGTTTCTCTTAGGATTGGCCTTAAAAATGACGTCCCTAGGTTATGTAGTGCGGGACAGATGCATAATAGATGTAGTAGTGACTCTGCTCCGTTGCCGCAGAGGCGGCAGTCCAGGGATGGCCAGGTCTGTAGCCATTTTGGGGTGAGATCTTTGTTGGAAAACGAACCCAATCTCAATAAGGTCAATTTCCGCTTGTAGAGGTCTCTGAAGCATTCTTGCAGATAGTGTTGTGGTTTAATATGCTTATAGGATGGAATCACCGACCATGCATGACTTTTACCGGCAAATATGGTTTTATCGGATTGAAACGATAATGTTTTTATTGATTTGTTTGTGATTTTTTTTAAAACAGGGTATGACATGGGTGCTTGCCAGGCTTCCTCCAGATTTAGCGTTTGAAGCGCTTCTTTCAAAATTTGCCATATCGAGTTTTTGTTTGTTGATTGTATTTCTACCTCCTCCCAGCAGTGGTGGGCAAGCGTGTTGTCTTCCGCAGCCCTCATACACCAGTAATATTTGGCCAGGACACCTTGTCTGGCCTGAATCTGATTTGTTAATCCATTTTCCAGGCGTATCTGCACCTGAGAGAAGTGTTGTGGGATTAAGAACAGTTTTTTATACAGTCTAGACTGAGCTAGATTTAGCATTTGGGCGTCCTTAGTATTCAGCATTTCTGAGCCATATGTCATCGCTGGCAAAAATTTTGCAGCCACTACCTTTAGGAGATGGTTTGGTGAGCTGCCACTTAGGCTTTTCTGTAAAGTTTGAAAAGCAAAACATAATTGTTTGGTTTTTATATTGGCATGTTTTAGGTGTTGTTTGAAACTTAAATGGTGATCTAAAAGAACCCCCAGATATTTATATACTTCTACCTGCAATAAAATACTTACGTTTATCCTCCAGATGAATTTGGGGCATTTTTTATGAGAGCTTGAAAAACATAAAACATTAGATTTTTTTTTATTGATTATCAGTTTTTCTTTTGAGATGTATATTGCTAGTTGAGTGCTCAGGCACTGAAGACCAAGCGGGGTTTGAGAGAGTAACACGATGTCGTCCGCGTATTGCAGACTTGCTATTGGTGTCTTTCCCAATTTGGGTGGGTCTCCATGAATGATGTGGAAAAGTAAATTTTGCCATGTTCTGTGTCCCTACGTGTCATCCATCATATGTTATGTGTGCATGACCAATATGCATATGTTATTCCCCATGTCCGATTAATGACGCAATTACAGTTGTGTCCACCTCTAGTATGCCAGTTTCCAGTCCTCGTGAATACTACGGATATCAGGCCTATGTAAAGTAATGTTGCCACGTTTCTCAGTGTGCACGTTATTCCATTATAAAGTCCCCGTTTCTAGGCCTCAACAGGGCCTGGACATCAGATTCAGCTCCTGTCTCCTGAAGCCTCGCTGAGGAGCGATACAGCCCCCACCTGTATCCTCGACCTTTCACTTACTTCCTGCCTCGCAGTGCCCGGTGCAGCTTGGCTCTGCCTCTGAGTCTGCCAAGAGTATGTTATAGTTCCAGTTATCAGTTCAGTCCTCCTTCTCTGCATTCCTAAGCTACTGAACTGCATCAATAGTTCCGTCATTGTCTAGCCTTCTCGTCTCCACGTTAGAGAAATACTGCATTTAATGGTCATTTAATATTCTTCATCACGCACTACATGTAGAATAATGCATGGTCCAGTCTTGGAGTCAGTTAGCCCTTCCCCTCCTGACTTCTAGTTTATATCAACATGTTCTCTAAACATCAGATACTAGATAGGGTTTAGGTACATGTCGCTCTGACCCTCCAGACTTTAGTCTCTGCTCCTAGCACAGAGTTCGTAGCCCCCAGCTTCTCCTCGTAACACGTCATTGCCAGTTTGCGCGCACCACCAGGTTAGAGGTCCCGGCTCCTTAGGTAGCCCCCTCCAATGTTTCCGCCCCATTCATGACATATTCTGTTACGTCTGCACCACATGTCTATGTATACGCCCAGTTACACCTACTTTTACTCTTATCTTTCGCGACTGCTACGCGTCACGCCTTCTGCTCCACCCACTGCTACGCCTACTGCAATGTAATGCTATGTGTTCGCGTTATGTATATATGCTCTTGTATTGTTATCAAAAGTTAGCGCGCTCATCCCAGATCCCGGCCCCCGGCAGCTGCCATCCTGTTCCTATGCAGGTTGTCCTGTTCCTGTCCTTATGCTGTATTAAACCTGCAAAACTCCTACTACCTCGAATCTTGACTCTTATTTATTGAGCTATCTGTTATGATATATGTCTAGTCAAAAATAGGGTATTATTTATTTATTTACCACATAATGGCGCCCGAATAGGGACTTGCCCTTTCCCCACGCGTCGGTGAAGCCACGCCGACCCCCTGACCCTCTGCAGCCGTGACGGAACCATACCGGCCACGTGCAGATATTTCTGCTTCAAGTATCCCTCAGGCCCACGGAGGAGACGGAGGAGGCGGTCCAGCATCCAAACGAGACGGTGGAGGAACGCGGCGAGTCCCGACCAGAGCCCAAGCCAAGAGTCCAAGGTCCGAGGTATCCGGAGGCCCACCCGTAACTGAAGTCCGAAGTTCGTCGTCCGTCGTCGTAGCAGTCCAGTCCAGTCCAAGGCCTTTCCGTTCTTGCTGCCCGGTGAGTACCATTGCTGGGGTAGTATCTAGACAGGGTCAATCTAAATTGACTCTGGTCCGTGGGTTGGTGGTACCCAGGCCCACTAACGAAGTGTTCACCTAGGTGGATACGGGTCTTGATGCGTCCCTTTATGGGACCGGTATGTTCCGTGCTGTTTCAGCAGTGCATCCAGTAACTCTAGTCTGTTCCGTTCTCGAGAAATTCTTGTGTTTCTGTTCTCAGTATTCCAGGTAATATTTCTGTCCGAACTGTAATGTTATGATGTTGTTCAATGTATTTCCAATATCGTGGTATGCCTGAATTGTTTTCCCAATTGTTATTGTTCCTCGTCTATTGTATTGTGTTCCGATTCAAGTTTACAATGTCTCTCTTTTCGAGACTACGTCAGTTAAAAACTAGAAAGGGTTTGTTAGAAGAAGCAGTTCCTGTCCCGCCCAGGGACAGTCCAGGTCACTTTATGTATCAGAAACATGGCATAAGCGCCATATTGTATCTAGATTTATGGGTAGAGTATACCAAACAGTTAGAAGAAAAGTATAGATGGCCCGTATCGGGTACATGGGATGCCGAATGTATCATGCGAGTAGAAGAAGCATTATGGAAAAAGAAAGCCAGACAGTCACAGAAAGATGCCATCGAGTTATGGCGCAAAGAAGCTCATAAAAGAACCGAAAAAGAAATCAGAAAGTCAGAACTAAGTAGAGAATCCCAAGAACGAACCCAAGAAAGAGAATTAATCGAGATAGGTGAACGAGTCAAAGCCGAACAGTCAGACAGACAGAGGCATGCCCTCATTAAGGGTATGTATCCTCTTCTTGCTGAGGGCTTGCCAAAAGCGACCCCAGGGGCATCCAGTAATTTCCCGCCATCATTAGTTCCGACCAAGCTACGTCACAAACCGACCGCAGCTGATATTTTTATTTCGTCCTATCTGGACGACACAGTCCCCGAATATGCAAATCCTGTTCGCACTCCGCCAGTCCCCGTAAATCAGGTAATTCCTGCTCCTCCAGACACCGGGGTGCCCTTAACAGCTCCCCCGGGTCAGCCCGCCATACAAGTCCAGCCCACGTTACAATTACCCACCCTGCCAGAACGAAAAGCATCAGTTGATGATTCCAGTTTAGGGGCCGCAGGGGGAGGTCTTCCTCAAACCCCGCCGCCATACAAGCGTTTATCAGCACTCGAGTTACATGCTCAAGCATCACAGCGTACTCCTAAAAGTAATAAGTCTGTTGCAGAAATCAGGCAAACCCTTGGCGAATGTGTCTATGACCCAGTTCCAGGCGAATTTAATATGGTTTTATATTCCGTACGCATAAGGAGGGTGACCGAGTATCTAGTCACCTTGCCGAATATGAAAGAAGATCTAGACAGGATATATCGTTTCATCCGTACAGGGGATGATCCAGAAAGTATTAGTGATGCCATGTCTCAAAGGAAAGCCGAGATTCAGCGTATGATATTAAAGTTCTTAATTAATTGTCTAATAAGAGAACAAGATTACCCGTCTAAAGATCCAGCGGAAATGAAAATCCTGACAAAGTGGAGTGATAATATTGCCGAAGGAAAGCACAATACCATTAGTGCCATGGAAAGTATGTACAAGAAAATTCGTAGAGAGATAATAAAGATACACGAACAGCGTAAAGCAGCACAAGTAAGCGAGAAAGAAAGTACCTCTGATCCTGAAGAGGAAGACGACGAGAATACTGCCAGAATAGCGTATGTAGGAAAATCTAGATTTCCTGATCGCCATTTATGTCTAGAACCCAAGTCTACTTTCCATCATCCAGCACCAGAACAAGGTTCCCTAGAACAAGTATTTCAAGCTACCGACCACATTCTGAAATCACGAATCGGTTATAGTGAGTTAAGTACTATGCATGAGCAAGAAATAGCCCGATCAGCAGTCCGATGGATTACTGATTCTACCACTTTTCCAGACGAAATAGTGGCACAAATGTTCCTGAAAATGCCCCCGGCCGAGCAGCGACTGGTGGGTATGTATATGATTCAGCACCTCATTACTCTGTATGAGGGTCAGCACTCTGATCCAGGTCCGTTACATGATATCCTGAACGAGTTACTCCAGTATAAATGGAGAGGTCTAGGTACCGATTTAATTAGTGTCATTCTAGAACAGCGTCACAAATATAGAACATTCTTGAACCCGCATTTTGTTCATGTCTCACCCCCAGAAAGTAAATCATTCTACATAGACAGACAGAATCCGTTACGAGAAGTCCACCCAGTTAAAGGAACGGGTGGCGAAATGCAGCGAGTGTTTGTATACACTCCGATCACAAAGATGGAACTTCTTGAAATGAAGAAATTAATTCCCTGTGATGACAAAGATCCAGCAGGGTTCCATCGAGAATTAAAAGACATGCTCCGTATGGGAGAATACACTTACCCAGATATCATTAAAATGTTAAAGGTTCTGCTACCCGCAGGGGTGTATGAAAAGCTAAAGGAAAAAGAATGGGAGGTGGGAGAGAAAAAGATCGATTGGGCAGCTCTAGAAGCTGAAGACAAGGCACGAGTACCAGGTACCGGTCTTGGGGATAAATGCAAAGAATTACCAGAATTATTGATTCAAGTTTTACCCAGATTATTAACAACGAGAAAAGAAGACTGGGATGCAATCTCAGCCTGTAAACAGAAACAAGATGAAGATATTAGTGATTTTTATTCTAGATTTGAAAAATGTTTCAGTATCAACAGTGGTCTCAAGACAAGTAGTGAGTCATACCCTCACCTTTTCGTTACTAAATTAGTCGAGAATTCAAGTCCACCAATTAAAAACCGAGTTCTGAAAGTCGAAAGCACCTGGCAAGCTAATACTCCGTCCCAGATGCTCCAGATGCTCCAGTATCACCAGAATAGAATCAGGGAAGAGCAAGAACACGAAAGAAAACGTATGAAAGACACGAAAATGAAAGTGCTAGTTGCACAATCTGTTCCTCAAGACAGTCAGAAGAGGGGTCCGAATCAAGCCAGTCATCCTGCAGCTCCCGTTAAAGGGAACTGCAATTATTGTAAACAGCCAGGTCATTTTATAAATGAGTGTGCAGTCCTGAAACATAACATAGCTACTGGTAAGACAAAAGAAAGACCACGTCCGCCTAGACAAGAACAAGTTTCACAGATTCCTCAGCCACAGAATGCACCACAGACAGTTACAGCACCGCAGCCCATCGCTGCAACACAGCATGTTACATCGCAGATGTACCAGTATGCACAGTCTGAGTATCCAGAGTACCAGCCATATTCATGAAACAGCCTAGAGAGGGAGGTAGGCTTGCCTCTCATCGAGATACCTGTAGATCAAGAAGGTCCCTATGTTCATAGTCAAGTATTAGGGAAAGACAGAAAGTTTTTGATTGATACAGGGGCAAGTAGGACCACAATTAGTCATGCCGAAGTTCCAGGGGCTCCGCTCTCAGGCTCAAGAAATGTTTCCCTTGGATTTTCAGGAAAGCCTATCGTAAATGAGATTTCAAAGCCAGTTACTCTAGAAGTAGGTCCATTGTCCCGCACTACTGATCTGTTACTTACTAAGTCATGTCCAGAAAACCTATTAGGCATTAAAACACTGAAAGAATTAGGTGCAGTTATTTGTTGTTCCCCGGAGGGAATACGTCTGTTCCTACGTGACTTTAAGGGTCACTATGTATTACGAGATTTTGATTCAAGACTGTCTCAAGTTCCGCAGCATTTATGGGCGCAAGGTCCAACTGATGTAGGTTACATGCAAATCACACCCTATCGTGTGACTCTCAAACCAGGTGTAGTGTTACCACGAATCAGACAGTACAGATTGCCACCCGAGGCTGTAGCAGCCTTATCCAAAATTATAGACGAGCTCATGACTCAAGGAGTAGTTGTAGAAACTGACTCCAATGTATGCAATTCTCCGATCATTCCAGTCATGAAACGTACTGATCCAAATGCACCCCCAGTATATCGATTAGTGATTGACTTACGAGAACTTAACAAATGTATTATTCCTCAGTACCCAGTTGTCCCAGACATCTCTTCCCTATTGACAGCTATTGATTCCGAAGCCACGTTCTTTACAGTAATCGACCTCAAGAACGCATTTTTTAGTGTTCCAATTCATCCAGACAGCCAGTTTCTTTTCGGATTTTGTTTAAATGGAAGGAGCTATATGTTCACATGAGCTCCTCAAGGTTTCACAGAAAGCCCTAGTATTTACAGTCAAGCACTTAAGAGACAACTAGATAATATTCACATGCCAACTGACACTGCCCTGCTCCAGTATGTCGATGATCTACTGATCACAGCCCGTTCTGAACGTGACTGCGAGCGAGCGTCACTCACGGTTTTGTATTTCCTAGCCGAGATGGGGCACAAGGTGTCACCTTCGAAGCTTCAATTCTGTGTCCAGCAAGTGGTCTACTTGGGACACTTGCTGTCCAAGAGGGGTAGGCAGTTGACACCAGACCGTATCCAGTTAATAGCGAGTCTTCCCCAGCCCAGAACCCAGAAGGAGGTACGTGCCTTTATCGGCCTTACTTCTTATTGTAGACAATGGATTCCCCAGTATGCATTTCTAGCCAAGCCACTGATACAGTTAACGACACAGGAGGCAGCCGTATCGACTGTTCTCCCTTGGACATCTGAACATACACTTAGTTTCAACGAGTTAAAGAAAGCTTTATGTCAAGCTCCAGTTCTAGCTACACCGAACTACAGTAAGCCTTTTACACTTTTCGTTACTGAACGTGAAGGTACAGCATTATCTGTTCTCACACAAGATCAAGCAGGACAGTACAAGCCCTGTGCTTATTTTTCGAGCACATTAGATCCAGTCGCCCAGGCGTTGCCTGTGTGCCTCAAGTCAGTTGCAGCCACAGCACTAGCTATCAGACAAAGTGATTCCATAGTTTTAGGACATACCTTGACAGTACAAGTCCCACACTCCGTGGAAGTTCTTTTAAACAGAACACAAACTCAGCACTTGACAATTGCACGTTTAACAGGTTATGAATTGACACTGTTTCAGCCACACATAGAAATCAGACGCTGCAACATCCTGAATCCTGCTACACTGTTACCATCAGTTAGTTCAAATCCTGCCACACACGATTGTGTGGAAGTAGTCAATATTACGACAAAGCCAAGACAAGACCTGACAGACATTCCGTTACCAGACCCTGACCTGACACTTTATGTGGATGGTTCATGTATGAGAACTAGTACAGGAGAACTAGTCGCCGCGTATGCAGTAACTACTGACACCGAAGTTATTAAGACACACCGTATTGACACCCTGTCCGCTCAAGCAGCAGAGCTAGTTGCTCTGACACAAGCCTGCATACACGCCAAGAACCTGAAAGTTAATGTTTACACAGATTCACGTTACGCATTTGGAGTTGTACACGACTTCGGAGTGCTCTGGCAGGAGAGAGGTTTTATGACTTCTCATGGAACCAAGATTCAGCATGGTCTCCTTATTCAAGCTCTGTTAGATGCCATACATTTACCGACATCCATTGCTATCATGAAATGCAAAGCACATACGAAAGTTACTGACATTATTTCCCAAGGTAATGATCTAGCAGATCGCACAGCCAAGCTTACAGCACAGACTCTAGACATTCCAGTTAACCTGACACACACTCCAGATCCGACTACATGTATGACAGTTAAGGACCCCACTCAAGATGTCATAGATATCCAGTTACATGCTACTCCCGATGAAATCAAGAAATGGTCCGAACAAGGAGGGGTCCAGACAGATCAAGGATGGTTAACGAAGGGTAGAGCCACATGGTTTCTCCCCGACTCTATGGTTCAAGTCATTATTAATACCGCACATAGCCCAGCACATTTAGGAGAAAAAGCTATGTTAGATAGTATCCAGAACATTTGGTTCAACAAGCATTTACGAGCTGCAGCCAAGCAGAAAGTCCGTACCTGTATGATATGTTGTCAGTTTAATCCAGGTAAAAGTGTCCCGGTGGAACAAGGTGGTTTCCAGCCTCCTGACCACCCTTTTGAAGTCCTCCAGATGGATTATATTCAGATGGAGCGATGTCGAGGTTTCAAGTATGTCCTTGTAGTTGTATGCGCTTTGTCCAGGTGGACAGAAGCATATCCAGTTCCAGATTACACAGCTGCGACCACTGCCAAGCAGTTGGTTCGTGAGTTTTTCCCTCGATATGGACTCCCTAGAGTCGTATATTCTGATAACGGTCAGCCATTCTCATCTGAGTTGATGAAGCACGTTTCCCTGTTGTTAGGGTACCAGTGGAAGTTTCATTGTGTACGCCATCCTGAAGCAGCCGGTCTAGTCGAGAGACATAATCAGACTCTGAAAATCCGAATCGCCAAAGTATGCAAAGATAAGGGTGTGGACTGGCTAGTAGCTCTGCCAGTCGCTTTGTTTTATATGCGCATGGTCGCACATTCCAGATCAGGTCTGTCCCCGTATGAGGTCGTATTCGGCCGCCCCCCTAACATGTGGGGTACTCCTAGACCCCGAAGTATTACTGATGTTTCATGTAATATGCTGACAGATTACCTAGCTTCCTTGATGTCTGCCCTCAACTCATGTCGTTCACAGGTTGCTGCCGCATTTCCAGACAATACCGAGGTGGCACCGCATGAAATCGTTCCAGGTTCCATGGTGATGGTCCGTAACTTTGACAGATCAAGTCCGTTGGAGCCTCGATGGAAAGAGCCCCGTCAGGTCCTCCTCACCACCCGTACAGCCGTGAAGTTGGAAGGCCGAAAAGGATGGATACACCTTTCTCACGTTAAACTTTTTAAAGGACTGAAACCCGTCTTTAAGAACATTTCCCAGGATATCAAGACTTGTCAAAACATTGTTCCTAAGGACTGTCCCGCAAAAGACATTGATACAACCCCTCCCTTGGTAGAGAAAACTCCGCAGCAGGAGTATAAGCAAAAACTCCGGTCTAGTAAAATAAGTCAGTCAGTTTGATTGTCTAAGTCCTCCCCTAGGTGAAACGGTTAGACTGTTTCTGACATGTATAAAATAGACCCCCATAGTGAGAGAGTTAGTAAAAACTCAATTCAATGTATCGTTTTTCTAAGTTTCATATTATTCATCAGCATAATGATTTCCTGCACCAGTTATGCCTTTTTCCTATATTTCCCAGTTCTTCATGTAAATAAGCCTGCTAATGCTACAGCAGAGCACACGTTTAGTGATCTGCCTCCTCACGAATATTCATACCGCCTTGCTATGCGTAATAACTCATTTATCCGCATGTTACATTACTCACACCAGACCAGCAATGCCACAAATTGTTGGGTGTGTGGTCGACTCCCCCCTTTTCAGACACCGAAGGGAGTTCTGCCACTTTTTCCTTATCCGTTCTCACATAATGGTTCGTGTGGAGCATGGTCCACGTTAACGTCATCCTCAACAGATATGTCTTTTCTTAACAGTACATGTTTCCCAGACAAGCAAGGTCTCCCCCACAGAACAGGTTTAGATCTAGAAAATGAAGTATATAATTTAGGTAACTATTCGTCGAATCTCATGGTCCTGAATGTTCAGTCTGATACTACTCCAGACTCACCTGCTATTTCAGTACTACCAGTCAAAGGCGAATTATGTGTCCGAAATAAGGGTTCCGTACACGTAGGACATAGTGATTGTACTACTATTGTCAAGTATAGTGACAGTGGGAAATCTATTTTCAAAGCTTCACGTCATTCTTATTTTGTTTGTGGTCAGACCGCATATGTTCGTCTGCCCCTCGATTGGGAGGGAACCTGTTACATTGCTTTCCTACTGCCACCTGTTTTTCTAGCCCCACCTGACTACCATAGGAATTCCTTCCTAGTACATACTAGACACAAGAGAAACCTCCCGATTGTCGATTATACTGAAACTGCTGCAGAACAATTCATTGATATTGATAAAGGTGTGTTCCCTTATTTAGGTACAGTTGTAAACAGTAAGCTAATCCGTAGGTTAACAAGAACCCTTGAAGCTGTAGTAGATGAGACTGCCTCTGCTCTAGGTAACTTAACCGAAGAGCAATCCTTTATGAGAATTGTCGTTTTACAGAATCGTCTCGTCCTTGACGTCATACTGGCCGATAGGGGCGGGGCCTGTAGAGTCCTCGGATCTAGTTGCTGCATTTTCATTCCAAATAACGCGCCGTCTGTTTATTCAGCTATAACCAGACTCCATAAAATTGCCCATCTGTTACACCAGAATCCAGGCACCTGGACATGGTCCGGTTGGTTCTGGAATATAATTTCCGCATGGGGATGGAAAGTCCTGTCCTTTCTAGGTATTGCAGTAGCGATCATATTCAGCTGCTGCCTCTGTATACAATGTGGCCCTGCGATTTGCGGCATGTGTGCTACCTCTTGTATTCCTAGTCCCAAGCCCCGTTCTAAATCCCGTTCCAAGACAATTCGAGATGAACAAATGGTACTATATGAAATGATAGATGGTATCATGAATATTGATGTTTCCTGATGGAAACGTAGTGACAAGGAGGGAATGTGGAAAAGTAAATTTTGCCATGTTCTGTGTCCCTACGTGTCATCCATCATATGTTATGTGTGCATGACCAATATGCATATGTTATTCCCCATGTCCGATTAATGACGCAATTACAGTTGTGTCCACCTCTAGTATGCCAGTTTCCAGTCCTCGTGAATACTACGGATATCAGGCCTATGTAAAGTAATGTTGCCACGTTTCTCAGTGTGCACGTTATTCCATTATAAAGTCCCCGTTTCTAGGCCTCAACAGGGCCTGGACATCAGATTCAGCTCCTGTCTCCTGAAGCCTCGCTGAGGAGCGATACAGCCCCCACCTGTATCCTCGACCTTCCACTTACTTCCTGCCTCGCAGTGCCCGGTGCAGCTTGGCTCTGCCTCTGAGTCTGCCAAGAGTATGTTATAGTTCCAGTTATCAGTTCAGTCCTCCTTCTCTGCATTCCTAAGCTACTGAACTGCATCAATAGTTCCGTCATTGTCTAGCCTTCTCGTCTCCACGTTAGAGAAATACTGCATTTAATGGTCATTTAATATTCTTCATCACGCACTACATGTAGAATAATGCATGGTCCAGTCTTGGAGTCAGTTAGCCCTTCCCCTCCTGACTTCTAGTTTATATCAACATGTTCTCTAAACATCAGATACTAGATAGGGTTTAGGTACATGTCGCTCCGACCCTCCAGACTTTAGTCTCTGCTCCTAGCACAGAGTTCGTAGCCCCCAGCTTCTCCTCGTAACACGTCATTGCCAGTTTGCGCGCACCACCAGGTTAGAGGTCCCGGCTCCTTAGGTAGCCCCCTCCAATGTTTCCGCCCCATTCATGACATATTCTGTTACGTCTGCACCACATGTCTATGTATACGCCCAGTTACACCTACTTTTACTCTTATCTTTCGCGACTGCTACGCGTCACGCCTTCTGCTCCACCCACTGCTACGCCTACTGCAATGTAATGCTATGTGTTCGCGTTATGTATATATGCTCTTGTATTGTTATCAAAAGTTAGCGCGCTCATCCCAGATCCCGGCCCCCGGCAGCTGCCATCCTGTTCCTATGCAGGTTGTCCTGTTCCTGTCCTTATGCTGTATTAAACCTGCAAAACTCCTACTACCTCGAATCTTGACTCTTATTTATTGAGCTATCTGTTATGATATATGTCTAGTCAAAAATAGGGTATTATTTATTTATTTACCACAATGAGACTAAGGTTACTTTCTAAATCAGCCGTGTAGATGTTAAAAAGACCCGGAGCCAGAACGCATCTTTGCTTTAAACCATTTTTTGTTGGAAATTTCTTAGTTAAACTCCGGCCATCCCTTTTTTTTTTATCTGAACCCAGGTTTGTGAATATAGGTTGATGATTGCTTCTAATAATTTGGAGGGGGTTCCCCAAGCTTTTAATTTTAGCCCATAGCTTGGCTCTTGGCACTTTATCAAACTCAGCTTTAAGATCTACGAAACATGTGTAGAGGATGTTTGAATTGGCAATAGCTTTCTTTGCGAAGAGGGTAAGTGCTGAAATATTTTTTAAAGTCCCCATGCCGGCTCTGAACCCAGTCTGTGTTTTCGGGATTAGACTTTTGCAGCTTGCCCATTTCTCCAAATCTGCCAGTAGGTTTGTTGCGTAGATCTTTGCCTCTACATGTATAAGGGCTATCAGTCTGTAATTGCTGGGGTCTAAGCATGTTCCTGACTTATAAATAGGTTGAATGATGCTGCCCCTCCAGGAGTCAGGAATGTTTCCAGTCTCCAAACTATTGGAGAACAGAAGGGTTAGGTGGCAGGACCAAAACTCAGGGTCGTACCTGAACAGTGCATTCGGTAGGCCATTGGGGCCGGTTGCCCCATCCGTTCTTAACCTCTTCCATGCTCATGACGTCTCCCGGCCGTCATGATTCACGGTGGGCGCGTGCTGATGACTGCTGTGAGCCGTCATGACCACGCCCGCGATAGGAATCTTCAGCACTGCGGTGGAATTTGCGCCGCAGCGATGAGGTTAAGTGTTTTATTGTATGCTTAATCTGCTGTTGTGTTATCTGTACTGGTTCGACTCTTTGCGTGTGCCTGATAAAAATGCTGCTGTCTTTCTGTTCTGCTCTGATTTCGGTTTGGAGTGTGGGGTTGAATAAAAACTTTAAATCCGTGACTGATGTGTCCACCGATGACCGTTTTTCCTTACTTGGACTCCAAGCCTCTGATATTTTCTCCGGGCTAGATCACCTTTTTAGTCTTGTTATGTTGGAATTATCTTGACATTTTTATTGTTGTCTGAAACTTGCTGGAGGCCAGGGAGCGGCAGCAAGTGCTTTTAAAATCATAATTTACTTGCAGACACAGTGCCCCCACCCAAAGTCGCAAAGAACACAGTTGATGGACAGCATGTAGAACAATGTCATACATTCACCCCAGTACAAGGATCTGGGCCTAAATCCATCGTTTTTTTGCACTCCACACCACCCTGGGTTAGACACTGGCTATATGCAAATCAGCTCAGACCCTGTGCCTCATGGGAACAGTCCAGTCCGAACTACCAAGCCATGTCTTTCCCAGACCGGAATCAAGCATCCAAGGACCGGTTTCTGGCTATCAGCCTTCCTCAGCCTGAATAGCTTCACTCCAGTGGTGTGGAGAGCCTAGGACTCACGTCTGAGCATACCCAGCCCACTCGGGGTGAAAATTGCAAAGAACACAGTTGATGGACAGAATGTAGAACAATGTCATACATTCACCCCAGTACAAGGATCTGGGCCTAAATCCATCGTTTTTTTGCACTCCACACCACCCCGGGTTAGACACTGGCTATATGCAAATCAGCTCTGACCCTGTGCCTCATGGGAACAGTCCAGTCCGAACTACCAAGCCATGTCTTTCCCTGACCGGAATCAAGCATCCAAGGACCGGTTTCTGGCTATCAGCCTTCATCAGCCTGGATAGCTTGACTCCAGTGGTGTGGAGAGCCTGGGACTCACATCTGAGCATACCCAGCCCACTGGGGTGAAAATTGCAAAGAACACAGTTGATGGACAGAATGTATAACAATGTCATACATTCACCCCAGTACAAGGATCTGGGCCTAAATCCATCGTTTTTTTGCACTCCACACCACCCTGGGTTAGACACTGGCTATATGCAAATCAGCTCTGACCCTGTGCCTCATGGGAACAGTCCAGTCCGAACTACCAAGCCATGTCTTTCCCAGACTGGAATCAAGCATCCAAAGACCGGTTTCTGGCTATCAGCCTTCATCAGCCTGGATAGCTTGACTCCAGTGGTGTGGAGAGCCTGGGACTCACGTCTGAGCATACCCAGCCCACTCGGGGTGAAAATTGCAAAGAACACAGTTGATGGACAGAATGTAGAACAATGTCATACATTCACCCCAGTACAAGGATCTGGGCCTAAATCCATCGTTTTTTTGCACTCCACACCACCCTGGGTTAGACACTGGCTATATGCAAATCAGCTCTGACCCTGTGCCTCATGGGAACAGTCCAGTCCGAACTACCAAGCCATGTCTTTCCCAGACCGGAATCAAGCATCCAAGGACCGGTTTCTGGCTATCAGCCTTCATCAGCCTGGATAGCTTGACTCCAGTGATGTGGAGAGCCTGGGACTCACGTCTGAGCATACCCAGCCCACTCGGGGTGAAAATTGCAAAGAACACAGTTGATGGACAGAATGTAGAACAATGTCATAAATTCACCCCAGTACAAGCATCTGGGCCTAAATCCATCGTTTTTTTGCACTCCACACCACCCTGGGTTAGACACTGGCTATATGCAAATCAGCTCTGACCCTGTGCCTCATGGCAACAGTCCAGTCCGAACTACCAAGCCATGTCTTTCCCAGACCGGAATCAAGCATCCAAGGACCGGTTTCTGGCTATCAGCCTTCATCAGCCTGGATAGCTTGACTCCAGTGGTGTGGAGAGCCTGGGACTCACGTCTGAGCATACCCAGCCCACTCGGGGTGAAAATTGCAAAGAACACAGTTGATGGACAGAATGTAGAACAATGTCATACATTTAGGCCCAGATCCTTGTACTGGGGTGAATGTATGACATTTTTCTACATTCTGTCCATCAACTGTGTTTTTTTGCAATCCCACCCAAAGTCAGCACCCAGTGCGATGGCACCGGTTGTGGTACCCTAGAGCTGGCCCTGATACTGAGAGGAGTATAGTATGCTTGATTGAGATATTTGAAGTGCAGCAATCTATACTTCTCATTTGAGGAGGCCTCTTTAGTCTGTGCACAACAAAAACCCATTGCTTGTCAGTAATCTCGATGTCCAGGTCTGAGGGCCATAATGACTGGGCATGCAGCTCAGGTGCAAAGGTTGCACTTATTGTGACGTTGTACATGCCAGTGATCAGATGCTTTGGGGATGGGCTCTCATGTAGAAGTGATAACAGTTCGCAGTCCGAGCCTGAGGAAACAATGGGATCAGTTGTTTCAGCACATGTTTAAGATTGTAGTATCCCACCCTGTCCTGCACTGGGGAAGGTGACTGGCCCTGAAAGTTCTCCGGTGATGTGTATTTGGTTTGGGAGTAAGTTCTTCATAAGCCGGAGATTCCTACGCAGTAATAGTGGGAGCAGTGCAGTTTTATGGTCTATATGGGGAAAAAGTAATGTATAGTTCCAGCTTGGGCTGCATTTCTAGTCTGCATAACCCCTAACTCAGCAAGCAGCATCAGCACCAATCCAGAAAAACTAACTGTGTTGAGCTCAAGGTCTGTCAGGGTGGTCTATAAAGTAGTTGGGCCTGTATCAGGGCAGGCTCCGCCAGCCCACTCTCCAAGTCAACATGTAGGGTCCAACATAGGCTATGTATCCAGTGGAGAGCGAGGTGGGCCTGTGATACAAGATAATAGAATTCAAAATATGCAGCACCAAATCTCCCCCTGATTAAATGACTTCTGTAGCTTGGACCAGCTGATATGCGGTTGTTCCCTGCCCAGGCCAGGGTAATCAAGATGGAGCTCAATTGGGTAAATATTCCTCTTCACTTGGGGAAGGAATATTTTGGGAAAGGTACAGCAAATTTGGCATGACTACTGTTTACATCAGTGCAATCCTGCCCACCACTGTAATGGGGAGTTTGATCAATTGCTGTACTAGCTCTATAATCCTAGAAACACATACCCTTTAGTGTTGATGTCCCTTTGGTACATTATTCCATATGTAAGATCAAATCAGCAGCCCAACACAGCAGACATTCAAGCTCCGACTATGCCCCGGCCACCATGAGCGACATCAGTCAGGACTTATTCTAGCTGGTTTGGAACCCCGACCAACGTTCATTGGCTATAATGTTTCATATTATCGGGTGTAGGTTGCGGGTTGTTGATTTAATTAGGAAAAGGATGTCATCTGCATACAGCGACAACAGAATATCTCATTACCCAAACATAATCCCCCAGTGGTGGTGTCCGTCTCGTAGGCTACAAGCAAGAGGTTCCATAACAATACCAAATAGGAACAGGGTAGTGAGCAGCCCACAGTTGTCCCACTGCCAATCTCAAATGGTGCGGATATCAAATCACTAACCTTTACTTTAGCCTGGAGGGAGCTGTACATCAGTTTGATCCATTGTAGAGCAGGCTTTTCTCACTCCTTTCCACCCCAGCATCATGAACAGGTAGGTCCACATGATGGAATGAAAAGCCTTTTCAGTATCTAAATATGCTGCCATGACTTCTAAGCTTCGGTCTAGTTGGTGTGAGTCCGCAAAGAGGGTTACCGGATTATCCAACGTGGTGCGGTCCAGGATGAACCCCTTTCGATCGGGGTCACAACATGAAAAGTATCAACGATCCCAGCCTATTGGCCAAAAGCTTTGTTAGTATTTTGCCGTCCACATTAACAAGGGACAGGTGGGACATGAGTTGCAGCTATCAGCTGGTTTCCCAGGTTTGAGTAGCATTATGATGACGGCCTCAGCCATTGAGTCGGGAAGGATATCTTTGTGAAATACCTTCTAGTATGCAGCAAACAGAGTTGGACTCAACTCCTTTGTGTAGGTTTTATAACATTTGAGCAGGAGGCCATTGCTATCAGCAGTGCTTTTTTTTTTGATGGACAATTACCCCTCAAAGTTCTACCGTGACCAGCTGACAGACTGCTTCACTCTGATCAGGGGCTGGTCATGCCAAAAGAACATTGTTAAGAAATGCCTGAATATCCCAGGTAGACTCCAGTGGCCCTGAGGAATGTAGGTGCTCGTAGAAGTTAGAGGAGGTCTCCAGGACCTGGAGTGAGCCATGACGAATCTATCCTTCAGCAGTAGTGAGCCCAATGACATTGTTTGCCGGCAAGTTAGTTTTATCAAAACTACTAGGGTGCACCCCGGGCACTCCACTTCACCATATATGCAGGCTCTTTGTATTTACTACAAACGTGTATTTTTATACCTACTGTGAGTACTCTTGAATTTTAGTCGCCCCCATACACAATCATATCGACCTTCTAGCATTCTCATCTCGCTCTCTAATTTGTCCAAGTCACCCCAATGAATATCAGAGTACCATTACTTTTTGCAATACATTCACCCTTAATTACTTCTTTATGCTCCTCACACAAAGTAAAGGCAAAATTCATTGAGGCTTTATTCTCACTAATGTACTTTTTTGTGGCTTCCTGTATGTCCTCCAAGAAGGCCTTCCCTACCATGTTGGCTGGATGCAGGTGCAACTGTCCAAGAGTGTAGGGTTCCACTGGGAGCAGCAAATCTAGAAATACTGGGGAGTGGTCTGACAATGCACAGGGGTGATGTTGGACACTGGAATTTCAGCCTAATACATCTTTTCTGCAAAATCAAGCTTACAATATGAAGGATGACTCATGAACTGAGGAGTGGAACATATATTGTCTACTTTAAGGGTAGGTCTCCCTCCAGGTGTCGTCCATTTTGTTTTTGAATAGGATAGTGACTATAGTAATGTTGCAGGGATTCTGCACAAATACAGAACTATGCGTAGGAAATGGGACCTTTGTGTATAGGAACTGGGTGTTCTCACCACCTTAGTACCCATGAACTTAGGACCGACTAGCTACAGTGTCTCCCTTGCTCTCCTACTCACTCCCAGAGAAGCAAATGATTAGCCACCCCAGAACACAACACTCCCAGTTCTCTCAGGAATCACGGTAACAAGACACATCTTTTTGCTCACTCTCTTGTACTTGTCCACAATCAATCATATTATTTGTAAAGCGCGCTACTCACCTGTGAGGGTCTCAAGGCGGTGATCCGAGGGGGAGAGCTGCTACTGTTCGAATAGCCAGGTCTTGAGGAGTCTCCTGAAGGTCAGTAGGTCTGTGTCTGCTGTAGGTGAAGGGGGAGGGTGTTCCATGTCTTGGCGGCAAGGTGGGAGAAGGATCTACCGCTGGTAGATGCTCTTCGGATGCGGGGGACGGTGGCGAGGGCGTGGTCTGCGGAGCGGAGCTCGCGGGTGGGGGTGTAGAAGTTGAGGCGACAGTTGAGGTACGCTGGTCCGGTGTTGTGGAGTGCTTTTTGTGCGTGGATGAGGAGCTTGAAGGTTATCCTCTTGTTGACGGGGAGCCAGTGCAGGTCTTTCAGGTGGGGTGTGATGTGGCTGCGGTGCGGTGCGGGATGTCGAGGATCAGACGTGCTGAAGCATTCGTGATGCGTTTGAGCTGTTTGAGGAGCTTTGTCGAGGCTCCGGCGTAGAGGGCGTTTCCGTAGTCCAGTCGACTGCTGACGAGAGCTTGGGTGGCCGTCCTTCTGGTTTTGGTGGGATTCCACTTGTAGATCCTGCGAAGCATACGGAGGGTGTTGAAGCAGGAGGAGGAGACGGCGTTGACCTGCATTGTCATGGAGAAGGTGGAATCAAAGATGATCCCTAAGTTGCGTGCATGGTCTGTGGGTGCGGGGGCCGTTCCTAGCGAGGAGGGCCACCAGGAGTCATCCCAAGCCGAGAGGGTGGACCCGAGGATGAGGGCCTCCATTTTTTCTGAGTTTAGCTTCAGCCGGCTGTTCCTCATCCAGTCGGCGACTGCCATCATTCCCTCGTGGAGGTTGGTTTCGGCTGTGTGAGGGTCTTTGGTGAGTGAGAGGATCAGCTGGGTGTCGGCGTAGGAGATGATGTTGAGGTTGTGCAGTCGGGCGATGCGGGCAAGCGGGACCATGTAGACGTTGAGCCGTGTGGGGCTGAGGGAAGAGCCCTGGGGTACGCCGCAGATGATCTTGGTGGCTTCGGAGAAGAAGGGAGGAAGGCGGACGCTTGGTGGCTCTGGAGAGGAAGAAGGTGGTCCAGTCCAGGGCATGCTATTGAATCCCTACATCGTGGAGGCGTGAACGTAGGGTGTGGTGGCACACCGCGTTGAAGGCGGCCGACAGGTCCAGGAGGGTGCGGGCCGCAGTTTCACCGTTGTCTAGCAGGGTTCTGATGTTGTCGCTGGCGGCTAGGAGGGCTGTTTCGGTGCTGTGGTTGTGGCAAAATCTGGACTGGGATGAGTCCAGGATGCTGTTTTCCTCAAGGAACCTGGTTAGTTGTATATTGACGGCCTTCTCGATGACCTCCCCCGGGAATGGAAGCAGGGAGATGGGTCGGAAGGTTTAAGGTCCTTGGGGTCAGCCGTGGGTTTCTTCAGTAGGGCGTTGATCTCGGCAGGCTTCCAGTCCTCGGGAAAGGTCGCTGTGTCGGTAGAGCTGCTGATGGCCTTCCGGAGGTGGGGTGCGAGGACGATGCTGGCCCTGTTGAAGATGTGGTGAGGGCATGGATCTGTCGGGGATCCGGAGTGTACGGAGTTCATGATCTTGATGGTGTAGTTGTTGTCTATGTTGGTCCAGGAGGTCAGGCGGTTGGTGTGAGTGGTGGTCGTGGGTGTCTCGGTGGTGTTGAAGCTGTCGGTGGTTGCCAGGGCAGTTGTGGTCTTGAAGCTGTTATTGATGTCAGTGTTCTTGCGGTGGAAGAAGGTGGCCAGTGAGTCGCACAGTTCTTGCAAGGGTGGGATGTCGTTGGCGCTGGAGTTGGGGTTGGAGAGTTCTTTCATGATGTTGAAGAGCTCTTTGCTGTTGTGTTCGTTGTTGTCTAGGCGGTCTTTGAAGGAGGCTTTCTTGGCGGATCTGATGAGGTGGTGGTGGTTGCGGGTGGCGTCCTTGTGAGCTGCGTAGCTTTCCAGGGTTCGTTCGCGGGTCCAGTTCTTCTCTCACTTATGGAAGGTTTTCTTGGACACCTGGAGGTCTTGGGAGAACTATCTCACTTTCTTCCTGGTGTGGCTGGTGGACGGTTTCTTGATTGGGGCAAGGGTGTTGGCGCAGTCTTCGATCCATTTTCTGAGGTTGTGGGCTGCGGCGTCCGGGTCGGTCGGGTCTGTGGGTGGGCTTGGCGAGGGTGGTGATTAGCTGGTCATCGGTGACTTTTCTCCAGCAGCGGCGTGGCATCTGTTGGGTGCGGTGGGGTGTGATGGGTTTCCGAAAGGTGAAGTGAATGCAATGGTGGTCGGTCCAGTGGAGTTCGGTGGTGTGGTTGAAGAAACCGTGTGTGCTTGCTGAGAAGATGGGGTCCAGTGTGTGGCCGGCGGAGTAGGTGGGTGTCATGACGAGTTGTCTGAGTCCAAGGTTGGTGAAGTTATCAATCAGGGTGGAGGAGTTGGGGTTGTTGTTGTTCTCGAGGTGGAAGTTCAGGCCGCCAAGGAGGATGTAGTCTGTGGAGGCAAGGGCGTGCGTGCAGACGAGGTCGGCAATGGAGTTGCAGAACTGTGGTCGGGGTTCCGGGGGGGGGCTGTAGATGAGTGTTCCTCTGAGGGTGTTGTTGGGGTCGGTGTGGATCTGTAAGTGCAGGTGTTCGGCGGTGCAGAGGGTGTCAGCAGAGATGTTGAGGGTCTTCTTGTGGATGATGGCGATTCCTCTTCCTACTACGTTTGTGTGGTCCTTTCGGATGACCTTGTAGCCTTCCAGGATGTCTATGGCGATGTCGGATGCTGGGGAGGAGTTCAGCCAGGTCTCGGACAGGAATGCGACGTCAGGGGTGTGGGTGTCGAGTAGGTCCCAGAGTTCGACGGCGTGTTTCCTGGTGGAGTGGGTGTTTAGGAGGATGCAGCAAAGGTGGTTGGATTGATTGGCGGATGGGTTGGCGGGCTGGATGCTGGTGTAGCTGCATTTTCGGCAGGTGAAGGGTCCGTGGGTGCGTTTCCGGGGAGCCAGGTAACAGGTGCTTGATCGTCCGGTGTTGAGTGCGTGGAGGGTTCCGGTGGTGTAGTAGAGACGGGTGTTGTGACGGTCGCGGGGACCAGAGGCTTTGGCGCTGGGCACGGTCCAGGCGCGGACGGGCACAGACGGGCTTGCCTTAGGCGTGCCTTCGGCTTGCCAGGAGCGCGCCCGCTGCGCGGCCGCTTTGCAGTCTGCATAAGGACTGACGGAGACATGAAACAGTTTAAAATATTTATTTTAACTAACATGCAGTATACGTGACACAACAAGCAGGAAATACATGATACAAATATTGTCAGCATAACAGTCAGTCCATAAATCATGAAGGGAGATGTCATCATAAAAAGACAATGGAGAAAGGACTATAGTGCCTAACTTCCCTGCCCTTGCTAAGAAGAAGTATTATTATATAATAGGAGATCTCTGGGCTTTGTCAGCAGACCACATACCATAGCCTATAGATGGTAGATGTACATTGCTGGCGCTCATCTCCTTGGAAAGGCCCCTCTCTAAGTGTGTATGCCTTTTCATGTAACCTACTAAAACCCCAGTACGCTGTCCAAACAACAGCTGCATTGGTATTTTTTGTCTAAGGGCTAAGGACTGGCCAGAATAAAATAACAAGGGGCATTGTTATTTAACCTTGCACATAATGTTCAGTCAAAATCCCAGGAACATGCAGAGAGCAAACACCGTGATGAGTTCTCATGTGAACGGAGTCTTTGAGAATATTTTTTAAAAATAAAGATGTGTAATAACATGTGCAAAGCAGCAGGCAAGCTGCAATGAGCTTATGATAAGTTAATGAAAAACAACAATGTCCCTATGGGCCCGTGACAGTGTCCCCAGTCTTGTAATGCTTACAGGATAGACCCTTGGTACATTACACTTATGCAGATCGCCCAGCCCTCTAACGTGCCATGAAATAAATTTCAGGGCAATGAGAAGTCCAACCTGCAGAGGATCATGAACTCAATTAGAGTGTGACATGTGATGACGTTGCTCGGATAGCAAAATGGTGTGGGAGAGAGCACGTCACTCCTTAGTGCCTTGCATACAAAAAGGTACAGTAGCATGTACAGGGTCAGGGTGAACACCCAGTTAAAGCACAGCGGCTGCTGCCACTATGGCAGTGATGTGTGGTCGTACCCCAAGGCATAGGCCTCTGTGTCTGATCTTGTGAGAGGTGTGGGTGATCACTGAAGCTCAGGGGCATGAATGCCAGATCTGTGCTCGAAGGCTCCCCTACAGGCATGGAGGTAAGATCATGAGCATCACACTAGAGATGGCCTCTTCAGTCAATCTCTAGCAAGAGAACACCTCCATCGGCGTCCAGGGCCTGTGCGAGGGCTGTAAAGGCTACCCCCGGAGCCATCCACTTCTCTGTGCCCCCTGTGGGGCCTCTTCCTGTGTACTGCAGCCCTATTGTCACTTCATTTCATCTCACTGTACCTGAATGAGTGGCACATGGCAGCAGACAAGAAGTAGCAGCAGGCCCTCTTCACCTTCATGTGGCAGCTTGCAGAGAGAGTAGGATCGTTCCTCAAAGCCATAGTCAAAGATAGCTCCACAAGGCTGATTAGTGTTGCTTAGTGATCCTGCTTGATAGGATTTGCTACTGCATAGAAGGACATAGTGTGTGCTGCTGCGGAGTCAGGCTGCCCGGAGATGCACCTTGGGTGGACTGGCTGGCAGGTATACCCAGGGCTTCTTTCAGTTCTTCTGGCACTTTTTGATGAAACGTTTTCCAAGTCCCAACTTTTAGGGTTAGGTAGGAGCATCACCTCTAGCACCACTTCCTAGTGTCTAGGACCTGGGTGGCATCACTGTGGGGGTGTGTGGGGGGGTAGACAAACTACAGCAGAGGCCAGGTGTAGAGTTTAAGGCTTCTGGAGCTTGTTATGTCCCTGCAGCTCACACAGGAGGCCGGCCAACTAGTCATTGGAGTCATTCTGGTAGTCCTGGGTTCAAGGAGATGGTCCTCTCTCCTTTGAGTAGCAAAGCAGGCCTCAAGCAGCAGGGCAGTCCGATGGTAGCAACAGGGCATTCCTCTGAAGAACAAGGCAGGCCTAAAGCAACAGGGCAGTCTTCTGGAGTACACAGCAGTTCTTCTGAAGTCTTCCACAAGGTCAGATGTGTACTGAAGAGGTGGTTCAGGAGGCCCAATATTTATACCCAGTGCCAGACTTTGAAGTAGGGGATGACATCCTGCCTACATCCACTTCTAGCTCTGGAAAGGTCATCCCTTCCCTACAAGGCTCCAAGTAGTTTAGGGTGATAGATGACTGATGTCATGTTGCTTTTTTGTGTGTGCGCTGAGGTAGCCCTTTGAAATATAAGTGGGACAAGGAAAAGCTATGCAACACCCTTTCTGTCAGGATGGTCCACCCTACCAACACCCTTTGTCTAACACTCTGGGGGGAATACACAAAGGGCAACTGTCAAGCTATTCACACTCTTGTGACCTAGGATACAGGCAACAGGCACCAAATGGTAAGGACAGGAAATTGCCAACTGTCTAAAAGTGACACCTTCACCCATGTGATTTAAAATCTAGCTTTATCACTAAAGATAATTTTAAATTACAATTCATTTGGATCTGAACTTGACATTCCTGCATGCTCACAATCAAAAGTTATCAGTTATTAAATGTAATAAGGTAACTCAATGGTATCCAATGAAGTGCTAGGCCTTACATGTGAGAAAAACACATTTTGAAGTTTTTTACCACCAGGACAAGTGAAACTTATAAACACATGCCCTACTTTTTAAGTGCAATGCACCCTGCACTAAGGGCTGTTTAAAACCAACCTTAGGGGTGACATTTAAAAAAACGAAGGTTTAGACCGGGAAAAAGTTTATTTTGCTAGGTCAAATTGGCAATTTTAAAACTGTACTAGAGGCTGAAGTGGCAGGCCTGAGCCATGTTTTAAAGTGCTACTCAAATGGGTGGCACAGTCAGTGCTGTAGACCCACTTGTGGCATTTAATTCACAGGCCCTGGGTCCAAGGAGTACCATTTATTAGAGACTTATAAGTAAATTTAAAATGTTAATCAGGTGTAAGTCAGGTTCAGGTTCAGAAAGCTCTATTCGGTTTGCATAGTACAACCATAAAAGCGACAATAAACAAGAAAGATACATGCAATTATATAAGATCATAACATACAAAATTATTATTATTTACTGGTGGCATATTTATCTAAACATTCATTTCCAGGCAATAAATAGCACTTGAATGGGAAACATTATTAATAAATATTTAAAAAAGTATGGATGGCAACTATCACATATGAACTAAAACAACACATATCAAAGACTATTTCATTAGAAGGCATTGTACTAAAACAGTATCCTAGCTAAAAATGTTATCAAGGATTTTTACTAAAGTGACATGTGCATAAAGAGAGCTTAAATTTATAACAGCACAGCACATGATATGCATATTCCTATTCTCATACAAAGTGACATGTGCAAAAAGTACAAGGGCAGGTAAAAGCCGATATTCGCTGTAATGTTAGAGTCAAAAACTCGGCTTAATACCCCAACTATATACACATGGATGTAAACTAGCATATACTTATCCCAGAATACCAGTTGCAAATTTTTATACTACTATTGATTTCCTGGCTGCTCTGCATTTTAATATAAATAGTGCAACCCGGAAACAAATATCTATATTCTCAAGGGCACACAATAAATTCATTGCATCCACTGTTTTACGTACATGATATTTCAAAAAGATAGACTTCAGATAAAATTTCCTAAAGGAGGAATAAAATTTACAAAATAATAAAAAATTACAACAACTCTGGTTGGAGATATTGTCACAAGGATATTTCGTGGAAGACCTTTCTCCTATTTCTAGGAAGGATACTAAATGATAGGCGTTCCCCAACCTCAGGCGTATCAAAACAAAACGGTGTGAAGGTCTTGACACCTCCGTTAAGTATGCCTGAAGCCCATTTTTGAGTCCGAGTTGTGTATAAAATATAAAGGTTTTTTGGGGCCTAATTAATTTTAATCGCTCTTCCCTTTTGTACAATAAGAACAAATCTTTAATTTCTCTCTTTGTAAAGGGGATTGTGCATTCTGACTCCTTTAGAATGTTAAAATCAAACAAGGTACTACACCAATAAATAATATAGTTCAACCAAGGGATGCGAGAACAATAATCTAATTTGAGACAGTCTCTAATTATTCTCTGTGTGAACTCAGTCTCCCTCTTATCCCAAATCGAGCGCCATAATAGCAATGGGCGTAGAGCTGCTAAGTCCGATATATAATTAAGTCCAGTTTCTTGGTGGATTAAATAGGTTGAGGCCGACGCTGGGGTACTCAAAAGCCGATTTAGGAAGCAGTTTTCGTTTTTTTGAAGCTCGACTGTGGAGGAGTGACCCCATATGCCAGCTCCATACAGAGCTGAGGAAACACATCTAGCATTAGAGATGGTCACCATATCTTTTATCCTCCGGTCCCCTAGTTTACTTGCAAAACGAAAAATCCCATTTGTGTTCCGTATCATTTTTAGTTTGATGTTTTCTTGCTCGCCTGCCCATTTACCATTTTGTTCAAAAGTAATGCCTAAATAACAGAAAGTTTTGACAGCTTGTATTTTTGAACCATCAAGAAAAAAAGGCCTTGATGTCTTCTTTGTCTTCCCACAGGCCATGGTATAAGTCTTTGACTTGTTAATTAACAGTTTCCTTTCTTTTATAAAATGTGCAAATTCATCAATAAGCCGCTGAGGCCTAAAGGGGTGGGGGAAATTAAAACAGCATCATCTGCATATAGCAGAACAGACACCATTGTACAATCAATTATTGGGGCGTCTGCTGGGGTGTTATTTAATATTGTAGCTATTTGGTTAATAAAAAGAGAAAATAAAAGGGGGGCCAGTACACAGCCCTGCCTTATATCTCTTTTAACTGGAAAAAAAGGGGTTTGTTCTCCTGTAGGCCCATATCTTACACTACATGACAACCTCTCGTATACTCTGGCCAGAAAAAATACTATCTCCTCCGGGGCCCCAGATTCGAGCAACACTTTCCACAAGAGGGAATGGTCCACTAAATCCAACGCGCTACTCAAATCAGCAATTATAAAAAACAACAGGGACACCCAATCGAGTCAGCACAGGACCTCGGGGAACATATTAATGAGAACAATAGTGGACCCATGCATAGAGGAATTTCAAGCGCAGAATAAATATAGACACATTGGAAACTATATTATGTACTGAGCAAAAAACGGGGAGACTGTTCTTCGTCCGATTTCTGAATTATTGCCCCTCACGTAACGGAACGCGATAACAGCAGTTCCGTCACTGATCGCATCCTCATTGTGCTGCAGGTCACTCTGTACCCGGCCGGCACCTATTGTGCTCAGGCTCTAAGAAATTGTTGAAGGTATCTTCTCCAAACATTTATTGTGTAAAGTAAAAATTGGACCTCTGCCCGGCTGGGCAAGTCAGTACATAATATAGTTTCCAATTACTCAAATCAGCAAAGTACATGAACAAGTTGCCCGCTTTGGCTACAGTGTATTTGTTGATGAGAAGATCTAAATTAACGCATTGTTCGATTGTTCCCATACCCTTGCGGAATCCATATTGCACTGGTGTTAAAGCCCCGTTTTCTGCGGCCCAGGTTTCCAATCTTTTTAAAAGAACCCTGCTCATCACTTTTATGGAAGGAGATTGGCCGATAATTACAGGCCTCCGAACATGACCCCTTTTTAAAAAGTGGAACAATGAGTGATTGTGCCCATGTGACAGGAACATTTCCCAGGGCTGCAGTATTAAAAATTGTTGTCAGGATCGGGACCCATAAATCCATCAGATCCTTCTACAGGTCTATCGGGACGCCGTCCGGGCTTGGTGCTTTTCACCCGTTACTATTTATTAACCCTTCCCTCACATCTTCAGCAGCAATTGATAACGGTAATCTTGGCCATGTAAAATCATTATCTGAAGGTAAAATTAAAACCAACCTATCGGGTTTAAAAATCTTAGAAAAATGTTGAATCCATTCAGTGCAATTTACATGAGATGTCAGTTCGGGAGTACAGTTATCCTTTAAAAAAGGACTGTTAACAGTGTCCCAAAAAAGTTTGCTGTTTTTGGTGTCAGCAGCCATGCTTAGTTTGTCCCAGGCATCTTGCCGCAGTTCTTTTTTATGTGTCAGCAGGGTTTGCTTATAAACCTTTCTGAGCTCCTGGATAATCAGTTGGTTACGAGGCTTAGACCCTAGCACTGGTGTTAAAGCCCCGTTTTCTGCGGCCCAGGTTTCCAATCTTTTTAAAAGAACCCTGCTCATCACTTTTATGGAAGGAGATTGGCCGATAATTACAGGCCTCCGAACATGACCCCTTTTTAAAAAGTGGAACAATGAGTGATTGTGCCCATGTGACAGGAAAATTTCCCAGGGCTGCAGTATTAAAAATTGTTGTCAGGATCGGGACCCATAAATCCATCAGATCCTTCTACAGGTCTATCGGGACGCCGTCCGGGCTTGGTGCTTTTCACCCGTTACTATTTATTAACCCTTCCCTCACATCTTCAGCAGCAATTGATAACGGTAATCTTGGCCATGTAAAATCATTATCTGAAGGTAAAATTAAAACCAACCTATCTGGTTTAAAAATCTTAGAAAAATGTTGAATCCATTCAGTGCAATTTACATGAGATGTCAGTTCGGGAGTACAGTTATCCTTTAAAAAAGGACTGTTAACAGTGTCCCAAAAAAGTTTGCTGTTTTTGGTGTCAGCAGCCATGCTTAGTTTGTCCCAGGCATCTTGCCGCAGTTCTTTTTTATGTGTCAGCAGGGTTTGCTTATAAACCTTTCTGAGCTCCTGGATAATCAGTTGGTTACGAGGCTTAGACCCTGGCGCTGTTTTAAGCTGGTGTAATGCCTGAGTGCACTTTGGGTTAAACCACCTCGTACCTCCCTGTTTATTCGCTCTGGGGATTTTAGTTAACAGTTTTTTGATTACATTATTTATTTCAGAAAACGTTATTAATAAAGTTTGGTGTAAGTCAACTGTACCAGGTTTTAAGGAGAGAGCACAAGCATCTTAGCCTTGGATAGTAGTGGTTAAATGCTCAGGGCCTCATTTATGAGGCCGGGCGTCACTTTTACGCCGCCGGTGCGTCACTTTTTGTGACGCACCAGCAGCGTAAATAATGTGCCTTGTTGCACCATATTTACAAAGTGACACATCTAGGTAGTTGCGTCACTTTGTAAACCCCTGCGCCACATTATACCTGCGCCAAGTATAATGTATGCACGGGGGGCGAATTGACGCAAGGAAGGGCGTAGAAGTGACGGAGTGAAATCTATGAGATTTCACTGTGTCACTTTTAGGACGCCGTTGCGTCAAAATCTTGCGCCTGCTAAGACTGACATAGGCCCTTTCAAATGGGGCTTGCCCCATGTGAAAGGGCACATTGCTGGAGTTGCGTCACTTTTGAGACACACTCCAGCAATGCGTCACTTTTGCGCTTACGGATACGTCAGAAATACTGATGTATCTGTAACTCCTTGCGACATGATGCGTCATACATTAAATATGACGCATCATTGGTGTCGCAAGGAGTGCGCAGTGAAAAGTGACGCATCGCTGTTTTCCCGCAGCGATGCGTCACTTTTCATAAATGAGGCCCCCAGAGCCTACTGCCAAGTAAAACGAAATTCAGAAAACAGGCAGGGTGAAGGCAAAATGTTTGGGGAAAGACCACACCAAGCATGACAGGTCTAACACCTACCCTGCCTGGTTACTGTGATGGTTGACTAGGAATTGAGAGTTACATTTTCTTCAGGCCAGGGTGTCCAAAATCACACAGAAGCAATTAATGAATTTCACCATCTTTGACCCTCAGGCTCCCCACTTATAGGGCCACGGCATGATTTATCCCTATCCTACCGAAATCAAGGGTAACACCCAAAAGCACAGTATTGCTTGGTGCACGTCAAAGGTCCTGAATGTGGTGCTAGAGAGCCGGCAAGCAAGAAGGCCGCGCTAATGTGAGGCTCCTGCAGTCCAGGGCATAGATCCATCATAATCCTACACCATATGCCTGTATCTCACTGTACAGGACTGTTGCTAAGCAGATGGATGCTGCGGAGATATGACTGCCACTGATTCTAGGCTCCATCCTGATAACTAGCTGCCATAAAGAGACTGATGGCATAAAGGCCTTCTCCGGCACTGTGCGGCTATAATGGTGGCTGCCATTAGACTTAAGTCCTGAGTGACGGACTAGTGGCTGCGGTGAGTAGCGGAGTGGGGCGATTGAAGAGGACTGATTTTTCATACCTGCCAATTCACCCCTGCCTTTGTGAGAAGACACCTTTTGCGCCTAGCCACATGGGACGCCCACCGGAGGAGGCATGCGGCTGAATCTGGTCAGATGGTGGGACTTGTGGCCTAGGGTCTCCAGGAGCTTCATGTTGCGGGTATCCGGGCCCCCCTCAATGTAGTAAGTCTTGACATTTCCAGGCAGGATGCAGTGGTGAATTGTCCCTGTGAGGAGAGTGCAGACGAGACAGGAGCCACCAGCGGGGCGTTGCCATGTGGGTGGCCGGCAAGGCACCATACACATCTGTGAGCTGGCAAGCCGAAGAGCTTCACTTGGCAATAGACATGAGCCACATACGCCCTTTGCAGCAAGTGATCCTCTGTAGTGCCTTCAGCTGTGGGAAGTGTAGTACTCCTGCTCTCCGGGCTACTATATAGGTAGATGTATGCTGACGTGCTGGGACACAAGGGCCTGCGGAGGTAGTTGCAGAAGTTAAGCCCGTGTAGCGCCGCAGAAACTAAATAACTTTGGGACAATTTACACTGCCGTTTGAGGCTGTGGGCCCCTTGATCACAGGTTCCCATGCAGTTGCTTTTTGGAATGCCCCTTGAGGGTGCTGCTACCCGTGTACAGCATGTTCGGGGCCTGCTAACTTCTGACTCCTCTGCCTTTCTGCCTGGAACACGTGCATAGGCCTGAACTGTGGTGGACAGGGCTGGTGCCTGCTCATCTGTGAGGCGCTCAGCGCTGATATCAAGACACCATGCTCAAGACTGCTTAGTGTGTTTGCTTCCATATCTAGGCCTATCTCGTACAGAAACACTCTCTGGACTACTGCAAACATACCGTTCTCCTGTTTCATCTGGGTCTGCACACGCCCCTCTAGCTGCTGTGCTTTGCTGAGGTGTGGTGGGACAGCATGTCTGTATGGAACTGTGGATACTTCCCCAGTGCAGTGGATGCCTTGGGGGCCCTGGAGCTGGCAGAATGACTTGTTTGGTTGTAGAACCAGTCAATTACCTGGTATCACAACATTGCACACCCTGCAGATCGAGCCTGGGATGCTCCGCCTGAAAATATCATGGGAAAAGTGGGTGGGCCCAAGACCAAATTGTAGTTTGATACCTGAAGATCTACTCGGGCGCTGGAGGGCTACACTGATCAAATTGGATAGAAAGATCCCTCATGGAGGGATCAGCTGATGTGGCAGATATGAAGTCATTGATCATTGCTATGGAGCACAGCATTGTATCCTAAATGGACACAATGTGCACCAGAATGGATGCTACCACCCACAAGCTGGAAAAACAGATGGCCACATAATGGAAACAGAACATAGAATCTCTGCAGCTGAGGACCCTGTCTCAGCTTGTGGTGAGTGGCCGCTCAACATGGAGAAAGTACTTGAAAAAAAATCTCTGCCAAAAATGAAGACTTGGAGGCGAGGTCCTGTAGGAATAATCAACGAATAATAGAGAGTCCTAAGTCCACCAACATTGGCAGCGTAATGGAAACAGAACATAGAATCTCTGCAGCTGAGGACCCTGTCTCAGCTTATGGTGAGTGGCCGCTCAACATGGAGAAAGTACTTGACAAATAATCTCTGCCAAAAATGAAGACCTGGAGGAGAGGTCCTGTAGGAATAATCAACGAATAATAGAGATTCCTGAGTCCACCAACATTGGCAGCGTTTAGGATTTTGTCAAGCGTCTGCTGGTTCGAAGCAGTGTAGTGCCACATGAGTTCAATTTAATTGCCTAGCGTGGAGCCTCAGAGGAGTGTGTGACCCACAAAAGGGTAGACATATCCTAGCTTATTTAGATAGGCATAATATCCATGGGCCTGATTCACAAAAGTAATCTGAGACAAAATCATAACTTGAAGACTTTCGGTATTCACAAAAGACATTTAGGAATAGTAAAGTTAGGATTCCTAACTTTGCTACTCCTAAACTGAGACAAAATCATAACTTTACGACTTTTGGTATTCACAAAAGGCATTTAGGAGTAGTAAAGTTGATTTTGTCTCATATTAGATGTAGTAAAGTTAGGAATCCTAAATTTACAACTCCTAAATGCCTTTTGTGAATACCCAAAGTCGTAAAGTCAGGATTTTGTCTCAGATTACTTTTGTGAACCGGGTCCATATCTTTATCCTGCAGGAGACCCACTTGGTGGACACCGCATACACAACCATGGCCACACGTTGGGCCTCCTGCAGGCAATTCACTATACAACCATCATATGCGTAGGGAACTGTGACATTCGTATGCAAGGGCACACTGCATGTTCCACAGGGATCTAGAAATGACCCCCAGGGCGCTTTACTTTGATATGGGGCAGGCTCGCCTCTGTGTTCCTCACCATTGGTAATTGTTACGGAACAAACACTGATCACCACTCCTTCTTCAATAGACATTGGGGACAGGTTGCGGACATCGGCACCACTCATATTATCTGAGGAGGTGATTTTAACATTGCGCTTAATGCATATATGGATAGATCGCATACCCCCTCCACGTCTCATGGCTCAGCAGCCCGACATGTCTGCGCTATTATGAAGGAGCATGGGATGTTGGATGTGTGGTAGTTACTCCATTCACTAGGGAGAGAGGGGGATCTCTACACCAGGGTGGTCAAGGGTTAGACTACTGGCTCAAATCTAGAGGTCTGGGTTCATGAATACATGGTGTAACACATTTAGCTCGCACCTACTCGGCCATTCTCCTGTCCTCCTTGAGCCATGCCTCACAATGGTCTCTTCCCCATATGCCATGTGGAGACTTTCTCCCATTTTGATATTGGATATTCCTTTTCAAACAGAGTTGAGACAAGGGATTGCGGACTTCTTTGGCAGGAACAAGGATTTGGTCACAAAGGTGGGTACCTTTAGGGATGCCCTTAAAGTCACTGTGCGAGGTCTATGCCTAGCTAAGAGTGGAGGTGTCCTATGCACTATTAGAGATCATCTTAAGGGGCTTGAGAGAGACATTAAATCTTCCGACAGCCAGCTCGTTACTCCTGGAGATCCTGAGGTGGCTAGGAAGATCAGGGTCACCCAGACAGATTTTCAGCAGATTGCAGATGCAGATGTTTATACCGTGAAAAATATATTAGGGCATATAGTGAGAGAGAGCACCCGAAAGATTCTTTTGCGACCATGACACAGATGCCCCATTTTACAAATGCATAACTTAAGTTCGGAGATAGAGATGGTTCATTGGTGCAGGACACACCTGAAATATTGCAAGTGTTTTCTGTGTTCTATGACAACTTATACACCTCTCGCAGGACTCAAAATTCTGACATTGATGCCTATTTGGGTGTGGTGGCATTGGGATGGTTAAGTTGTGTGCAGAGGGAATTTGCCCATATAGAGGAGGATGGAATAAGTGAGGCTATAATGCAGTTACAATCTGGGAAAGCTCCAATCCATGATGGGACTACCCACAGATTTTTATAAGACCTATGTTGGTGTCCTGACTCCACCTCTGCAGACTGTCTATCATGAGGCGAAAGAGGATGGCCTACTCCCACCCTCCATAAGGGAGGCTATGATATTCACCCTACTCAAAACCGATAAACCAGCAGACAATTGTGAATCCTACCACCTCCTGCCCCTGCTCAATTGTGATGCTAACATTCTCGCCAAGATCCTAGCCAATCACCTTATTCATTTAATGGCATTTCTGGTCAGACCCGATCAGTGGTGTTCATCCCTGGATGCACCACATCACACAACCTGCATACCTTGTTTGCACTCCTACAGGATAGTGATCCAGATCTTTCTGCAGTTGTGGAATTTCTTGATGCCACCAAGTGCTTTGATTCGCTGGAGTGGGACTACCTGATATTTGTGCTTCGGCCTATGGGCTTCCCCCCACTCTTTTATCGTGGATTGAGCGCCGACATTCCCATGCAACTGCCAGGGTACAGATTAATGGGTCATGTTCAGCCCCATTCCTCATCACTTAGGGCAATCAGCAGGGGTGACCACTTTCGCCTCTGCTTTGTGTTCTGGTGTCAGAAAATTTGTGGCACTCAGCCTTCTGGCCAAACATCAAATTGAGTTTAAATGGGGAAGGGGATGGGCACCGAAATTCATGGAGTGGCTGCAGGACATGACCAACTCTAAAAAAACAGCTGACCACGTATCCTGAATTACTAGCTCCTAGCTCGTGGCTTAGGGGTATTTGAGAGCCGTTCTTGCCTGCTTTTCCAGGTATCTGACCCCATGGATAATACAGCCCTGAACTAGTGTCCTTTCTGCTTATAATTAATTCCTTCCACAATAGTTTCCATAGTTTACGTCATGACATACTGCACAATATGAGGCCTGGAAACGTGCCCTAGGGGTGGAAACCTCCGGATACGTAGTGTAGTATTTTCAAGGTGTGCACCTACAATGTGTTTCCTGTTTTATTGTCAATTGTGGAAAGCTGTTCAGATACACAGTTGCCCTTTTCTGTATAATTATATAGTGTTGTTATGGATATGGGGGGGCATTAATCAAGCTGACAATAGCTTCCAGATTCAAGAGATGATGTGATGCTGCACAATATCACTGTACTGGTTCACTGTTTGTTGTGTACCACACATTGCATGTATCTTTCATGAAAAATTCAATGAAGAAATTTTCTTTAAAAAAAAAAAAAAAAGATATGTCACATATGTTGTAATGTATATTGGCCTACTAGCTCAATGGACTACAATGTTTTTAATTTGTTGATTTAAAAATGCCGGAGATCATTTCATTCTAAAGTAAATCCATTGTTTTTTTAGACAAATCCTATCAAGCAAGTCTACCTCTGTCAAAGCCTTGTGTTGGGAATATAGGTATGTATGTAATAAGATTGCATTTTCTAGTTTAGTACGCGTTTTTTGTCTCACCAGAGGATGCATAGATGCAAAAGTCAGAAGACCTGTTAAGATTTTAGGCAATTTGAGATTTTCACCAAGTGAGTTGTAAGAACATAAGCACATGCACACAGTCTCCCTCTCCCAATGAGCTTTTATTGAAAATTACTTAATTAAAAAAAAAAAGCTAAATAATTCAGTATTTTTGAATGGAATGATACTAAACTAAGAGGAGCCCATGGTCCAGAATTCTCAGGAGCCGAACAGAAGAAAACAATGCAAAGGCATGAAGTAAAATGAAGGCCCGCCAAAACGACTTGAACTCTAACAGAGGAATTTGGCAGAAACCACAGAGAAGCACAAATCCAAATGTAGTGTTTAAAAGGTCGTTGGTTTGAAACTTAGCAGATACTGTAACAAATCATTTCTGGTTTTTAAAAAAGAGGATTATTTATTTAAAGGAAATCAGTTATATAAATCAAGTGAAGTACTGTATTCTGGAAAAATTATTGGGAAAAAATATCTATGTTATCAAACAGACAGCAACAGTTCACTTGAAGTAAAGTGGAGTTTAACAAAGGAAAGTTTGTTTTGGATGACATTCGACTTTTTTTTAATTGCGGCAGCATATCGAACTGAATTTTGATTCAAGGCGGTCAACCCAGGCCAGACATATGTAGAGACACTGAAAATGCTAGTAGAAATGATTAATTAAAGACGTTGTGGGCCCACAAAAGAGACATAACCAACTCCCTGTCCCCTTTTCTAGAATTACAGCCAACATATAAATGAGGAGGGAAGACCGACAAAACGACGATTTTCAAGGGTCTGGACGCATCCGCCAAGATATATACAGGCCCCAAGTCTCTTGTCTGTAAATAATAAAATAAGTATCCACCTAATTCAAAAAGTACCTATAATATAATACCATACTATACTACTCCATAACAATCAGATTTAAAATTACAGATGTGTACATAAAATATAAAACACAAGCAAGACAACGTGTGCTAATTACAGTGTAATGACATAAAAAAATAACAGCAAAGCTTACACTTATTACAAGTTATTAACATACATACCAGTAAGGCTACACGCTACTTATGATATGTTGACACTGTAATTCATCATTGTCTAGCAATAACTAGTGCTCGCAGAAAGTATATCCCGATGAGCTATTATTCCAAATGAGCCATGCAGTCCTGCTTTATCCTGATACACAAAAGTATGTGAAAAGGTCATCCGTTCTATAGCACAGTCGTAATGCACTGATGCACTTTGTTGTATTAAACGCTTTTAGAAAAGATAAGAGCCAATTATGTAGAAAAGTTAATGTTTTAGAGCAGAAAACCACGAAAAGCATTATTGTATCTCAGCCTCCGACATCACAAACATACAAGCCATTGCTGTCAGCGGCGCTGGTCCTTTTTGACAGGTACAATCTAGTGGGGAGAATACCAATGTCTGAACTTGATGTGTCCTGCATTGGTCTCGACCCAGTCAACCAGCCCAAACCTGCTAGTTTCTTATGTAGCTGTTATTCCATATGTGTTCTACCGGCAAAGTGTGGTCTTGGGTTTCTTGGACCAATATTTCCAGTTAGGTTAAGAACATCAGTGCCGGTGGAGGAGGGATTGGCCTTGAAACGTTCAAAGCCAATGTCTTCAAGAATAGTTCTAATAGGATAAACCCAGCCAATATCATGTGCCACACCACCCCAATGTGCGAAAACCTCCAACACAATTTTCAGAAACGGTGTCCTAATAAATCTTGATTGTCCCTGGTGGGAAATAAACTAAATGCCTGCTGAGTGGTGTCCCATTATTAAGCCCAGAAAGCCGTAGGTAATATAATAGAAATAATGGGGCACATGGATCATTGGTTTCTGCATTCGCAAACGGTGCGAATCGCAAAATTCGGCCGTTTGCGAATGCAAAAACCTTTTTTGGGATGCATCATTTTTTTTTCATTTTTCTCAATTTAAGAAATCGCAATTTTTTGCGATTTCTTAAATTGCTATAGCATTTAAGAAATCGCAATTTTTGCGATTTCTTAAATGCTATGCATGATTTTTTTTAAATTGCGAATTCGCAATTAGGAAGGGGAAAATTACCATGAAGTTGACCTTCATGGTAATTTGCGAAAAGTTTCAAAAATGCACAAAAGTGCATTTTTGAAACTTATATTTTACACACACACCTGCCCTTGGGACATGTGTGTGAGTAAAATGTACTTACATGACATTTCAGGGGCGCGGGGGGGTCCTTTGGACCCCCCCTGCACCCTTGAAATTGCATTCTCATTTTGCGATTCCTTAATTGCGAATTCGCAAAATGAGAATGCCTTCCCATTGATTCCTATGGGCCTCTAGGCCCATAGGAATCAATGTAATGCGATTCCTTAATTCGATTCGCAATTAAGGAATCGCAAATAAAGAAAACTAAGGAATTGCAAAAACGTTTGCAATTTCTTGATGCATAGGATTTTGCAATTCCTAAATTGCGATTCCTTAATTTTCGCAATTTAGGAATTGCAAATTCCTACAATGATGCATGTGCCCCAATGAGCTTTAATTTGCAACTCTGGGAACCATTTTTACTAAAACCATCTTTGATGACGAGGCCCACATAAACACACTAACACATAAATTGGTTTGAACATTTTTTCCAGAATTCATATCCATTTCCAGCCTGTCCCTGATTCAGAATTTGGAGAAAGGGCCACATCCGGTGTTAATTTTGGGCTGGGTATCAGTATTATCGCAGCCCAAAACATGGGATATAATAATAAAAAAATGTTTCCAACAAAAACTTGTATTTGATTTACATGCTCAGGTGTGCCATATTTAGAAAATGTTCTTTGCAGTGGCTATTTCAAGATTTTGGGCCATATGTATTTTGCATTTTATGGGATGCACACAGCCTGATTTGCAGAATTGGGCAATTTGCGACCAATAAAATGCATTTTTGTATGTATCAACTCAAATTTATGTTTTGGTAAACATTATCAAATTGCAATTTGGAATTGTGAATACAAACCGATTAGGTAATAAGAAGGGGATTTAGGGCGTCCCTTCCTAATACCGAATCGCAGCGGTATGTAAGAATGTTTTGCAACCAAAATGTGGTCGCAAAACATTAGCATAGGTGGTAGCCCATTCGCAATGAGAAGGGGTCCCCAAGGGACCTTTACCTCTTTGGGAATGATAGTGAAAACATTTTGTCAGAACAGGCACGGTTTTCCACGGACCCATGCCTGCTTTTAAAAAACGTAAAAGTTAACTTTTCATTTTTCTTTTCTAAATGCAAACCGTTGTCCTTCAAGGAAAACGGGCAGCATTAAAAAAAATTGCATTATTTAAAGCAATCATGGACATGGTGTTCTGTTTCCCCAGCAGGACACCATCACTGTGATTTCAGCGATTCCTAATGGGTCGCAAATTGCAACCTGCCTCATTAATATTCATGAGGTAGGTTGATTTGCAACCCACTAGGAATCTCTAAATAAAACTCATGGGGGCACATGCATCATTGGTTTTTGCATTCGCAAACGGTGCGAATCGCAAAAATCGGCCGTTTGCGAATGCAAAAACCATTTTTGGGATGCATCATTTTTTTTTCATTTTTCGCAATTTAGGAAATCGCAATTTATAGCGATTTCTTAAATTGATATAGCATTTAAGAAATCGCAAATGATGCGATTTCTTAAATGCTATGCAGTTAGGAAGGAGAAATTTACCATCAAGTCAACCTTTATGGTAATTTGCAAAAAGTTTCAAAAATGCACAAAAGTGCATTTTTGAAACTTCTATTTTACACACACACATGCCCTTGGGACATGTGTGTGAGTAAAATGTACTTACGTGACATTTCAGGGGTGCAGAGGGGGGTCCTTTGGACACCCCCCTGCACCCTTGAAATTGCATTCTCATTTTGCGATTCCTTAATTGCGAATTCGCAAAATGAGAATGCCTTGCCATTGATTCCTATGGGCCTCTAGGCCCATAGGAATCAATGTAATGCGATTCCTTAATTGTGATTCGCAAGTAAGGAATCGCAAATACAGAAAATTAAGGAATTGCAAAAACTTTAGCAATTTCTTGATGAATAGGATTTTGCAATTCCTAAATTGCGATTCCTTAATTTTCGCAATTTAGGAATTGCAAATTCCTACAATGATGCATGTGCCCCATGGAGTTTCATACATTAGGAATAGCGATTATCTAATTGTGATTCACAGAGAATCGCAAATATGTAATTGCTATTTCCAATAATGATACCTATGGCCTTAGAAGCAGTATTCCGGCGTAAACTTTGACATACGCATCGCTTCCATTTCTTCCTGTGGAGGGGAATGAAGATTTTCAAGCTATAACTGGTTCTCTTTTAGCCTTTAACGTACAAACATTTATCATTATGCTTTTAAATAAATATTTGTTGTTGTGTGTCGTTTGTGTTGAGTGAAGCTGCCCTTTAACACACATGTCTAATTTATGGATGATGAATGGCTGTCAAACATGCCCTTGACCGTGTACCTGGAAAGGTCAGGAAAATGTTACCTACCGCGTAAAAGGTTGACTCCGAAGAGAATTACCTACTCACAGACTGAAAGGTGACGATCGAACCCACAGTATCATTGGTTGGTAATTTGTGCCAGAGTTAGCCAGTGGACCCCGCAGCAATTATTTCCAGGTACCAGGACTCTTCCAGACCCTCCTATGGGTGGTTGTCTAGATATTAAATGGATTTTAAATTCCTGACCTTTCCTTAGACCAAGGCAAGCCTGTACATGTGCACGTATCATGAATCTGGTGCCCACCTCTACCCCTCACTCCTCTAAGCAAGAGAGAGCAGCCCCAGGCAGCAGCTGTCCCCAGGAGAGCAGCTGCCATTTGTGTAGCAGGTGCAGTGGCACTGGGACCCTCATTTTTGCTCTATTTTAAAATTCAAACAGCAGCCAAAGGGACCATTTCCTTTCCTGCACTAGGGACCATGACACACTGCCTAAGCCACTGGCTGTCCCTCGGAACTGTACTCCTAGCTGGTGTCTAACAAGCGTCACCCTGCCCTCAAACAGAAAGCACTGTCTCCTGGTGTCTGTTTGAAGCCATCAGGTATACACTTCCTCGGCAGGCACGGAAGGCAATTGTTTTTTGTGAGTGGGCATATTACACAGGTGGCTGGGCTTGGAATAGCCAAGTAGGACTGAGGAAGAGCCAGTAATATCAGTCCCTACTGGAGATGAGAGGGAGTGCAAACAGGTGCAAAGGACGGACATGTGAAGAAAATGCAGAACCACATGAGAATAGTCGACATCCATGGTGAAAGTAAACCATGCCACATTGGTGGAAGTGGGCTACAGCCTCTTTAGAAAACATGTGGGCACCTGCTAATTTTTTAACAAAGTAAATACTGAGTAACACTCAAACAATAATGAGTAATTGTTTTCTAGTGCTTTTTTACTATGGACTTTCTGTATTCAACCATTGTGAATAATAGGTGTGACAATTATCCAATTTTCAGGTACACGTTCTCTTGGACTTAGGATAATGAAATGTTCACCTCTGGTGTGCATTAGATACTTAGTAGAGATAACTTTCATTGACTGAGCTATTGCATCTGAGAGAATATATCAGTGTTGCCTCCTTATGTAAAACATTGAAAAGGTTTAGTCTTTCACAGCAATTCCAGATAGAAAGTAAGAAAAAGAAGTCTTTCCCATGGAATGCATTTATTCCATTTTCACAAAAAAATGAAAGAGAGAAAGAAAGAGAGAAAGACAGAAGAGGGAGAAAGAGAGAAGAAAAGAGCGAAGAAAAGAGAGGAAGAAACATTACAGCGGACAAAGGAAAGAAAGAGAGAGTGGGAAGACAGAAGGGAAGAAGAAAAGAAGGAACTATAAGGAAAGAATGAGGGAAGGAAAGAAAATGAAAGAAAATGCGGCGAAATGAAGGAAGAAATTAAGCAATAAAGAGGGAAAGAATTAAAGTAAGAATGAAAGAAAGAAAGGAGGAATGAAAGAAAGGAAGAACAACGAAAGAAAGAAAGAAAGAAAGAAAGAAAGAAAGAAAGAAAGAAAGAAAGAAAGAAAGAAAGAAAGAAAGAAAAGAAATAGGGGAGGAAAGAGATAGGGAGATCGCAAGAAGTAAAGCGATAGAAGGAAAGAAAGAAAAAAGAGATACAGGAATAAAGTAAAGTAAGAAGGAAAGAAAGAAATATTGAATGAGAAAGAAAGAAAGAAAAATGAAAAATGAAAGAAAACAAGAGAATGAATGAGGGATGGTAAGAAAGAAAGAGAAAGAAGAACAAAACTAAGAAAGAACACAAGTAAAGGGAAGAAGCGGAAAGAAGGAATGACTGAAAGAGAAAGAAAGAATGAAAGAGAGAGAGAAAGACAGACAAAAGAAGGAAAGAAAGAGAGAAGGAAATAACATTGGAAGAAGGCAAGAAAGAAAGTCAAAGAAAGAAAAGAAAGAAGGAGAAAGAAAGAAAGAAAGAAAGAAAGAAAGAAAGAAAGAAAGAAAGAAAGAAAGAAAGAAAGAAAGAAAGCAATTAGGAAAATAGAAGGCAGGAAACAATTAGGAGAGAAAGAAATAAGGTGAGAAGGAAAAAGGAGAATAATGTAATACACAACAGTTTCAATGGACACAATCTGATCTGGTATGCTGTGAAATAGAAGCAATCAGAAAAGCAAAACTCTTGAAAAGGAATTTACAATAGCATTGGCAGGAGATAAAGATGAAATGTCCTGCTATCACATCAGGCTCTAAACACAAAGGTAACTCTAAAGTGATAATAGAGTAGAAACAAAACCTCAGGCACTAAAGAGAACTAGATTGTGTGGATGTCCTCCTTGTGAGAGAGCAAAATGCAGTCAATCAAAGTAAAGTTAACCAGTACTTTAAGCAGGCTGCCCCACTCTGACATGGTGCACGCTGTAGTCGGCAATCAGAATATAGAATACTATGGGCCAGATGTGCAACCTCTTTTTGCGTCCGCAAACTTGGAACCTCCTGTTTGCCGCCGCAAAAAAGGGTAATTGCATGTACAAATGCTAGTTTGGAAGTCCCTGACTTGCAAAATAGCATTTGCGACTCTCGCTATGAAGAAAGGGGCGTCCCTTCCTAATAGCGAATCAACATGCTATGTACTAGTGTTAATGAGCCTCGCAATTTGCGACCCCATTGGGAATCGCATCAGATATTGTGCCTCGCAAATTGCGACTTGCAAAAGAGTTGCAATTTGTGAAGCACAATTTTCTTGGTCGTACATCTGGCACTATATTATGATGAAAGCATTTGCACTGCTCCCACGAATCATTTGGAGAATACTTAATTTTAAGCCTCCAATTTTAAATTCCTTCACATTAATGGACAGTTTAGAAATTTCCAGTTTTCAATTGACTTCTTCATTATATACATTTTATTAAACTGTTAACATTATTTATTTTTCTACGCAGTAGCCGGGCCCCTGAGTTGGCATTGCAGACCTCGGGCCACAAGTTAAGAATTGCTGGCATAGAACTTTCAGAGCGGAAGTCCACACGTTTAAACATTTAATTTAACATTAATTTCTCCGAAAATTATCCTGCTGTTACTAACCAAGCAAAGTTTGCAAATGGCCAAAATCTGAATTGTCTTTTTTTTATTTTTTTATATATTTTTCATTTTAACTTGTTCTTCCACAGAGAGACTCAGTATGTTACAATCATAATTACCACAATCATAAAACAAATATTCTCATTACATAAATCAAAGACAATGCAATACAGTGTCATTTTGTAGGAAGAGCATCTACCCAATGCTGTATACTGTACACCTCCCTAAATAGGAGGTTCCAAAAGAACAATATCCAAATCCTATACAAAGAAACAAAGAACTCTCTCCCTCCCCACCCCCAGGGTCAGCTAGATACTCTCCTCCCATCACATATATATCATGATATTCAGTATGAAATCAGTGCAATAACTCAGGTACACCATGTGCCCTTTAGGCGATCTCGGGTGATGTACATACCCCTTCATCGTGCTCAGATTGCAAAATCTTAATTGTAGGCTAATTTCTTGAATACCCTAGTCTGTCCCTGTCTGGCCCTGAGGAAGAGCTTTTTTGTACATTCTTGAACAATACATGACCGGAAGTTTGACCTGCTGCTCCCTTCTTTGGACCAATGTAAACAACCTCTAAACAAATCTAAAACAGTGCTTTAGATTATTTCAGCGCTGTACTGTAGGGCTCGGGTAGATAACTGAACTTGGTCTACACTATCAAAATATGTTAGATAAAATGGATAAAAATACATCCAGGCTTCTGAAAAGTATTTAGGAAACTGAAATTAGTTAAGTTTATGTATGTGCTGATTTAATCTTTTTGATTCAGAAGCAACATTTTTCAACCTGCAAGTTTCATTAAAAAAAAAAAAAACTTTCTATGCGACATGTTTGTGGGAAATCGGGCTACTGCTTGAAGGTGGTGAAACCGTACTCAAGCAACAACCTCAATCCTTGTGAGTGTGAGGTACAAGCAAACCCTAAATTAACCTGTGATCAACCCTTTGGCTTAACTTAAAGGCAATGTATAAACTATTTATGAAGCACTTCAAACAGTATTAAAATAAAAACACACCACAAGAAAAATATCACACCAATTTAGACAAATGTAACAATTTTGAATAAAAACAAGACAAAAATGATAAAAATCCAATCAGTAGAACAGGAGATATACAAGTTTAAATATTTCATGAAATAAAGGGCCAAAAATCACAAAGCGCCAACTGTGGGTATCTGGTCGACCCATACAGGGACAAAGTTGCAAGTTCAGGCTGACCACGGTAGAGCACAGGCCAGCTACAGGGACCCAGTTTGGCCCATGGAATGAGAGAACCTTAAGTCCTGGTTGTGGAGCATTGCGAGGTCCTGTTCCGAGAAGCGTCACACAGCTGACATGAGGCATCGCTTCCTGGGAACTGCGATGTGAGCTCCTATGTTTTCATTGATTATCCTGTTGATGAGGACACGGGCATTGAGTATGCGTCGAGCAGTTGAGGTGATGTGAAAGTTCCGAGGAGCTGCAAGGTTTCAATGCAAGCTCCTGCATCATCATTAAGGCTGCTGTCAGCGAGAGATTTGAGATGTGACATCCTGCATCAAGAAAACTGAAAGGCAGTGGTTGACATTCAGGCTGCTGGGTCAATGCAGGGTTCTAGTATAGGGAGAGCCCTTGCAGCAGACAAAATGTGTAATTACTGCTCCGGGTTGGCCACGTAGCAGAGGAGATGTGTTAGTTCTGCCTGATTCCCAAATGGGCTGTCAGAGCACCCCATGCCCACTTCCAAGGGTCCAGGACTTGTTTAGCACCACTTGGCAGGGTAAGGCTCACAGATGGCAGAGTCAAAGTGCTGGGTAAAGGTTGTTGGAGACTCTGTTCCTGAGACTCTAGTCTGGAAGACAGCCAACGTGCCCTTGGAGTCACTCTGGAGTCCTGGGTTAACAGTTGCAGGTCCAGTCCTTCTGCCCCAGGCAAGAGGGCAGCAGGTCAGTGCAGCAGGCCAGCAGTCCTTCAGAGTAGCAGTCAAGCAGATTGGCAGTCCTTTCAGCAGCACAGCAGTCCTTCTCCCTGGCCGACTTCCCGACAGGTCCAGAAGTGTACTGAAGAGTTGGTGTCTGAGGTCCAATAATAATACCTGGGCCTTGATTTGAAGTTGGAAAAGCTTCTAGAGGTATCTCTTTGAAGTCCACAAGCATCCTGCTTTACACAGCTCGACCCTACCATCCATGCTAATGATGCACAATCCTGGCACAACTAAGCTCTCTATTTTGTGTGGCTGTCTAGGAGGAATACACAAAGCCCAACTGTTAGCTACACTCAATCATGTGACCCAGAGACAGGTTGCAGGCACTAAATAGCAGAAAATGCAATCTTTCTAAATGTGTAACTGGGAAGTCGGCCAGGACCTGTGTTATTTTGACATTTCTGAGTTTACGCTAGACCAAATTATTTCTTTTCATTTGATCTGGTACTTTATTTATACTTTTTTTTTCAATTTTTTTTTAAACTTTGTGCATATTTGAAACAGAAAGAGACAATAAAGTCTATATACAGACAATACTTATGTACATGTGAAAAATATTAAACAACAAAAAGACACCAAACATAAATTGCCTACCTGCTCCCAATTGGAAATTATCAATTATTTGATTAATAAGGTAACTGCAATGTTATTTAATGGAAGTAGTAGACCTTGCAGTAGTGAAAACAACTTTAGGAGTTTTTCACTACCAGGATATGTAAAACTAACAATTACATGCTTTTTAATACACTGAACTCTTCCCTCTGGGTTGTCCGTAATCTCCCCAAGGAGTGACTAACATGCATTAGAATGGAAGGTTTGGCCCTATCAAAAAAATTATTTTGGCAGGTCGAAATGGCAGTTTAAAATTGTGCACATAGGCTGCATGGCAGACCTGAGACATGTTTAAAGTGCTACTTAAGTGGGTGGCACAATTAGTGCTGCAGGCCCACTAGTAGCATTGAATGTGCAGGTCCTTGGCAAAGGTAGTGCCACTTTAATAGGGATCTACCAGCAAATCAAATATTCCAATTGGGTATAAGCCAATTCTACCATGTTTTAGGGAGAGAGCACAAGCAGTTGGGCACTGGTTAGCAGTGATAAAGTGTGAGGAGTCCTAAAGCCAGCATAAATTATGTCAGCATGCAAGAAGGGTTGAAGGCAAAGTTTTAGTGGAGATTCATACCAAGAATGCCAGTTCGAACAATGCTGAATGGTATTCCATCAAAATATTGAAAAAAAACATTATGATGCAACAATATTTTATAAAAATATGTGAGCTCAAAAATATTGTGAGAAAGAATATAGAAGAGAATATTGATGTTTTAGGAATATGATATTGTTTTTCTAAATATCGTAAGTGATTTTTGTAATCTTTAATATTGCTATAAAAATATTGTTCTTAAATTATTTAAATGTGCATTAGCTATAGTATTCAAATAAAATAATATATTTAGTGTAGTTTGACATGTATTTATGTTGCAGGTTGCTGGGTTTGTAGACTATTAGGATGGGAAGTTATTTCAAATATACATTATTTTTTATTCTTTATGTTAAACAATTATTTATTCATAAGTCATTTTTTAAATTATTCAATTAATTAGCTGTTAATTTAATATGTATTGATTTTAATTTCTTATTTGTTCAGTTTATTTAATTTTAACAGTTTGCAAAATAGTTTTAAATTTATTATTCCTTTTATTGTTTGATTTAATAATAAAGTTTACTTATAATTATTGTAATTTATTTATATTTGTGTTGCTTTCATCTGGTTCATAGGGAGGTAGGTGTATTTATTTTAAATATGTTTTAATTCTTTATATTTTTGATTATTTTGATATCTAATTTCTTTCAATTTATTTTCATTGTATTTAACTATAATGAATAGTTTACAATAAATCTGTGTAAATATGTGATTATGCTTTATATATAAATGTTTTAGAAAAAAAATGTTTTAGGAATAGTTAATTTAATCTCTCCAGTGTCCAACATTTTCCATGCTATGCTTAAATTAGAGTAGGAATACTATATCTAACCCCTTAAAGTCCAACACATTCCCTGCTGTTGCTAAGATTGTAGTTGGAGTAGTAAATATAACTCCTCCAAAGAACAACACTGTCTCTACTGTTGCTTAGATTGAAAAAGGAATAGTAAATGTAACCCCTCTCAGGTACAATGTTATCCTTGTGTTTGCTTATGAAGAAGTTGGAATAGTAAATATAATCCCTCTAAAGAACAACATTATCCCTACTGTTGCTAACCCGTCCAAAGTCCAATGCTTTACCTACTGTTGCTCAGATTGGATTGGGAATACCACGGATTGATCCATACCTGTGTCGCCGCATCATGAGTTGGGGAGAAGGTCACGAGTTGGGGAGGATGATGTATATATATCAAAGAAAGGTTATAGGGGCAGAATAATTTGGTTAAAATGACACTTAAAACATAACAGTTCAAACAACAAAACTATTGAAATTCACCAGTTATAGTTATCTCAAGTAACTAAAACTTGTGCCTTTAAAAAGCTATGACTCGCTCCGCAGTCATGCACAGTGTTGTCATCAATAACATAATGTCTGATTTTACAGTGATCTTATCAATAATGTCATAGAACATGTCATGAGTGACGTAAAATGTAAGGGACATTAGGCATGGAGAGGGCATGAGTCACAGTTATTTTTGGGCACAAGTTATAGTTTCTTGCGATAACTATAACTGCAGAATGTCAGTGGTTTTGTTAGCTGAAAATGTAATATTTTAACAGACAAAATGTGACAAAGTTCCTTTCTGAAGTGGGACTTAGAAACGTTTTTGAACTTTTTTACTTCCAGACTTTCAACAGAACCAATCCACTTAGTTTATCCGACCCGGGCTCCATCACATTTAGCATCAAATCATGCCTAGGCCCCAGCCTACTGTGACAATTAACTACCCATGGCATTTTTATTTATTGCATGTTGTCACCTAAATCTTCAAAATAACATATCTCTGGTTCCTCTTATTAGATGTTTGTTGTTTTTGGTGTTATTTTGCTTTTTAATTGAATAACTTGGAGTAGGATTTTTATTGTGTTTCACCTTTGATGATGTATGTGTAGTAATGGAAAAACTAAAACTAAGAAACCACATTGAAGGATTCCCAAAAAAATGGAAATTCAATTTTAAGAAAATACAATTGTAAGGAAATGCAAAGTAATCGAAAAATAAGGAAAGATAATTTTAAGGAAAAGTCCAAAAGTAATTTAAACTTTGGTGGATTTTAGGGCCAGTGAGGGGTTTTGGTGTTCAGGGGTGGGTAATATTTAGGAGTGATTAGGGATTTTTAGGGATCAGAATGGCTAAAGTTTCGACACCAGAAGCGTTTTTTTTAATATTTTTATATTTCTATTTATTTGAAAAAATAACAAGCAAGGCATGAATACAAAATACAGAGTGCATAGCTCGTACCGAGGTGGAAAATCCCCTTAGCATACAATAGAACAAATAATACAGCAATGGTGGAGGGGAGGAGAAAAGGGTAAAGAAGCAGAGTCAACATGTGGTCAGGGGGAAAGCAGAACATCCATGATGGTAGTTGCTGGTGGTACACATATGTCACCCCGATATCGGTTCCAGGGACCCCAAATTCTATGCCATTTCCGGGGGCGACCCCGGGCCAGATATACTGTTTTCTCCCTAAACATGCACCAGTCCATGTTTTCCATCCACATATCAAGAGTAGGAGGCCTCTGGGACCCCCATAGCTGCGCAATATTACGTTTGGCGATCATGGCCCCCAAGGTCACCCACTGAGTCTGAGCAACATTGTGATCAGTCGGCTCCCAAACATTCAGTAAGCAGCGCCTAGCTTCGGGCAGGAGAGCAACACCTGTAACCTCCTGCATCACTTCGTGGACTCGTTTCCAATAGTCAGCAACATCCCGACATTCCCAAATAATATGAAGAAATGTACCCAACAATCCACAACCCCGTTTACACAAACCCTCCTCGGAAAAGCCCATCTGAACCAGACGGGAACCGTGACATATACCCTGTGCAAGATTTTCAGTTGAACCAATCTGAGTCTCGCTGGAATCGCGACCTCCTTAGGAGAGGAGATCGCAGACTGCCAGTCCTCATCGTCCAGTTCAAGGCCGTCATGGGTCCAGAGATCACGCAAATGGAGCAGAAGGTCTGTCCTATCATTGATCAATTTCTTATAAACCAGGGAGATGGTACTATTGGGCATATGGCCATCTAACACCCGATCCTCCAGCGGGGTAGACATCGGTATTACTTCCCCTTCCTGGAAGACTGACATCAGGGTATGTCGGACCTGAGCATAACGGAAGTACTCCGTTTTTCCCAAGTCAAACTCTGCTTGCAAGGCTGAAAACTGCTTCACTTGCCTCTTGGCCCATAGGTCTCCCACCCTCGTGATGCCGATGAGATCCCACTTATCGAATCCCTTAGTATTCCACAATTTGCCTAGTCTATCAGAGCCAAAAAGCGGGGTCGCTAAGATCAAACAATCCTTTCACCCCAACGAGCTTGTAGCGTCCTTCCAAATACGTACGGCCGTCTTCGTAGGCTCCGTCAAGGAGCTAAGCACCGATTTGGTGTACAACGCCCTATAATAGTCACCACAAGGCAGTAGCCACCAGTCCATAGCAAAACCAGGGTTCAACTCCGGGCCATACATACCATGATTAATAGCCCCTAATTGTGATGCCCAATAGTATCATTTAATATCGGGAAGAGCTATACCTCCGTCATACCATCGGAGCGTAAGTTTGGCAAGCGCTATGCGAGGCCTGCCGTCCCATAGCAATTTCCTCTGGAGACCCTCTACCGTCTGGAAATAACTAGCCGGGCCAACATCAAGCGTATTCTGAAGGGCGTACAAAAAACGGGGCAGGGACATCATCTTAAAGAGAGCCGCACGTCCGAGTGGCGAAAGCGGAAGCCTACGCCAACCCGCAACGTCCTGTTTCAAACGATCTAAAGGAGGGATAAGATTTTTTTTATACCAAGTTAAGGGGTCCATAGACACATATATACCCAGATATTTAAACCCCTCCTGTGTAACTTGGATGGGACAATTACGTGGAAGGAGAGGGGCGACACCACAAAGCACGTAGAGATATGATTTCGTCCAATTGATAACCAGGCCCGAGTTCCTGCCAAAAGAGGTCAACACGTCGCACAATACTATCAACGACTTTCTGGGTGAAGTCAGATACAATAAAATATCATCCGCATACAACGAGATACGATCTTCGTACTCCGGGGACCACTGAATACCCCTCATAGAGAGTTCCCAACGATCCACGCAGCCAGAGGCCCAAGGGCCAATGCAAACAGGAGAGGTGATACAGGACAATCCTGACGGGTACCTCGCCCAAGACCAAACGAAGCAGAAACACGACCGTTGACAACTATCTGTGCGAGGGGTTCCTCGTAGAGAAGCAGCACCCATCCAATAAATTCGGGCCCGAAACCAAATTTAGCTAACGCCGCCCACAAATACTGCCATTCCACAGTGTCGAAAGCCATAGTGGCGTCCAGTGATGCCAAAATGGCCGGCTCACGCAACGTCGCAACCCTCGCGAGAGCACCGTGCAGACGCCTGAGATTCAGTGCTGTGTTGCGATGCGGAATAAAACCAGACTGATCTGGATGGATTAAGTCACTTATAACCTTAACCAATCTATTGGGCAGTAACTTAGCGAGAATTTTAGGTTCGGCGTTCAAAAGCCAGATCAGCCGATACGATCCGCATCTGTTCCTCGGTTTCCCATCCTTATGTATCACAACGATTGTCGCAAGCCGCTGATTGCGGGGGAGAAGACCCTGCTCCCGAAACTCTAGAAACATATCCCGTAAATAAGGAGCGATCGTATCAGGCCGGAGCGTATATAGCTCTATTGGCATACCATTTGGACCCATAGCCTTACCCGAACGTAGGGAACGCATCGCCAAAGCCACCTCATCTGCAGTTATTTTGCTATCCATGAGCTCCCTGTCTGCGTCACAGAGACACGGCAGGGCAATATCTCGCAGCAATAAGTGAGGGTCTTCCTAGGGCCTATCCGACAACGGAGAGTAGACCGCTTGAAAGTGTGCAGCAAAGCATGCCACTACCTCCACCGGGTCGGTAATCCGAGTCCCACCCCCAATCTCAAGCTCAGGCACCACGCGACTCGCTCTATCCCTTTTATCTAGCCGTGCTATCAACTTACCCGCTTTGTCTCTGACATCGTAAAGACGCCCCTGTTGTTCCCGACCAAGAGCCTTCGCAGTGTCAGTAACTAACGTCTTATATTCCAACTGTTTCAACCGCAAAACATGCATCTTGGCGCAGGTTACTTCTTGTTCTAGATCTAACTCCAAGCTTGCTATCTCAGTTTCTATCCGCACTACATCCTCATCTCTCTGTTTCTTGATTCCAGCAATCAAAGACAGGGCTTGTCCCCTCACCACAGTTTTGAAGGCTTCCCACAACGACACCGCGGAAGAGACCGAACCCTCATTCTCCCGAAAATAAAGATCTAAGGACTTCACCAGTTCACTACGGGTCTTAGGGTTCCAGAGATACCAAGGGTTAATCGGGGCTACCAGTCCCTCGGCCCCCGACGCCGATTCGACCCGAAGCTTATAGGGGAGTGATCTGAAATACCTCGAGCCATATGTTTGACCTCCGCAACAGAGGAAGCCTGCGCCGCTGGTACCAAAATGTAATCTATCCTAGAGAGGCTGCCATGTGCACCAGAGTGGAACGTGTATTGCCGCTAGGTGGGGTGTAGTAATCTCCAACAATCCACCAGGCCTAGGGTGTCAATGAAATCTGGCAGCCAGCTCTGCGCCCCTCTAAGGTCTCTATATGGATGTCTATCAATCATACCAGATACCACAGCATTAAAATCCCCACCCAGGATCAATGACCCCCCAGGGAGATCGAGTAAAACCCGCCCCAGATCAGCAAAAGTTGTAGACTGCAAGCCCGGAGGAACATAGACAGAGACCAGGGAAAGTGTCCGACCCTCCCAACGCCCAGACACATCAACATACCGCCCCCTATCATCAAGGACTTTAGCATCAACCTCAAGCGGGAGAGAGTTCCTGACCAGGATTCCTACTCCCCGAGACCCAGAGGAGAACCCTGCATGGGCGACAAGATGATAACCCTTCCTGTTCATAGCATGGCATTTATGCCCAATCAAGTGGGTCTCCTCGAGCAAAACCACATCAGGGGAATGACGTTTTAACAATTGCAATACAACCCCCCGCTTGATCCTATCCCCCAATCCATTCACATTCCAACTCATCAATCTCAACCCTCTACCCCCATCTCGAAAAAGGAAAAAGATCCAACCCCGGTCAGAGCCCAGCACTTCAATGAAAGAGTCTTGCAATACGGTGCCTTGCAAAAAAGGAAACTGAAACCCCAACAAACCCCCCGTCCCCCCTGAAACAACCCCACAGAACACCCCCTACCCTGCACCCCTGCGTAAGACTAATAAGCCACCCTAACTTGCAGTGTGCCTGTCGCCCCCACATCTAAACTAAACTACAAAAAGTCGAGCTGAGGAGGAAAGAGACCCACAAGAAACCCCATATCCTCCCCTGCTATCTACAAGCGGCCATACAGCAACATTGGAACCCCACAGTGTTAGTCTCCGAAGCGTCCCCAGAAACCAGATAGATGATGTTCATTTCTGCTCCATCGAACCTCCCTCTGCTCCACCGGACCGTCGCTCTGGGTCTTGTCGGGCCGGCAGAGTGTCCAGCAAATCCGCCACCACCTCAGGCTTATCAAAGAAATAGGCCCGCTCCTCATGTTCAATCCGCAACTTTGCGGGGAATAGCATGGCATACTTCAGGTCCATATCACGGAGTCTCCTTTTTACCCCAAGAAAACTTAGTCTAAAATCAGGAGGCCCAAAAAAAAATGGCGCCTGGGTGCCACACCAGAGTCAGCTCGGGGAGACGGCCAGCCCTCCGTCTAAGGATCAGCACTTCCAGCGATATGTGTCTCACTCGAGCGTCAGGTCGGGCATGTGTCCTTGATGGAAGAGGGGGGGATGCTCCTGGCCCGGGGTCTAGTCCAGGTGGCAAAATCGAAAGTGAAAGTAAGACCCGCTCCGGATGTTAACCACCACTTCAGGCCGGTGTTATTCAATTACACCCCGGGCACACTGCCAACTCCAGCGCCGGGCATCCCCGAGTCCAAGGCCGCAAACTGTCCAACACCACAGCTCCGGACTCCGGGGTCCGATCGGGACGCACGTTGCAGTTTTAGTTTCTCCTGTGGGTCATCTGTACGGAGACGTCAATAAAAATCAGGATAAATGACAGGATATATGCGGGAGGTTACGAGGGTCTCGAGAGCCCTGTGCTCACACGGCCATCGTGGTTGCACGTGAAGCTCCTACACCCAGAAGCGGTTTTAAGGGTTCCCGTATAAGTGGAGTTTAAGGGTATGAGGTGGCTTTTAGGGATGGGTGGATTGTAGGGGTGCTGTGGAGTTTTAGGGTTAATGAATGAGTAGAGTTCAGGGCTCATGAGGGTTTTAAAGATTCGGTTATAGGCAGAGGTGAGGAGTGGCGAAGAATTTTAAGGTTCAGAATTGGATGGAGTTTAAAGTGGTGAGTATTTAAAGATACAGGGATGGGTGGAGTTTAGATGTAGAAAGTGTTTTTTGTTCAGGAATGGATAAAATGTATGGGTGGCGAGAGGTTTTTAGGGATGAAGGATGGGTGTTCTTTAAGGGTGGTGAATGTTTTTTAGGGTTCAGGGATGGGTGGATTTCAGGAATAGAAAGGGACTTTTGAGGCTTGGGAATGTGTTGAGTTTAGGGGTTGTGAGGGGTTTTATGGTTCAGGGATGGGTTGAGTTTAGGGGTGAGGGAAGGGTATTGTTTAGGTGTAGTGAGGGGTTTTTAGGTTTCGGGGATGGGTGTAGTTTTAGAGGTCATGGCCTTTTTGAGCTCATGGATTGGTGGAGTTTATGGTTGGGGTGGGTTATATGGAGCAGGAATTTATGGTGTTTCGGGATTGTTTGGTGTCGGAAATGGATAATGTTTAGGGGTCAACAAATAAATGCATCTAAAATAATTGTTTGGCACTGTAAAATATACAATTCTAAAATATTGTCCCCTGACGTAGGACACTTAAATTAATACCTCTGATAAAACTATTTCTCAATGTAAGACAAGCTACCATTACACTTACACCTCAAAAAAATATGCAAAAGCAAATTTCAAATACAAAGACATTCTATTAATTTGTTTCTATAAAATTGTGAATACCATTCTTTCTGAAAAATTCTATTAAACAGTTTAGTTGAAATGGTTTCTCAGTAATGACATTCCAAGAAAAAGGTTTTCTATGAAATCACTTACAACCATCATTTTGCTTATTAATGTTTTCATTATTTTTATAACTTTGAGTAGGATTTTTGTTGTGGTGCATCTCTGACTTTCTAACTGCTTTGTTATTTCTGAATGCTTTACACATTTTCTTTAAGTTACATTTGTCTGCCTTAGATTCCAGGAGCTGAGCTCAGGTTTAAATTGCTGAAACTTTTGACGAGACCTACCACGTTTGTGGCATTGTTAGTTATGGTGGGCTACTGTCCATCCCAATGAACAATTTGTACACATCCTACTAAGATGACTGGCTGGAAAAAGTGTCAGAAAGATGGTTTTTAAGTGATTTTCCTGTTCCTAAATATTTAAACACGAGCTGTTTTTGTAGCCAATTTTCTGATTCCCATCAAATCCACCTTTACTGGTGTACTTCAGGGCTCCTCAGCTTCTAGCCCACCTTTTTTAATTTATGTATGTATGTATGTATGGATGTATGTATGTTTTACCTTAAGTTGATTTGATTGATTCATCAGGATAATTTTTGCGATGCAGAAGATACTCAAATCTTCTTAAGACTAGATACTCATCAGCTCTGTCTTTTCCCCACTCAGTTTTAAACAGCAGATTGTCATCCAACTGGACACTTTTTCCAAGCAGGGATACAACTGATTGTGCTGTGATCCTTTTACAGGAGGATGGGAGACAACCAGTTATGTTTTGTTGACATATGAGATGATTGATAGCCCAAACTCCTGAACAAAATCCGTCAGCAGGCGCATGTACAGGTTAAAAAGTGTGGGGCTGAGGGCCAAGCCTTGCAGGACCCCGCACTTCAAGGGAAAGGCGCCTGAGAAGCATGCGTTTTCACAAGTCCTTCCTCTGTGATGGGGGTAAGAATAGCAAATAAACGGAGGATGTTTTGGGTATTTGATTCTCTGATGAGGGGGTATTGGAGGTTTTGTTCTGTTGTAGCGTAAGATATTTATTGGAAATGTTGTTCTGTAAGAACACTGCCAATTAGTTGAAGCATACTATTGTGGGGATAGGGAGAGTGTATCCAGTTTTAATGTAATATGGAATTTCATGATTTGAAAGACTTCCCTTTGGGAAATGAATGCCTGGCTAATTTTGGCTTCAAAGTAGGATGCTTGGGACTTCTCTAGATGGTAGTTCTTAATTGTGATCCGATAGTCCGTTTTTAGTTATTCCTCATCAGTGTTCCTCCATTTCCTTTCTAGCTTTCTACATTCCTGTCCATGTCACAAGGCTGAGGTTTTTACTATGATTTTCTGATTTCAAAAGTTTTTATTAAAGTTTAGACACAAAACAAATGGTTGGCATACATTAGAGTCTAAATACAATCCATACAATATGTATAGACAGATTAAGAGGTTTCAGCGGGATACATTTATGGTACATGGGACATGAGCAGTCAGTAGCGGCTGGCATAGTTTGGGGGTGGCAGGGTGGGCCAGGGGTGTAAAAAAAGAAAATAAATGTACCTCTTCCCGACTCTCCCGCTCTCTCCCACAACTTCTCAGTCTCTCGGCGGTCGGAACAGGAAGCAGCCAGGCTTCCTTAAACTAAGACAATCACAATGCTGCAATGCAGCCTTGTGATTGGTCTGTATGCTGTGGATCGGCGCTCAGTTAAGGAATGGCGGCCTGGGAATGTTCTCCATGCAGGCTGTAATGCAGGCTTCATGGAGAACATGCGAAGCGCACATCACTGTTTTACCGGCCCGAAAGGGCCGGCCAAACAGTCATTGCATACTTGGAGTGGGCAGACCACTCCTCCCCTGCTCTGAGAGCAGAGCGACCCTACCTGACCCACAAAGCTGCGCAGCAGGAACAAATACAATGATAATAACCTGGAGTTATTATCATTTTATTTGTTCTTACTTTCACTGCTTTGCAACAGTGGGGTTACGCTCCTCTGCCTTAGTGGAGGAACGCCACTGTGAGCAGTGTAAAAGAAGAAATATATCATAACTGCACAACAGTAATGTGGGAATAAAATAAGTAAAGTAATATGGATAAAGAGAGAAGAAAGAAAGAAGGAAAACAAAGTACAAGAGAGAGAGAGAGAGAGAAGATGGCAGGAAGGCAGGATTACCTATCTAATCTTGCAGAAGTGCTCAAGAGACAACCAGGATTCGCAGGTATTGGTAAACATTTCATTCAGAGTTCTCATGAGGTAGTGTAGTTGGGTATAATGAGTGTTACAAATCCACCTTATGGAGGCTAGATTATCTCCAGGTATCTATCCAGACTGCCCCACAAGGCCTTTGTAGCTGAAATCCTTGGGTAATGGGTAGAGAGGATGGAATGCACTCCCCTAATGTATCTCAACCATTCCCCCCAAGTGTTGTTGGAGGTATTTCCCAACAGTTTCCAGGAGGATAGAATGGTTTTGTGAGCGAGGATTTTACTATGATTTTATGGTCATTGCTAAAGATCAGGGTGAGGCAGTATGGAAATGAGAAAACACATTGCCTCAGCACCTACGCCACATTACAGACACAGATGTAAAGTGGCTTTCAGAAGGTCAACTGACTGCACCATAGAGGTGGTACCATGTCATGAGGCCCCAGATGGTGTCACTTGGAAAACAAACTGCAGCTATCTGTCCTCCCTTCAAAGGCAGGCTGGTTTGCTGTTTATGAGGGTGTGTTTGTGTTTTTTCATGCTTTCCTAATGTCCTTGCTCTGTAGTGTGATGTTTCAAGTGATTCGTTCTTCATAGCTATATTCCTACCAGGTCGACAATATGTGTACTTTTTTCGCCTTTAAGTGCAGGGAATTATGTATTTGGCTTTGAATGACACATACACCTTTTGTTTGATATGCCCCTGGTAAGAGCCTTTTTTGTTATTATTGTGCTGCTAATTTGAATAGAAATCATCTTCGTTGGAAATAGAAGCAGGAGCTAAGTTGTAAAAATCTGGTTTGTTTAAAAGATGCTTCTGATTAGTACACTAGGCAAAGTTGCATAATACTTACTATGTGCAAAACATTAACATTAGAAATGTATAGCAATGTTTTAATTTGGAAGTTAAGATGACGTTTTATTTTCTCTTTTCTAGTGCACTTTGTAGAAAAACAAAATAAAGATCTGGAACATTGCATATTCTGATCCCGGCAAAGATCTTCCAGAGAACAATGTGGAGACACGTGCCAAAGAATCTACAACAAGAGGCCAGATGTACGAAGCTTTTTTCAGCTAGCAAACGGCCAGATTCGCAGAAGAAGATACGGGCCGTTTGCAACCTTAAAAAAAACATTTTTAAATGTAAAAAGCCCTATTTGCGATTCTGCCAGCTATTACTGTATAGCAAATTGGGTTTGTGATTCGCTATTAGGAAAGGTCATACTCAGCTGAGCACTGGCACTTATTTATCACGGCCCGGTCTATTGTATGGGTGGGCATAATTAATGTTTCATAAACATTCAGCACAGAAAATCCAATTTGATGCATGCTGAATGCTCCCAACCTAACCTGGTCTCCTCATTGTGAGGGGCCTATCTTGTTTCAGGCTCTTTTGGTAAGTCTTGCGCTTGTTTTGACTTTTTATAAGACTAGCGAAGGGTTAAAGAAACACTGGATCACAAAGGCAGGAGGAGTGGCAGCACCCATGCTTTGCGTGCAGAGCACTAAAACCTAGACCAGCTGAGCAGCTGAGGCCATTCACTGGAGTGACCAACAACTATACAAGTGGAGCAAGAGTGAAATAACAGACACCACACTGCTGAGAACCATGCACGCACAAAAGTGTACATGTGCGATGGCAGAGCCAGGCGCTCTACCCACAGGCCGAGCTGTGAGATCCTGCTGTGCCTCCTAAGCTCTTCTCTACACTCACCCGAAGGTCACAGTCACCTGACCTGATTCAGCGCAGATCCCAAACACCGGCAGGTCTGAGATGATTTTATTTACCTTTCCCTGGACAGTGCATGCAGTGAGAAGGGAACCGCAGACAACAGAACCTGAAACCGTTCAGAACAAGTGCTCAGTCGCACCTGGCATTAAATGCTGCTCACTGCTGGCATGCTCCTCTGCATGGAGGCCATTCTTGCCCAGCCAGGGTCACTCATGTAAAGCGCGCCAATATCTTCAAATGAGATAGCACTATATAAAACTGCAGGAAAGAAAAACGTGATGCAGGTTTTGAGCACGAATTCCTTATTTCCACCCCCCTCCCATCCTCCAAAACATGCCCAGGGTTCTTCTGAGGCACTACAGCATGCTTCTTAAGAGCTGTATGGTCTGGGGTACCATTTCATGCCAGGTGTGATGTCACCTTCAGTACAAAAGTTTGAAGCTGTACTGGCGAATATGTCATTCTTATAGCGCTATACGTTTTGAAGGGTGGACTGCGTCAAGAGTGTTGCTTGTATAGTGATATTTATTGGTAGTAAATGGGCAATGGCAGCGTCCAACAAGTACCAATACCTAGAGTGAACTAGCACACCAATCTCAATAGAATAAATCAAAAGTTTGAATTAATCTTTAACCATCTTTTCCCACAATTCTGCGTGCACCCACGTTGGCGGGGGATGTGACCCTCAATCCCTCTTACTATTCATAGAGCTAAAGGAGGCTGTGGAAAACCACAGTCTGCGTGGAGCACTGCTAAGGACAGAAATGTCCTTAGCAGTGCTCCACGCAGACCGTGGTTTTCCACAGCCCCAGTGTCCAACAACTGCCATGTCAGTGTGCTGTGCGGAGGTATAGTGTTTTCTCCTTGTTTTCATGCCAGTGATGCAGAGCGTCCACAGACAGTCTTTCTGTGGATGCTGGGCTGTCTTTGGCCCGGTGTGGAAGATGCAGATGAAGGGCACATACCACGCAGGAGAATGCGCTGTACCTACTATTTGAATCAAAACTTTAAAAATCTGTGAGACATAGTGTAAACGGCAATTCTTTCAACTTTTGGAAGGGTTAGCTTCAAAATCCCAGGGAATAAATAGTAAAGACAAAACACTTCAGATAGTTGACTTTGGGAGTGAAATCTAGAGATGAGAGGTGGTATTTCTATTAGCCTAAAATAATTGTAGGCACTATTGAGAAAATAACAGGAAAGTCACAATTTTCAAGTTATATGATGATGGAGAGAGTGCCTGAATGCAGGGTCTGGTGAGTCAACGGAGTAATGTATTCATTGCGTTGATATGGGTTTGGCCTCATAGTCATATGTTAGAAACATGGCACGGCCATGCTGGCTTTAATTCTCGAGACAACATGAGTATTCTTTGGAGGGAAACACAGGAGTGAACATGCGTTTCACAAAATACACATTTTGAACTGGAAGCAAGCATGGAAAACAGTGAGGAACAGAAGCAAGAGAAGGTGGTTCTAATGGATGATAGCAGGGGCATACTGACCAATGGTACAGCCAGTACAATGACCAGGAGTCCAGCTGTGGGAGGGGCCCAGTCTGGTCTGCACCACGTGATGATATTTCAGAGGGTGTCTGTGCCCAGGATCTGCAGCCCAGTCTCATCTGTGGCCCCTGTTCCTGCAGCTTAGTTTAGGAACCTACATGACACTGGTGAAAAAATGTTGGAAGGCCTTGCCAACCCCACTCTACTGCTCTCCTCCAAGGGCCACAGCACAATAACCTCGCACAGGAATCTTATGCTAATTCCAGAGCATCAGTGAATCCCCACGTCTTTGTTAGTGCTGCTCTTTCCCAATCAGTGGTTCTCACTGACTGGGGGGTAGTAGCCCTTCATTCAGAGCTCTGCTATGCCACCTCAACCCTGAACTTCGGCCTTTAACTGACACTTTTATCTTTTATCAGGATTACCAATTGTGATGCCACAAAACATCTTTTGATGGCATAAAAGCCTAACACAGTTAAAAAATGTCCATTGTGTGTCTTGGACAGGACAGCTATGCATTGATGAGACAGGCCAAGAATGATACAACACTGTCACCCCTCAACTTTACATGATGAATTACTGTATTGGTAATAAAGCAGAGGTGTACTCTTTTTGTTTTCTCCCTCAACATTTGCTTCTCTTTCTCCCCTTCACGCCTCACTCCTTACCTTCTCTCCGTCCTTCCTTCACTATCTGCCCTACATTCGTGTTACCTCTTAATCACCACCTTTTCAGCTTCCTCTCGTTCCGTTCCACTTTCCTTTCCCATGCTGTCTGCTCTTCTTCCCAAGCCTTGCTCCTCTTTCCACTTTTCATTCTCATCATGTTCAACTTCAATCTTGCACTCCCAATCTCTGCTTTCCCCACTTCTCTTAACATTCTTTGTCTACTGTATCTATCTTTGCCTTCTGACCTCTCTTCCTTCCTTCCTCTTCTTTTTATGTTTTTCTTACTTGTGCATATATTTATATCCATTCCAGGAATATGTATTTGAAGTCAGGGTCATCAATTTAAATCTTTGTGTGGACATTCAGTCTTTTTTCTTTCTGAGGTCGATGAAACTAGTGCCACTGAGCTGGATAACAACATTTTTATTTGGTGTCAAGGCCCCCTCTGGTGAATATGTCCTTAACAACCATAAATGGTGTATTAAGGACACACATATTTATTTTGATCTTTTGTTTTTCAATTTATTTTCAAAATTACCCAGCCATTATTCCCTCTGGCCTTCCTAGGCAAGTGCTTTTCATACACATATCCATTCCCCTGAGCTCCTTTCTTTACTTGTTCTCTTCCTCAGCACCTCCAGCCATGCCTCCTTTCCTCTTTCCATTCTTGCTTCCTTACACAATCATTCATTCTCCATCCTCCCTCCCTCCCTTTGTGCATTTCTTCATTCTTCCTCCTTTCGTTCCTTACTTTCTTTTTTTTACTGCTCCTTCCTTTAGCCCTTCTTTAATTTCTTCTTTTCTTTTCTTCAACCCTTCCTTCTGCTTTTCTTCCTCATTTCCTTTCTTCTTTCTATACATCCATCACACATCGTCCACTTCCTATCTTCCTCATTCCTTCTATCACTTCTTCTCTTCCTTTCACATTCTTTTCTTATTTCCTACTGCTTTCATTCCTCACTGCAGTACTCACCTTCCTGCCTGCATTTGTTGCTGTCTTTTTTAATGTATTCCTTCCTTCATCTCTTCCTTACAGCACAGTACAAGCACATTCTTTTTAGTTTAGAAAGCTGCCTCAGGACCACAAATGGCCCTACTAATGCACAAACTTGAGATTTACACACATTTTCTAATTTGAGTTCACTTAAGTTGTTGTCATAGCAGGCCACCATCCCTGTGAGTGCTAGCCATTCTCAATGAGTAGAGACCTGCGGCATGAATATTAATGAGGTAGTTCCTTTGCGATCCTTTGGGAATCACAAACAGTGTAAAACAGAACGTTGTACGTAGCTGTTTGCGATTTCATAATAGCGAATTGCAAAAAATTGCTGTTAGGTCAATCGCAAATTGAAGTCTATGTACATCTGGCCTAAGATATACCCCCACATGAAGATGTGGCTACAACAGCAACTAATCCACCACTTGCTACAACTTCAGGAACAACAAATATTACTGCAGCCCAGGCACCACAACAGAGCCAGGACAATCTTCCAGAATGAAACACTTGTCATGCCTGTGCATTATGAATTTTTCTACACAAATGAAATAATTGCAACTAATGACAAGTCCAACAACCACTGACTGACAATGATATACAGCTACTGAGTTACATTAAACTGCAATGTGAAATGTTAGGTGAAATGATGATTGATTTGTAAAGCGCAATATTACCCTAGTAAAGGGATGTCCTGGTGCTGGCATTAGTAACCGATATACAAGAAAACTCTTACACTATGGTAGAAGATAGATATGTTTTTAGTTGCTAAGGGAATTTTAATAAGTTATTATCTGTGCAATGATTAAGTGGCAGAGCATGCCAAGCCTTTGCTGTCACCATAGAAAGAGAACGCCTCCCTAGTCTTGACCTTTTATATTTGGATACCATAACAAAGTAGACAGAGCTGGAATGACTGCAAAGAGGGATACAAGGAGAACATCCAAGACAAGTAGATCTCGCTGTAAGGGCATAAGTAGTGACATAAACATAAAGCCTGATATAGACCCCTTTTGGAAACGGTTAATCAGTAAATCTGGGTCACCTGAGAGGAAATGGAGGATTATCTGCTCATTCGTGAGACCAGATTTGCGGAAGCCTTTTTGGACTATAAACAAAGAAGGTGCATAGTCCATTTATAGAGGTGCTCTAAGGAGAGGAAATGGCTACCAACGCTCCAAACAGGAAGCAGAGCTACCAACATTAACACCAACTCTTTTGAGTGCCAAAATATAAACATTGGAAGTCTAAATGGTACTATGTGTTCTTTAATGTTTGTGTCTTCTCATAATCCAGAAAATATTTACAATTCTTGAAGCCTTATAAGCAACATGTGTTTAGTCATATTTGTCAATTTACCATCAAATTAATCAGGGCCACAACAGACCAGACAAATCACAATTACAAATAGGTACATAACTACACTTATATAAAACAACCTATGTTTCGGGAATACATTTTGCCTAAATCAAAGTCACTTCTCCAGCTACCTGTAATCTTTGGGTCAAATAGAAGGGTATACCTCTAAACAACTAATCTGGCTGTTATTACGACTTGCCCTAGATATTTTTTCTGATGGAAAAAGACAACTATGGTAAGATCTATCTAATCCATACTCAAGAGACGTAAAGATGCGGAGGTGAAGTTATAAATATTTATGAATGGGGGGAATCTATACATTTTCACGAAAATACGAACGAGCAAAAAAATGAAGATTCAGTATAAAGCCAAATGCAGTGACAGGATGCCAGGCGCGAAGCCATAGAATTGCTGAAGATGCATCACTGTCAGGGGCTGAAGGAGAATCCCTTACCAGTGATGCAACATCAAATAGTGGTAGCTCTTACAGCCTCTGTGAAACTAGCAATATGAGAAGGCTGGACCTAGGGGAGGAGGTGGATGATTTTTTAGCTATAGATCGCCGCCAAACATTGAGGGCCAGAAAAAAAACCACAACAACAAAGAGCAAACGAACAATCAAAAGAAGAGAAAGGCGCAAAAAGAGAAAATGTAAAGCCAAAGAAAAGAAGTTATTGGTGCCAGAAGTAGATGATAACACAATAGTCAACCTCTCATCGCTAACACTATCTGAAGCAGAAAAACAACTGGGACTGCCATTCTGCCCAGTAAGTGACTTTAACTACACAAGTACAAGGGTGGATGTCTTTTGTTTAATCTGCAAATTGAAATTAAAGAAATTCTTCGCAATCAAAGAAGGTTTGAAAGAACCGCAACAGAAAAACATCATTGCTGGAAACACTATGAAATCATTACAGGTATCTAACATCCAAATGTTGCAAACAATGCATGAGTTAGTGGATGAGGAACAAAGTGAAGTCAGAGAACAAGAACCGCAGACATCACAAGATACATTGAGAAATGCCAATATCAGACAACAAGGAGCAGGCACCAGCCCTTTCAAATTGAAATTAACCTTTGTACCTACTATGTCTAAGGACGCCATAGATATCTATCACGAATGTGTTACTAATGATAATCATCAAAGCAAACATAAAAGACGATCAAGAACACATCAAGAAAAATTATATACCAACTTAATGAAAAAATGAGCGACAATCAGGAAATAGTGGTGAACAAGTCTGATAAAGGCATAGTGATCTGGCCACGTGGTGACTATATCACTGAGGCACACAGACATCTCAATGATTTGGAATGCTATGCTAAATCAAGCTATTCAGAATACAAACAAGCCCAAGAAAATCTAAAGAAACTCCTTGCACGATGGAAGATGGAGGGTATGATATCGAATGACGAACATAAATATTTAAAGGTGGATTTTCCTGTAGTCCCAAGATTATATTTCATTCCAAAAATCCACAAGAAATGTACCCCAGTACCAGGAAGACCGATCATATCGGCGATTGGGAGCATGGGTGAACACGTGACTGAATATGTTGATTACTTCCTGCAGAGCTTTGTCAAAAAACTGCCAACATATATTAAGGACACTGGTGATTTTTGACCAAATTACAAAAAGTGAAATGGGCGGAGGACTTTCTAGTTATAGCATTAGATATTGAATCGCTATATACTAGCATCCAACATAAAGAATGTCTGAGAGCTGTGAAAGAATTTCTAGAAACTAGACCAGCGGAATGTTATAATCATAACAAGTTACTGATGGAATTGATTAACTGGAGTTTGACCAATAACTTCTTTGTCTTTAACAATGACATGTATGTGCAAAAGAGGGGCGTTGCTATAGGGGCCTGCTTCTCTCCCAGCTATGCGTGTCTTTTCGTAGGCTGGTGGGAGGAGAAGGTCCCCAAACGCAAACACTCCGCAGAGTATGAGAACCATGTACAGCACTGGTTTAGGTTTATCGATGATATTTTTATTATATGGAAAGGAGATGTCAAAAGTGCTCTTAATTTTATTGGTAAAATCAACAAAAATACAGTAAATCTTAAGTTTACCTCCCAGATAAATAATGAAAGTATAGAATTCTTGGATGTCAGGGTATTTGTGAAAGAAGGACAAAGTGCAACTACATTACACAGAAAAAGCACTACTGGAAATGCCAGCAGTGCTCATCCCAAACACCTAATAGATAGTATTCCTTATGATGAATTACTTAGACTTAAAAGAATCTGTACTAACAAAGAAGACTTTACTACATGTTGTAAGGATGCTTTGGAGAGAATTAGAAAGAGGGGATATGAGGAAAGGAGACTGCAGGAAGCAGTTAAAAAAGTGAACAAAAAATCAAGAGAATCCCTTCTTCCTACACCTACAGAAGAAAAGATAGATTTAGAGGATGAGGGACCCAGGCTTTTCACCACATACAACAGACAAGAAAGGAAAATCAGGTCAATAATCAGGGGTAATTGGCCGATAATATTGACAGATGGTGTATTAGCCCCCAGACTTCCTGATCAACTGGCCATTACTTTCAGAAAAGGGCCATCCATGCGCATGCAGTTAGTGAAAAACAGTCCAGAATTAAAGACCCCAGGTAGTTGGTTGACAAACTGACAAGGCTTTTTTAAATGCACCTCATGCCAGGCATGCAAATTTGGGGTCAATACATTTGAATATATCACCCCGTTTAGTCCTCTGCCATCAAGATAAAGGGCAATGTTGGCTGTAGAACAGAATATGCTGTGTATGTTCTGACATGCACCTGTGGCTTAAGATATGTGGGAAGTACAAACCTACAGGGGCATATCAGAATCTTACAACATCTGCGTGCCATAGTAAATAATGACCCTATGTATCCAGTGGCGAGGCACTTTAAGGCAGTGCATAACAACGATCTTAACTGTCTGAGGTTCTTCGTCATCAAAGCTGTACCAAAATTGCAAAGAGGTGGCGATAGAGAGAAAAAGTTACGCAAACTTGAATCCACCACCATTTTGGAACTAGACAGCAAAATACCAAAGGGTCTGAACAATACGGAGGGTCTCCACTTTTTTTTATAAAAATACTTTTTTGATTTGAGCTGTCCTTACAGTACCAGAAGATAAAACGCAACCAATATTAGGGAGCAAACATCTCTTTCTCCTTGTGTAGGGGCGATTGCATGCCAGTGAGTCTATGTATATGCGTGATGCAAATATTTGTGCATGAATGCCTGTCTACTGATCTGACAGCAAAATACCAAATGGTTTGAACAATACGGAGGATCTCTACTACTTTTTATAAAAATGAATCAATCTCTCTTTATGGTACGCCTATATTACATTGGTACTCTCATGAGACATTCGAACCATACTTCCTAACTTATAGACAATTATTACCTTGCTGACAATGACATTGTATGCATTTATGCAGACTATGAGCTGATCAACACGCTTCGTTGCACTTTTGAAATGTATTTATTTATTTTATCACGTATGCACTAGATTTTATATTAGTTTTAACAATATAAAATAATGAATTTTAGGTAGCACTTGCACTTTTGTTTAGGATAACACTATATCATCATAGAGTTTTCAAGTCTGGTATGATTGACATTTTAATAGTCTAACTATTAATAGGGTCCAAGATAACTTTTCCTTAGGTAGAGCAGGATAAAGTCATGACGAATGAATCATTGCATAACAATAGCATTGCTACTTTGCACAGTTAAAAATCATCATTGCTATGTTCTTAAATCTATATTTATACATGGCTTTAACTCTGGAATTATATTCTTAGTTTGTGACAAAAAGAATATAATATATGTTATTTTATACAAACTATACATCTTTTTTATGTACACATATATTTATTTATTATATATGTGAATATTTATTATTGCATTGTTATTAATTCTAAAATCAAGTATTTTACTGTGATTTTGAAAATAATGTTATGTAAAGTAAAGGACCCAAATTAGAAAACAGACTATAAGAACATAATGTGCCATCATGATGATAATGTTTTTGGTGTTCATTAATCACGTGGTGTAAAAATGCAAATTCAAAAATGGCGATTGGCTTGCTTTATGTCAGTGTAATCAAGGACTGGAGAAGTCTGAAACGCGTCACTGAGGGGAAATAAAAACATCTGAGCCATACCTTCCCGTGGTCGGTGTCGCTCTTGCCCCCTGCGGGGATAGCAGGAGAGTCGTTTGGTGGTGATACATATATATATATATATATATATATACATATATATATATATATATATATATGTATATATATATATATATATATATATATATACCAAAAATAAGGATTTCGGTCTCATTAGCATTCACAATAAAAGAGTTGACTTTCACCCAGAGGACTACTTTGCAATGCAGATAGTATATCGTTGCTGAGATTGGATCACCAGGCATCTATAGAATGGATAAAGTGACTGATCAATCCACCCACTCCATCCTCCCCCAGAAATACCCTCGGGATCTGGCTTGAGAAGTCTCTCTCCATGGATGCACAGGCAAAACAAATGAGGCAAATTGCTTTGGCACTCTTGGAGCTTGGTGCAAAATCCTAGACATTACTCCTGTTGTGTCAAGGATGATCGTGTTCCAATCCCTCGTTCTATCCCAGTTGCATTACGTGAATTCCCAATATATAGGCTCCCCCAAATATGTCATCAAAAGGCTCCAGGTCATCCAAAATGTGGTAGCAAGGACTCTACTTAATGCCCCAAAATCTCCCTCTGCAAACAATTCCTTGGCATCCCTCCACTTGATTCCCATTGCGTAAAGGACAATATTTAAGACACTTTGTCTAGCACATAGAAGGCTTAATTCGAATGGACCCTCCATGATCAGGGCACTTGTGACTCCCTACACCACCAGCAAGGCACTAAGATCCTTTAGGGGCGCCTTCCTGAAGGTGACTAGAAACTCTGGAGCACACTGCCCTTAGAATTAAGATGCCTAGACAACGCACCAGGAAAATGCTTAAGGCCTGGTTCTACCCCCACTAAGGCCTCTTTACATATGTGCAGACCTGATTCAGAGCAACACTATGACTCAGCGAGCGCAAAAAGCCTTTGGGTAGCCATGCATTTTACAAATCCGCATAGCATAGCAGTTGAATGATCGCCCCTTCGTGATTGTGCCATTGCAAAACGTGCTCTGGGATGATCTGCATTATTTTATAGAAGGGGCTGCACTAGCATCTGCAGCCCCTTCTATAACACAAAGTGCCCCAGAGGTGCACTTGGTCGGGGCAACTGGCTGTTGCACTCCTCCCATCCCATAAGGCACTCACTCTAATAAGGGCCCAGAAGCCTAATGTCATCTACTGACTACCTCACCATTTTACAGAAAGCCATTCGAATTTCAAGGCTTGTTTTTTTTATCCCTTCTCTCTTTTTGTCTGCTTTGAGCTGGCCTTACAGTACCTGAAGGTAAAACACATGCAACCAATATTAGGGAGCACCTTTCTCTTTCTCCTTGTGTGCGGGTGATTGCATGCCAGTCAGTCTATGTATATGCAGGATGCAAATATTTGTGCATGACTGCCTGTCTACTGATCTGTGAGCATGGGTGTTCAGAGAAGTAGGGATCTTTTTGTGAATGGACTGCAGTTGACATGTTGATCTGTTGGCATATTTGCATGTGTCATCTATATGTGTGTGGGTGTGGGTGTGGATCTTATATGGATGTGTGCAGGTGTGCACGTTCTGTGCTAATTCATTCCTATTACTGTGCCAATGCTTGTATTGCTTATTGTTGCAGGTCTTTGTCTTGGGATATGTCTAAGAGAATATTCACGATGAAGTGTATGAAAGTGGAACTGGAACACCCCGCTCTCTAGCCAGTGATCTTTATAAGTTAATTTGCTTTATTAAGCTCCATGTATGCTTGTATGTTTTATTCTTCCAAAATGAATAGCAGCTTTGGGAAATTAGCACACATCATCAGCATTCAATTTTGCAATCCTCCTAGAATGACTCAACACTCACCAGTACGCGCAAAAAAAGCTCTTTAAATAAAAAAAGACTTGAAAAATTGCATTTCTATGCTCAAATCTGCTTCTCCATTTCAATCTGTATTCTTTCTCCAATCCTTTAAGCCTCCCTGCCTGCTTTTCTTCATTCCTCAGTGTGCTTCACCATAACAACAGCACTTTCTCCTTCAGTCTGCTGCAGTGAAGCAGGGTGCTTTCCAGCATTCTCCTAAGCTCTAATTAATGAGAGGTTTCAGTCTTGTCGGAGATGTTATGCTTTGTTTGAAACGCTATTAATTATTATGTCTAGTACGGGGTGGATTTGTGGAGCCAGAGACAAATGAACATATTTTAAATCAAAGAACTGACTGTGAAGTCACTCTTTTTCCACCGAGTAGTGTCAAGAGATCAGTCAAACCTACTGAAAACATATTTCCCAAAATAACATTATGTATTGTTGTCTTGGCCACGACTCTAATTAGCCCCTTCACATTTTCCGTTTACCTTTTTTCGCTGTAACTGCAAGCAATTCGGAATGCATAATTGGCTGTTTGCTGACATGCCTGCTTGCAAAATGTACATTAACTAATCATTCTGTTGCAAGGGAAATTAATTTTCTTGGTAATTGTTTTCATTAGTAAAACGTGTGCTGTGCCTTGTGGTTTCCCTCGTTTGTTTTCAGGCTGAGGTCGGTTGCTATTAGATTAATTGAAAACTCGATTATGCCAAATAAGATGTGTTTTCCGAAAACATGAATGCAGGCACTTATAAGGATTTTTGCAGCCACTCACAAGACAAGAGCTCATTGAAAAAGGATACCAGCCATTAGTGATGCGGACGTTTCTTAAAATAGTCAATGTTTTGATGATGATTAGTGGGTTCCATCATCCTTTAACCCGAGAATCAATTCCCTCTTCCTCTCTCTCAGTTATGAGGGATAAAATGATGAAACTTGCTCACAACATGTAAATACGAATGCTAAGTGACAGTCATTCGGGAACTCAGCCACAGCATCCAGCATTTATCTCGGTAAATTAGTGTCTGCAACTTCAGTTTCTTTTCGCATACACTTAAAGGGTAATAGTGTTTCTCGACCTTGAGTGATAGAAAGTTGGGCTTTTAAGGAGAAATCTGCCTGAGCCGCCGCCCACTGGTTGATACGGTTTAGGATGGTTTATGAAGAAGCTGAGCTGTAACACGCATGCGCTTTCATTCAGAATCAGATACTTTTGACTGCTTCGCCAGGGGTGATGGCATTATTTGTCAAAAGAGTGATTGATATAAAGAAAGCCATTCTTTTGGAAGCTGATGACCCAAGGCATTTAAAGCTCAGTGGCCCAAAACTAAAATTGATCAATCAAATTCAAATTTCAAAAGCTTTATTCGACAGCATTAATAAAAATTTATAGAGCCAAAATCACCCCGGTTCTATCTTACGCCTCTGAACATATTCCCCTAAAACAATGGAGTTATATGGACTTAAATGAAGGCAAAATATTAAAAAAGTTACTGAAAGTCTCCAATTCGACACCAGTACAGGCACTAAGATTGGAATGTACGATCACAAGCGCATATGCGACATCAGTAGCAAGCCTCATTAGGTGGGCCTATAACCTTCTCCATTCCAAAGAGGGTACCCTACGACATTTGTTAAAAATCGAGACTTTTAGTAAGGATACCATTAACTCTACATTTCTTAAAAACTTGGGAGAGGCTTTTTGTCTAGCAAAAATTAGTGCAGAAATGTTATCATCTTTGACACCCGCACAACTCAAACTATTTTTAAAAAATTTTTCTCCCAAATTGAGTTACGAGCTAGATCACTCCCACTGCACTAAATTATCTATGTACAAGACTTATGCTGACTCCCAAGAATATAAGCAAAAACCGCTATATCTGGAATACACTCTTACTCATGGTGCAAGGCGCGCGATCATGTTGTTACGTTTGGGTATACTCCCCTTATTATCCTTTACCTCTTCCTGGAAACAAAACAGCACCTCGCAATGTAATCTGTGTCAGGGGGGCAAACAGAATTTAGAGCATCTGTTCTTTATATGTCCAAATAAAAATGTTGTTATTGCTAGGTTATCATGCTTAGAGCCCATATATCGGTCTTGCAGGATCGTTACCGCAAGGGATTTTATTTCAGTATGCGTTAAGCCACCAAATGAATATGTTTGTTATAAGATTTTTAAATTTTTGAAAATTTCATTGAAAATGTATTAAGTTGTAGGTAAAATCAAATGTATTTTCTTTTAAATAATTTTGTGGTCCTCGAAAGAGTACCGAAACAAAATAAAAAACTTTTGACTTTGACTTTTTGGCTTTATTCGACAGAATGTCATAAAAGCAACACACAATACATCACAACACAATACACTATAAATAATACGTAAAAATACACATATTAAAAAGTTATTAAATTCCTTAGTTACTGTCGTTTGAAATGCAATTTAAGAAAAACATTTATGGTCAATTAAAAATTACTACATGAATAAAACCAATTTTAAAAACATCAAGTAATTTGCTAGCTAGCATCATGTGGCTGAAAAGTGCGAGTGCGTATAATCCAATCCCACCTTAGAAATGTGGCTACAGCTATACAGGGTGAGCAATCTGACTCTAATATCCTTAGACCAAGAGTACATATAATTTAGTATGCATAATACCTAAAAGTCTGTCTTTTTAAAGTTTTCACCTTTTCATAAAAAAAACACATGTTTTTACACAAAAACACATGGGGCTATGGAATCATATTCCCAGAGCTTAAGTTAGACCATCCACCTGTAGGGAGGACACACAGGGAGTTTCCCGTTCTAAAAACAGCATTACCAGTCCTACTTTCACATCCTCTTAACACCATCTGGAGTTTCTGTTGCTTTTGGAGTTTTTTTGACTAATTATTGGGTGACTAAGGCTCATGTTTTATTTTGACGTCTTGTTGAAACACAATTTAAGGTTGGTGTTCACACTTTTTCAGTGTCAATAGTGACGGTTGCATCGTGCAAGGGTTGTCTTTCTTTTTCGTTTTTCAGCGAGAAGCCGCTATGTGTTACCGTTTCGGAAATTTCAGTGAAATAACATAACACCATATCAAGTTAACACATGTTGTCCATATATCACAGAGGCACAGCAGTATTCTTGAGGTTGTGACTCCAGTTCATGTGACACTCTAAAATGGCCGCCGACTACAGCAGGGATACACTTGGATGAGGCCGTCATTGATTTTATTAGTTGTTATCGTGGAGCAGTTTTATATCTTCCGGGATTCAGCGTAGCGTGTAAAGGTGTTCTACACGGGTTGACTGTTTGGCGAGCTACTAACACATCAAGGTATGTTATAATGTTTTGCGGTTTTCGGCCCTGTTAATTTTTCGATTGATACACAGCATTTGACTCACGTTCAAGTAATCCGTTTTTTCGTTTCTCCTTTTCTCGTTTTTTTAGGGAACCACAAGTATCATTCACTGCGGTAAGAATCCCATTAAGGCAATTGAATCGGTTGGTGTATAAAACTTGAGGATTTGTAACTGAGTTGCCTTTTTTCATATATTTTGCAGCATCACCGTCTGATTTTTTCACTGAGGTATGTCATTTAAAAGAGTACCGCTTTATTTTTGGCATCAGGTCTCTTTATTGAGCATACTCATGATGTTCCCCTGATATCTATTTCTTACAGTTGAATTTAGTCCAACCAGTTCGCCGTTGATGGTAAGCGGAAGTTTTTTTAAGCTGGTTGTTACACTCATTAAAGTTCATATCACAGGTTGAGCAATTGCACTTGGTTTAAGTGTTTAATTCCCTGTGCCCCCTATCTAATTCTAGCAAAGTTGTTCTCATGTAAGCGGACGATGAAGGTCAATAGCTCAGTGGACATCCCTAATTCAGCAAGAACTTTCCAAAGTTTAGAGCGGGGGACTAAATCGAATGCCGATTTCAGGTCTACAAAGACTGCATGAAGTGTCCCTTTAGTTAAAACAACATTCCTCCAATAAAGTGCGATAAAATAAAAGACTTGATCAATAGAACTAGTGCAGGGACGAAAACCGGCTTGGAATGGGGATAAAATGTTGTGTTCCTCTACCCATGTTTGCATTTCATTTTGGACTAGTCGACCTATAAGTTTTTGAGCTGAGTCTATAAGACTAATAGGTCTATAGTTACTTGGGAGGGATTTATCACCCTTTTTAAGAACCGGAATTATTCCAGCTCCTTTCCACGAAAAAGAAATCAGAGCACCCCTAGCCACTGCGTTAGCTAGCATTGAAAAATACTGGCACCAAGACGGTCTATCACTTAAAAAGACATCAGCAGGAATGCCTTCCATGCCTGGAGCTCTGCCCCCGGTCACACAATCTAGTGCTATACTCACATCTTTCGTAGTAAAGAGCTGGCTTTGGTAAAAGATGGTGGGGGTAATGGGAACTCTTTCTATATCAGGCTACGGGCATATTGCGGTTTAAAGAAATCCAACCACTGGGATTTTGCAACATTATTTTGGGGGGGTTCTGCTAATCCTCCCCTATCCCATTTAATGATGTTCCAAAATTGCTTGGAGTCTTTTGCTGCACAAGCCGATTTCAAATCCCGCCACCTATCCTCGTCCCACTGTCTTTTGGCGTCTCTCTGTGCGCGTCTATATGAATCCCTTGCCTCTCTCACTCTAAGGGGATTCTTTAACCTTAGTTCCACGCTCAGATTTTGGCGGGCTAATTTACATGCGTCGTTATACCACCTAGCCATATACAACTTTTTACCACCCTTTTCCGGGTTTATGGCCTTACTAAAAAAAGATTTGAGTTTGGAAAAAAGACGGGTGTGTGCCTCTAGCATTATTTTGGGGAAGTCCGGGCTACAGGTTTGTGGATTGAGATGGGCTAATTCACTGGTAACCTCAATTTTAAGCACCTCCAATTTCTCAGGGTTCTCAATGAATGTACCCCATTTGACATGACGCATATTATTAGAGGCAACAATATCTAATGTGTCCATCCCTCCCCTTGGGGTGTCATCTCTAACCGACGTTTGCGCTTGAAATAACGAACAAAGGGGATTGTGGTCACTTTCCAGCTTGGGTTTAATAGCCATGTCTACCAGGTAATGCCATGATCTTATGTCCACCAACAAATAATCTATTCGACTACCGTGCCTTCCGTTATCGAACGTGTTTTCTCCCTGCCGGTCAGAAGGTGTTCTTCCATTAACTGCTCTAAGCCCTCTTTCTAGGAACATAGCCTTTAGTTGTATGGCTGCAGCTGACCATCTCATACAGTGGGTACTTCAAGTTGTGGGATTCCCCATCTATTATCCTCATCTGCGGTAAGAATCTGGTCCTCTTGACCGAGTGGTTCAAAGGTTGTGTTAAAATCACCACCCACTATAGGAATTAACTGCTCTGGGAGGACCTCAAGTTGGGAGTCAAGAGCGGCTATTACCTCAGATGTATGTCCCCCTGCTACCCCCCTGGCGTAAACATTAAAAATTGCCACCCTATAGCCACTTGTCCATTCAAGTCTAACTGTCACAATGTCGTTCATTGAGGACATGATTTGTTGCGCCTTACATCGTAGGGTCTGGTGAACCCAGATTATCGGGCAACCTACTGGCTGCCCTTTTGATTTTTTGATAGCGGGAACATAGAAATTTAGAAACCCCAGACGGAAGACTGGAGCTATTGACCAAGACTCCTGGAAGAGGTTGATATCATGGTCAATGAACCTACACCATTCGGGAGATCATAGCTTGTTGCCACTTCCTGCGATATTCCATGTGAGAAGGGACAACCTTTCCTTATTTTGAGGGGTAGTAGATGTGTTCAAAGAATACTCAACTCCTGAAATGTCACCCTCTATCTCTAATGATTGCTCTATGTTGGACTGCTTTGGGGAATGGATCTCTAGGGGATCACTACCTGTTATACAAAATCATGCTCCCTATTACAATTCATACCTGTCACTGGTGGGGAGTCACTAACATGGGTAGATACAACATTCATTTGCTGTTGTTCCAATGGTTTTAACAATAGTTCCGAATCTTTACTAGTGACTACCTTACCCTGATCCAAAGGATCGTACACTCTACTATTTAATGTTTTTTCTCCGTGGAAGTAGTTATAGTCACCATGCAGGCAATCACATTCCTCCATATCAGTCAAGACCCCAAACCGGTTTTTCAAACTGATTCCACTCATCATAGGTGGAGTAGCCCTCCCAAATGGCCTAGATGGATGGAAACGTCTTGACCTAAGTCTACTTAAATTCGTTACACACCAACTCCTATCGTAGAAGAAATCTAGAGTTAGTGGGATTATTGCTGAGCTCCTTAGTTGGGGAGGGAATAGATTGGCCAGCACATCAATTAGCACCTGTGGACTCGAAAAGTTCATAGCTATGCAATCGCCCCTACATTTTTTCTTGTGATCACCTAGCCATGTCACCCTTCTAGCCATTATGATTTTCCCCGCTAGTTGATGTTTGCCCCTAGGGGATATCCTCATGTTGTTAGTCAGCCAGTACAGAGCTTTATCAACTAAAGAAGCTGCGGTTTCCACTTGGCCAGTTCCCAAAGGGGGAGCATTGGCCAAAACAAGAACTAAGGGTAGGGCCTCAGGAATAAATTGGAATGGCTCTCTCTCTTGGAGGGGATCAGTAAGTATGGCTGAGGAGACACCCAGACCAATAGCTACAGTAGTGGTAAGCGGGGTCCCTCTCTCCTGGTTTGTTGGTCCACTAATATGCTTTGCGGCAGTAATTGCAAGATTTTGATCTTTAAGTACTAGCCCCTCTATGGCAGACATGCCCTGAATTAAAGGGGGTAGATGTACCTGCCCCTTTGTGGTAACTGACTGGCCATCGGCATCTAATGTAAAGCTATTCCTGCTATTTATTTTTTTTAATTTATTTTACAGATTTGTAGAGCGCATGGCTACCCGTAAGCGTCCCAGCGCTATTGATAAAGAAACCAAGTGCGAGGGAAGAGTTACGGGAACAGCCAGGTCTTGAGTGCCCTACGAAATGAGAGTAGGTTGGGCTGGGCTCTGATGTCAGGGGGAAGAGAGTTCCATAGCTTGAAAGCATTATATGCAAAGAGTCGACCTCCAGAGCGGGCTTTCTTGATTCTGGGTACGGATGCCAAGTTGCAGTGTGAAGAACGTAAAGTTCTCTTGGTAGTATAGGGAGTGATAAGGTTTTTTAAGATGGGTGGAGCCTTACCATGAAGAATTTTATATGTCGTGCATAGTGCCTTAAATTGTATTCTCTCCTGGATAGGCAGCCAATGCAAGGCGTTCAGAGCTGGTTTGGCTGAACAGCGACGATGGATTCCTGTGAGAAGACGGGCGGCAGTATTTTGTACTGTCTGGAGTTTTGATAGTACTTTTTTAGGGGGCCCCAGATAGAGGGCGTTGCCGTAGTCTAGGCGGGACAACACAAGGACATGAATCAAGAGTTTTTGAGATTGTGTTGGGAGTAAAGGCAAAATTTTTCTAGCGGTCCGTAGAAGGCCATGGCACACACCGGCCGTTTTTCTTGCTTGAGTGAAGAAATTGAGGCCTTCATCCAGCCAGATTCCTAGACTTTTGATTTCTTGTTTCGGATTGGGTGGCGTGCCCATACAGGGAGGCCACAGGGATTTAGGTTGGTAGAGTCACTGATTGCCTAGAACCATTATCTCTGTCTTATCATTATTAAGTTTGAGATGTGAGATGTTCATCCATTTAGCTAAGACAGTTGTGGAGGTTGGTGAGGGATTGGTCTTGCTGACTTAAGGAGACTACCAATTGGGTATCGTCAGCGTAAGTTAAAAGCTTGATCCCGAATGGGGTGACAATCTTCTCAAGGGGGGACATGTAAACATTAAAAAGGATCGGACGCTATGGAGGCATTATACTGAGATATCAAACCACCATTTTGCTCCAAAGCAATCATCCTATCTTCAATAGAGGATAACCTGGACAAGATAGGATTCAAAGTAAGATCTAGTTTTTCTTTGAGGGTTACCCAGATAGTGTTAGATATGTCCTCCAATGAAGGTTGGGAAGTCAAAGGTGGTTGTTTAGATATTTTTAACTTTGCTTTTGAATGCCTTGTCCCCCTCTGTTTTACCTTTCCAGGTGGTACCAACCCACCAGCCCTAGTACATCGTCTCACAACAGGTGCGGGTGACGGGGAAGTACAAAGTGACACATCTTCAGTACAACCTGAGGAGGAGACATTTGGGGACTGGACATGACTACTCTTTGACATAGAGAGCGGATCAACCAGATCTATTAAGTCCCGAGGAAGACCTGGGGATACAGTCTGTGTTGCTGGGAAGTCATGTATCATGGCAGTAATAGTACGACCTGGGTCCAGCGAGAGCCTTCTTTCTGTTCTTTCGATTTCTTCATTTAACATGCTTGATACTTTTACCAAGTATGAGTCCAGAGTCACTTCTCCCCCACCATTAGGTTTGCAGCCATCAGTTCTCTTTTTCCCCATGATATATCGGCAAAGAGGATGATTTGGTACAGTACCTTGATTTGAGGCAGATGTTGGAGGGGTGCCCCAGCCCAGCCCCCTCCGGCCCCGGACGGCCACAGACGGTCCCGCCCTTGTCCCAGGCTTCACCCGGCGCTGCCCGCGCGCGTCCCGCGAGGCATTAGGTCTCGCGGTCTTTTAAGCGTCCACCAGGCACGTGATGGACGTGGGCGCGGTCTGCTTCCAGGTGCAAAGGATCCTGGGGGTTGTAGTTTCCCCCGCTCGGTGGCCACGTTCAGGTTCTAACAACAGCGGCGGCGGGGGGAAACCTCAGGCGATGTCACTGGGGCTGTTCCGAGTTTGAAATAAGGTGCAGTATGCCTCCAAGCAAAGGAAGATCAATCATAAAGAGTGGATTTTTTCATCCAAGTATGTTATCTAAAGCAGATCATTCGAAAGCTTAAGTACACATTTTGGAGTGCCTCTTCTCTCTCTTCCTCAGGGTCCAGATACTGTCAGAGCCATGCTGACTGACAGTGGGATCATGACCTTCTTTGGCCCATGTGTGAGTACATATAAATATGCGCCAACGTGTTTAGAATTGCCGTTGAAACAAAATCAGTTAATATCTCTGGTTGTTCGTAAAATGTGCCTAGGAATGTAGCATTTGCCACATTCCCCAGAAGTGCCCTTGAAGGAGACTGCACAGCCCTGTTTATTATTGCATTCGTGTTCTGTCTAATTTTCATCAATGTTACTGTCCGGGAGCATTTTCAATACACTATTTAACCGTATGCGTGCGGCCGCGATTTTTGCGCTGTGCGGCTATTTACGAGATGCCGCGTTACATGACGAGCTGAGCTCGTATTGAGCATGCGAGCGGCGCAACTCATGACGAGCTCAGCTCGTCATGCGCATGGAAGGGGTTAATATACATGTCATCAAACTCCCAATGTGTCTGCCCCACTGTGCGTTAGACTTCTACTAATTATAACGGATAGTTTCAAGGGTCGATTAATACTACTATTATTAAAACTACAACAAAATATATTGTGCTCTTTAAAATCTCACTATATCGTGTCACCTTTAAAAGACATTGTGGGTGGGGCATGGAGAACCACACCCCTGTCAAGCCCTGACACCCCTTTTCTGTTGGAGCTGTTCCTTGGGCCTATAATCCCTAAAACATATCCCAGGTCCTGGGTCTCGTAGGACCATTCAAGTCCAAATTTGGCAAAATGTAAGGTACTGCAGTGAACATTTTTGGGAAAGTTTTGTGAAGATCAAAGGGGGCAAAGTTATCAGCAGTTCAAACAGGTTGTTTCCAATGGAAACTAAGATCTATCTTAAATGCAGGTGTATGAATGCCGCCTTCTAGAGAGACAGAGAGGTGTATGTCTGTGATTATATGTAGATAGATACACAATAAATGTCCAGACTGATTGACAATGAAACAAACATAACAAATTACCATGACATGTCTAGACTGAAAGGCAGGTAGTTAGATAGATAAGTTGTTATAAGGCAGATCGATTCATATAAAAACACAGATCAGAACTCTATAATTGTCTATACATTCTAGTAGTCTGTTCAGCGGGTGCTGTCACTGTTCGAAACATATTGTCAGTTATTTTTCTAATATTATATTTCCTGACTACCGTCTAATATTGTACACATATATTCACTGATAATACTGTCATTTTGCAGTCCCTATTAAATGACCGCCTTCACAAAGAATACATTTGCGAATGCACATTCTAGGTGAAAAATCAATTTAATATTGAACAGTTAAGTTCTAAATGACTCCCCTAATGCATCTTACATCTATAACATCTCAAGTTGTTTGGGATGCCTTAATTAACTTTGACTTAATACTAGTGTGATGCATAGTCAAACCTATGAAAAGCATCTCTTGTTTAATTTTCTTTAGATGTTATCTCTGGCTCATGAGTTCATTCCGTCTATAGGTTTTCTTTGGCTCTTTGATGCTGTCTAACAAATTTAAGGACAGGGATATGACAGTCTTTGAAATAACGAGTCACATGTGAGGAAAAATCAATGTATTCTGACAAAACACTTCAATGGGAAAATGGGGAGTTCCTAACTGATCTGTTGTAAATTGAATGTTGCAATCTTGGGGGTATTTGGACAAAATATCGGAAACACAAATATCATGGGACAGAATAGTGTGTCATTGATATGAAATTCATTTGTACAATATTTCTTATGAAAAATAAAACTAGGAAATCTGAACTATAGTTAGGAGGGCACAAGCATTAAAAAGAAACACTCTTGGTAAGAGTTCATTAAAGACGTATGCAATTATGTGCCCAACTCGGCATTGCAACTATAGGTGAAATAGTCAAACCTCAAAAAACAATGATTGAAAGAGAAACTGTTCTATATGCACACACTTGCACCGAGAAAAACACCACTTTAAACGGTGAGTTATGCAGGACAGTCAACACGCAGAAGCATGAGACCATCTTGATACTCTTTTGTAGCATGTGTGACATGGATAATTGTGTCCATGATCAGTCATGGGGTGCTACTTCATAACTTGCAGTCTGCCTTTGGATTTATTGCAGTCTTTGAATGGTTTGTCTCATTCCTAGCTAAATAATTTCAGCTTTACAAGGAGCGAAATACCTGTTCCATTCTTGGTACCCATCGTTGGCAGGATTGCCCACGTGCCGATCCATTCATCAACATTGTTGTAGTTTTATCACGAGATGCTAGAACTGCTGCTGTGCTGCAGGCATGACTGTTGGCCACCAGCGTACAGATGACAATCATCTATATACTAGAAGGCGTCTTCTGAAGAACATGTCAAGTTGATGGGGAGTGCTTGATGGCGTCAGGGGATTGGCTGATGGTTAATTTCTTGCTGAGTCCTGAGGGAACGTGGTGCCTGCATTTATCTTCTTTAGCTCAAACAAAACCGTTCAGCTATGACTCTCCAATAGGTTGTAAACTGTTGTAAACTGTCTATCCCAGAGTTAATTGCTCATTTATATGGGGATTATTTCACATGAAATGTTAACAAAAGAAATCATATCAAATTCCAACTTTGACCATCCTATATTCAGTTATATCTCATGAAAAATCGAGAAATTATTTCCAGTAGAACTGCTAGATAGCTACCTGGACATTTGCCGTCCTCTGCTGCTTTTCTACTGATTGTCTTGCGTGTTAATTTTGGAAAGAATGATCTATTGCTCATTTAGTAGCTCCACTGCCTTTATAGGAATCCACACATATTTTCAATGTTTGCTGCCTGCCCAAAGAAGTGGTCCATGCCAGAAAGATATCGTATCTCTTATATTCAACATCTCAGGAGACCGCACAAGTCGATCTTCAAAATCCAAGATTCAACAGACTTTATCTCAGCGCATCACTGTCACTGACACATCTCTTTTTTTGTTTGCCATCGGACTCCTCTGATCTAATAAAAGTTGAAAGCCACATTTTAAATCCCTATCTGAATTAGTATGGTTGTAGAATAGTTGCTTATGTTTATATTTAAGAAGAGAGCTATTCTGGAAATTGGGTGTGATAGGGGTCATGTGCGGTGGACAAAGAGGGTCTGCAGTCCACAAATGATCTCAAGCCAGAGATGAGAGAACAGCTGACAGGAGCAGAGAGTAAGAACTGAAAAGGAAGATGCACCCATGAAGGCTTCATGAACCACCCATGTAAAAAGTCACCCAGCTGTAACCCCTGATACCCAGCTGCCAACTGGAACGAGATTATGAGTCCCCCACCGCTATTATCTAAAGGACTGAGCTGAAATGCTCACTTTCATAATAATAATTTCTGTCCTTAATTTAGAATGAGTGTTTGCATGAAAAAATACACACATTTTCCAAAATTGCTCTGATTTATTTTTGTGAGACTTAAAGTCAATAGTAGATACAACCAAACTACTTTTAACTCTTTACTGGTGGATGGGTTTTGATACATCACTGACGTGTGACAGTAGGGGGGAAGGGTTAGTGCACTCTGACGATATTGCCCTGCTGATGTCCCATTCTTTGCACTTGTTTTTTGTTTTGTCTTGAGTCACAATCCCCCGAAGCCCCATCAAAGCAATTAAAGAAAAGGCAAATGAAACACAAAGAATAAAGGAGCCCTCACATAGATTTAGATACCACATGACTGACTCCGCTAGCAATAGGACTCTGTAAAATAGATCCACTAAATCTTGCCCCAAATGAACCTTTTTTTGGACCGCACACCTATCTATGTCTTACTTCCCGTTCCTGCCACAAAGGCTCTGGATGCGGGGTTGATGAGTCACCTGATTCACAGTGGCAGGTTCACCAGCATTTGAAGATATAGCGAAAACTGTTGAAGGAGCAGCATCACATTCAAATAATTATGAAACAGAACATACAGGCTGCCAACAGGATAGGGGATGCTTTTAGGCTACCTTTTAAGAGAGCATACCACCCATCTCATAACCAACCAGAAAACACAGGATACTGCCATTTTGTGTTTAAATGATGTATTTGCAGGTATCAGAGTACATATAAATATCTTCTCTGCAGCAGCATCAACCTCAGGAAGATCTTCGCTATTTTTGTTAATTTTGAAAGAGCAGCCACCAATGGAGAGGAAACCTGAAGCCAATACATAGCTTGCTTATTGTCAGCTGAGCTTCTGGACACTCATTCATCTGGAACACCAGAGGACAGACTTATAATATAGAAGTGGTGCATTGTGAGACTAGGTATAGTTTGCGAAGCATATCAAATTTGGCTCCTCATGGAGAAACACTCAAGAAGATTAGTGACCTGGCCGAATGATAGCTCTAACTTACTACTGAATATCCATCATGGAAATTGTTGACAAAGTGGATCTAGGCCAATACTTAGAGGTTCTCCCACACAATACACAGAAGTAAATAAGGCAGCATCCTAAAGTGACTTTTAAAGAAGTCTTAGACCTTGTCTACACTTTTGACAGGCCACCCAAATTCAAATCATATACCAGGAACAGACCCACGGCACACCTAGAAAAATGAAGAACTCTATTACTGAGTCAGCCATTTGCAGGAATTGACCTATGACCCTTACACCCCCAATAGTTAACTTTTCCCCTGTTGCCCTACAGCCAGAATGCAACGGTTGTGGAGAATGATGTCCCTCACACATGCCTGTCCCTGCCAATATACTGGGGTTGATGGGAGAAAGGCTTGCAAATAGGCTGCCCACTGATATTCTCTCTCTGTAGTATTTCCAACCCATTATTATTCTCTCACTGTGCCACTCTAGACAGAGGCCCATCTTTTGCAGATCAATACTGACTCTGCTGCTTATGGCAACAGTTCATCCCAGACTACCAAGGGAGGCCCCTTCCAAAAGGAAATACAAGGAACTCAGACTACTTTCAGCCTTATTAGAACTCATCAGTGAGTTCTAGCTTGGATCCTGTGGCCCAGTGAGCAAAGGATCGATGTCTGAGCATACTCTTGGTCTCTTATGGAATTGCATCAAACACACAAATATTGTTGAGAGGAATGCTTGAAAATAGTCTAACCACTGGTAATCGCTCTAGGTAATATTACAACCCATTTTTATCAGCTGAAACTGTCTTAGGTTGCTTTTATTGCAGTTCAGAAAGGATCTGGAATGGCTGTCCAGGTTGGAGTGTTCCTAATAGACTAGGACCAAGGCTGATTTGTCTCTGGCTGTACCTCAACTGCATGGCATTTGGGAAAAAAGGATGGGTCGAAATGCTAACCCAAGCAATTGGCAGTAGTTAGACTATTTGTAAGAATTCTTCCCATTACGTTTGTTTGAAGCTGGGCACACATCTGCCTTATTTGACAACTAACAAACTAAATTCACCATATTGGATACAGAATGTTGACATTCTGAAAATACATCTCATTCCTAAACATTAAGAATCTGGAAAAGACGTATGGATGATAAGCCCATCGAGATAGATGCCCCTTATGGACAACAATCAAACATTTGGTCATGCAGGGACTAAGGTGGCTCACTAAAGTTGGGGTAGATACTTACCTTCCTGAACCCTTGATATTAGTCACTGATGAACCCCACATTGAGACCTAACTAAATCATAGTTGTAAGTATAACCAGCTACAACAGTTGTGGAAAGTGGCCACGCTTAATACATGACCTAATACCAAACCCCTATCTAACAGAACACAAACTAATTGAGGATGTAAGCTCGATTAGCAAATTGGGGCAAAGCTATAAATAGATCAAGATAAACCTGCTAGTAATCCCTCAACCTATACCTCAGGTGAGGAGTGAGAGCATTACCGGAGTTTCTCTGAGGCACAAAATATGGATGCATCTTTACAACGTGCCATGGAAAATACATTACCAGAAATGAATGCTACAAAGGTATTATTAAACAGAAGTGGTTACCATTGCAAATACTCACCCAAGGAAAATCAAAATAGCTGTTTGCCCTAGTACTTTCTGTGGCATGTCTTTGAGTTTGGTGAAGTCCTGCCTAAGCCAGATGATGATGATTTGGACAGACTACTTGTCTCTATTGTATCATGAGAGAACACTATGCCATATTTGAAAAATAATGCTTGCAATAAGAATGGTAATTATAACTTTGTAATATCACCTCCTGACACTTCATTCTATATGTTGACCCTTCTCCTGTGAATTAGGAGGCCTGCAGCAAGCATTTAATTCCATGCATGTTACTTTGGTTTTTGTCTTTACAACTCTTGTCTAGGTGATAGATTATGCAGGGCATGGAAATAACAAGAAGGGGCGAGAGAGTCTAAATGAGTGGATTCGTTCTCCCTGATTAAGCTTATGTAAACAAAAGGAATCCACCAATGGTACTGATAGTGTTCCCTACAGTGGTGGGGAGCACTTAGTGTTTTTAAAATACCCCTCACACACCAAGAGGACCCTTGGTGTCATGCTTCATCATTGGGGTCTACGCACCCCTCTACGGGATGCGGCGTGCTACGACCTATGACTACGCGGGAGCACTTATTTCAATGACTATGCGTGGTGCACGTGAGGGTTTGTTCTGAGTGAGTGGTGGGGTTATTAGTGAGTGATAAGTTAAAAAGTGCCTGGCTCATGGGGTGGACTAAAAAAACTTTAATAGGTCCCCGGGCTGGTACTGTTAAAAAAAAGTGAAGTGTGAGGTGTCTATGTAACGTTATGTACATCACCTCTTGTGTGCGTCAACATGTTTCGGAGATCAACTCCTTCTTCAGGACGGGGTTCACAAATCCCCACCTTACTCACGTTTCACTATGTAAAAATGTGGTTGATATTTACAGAAAAGTGAAAATGCACTGCAGGCTACAATGTACCTACAGCGGAAATCCAAAGTAAATTGCTATTTGCATTACCTGAGGGAAAAAGGAAGAGAACATCAGTAATGCCCTATGCGCCTTGTATCTCTCCTGGTGATGTCACCTGAGAAAAAAGTATAGTGTGGGTTGTGCTTACTAGACAATTGTTGTCATTCTATGAATGATGGTGAACCCTGTAATAAAAAGACGAAGACATGACAAACACACATTAAACAAAAAACACACGCTCTATTATGACTCTGGAACTAGTGTTCCTAAGGTGGAATAATCAAAGGTTGTTTGGAAGGCATACCTGTCTCGTCAATGTTGTTAGCCTCATGAGCCTTCTAACGTTGGGGGTTCTCGTGCCAATCTGCTACCTAAAAGTAATGACCGGAGTGAGCATAATCGGCTACTTACATTTTGGCAGATGGTCTTGCTCAGGTATCTAACATACTCATGAACTTAATAGGAGTAGATATCCATGTGCCCCCTCACGCGGCTCTGCTGAGAATGCCAGTGGTGTGCTGGCGTGTGGTTTATATACTTGCTGTGCGCTGTTAATTGTTAGTCAATTATCTCTTAAGGGTCTCTGGGGCGGGATGTCGTGGTATGCCCATAAACGGGTAGTTCTACTGAGGGTTTGGATTGTACAGCAAGGGCGCTCAAACAGTGCAGTGAGGGTAGGTAGTGATGGATACAAAGAACAGACGTAGGACGGTGCTGCCAGCAAAGAGGAAAACCCTGAAGCCTCTAAGGGGCGGCCTGGCATGAGAAGCCAGAACACCACACAAAATGTACTGCAGGTAATGGGCACATGTAAGGTATAAAAAACTTGATAAGTGATTTAGTTGATTGAGACAAAACAAAAGACACTGATTTGTATGGTGAAGACAATATATTAAACTTCATATACGTCTTCTTTCTTTTGAGTGTTTACAGAACGCCAGCCGACACGTGTTTCATCAACAGGGCAGTGCCTGTGACTCATCAGGGCTGAAAGTGGCGCTCGTGTTCACGGCGGTGTGAAAATCGTAGACGTCGAAATCATGGGTTTTAAGTCGAGGACAATGGTCACATGTGTGACTGGTAAGTAACCGCATAGTCGTGTGTGACTGTTGCGTCGTCTCCTTCGGAAGAACAATGTCGCTAAACGTCGAGTCGGGCAGAAAGTTCAACTTTCTGCCCGACAGGACGTTTAGCGACATCGCCTTTGCTGAAGCTTAACTTTGAGGTCACTGGCCTGTGCTTTATATTTTGCCACATCTGTGCATTTCCGCCGTAGGCGCAGAAATTGGCCTTACGGAAGATTTTCCCGTAGGTGTCTGGGATGAAAACTGTCAAACCTCAGTAAACAGTTCCTGGCGTTTTTTACAATTAGTCCTTGGGGTGCAATTTTTTATCTTAAATATTCAGTCATAAGCAACCCATGGAGAGCTACTTTGATTGGTGTACGTCTCATTTTAACCAGTTCATCCCAGTCTGCCACACTGGGACCTGGATCGGTGTTGCTCAAGCCCTCAAAAGGGTTCACTGCTGCCAAAATTCTGTCTATCTCCTCTTCTCCAAAGGCGAGGCAAAGGTTCGTCCTACATTGTAGCTGTCTGTTAAGTTTTTTAGAGTGTGTGTTTCTATGTGTGTGTATGAAATGTCAAAAAAAGGAAGGACTCCCAAAGCTGCGTGCTGACTAGATCATGGAAAAAACAAGAAGGGGAGACAGACTCTAAACAAGTGAATTTGTTCTCCCTGATTAAGCTTATGTAAACAAAAGGAATCCCCCAATGGTACTGAAAGTGTTCCCTACAGTGGTGGGCAGCACTTTTGCTCCAAGCCTAGCTGGTCTCTATGTCCACCATTTGGAGTCTAATAAGATCCTGAATACAAACAACCCCTTCAGACACAACATCTGTATCTGGAAGAGATACATAGACAACATTTTTGTTGTCTGGCAAGGGGACCTACAATCTGTGAGTCATTTTATGACATGGCTAAACACCCAAAACACCTTTTTGAAATGTACTAGCTCAGTCACTAACGAATCACTTGTGTTTCTAGACCTGAACATTTACCCAGAAGGTGGGACACTAAAGACCACCACACACTTCAAATCCACCGCCAGAAACTGTTTACTGAGGTTTGACAGTTTTCATCCCAGACACCTACGGGAAAATCTTCCGTACAGCCAATTTCTGCGCCTACGGTGGAATTGCACAGATGTGACAAAATATAAAGCACAGGCCAGTGACCTCAAAGTTAAGCTTCAGCAAAGGCAATATCCAGACTGGATAATAAACTCTGCAATGAAACGGGCAAGAAATAATAACAGAGACGCTCTACTCGAGAACAAAGTACAAACAAATACGGATCAAAAAAGAGCAATATGTGTAACTACATACAATACACATTCTAATGAGGTCTCCAAGATAATCAATAGACATTGGAGAATATTGACATGTGGCGCACTGAATTTTGAGAAACCCATGTTCTCATATAAACGGGGTAGAAATTTGAAGGACATCCTTATCCATACCCGCGCCCAGGGAAACCAACAATCTATACCGTCTCTGCATGTGATACAGGGACATTTCCCATGTGGGAACAGTAGCAGCTACGACCTCACAAGAAAGAGCAAACAACTTACATTCAGGAACGGAACTACATGGGAACAAAGAAAAATTACTAACTGTAACAGCAAAAATGTGGTCTACATGATCACCTGCCCATGCGGTCTTGAATATGTAGGAATGACCACAAGGGCGTTCAAAACACGTATGAACAAGCACAAGAGCAATGTGAGGTGCAAGAGAAGCACCACCAAGATGGCTACTCACTACCTTGACGCTCAACACTGTGTGAATGACCTCCAGTGGACTGTTATAGAACAACTACAGTCAGAACAAGGGCTGTTTCAAAAAGAACAACGCTGGGTGTTCCGTCTGGGAACCCATATCGATGGCCTAAATGATAATATCCCGTGGGGCCAACTGCTTTAAGGATGAGAGACACACTCCTGATCTCTAGTATGCCTTTAAACTCATCTTAATATTCCTTTAAATTACACTCTGCGGTATTAAGACTGTCTCTCCTTCTAAACACCGCATAACAGAAGTCAACACCCTTTGACTCTCCATTCCATCAGCAAACGGGGATATCACCTACAGTACCCCTCTTTTTGAGTACTGCAACCCCCTGTCACATCAAGCTCGTTTCTATTATGCCATTGTCAGTATTTAGGAACCAGCGAAAATGATGGGCAATGCAATGAATTCTGTTCTTTGTAACACACCACACAGCAGGACATCCGTATAACGGGCTACTGCCTAACCTCATATGCTTTGGGACATTAAGCTTGTTTTATTTTATTTTATTTCATTATACCACTGACAGTCCCCAGTAAACCCGAGATACTTATGGGCAATCCGATGAAATCAGTTCTGGGTAACATACTAGGGACACTTCACAGCATCACGGGCTACTGCCTAACCGCGCATGCGTTGGGATGATGTCTGTCTCCCACTCATGCGCGATCTCACACAGCAGGCACCCAGGCGACCTGGCACATGCGCTGCAAGTAAGGCCCTCGGGTCTCGTTGGCGTGCATGCGCGTCAGAAACGAGCAACTTTGGCAGCAGACCGGGCCTCTGCCCAGCGCTGCCTAGATACTACCAACACCAGAACACCCGTATATGGGCATACCACGACATCTGGCCCCAGAGACCCTTAAGAGATAATTGACTAACAATCAACAGCGCATGGCGAGTATATAAACCACACGCCAGCACACCACCGGTATTCACAGCGGAGCCGCGTGAGGGGGTACATGGATATCTACTCCTATTGAGTTTGTGAGTATGTTAGATACCTGAGCAAGACCATCTGCCAAAATGTAATTAGCCGATTATGCTCATTTCGGTCATTACTTTTAGGTAGCAGATTGGCACGAGAACCCCCAACGTTAGAAGGCTCATGAGGCTAACAACATTGATGAGACAAGTATGCCTTCTAAACAACCTTTGATTATTCCACCTTTAGAACACTAGTTCCAGAGTCATAATAGCGCGTGTGTTTTTTGTTTAATGTGTGTATGTCATGTCTTCGTCTTTTTATTACAGGGTTCACCATCACTCATAGAATGACAACAATTGTCTAGTGAGCACAACCCACACTATACTTTTTTCTCAGGTGACTTCACCGGGAGAGATACAAGGCACATACGGCATTACTGATGTTCTCTTCCTTTTTCCCTCAGGTAATGCAAATAGCAATTTACTTTGGATTTCCGCTGTAGGTACATTGTAGCCTGCAGTGCATTTTCACTTTTCTGTAAATATCAACAACATTTTTATTTAGTGAAACGTGAGTAAGGTGGGGATTTGTGCAACCCCTCCTGAAGAAGGAGTTGATCTCCGAAACATGTCGACATAACGTTACATAGACACCTCGCACTTCACATTTTTTAACAGTACCAGCCCGGGGACCTGTTAAAGTCCACTCCACGAGCTAGGCACTTTTTAACTTATCACTCACTAATAACCCCACCACTCACTCACAACAAACCCTCACACGCACCACGCATAGTCATTGAAATAAGTGCTCCCGCGTAGTCGTAGGTCGTAGCACGCCGCATCCCGTAGAGGGGTGCGAAGACCCCAATGATGAAGCATGACACCAAGGGTCCTTTTGATGTGTGAGGGGTATTTTTAAAGCACTAAGTGCTCCCCACCACTATAGGGAACACTTTCAGTACCATTGGTGGATTCCTTTTGTTTATATAAGATTATGCAGGGCACCCTAAAACCAGCATACACTTAAACATATATTTAAACACAATATAACTGTTCCTTCACTAGGAGCAGTCCAAAACCCAGATGCTTCCTTAGAAACATATTATGGAACCACTAAAAATGTAATCTCCGATGCCACCAAGAACATGACCAGCATGTTTCGGACGTCTCTGGAATAAAAATGTAGCACTCTGGATTAAAAACTTGAGCAATAGATGAAAAAGAATGTGACCAGAGCAGTAGAAGGTATCTGGAGGACACAAGAGAAGAAAAGCTACACAAAGAGGGACCATGACTTTCTTCGATCCAGCAATGATCCCAATCCAGAGACAGGAGCACAGGTGCTTAGATGAGAGACTGAGTGCAGATGGAGAAGAGACAACCATTATGACCACAAACCAGTAAGAAGCGATGGCCTTCCACCCAACTCGAACCCCTTACGACATTGCCAACATTTGGAATGTGGAGCTGTGTTACACACTGCCACTGTTCAGGTACGAGAAGAGAAATTGGGTAATAATGAAGCTGGGTGGTCCCAGGTTGGAAACCACACTTTTCAAGACTATAATTTCTCCTCTAAATCTATCATAACTGCTTGCATGAAACAGGCACAGGAACTTTTTTCAATTCCGATCTGATTTCTTTTTGTGAGGATAGAAGTCGGAAGTACGTTGGACCAAACTGCTTTACTCTCTTCACATAGTGGATGGAGTTTCATCCATCACTGACAGGTGACAGTATGGGAGAGGATGTTACACGCTGATGATATTGCCCTACCATTCTACCATTCCTAATACTTGCCTTTTCAGTGAAATCCCAGACGCTGCAGGGAGGCAGCAACAGAGAAGTCCAATAAAGCACTTTCAATACAGAGGCTCCTCACACATTTAGAAACCAAAGGAGATAATTCCCTATCAATATGGCTCTATAAATTAGATCCCCAAGCCTTTGGCACCAAATAAATTATTTGTGACCACATACCCATCTGTGTTTTATGTGTCATGTCTGCCACATTTTGGTTATTACCTATATCTAAGGCAACTGTAATTATGTAGCAAGGGAGGACCAATTTATGTAGCAACAAAAGACACATTTTGCGGCATAATTGAGTCTTTTTTGTTATAGTATTACTTTATTGTTTTGTCATTTGTAAACATGTTTACAATGTCTGGGCAAAGGTTTCACCTCAATTGTACTGGTTTAACTGCCAAATACAGCAAAAAAACTGTAGAAAAGTGACCAGTCAACCTTAGCGAAGGGCCATGTGATGCTATGTTTTAGTAACCTTTGATCCATTTGACATAGAAAAAATTTTGGGGTAATAAGCTGCAGATTATGCAACAGGTGATGGATCATGTGGCAAATGAGGAAAATTCATAATTATGTGCAAAACGTACAGCAGCAAAAAATAAGGAAAGTGCAGTATCAGGCCGCCTTCCTATTTGGAGCTAGTGTAAATGTATTGCGACTTATATAGCGCACGTATCACCCGAAGGCATCAAGGCGCTTGCCTTGGGAACCCGTCCTGGCTTTTTCCAGTGAGATAACCCCTACTGGGTGGGCCGCCGTAGTGGAGATTAAGCAACTATTGCCCAGAGTTGCAGCGTGGGACCCCATGATTAGAACAGGCACCGAGGCGAGAATTATCGAGTCCGTGGACATTTTTGGGCTCAGGACCCTGCCGCATCGGGAATTGAACCCTGGTACCGGGCCAGACCTCTGCATCAGGGTCTGCCGCTCTAATCAGTGAGCTACACTCCTCCACTAGTGAGCCACACTCCTCCACTAGTGAGTCAGGCAGACTGTAAATTGTGTACCTCCCACACCCAGACTATTGGGCAAAGATGCAGTAGTCCCACCTTGTAGGGTTGGTTGGGTAGCAGCCAATGATTTACCCTGTTCAGGTGCCTTGAGAGGAATAGTATTGGGCCAGTGCAAAGGTTGCCTACCCTTTATTCATCACAGATGCTTAAGAGACACATGATGTGAAGGTGCACCTAGTAGATATTTCATGTATGGTTTAACACACTAATGTAAGTGTTGCACTTGACACTATTAAGATTGTCTTCACTGTCGGATTATAGATCTTACTTACATAAATGTCTTGCCATAGTGTGATTGATAAAGAGCCATCCTCCTTTAGTAGATAATGTACTCACCATTGTAATGAAATTAGACTTTTGTAATGTGTGTGCTACTTCCCATGAATAACATGTAATGCATTGAAACTGTGATTTAAACAATCCTCACATATGTAGAATGTAATCCTACCATAAACGATATTGAATTTATGTAATGTGTACATTAATATTTCAAATATGTTATTTAAATGTAGTTCAGTTGCTCAACATTTCTGTGCTTACCATGTGGCAAGCATTTTAACATGGAATATGTTGCAGTGCCAAAGTCACTAAAAGTGTCGCCCAGCCACCTCTTAAGGAGATGTTTCACATCTACACCAATTATACTGAACACTTGGTGGGCAAGGGTGTTTTCAGACTTTAGTTCTTTTATTATGTCCACTACAGCAGTCATGTTTCCTGTAAAAATCTAAGAATGCAGTAGAGTGTATTTTTTCATATCACTATCAATATGAATATGCAACTGAAGATCCTCACATTCCTTGCCTTTATCATTATCAATAAGTAAAAATTTTGTATACAGTCGTAATATAGTATTCACCGCCAAAAGGACAGAGAAACGCCATTGGGATGACTCTTTTTTTATGCCGTACAAAGCACAAAATGAGAAATATTTGTGTTTTAGTTATGGCGTATAACGAAACAGTCCACCAGAATGGACTACAGAGTCAATAGCATTCTTAATTAACTCTGAAGATTATAAAGATGCTTTCAGAATACCATTTAGCAAGTGGCAAGGCTCTCTTCTAGGGAAGCACTTCAGCTCAGGTATCATGGTATCATTTTTGACAGAGAAAAACCAAAGGTGGTGATGGACGGAGCGTTGACAATACAAACACTCACCCCCAGTCAACTGATCTGGGTTTAATCCATCACCGTTCTTTAGCTCACTCCGCCACCCCAGTTCAGACATGGCCATATGGAAATCAGTCCGACCCTGTGCCTCATGGGAACAGTCCAGCCCGAACTGCCAAGCCATGTCTTCCCTGGACCGGAATCAAGCTTCCCAGGACCGGTTTCTGGCATTACAGCCGTCTTCAGCCGGGCTTGCTTGACTCCAGTGGCAAAGAGAGCAAGGTACTCACGTCTGAGCATACCCTGCCAACTTAGGGCAAACAAAGAAAAACCAAAGGTGGTGATGGACGGAGCGTTGACAATACAAACACTCACCCCCAGTCAACTGATCTGGGTTTAATCCATCACCGTTCTTTAGCTCACTCCGCCACCCCAGTTCAGACATGGCCATATGCAAATCAGTCTGACCCTGTGCCTCATGGGAACAGTCCAGCCTGAACTGCCAAGCCATGTCTTCCCTGGACCGGAATCAAGCTTCCCAGGACCGGTTTCTGGCATTACAGCCGTCTTCAGCCGGGCTTGCTTGACTCCAGTGGCAAAGTGAGCAAGGGACTCACGTCTGAGCATACCCTGCCAACTTAGGGCGAACAGAGAAAAATCAAAGGTGGTGATGGACGGAGCGTTGACAATACAAACACTCACCCCCAGTCAACTGATCTGGGTTTAATCCATCACCGTTCTTTAGCTCACTCCGCCACCCCAGTTCAGACATGGCCATATGCAAATCAGTCTGACCCTGTGCCTCATGGGAACAGTCCAGCCCGAACTGCCAAGCCATGTCTTCCCTGGACCGGAATCAAGCTTCCCAGGACCGGTTTCTGGCATTACAGCCGTCTTCAGCCGGGCTTGCTTGACTCCAGTGGCAAAGTGAGCAAGGGACTCACGTCTGAGCATACCCTGCCAACTTAGGGCGAACAGAGAAAAACCAAAGGTGGTGATGGACGGAGCGTTGACAATACAAACACTCACCCCCAGTCAACTGATCTGGGTTTAATCCATCACCGTTCTTTAGCTCACTCCGCCACCCCAGTTCAGACATGGCCATATGCAAATCAATCTGACCCTGTGCCTCATGGGAACAGTCCAGCCCGAACTGCCAAGCCATGTCTTCCCTGGACCGGAATCAAGCTTCCCAGGACCGGTTTCTGGCATTACAGCCGTCTTCAGCCGGGCTTGCTTGACTCCAGTGGCAAAGTGAGCAAGGGACTCACGTCTGAGCATACCCTGCCAACTTAGGGCGAACAAAGAAAAACCAAAGGTGGTGATGGATGGAGCGTTGACAATACAAACACTCACCCCCAGTTAACTGATCTGGGTTTAATCCATCACCGTTCTTTAGCTCACTCCGCCACCCCAGTTCAGACATGGCCATATGCAAATCTGTCTGACCCTGTGCCTCATGGGAACAGTCCAGCCCGAACTGCCAAGCCATGTCTTCCCTGGACCGGAATCAAGCTTCCCAGGACCGGTTTCCGGCATTACAGCCGTCTTCAGCCGGGCTTGCTTGACTCCAGTGGCAAAGTGAGCAAGGGACTCACGTCTGAGCATACCCTGCCAACTTAGGGCAAACAAAGAAAAACCAAAGGTGGTGATGGACGGAGCGTTGAAAATACAAACACTCACCCCCAGTCAACTGATCTGGGTTTAATCCATCACCGTTCTTTAGCTCACTCCGCCACCCCAGTTCAGACATGGCCATATGCAAATCAGTCTGACCCTGTGCCTCATGGGAACAGTCCAGCCCGAACAGCCATCTTCAGCCGGGCTTGCTTGACTCCAGTGGCAGGTCATCACACAATTTCTTCATATATGTAGCTGAATCACTGCAAATACAAACAATATCACTCCAATCTTTGTTGAACCTGGTATGAACTTTTTGCAGCAAAATTGCAAATGACACTATGTTCCATGTTTTCCAAATGTCTGGTGACATATTTTTACCACCAGATGCTTAGTGACAGCACTCTTTTCGCATATACCTGTCACTACACCTTGTAGTGAATGTTTAAACCCTGTGGTGTTTGCCACTTCACCTACTATCAATGCTGCTCACTAGAAAGCGTGGCTGATGTATCAAAGTGTTCACTCATTCTCTGTCTGTGGGTAAATGTGATGGTACATACTGGGAAAGATTCTTATGAAACCAGCCATTTTACCTATGAGTGAAATAATTAAACCTAGGCAAAATATCAAATATGATTTTAATATTTCCTAATTTTTTACAGTTTATAAAATAATTAAAGAAAACCTAAAAGTTACAGAAGGAAGAGGAAACAATATTTAGTCACATCCATAACTAACAAAACTCAAGCTGAATAATATTACCCCAGTCTTTATTACTGCTACCGTGTGTAAAAAAGTTACATTGTATTGGCCCCTTCAGGAAGGCATAAAAATTACTCTTTTACTCTCCTGTTCCTTTCTTTGAATGGTATTTAGTTTGTGGTTGTGCAGGTCTTTTTTCAGTGCATCAAAGTTTACACTGGTGCGGGCTATTTCCCTTTCGGTGGGGTTTTATCAGTTATTATAGGTTTAGACCTAAAGCGGGATAGCCTATTTGTAATACATCTTCTTAACCCAAGCTACCGATTCCTGGTACTCATTGTGAAGCCAAATGGGTTGCACTGTTATTTTAATTTTGATTGATGATAATGCTAACTGTTATCACCTCTCAGGTGGAGAAAAAGTTCAATCAAAGGACCACAATATAAGTAAGTGAACCCAGAAAATGCTGGATCAGTAGATAATGGTACTGAAAAGAAAAAATCAACTCTAAGCTAAGAGCAAAAACACCCTGAGCATTGGCCATTATTTTTATGTTTTTCTAAAACAAACTTGTACTTTGGAAGAATCAATGCTGACTGGCCGAATCAAAATTTGTACCCCTTTGGCATTCAGAGCTGCCTTCTTTGCTCATGCAACACTGACAGAAACATTAAAGGCATAAAGCGTTCTACCAGGGAGGTAGAGATCTCTAAATGTGATCCATGATTCTCATGCACAAGGATGGAGGCCAGAGTGTCTGTTGACCTTATGGACTGGCCTCTTGATAGCCACACTTAAATGAACCCATCGTTTTTTTTATTAGTACTTGATCCTTCCACACCATTCCTCCAACATCCCCCTGGAAACGAAGGCAAGGCTAACATTCCCTGAAAGCCCTTTAATAGCTGAAAATGTATCAGAATGTGCTTACCTCATTAAAATGAGTCTTCCGACTGCACTCTAACGTCAACATTAGTTTCTCAGTATTAGATCTGCACAGAAGTAAAGAGAAATGGTCCAACGTGTTCCTTGTTGTGGATTCATACCAATGTTGAAGCCACCAGAACTGGGCAATATTAGACGTTTGGAATTATTCATCATTTTTTAAGTCCCAATAAAAATGCTGAAGACATGGTGTTTCAGAATATTTGCTGGTATACTAAACATCCCCTTCTTTGCTCTAGGTCGTTGACGCTGGGATGCCCACGGGTAGCTACCCGCTTTAGAAATGCTGATTAATAATAATAATAATAATAATAATAATTTGTGTTTTAGTAATAGTTGACTTTTACCCATTCTCTAAAATGTTTAGTATCTTTGTATTTGAATTCAAAGTTCAGCACACATGCAAACAGTCTTGGTAGCAATAAAATGTTTTATAGAATGCAAGGTCTTGTATGCATCATATACCTCTTGAAATTGTACTAATGAACATAGTTCTATAGCAAGCCAGTTCATTTAATTCTGACATATCATTCAGGTAGAAATAAATCTTTAATTTCATTTTAACATCTTCAGTTAGTTTATGGTTTATTTTTACAGCTAAGCAGCTCCTTTTGCATATATCTGTCATTCTTTTGATCATTAACACATTTCATATTGACAATTTTTTAAGAAGGCATCTTCTAGACCTGATTACTAAAAGAAGGTGCATCTTCCCCGGCTTTTGCATTGCGTTTTTGCATAATTCATCATCTCTGCAACCTTACATATTAAGAAAAAGAATCATTCAGTGAGTTCCCTATGAGGAATTAAGATAATGAGCAATTTTGTATATTCACTAATTGGGTTTTTAGTCTCCTGATATGTAATGTTGTACCCATTGCTTCATGGACAGTAGGTCAGTGGAACTCCGAACCCGAGGGCGGTGAGTTACTGGCAGCTATAGGCCAGGTGACACCACAGATCAGCACTTAAAAACGGGTCCCACAGTGCTTTGAGTAGTATACTCCTTTGGAGGCCATACCCAACAATATTTTTCCCATGAACATTGTAACGTTTTTTTCGTAAGAATATTTGTTCAGTAAGGGGGTGCAACTTCATGCACTGCCTTATGGTGACACCCAAGCTGTGTAAACGAAACTCTTTCAAAATAGATTTCACCGTAATTAAAAATACTCCTCTTTTCTCTCCTGTTCTATATTTAAACAATCCATCATGCATCCCTTTTTCAGTATTTTCACGTTGTCATTCTTATGATTATGACACACCGAAGTGCTTGTTTAATATTCCAACAGCTCACGCTGGTAATCGCCCTCCCTTCATTCAACATATGATAGCTAGCTGACTACAGTTGGTATCACCTGTTTTTTGCTAAAAATATAGCCTGCTGGTCAAGTCTCTTCACTATTCACCTGTATTTGACCAAAGGTTTCCCATTATTCTAGATAACTAATTTCCTGACTAAATTGATTTCGTTGTAATCATGTGTTTATTCCAACAAGATAAACTCAAATGAACCCTGTCACAAAACTCAAACAAGATTTAAACCTTAATTGCAGGCTACTGAGTGACCCAAGGTCTGAACTACTGAAAGATCTTCCATGCTAACCTCCCTAAATGCTTGCTTTCCAGTCTACAAAATGCCCATGATCAGATCTCTCCACTAAGCTTAATACTCCGAAAAGTGACTACACCTGACCTGTTCCACTGAACACAAACGTGGGATTGGATAACCATCTAAGTGGCATTTCTGGCCTTCAAATGCCTAAGCTGTATGTCTCCCTGGATTTTCTTCAGACCCTTTTTTATTAGCTACCAAACTCAGCTGTACGTTGCCACTCATGCAGTGTAGCTGTTATATCTCATGCCCTCTCCCTAGGCATACGCCTGATTTATTTTCTTGCATCATGTGGGAACCAAAATAGAACCTCTTCTGGGCGCTATAGTAATGCCACATCACTGAGAGACTTCGCACCAGAACAGGACATATTGCAAATGCAGATGCTCAACTACCACTTCGCTCATATATAGAGGAATGGTATGGGTGATGGAGACCAGGTTTTGTATTTTGTATTTGTATTTCGTTTAGGAGCATAAGGGGATATGAGAGGAGGCCTGATATATTTTGTGGAAAACCGAGGGGTGTTAACTGAGGGGTGAGTGTGATAGAAGACCAAGTTTTTTTTATGATCATTAATGGCGACCCGCGACAGCTTTTTCTAGCCCTTACATTGCTTGTTCATGAGGACCGTTCATGAGCCATATGCCACATAACATTATACATGGATGGGCGTTAACAAGAGAATGTTTTTTGCCTTAGGATTTTGCGTGCCTTAGGGATCTCAAGCCTCTAGCTCTTTGATGGTGCATAGACACCATTGGTTAAAACCACATTGACTGTTAACACTTAATAAGGTATGGTTCTATATCTAAGGACAGTTATGTTTGCTTCCTCCTTAGGTACAATTCGGCTCAGAGCAAGTGCTTTCCAGGTGGTATCTGTACTCTGCATTTATATATGGCTCTTATTGTGGACCCTAGTCACTACTGAGATGATGCTAAAAATTATTTTTGTACTGCGAAAGTTGAAATCTGTCAAGTTCGTTTTTCCTGTATGGTTGAGGCACATGTGTATGCCAGCATCTTTCTTGAGACAAAGTGGTGATGTTCCTCAATTCGTTTTAAATTGTTTATAGTAATATTTAGATTGAGTAGTACCTTTGAGCATTTTCCTTAGGAGAATATTACTCTTGCTAGATTATCTTAATATTAAACCTTTAAAAGTTCTAAAGGCTACTGTAGCTTACATCTGTAGAACAAAGTGAGGCTACCGCCTCATGTTCACTTTAAAAATGTACCTGTAGAATTACTTGGAGGAGGAACTTACCTATGCTCTTCACCTCACGTTGAAAAATTACCCATTCTCCAGTTTCCAATAAACCCTAACTCTATGCACACTGCACTTGTCCATCCCTTCTTACCCCAATGCAGTCTGATTTTTCAATAACATATCTATTTTTTACTTTGAGTGTAGATTTTCCTAGTCACAAAATGGATTTTCTATATAAACAATGTGTGGAAAGTATTATAATTTATTTATATACTTATCTTGAAGAGTCTTCATGTAAGCATTTATTTAACAGGCACAAAAAGGGATATTTATGAGTCCCTTGCGCTGCAGCAACATCACTTTTTGTGACTCTCCAGCCTCACAAATGACCAAATCATATATACAAGTTCATGTAAAGCCACTTTGCATGGCTTTGAATGATCTCATATATATGGAGCAAGACAGCGCAAATCGCGGCGTTGCCTTTCTCTGTGGTAGGGAGGCGTTCCATGGATGTTGCAGTAAGTGTTCCCAAGCAACAGCAATGGCTGTTGATGCTTCAAATACATGTAAGCATGGGTATGTGCCAAAACCTTAATTGCTCCCCAGGGGAGGTGCATTCTGCAACACACATTGAAAGACGAAAGAGCCTCCCAGGATTGTTTTGGTGCAGGAAGGTTCCACTTCCTGCACTACACAGGCGTCCTTGCAAAATTGTGTAAGAGTGCCTGCTTTGCTACTAGGCTGCCAACATGACACCAGCACAGGGCAAATGACAGGAATGCTCTGTATTGGATAAATATTGGGTATTCTTGCCCTTTCACATTGACATAGGGCAGTGCAGCAAGGTGACTTTGTTGTAAACGTATCTAGGACCCTATTTTAATATTCCCGATTTATGCCCTGATGTGGTTATAACAAATCATATCCTTATGAAGAATCATACCCATATTAAGTCATAGCCAATGCAATCCAAATACGGCAAGGCTACTCCCATAGACTCTTAGAAAGCACAACGCGTTCTTAAACAAACCAAGCCTCCAGCAGCCCGGGAATTCCCCCTGCTTCTGTATTGATTTTTCCTAGAACTCCTGGAGTCATAAAAGAACTGCGAGTTCTTAGTGACGTCTTATGTCCAACCTGATGTCAAACTCGGCACCTTCCAGGTATAAATATACCAGCATCTGCCCTAGCAAAACACACGGTGGCTTGGAGCAGATCAGCTATCTACTGGCCCGACGCCCTGCTGTAGCGAGTGCCGAAGGAAGCCGACCCTCCCATTGAGGCACTGAGAGAGACGCTGTCTTTTCTTCTGCCGAGAAATCCAGCTCCGGTGTTTCCCGGTCACCCTTGCGGGTTGCTGGGAGATCGAGTCCTGAGAGAGAGATACCAGACCTCCTTCATTCTATAACCAAGGTACGGAGCTGATTAGACCCTTAGAGAATTCTTGATTCAGATTCTTGGCAGAAACTATCTTAACTCAAACTGCAGCTCACTTACTCCTTCCCACGTATTAGGCTTAGGTTAGGTACACCGGGGTAGGGGTATCTTAGAAGCACCAGTTGAGTACGTTTAGTCATGGTTTTATCAATGTATATATTTTATCTATTTTAAACACCGTATGGCTTAGAAACCATACCATGCTTTTACAGTATTATTTCATAATACTCATTTTACTGTATGCACTTTACTTTACAACAAGTATTGCAATTGTGGCAACTCACTTCTCTTGCATGAGAAAGAAGACTGTTCAATAAATAAACTCTTTTATTGAAAACGCCCGTCTCTCTATTTCTCTGCGCTTCTGGTGAAACTAAGCATGCACGATTGACTGAGTAAAATAGTTATCTATTGTTTCCGCGACTCTGGAGGTATACTCCTTATTCTGGAGGGAGCAAAGTTGTCATGTTTATGCGGTTGTCAGAAACTAATCCCTTCTTGTGTACTCGAGAAAGTTTCTAGTGACCTCTGAGCTAGCTGGCATTCATAATTAAGTCTAACATATTCAATAGAGACCTAGTCGACCTAAGTCCTACGTCTAAACTATCATTTATGTTATTCCAATGCGCAGAGCCTATTGGGAATATAGGAACTACACTACAACTTGCTCCGCTGCCCTGCACCAAATCCCCATAAATGAGGCCCAAAGTATTGCTTTTAATGGAGCAGGCCTCCTTTTCAAAATGGTGTTTCAGTTCACCAAAAATTTCTTGTTACATGGTGAAAGCAATGCACCTCAGGCATTGCAATGGAAGCACTTCTTAGGAGACATATTAGTACACTTAAGGCATCAGACTGGTGTTACTGAGCGTATTCCTTCTGCCGTTATTGTCCAAGTCTAGTTCAGTAAAAGTGTTTCTGTAAGAGAATGTATTTGCTCTGAATAGATTAAGGAAGTCTAAAAAAATGAGAAGGTAAATGCATAAAGTCTCTGTTTGCCACCCACCATGGTCAAGGCTTTATGTACTTAAATGGGCCTTACCTCTGTTGGGGTTATGACTAAAGGGAAACTAAATTGCATACATAAGAAGAATCAGTGAGGAGGTGTGATATTAGTGGCCTGTTAAAAGATGTTTGTGAATGTTGGATTGACACAGAACATACCAGCTTTGAGTTGCAATGAATTATGGACAGTTGCAGAATGGATATATGGGTCTTGGGCACATGACAAAGGGCATTTACTTAATTTAGAATCTTCTAAAAAAACGATATTAATGTAAGATATGAATTTTACGAAGCCAGTACTGTCAATCAAATAGTTTCTGAGAACACTGTATCGATGCAGAACAAAGACGGTTGATCATTGATCGGATCTGGTCACACAAGCTTGTGGTCCATCACATTAGGGAAAATAATTTGCAATGTATTTGCATTTTGGGAATGCATTATACCTCACAACATTTATTTTTTACACATCATGTGAAGTTAGCTTTTAGTCTAGCAACCAAAGAGATCACTTGCAGTAACCTTCATCATAATCTGAATTTAGTGTTGTCAAGATGGAAAGGTTACGATTTGGGCAATTTCTGTTCTATTTTTTATTGTTGTATTTATGACCTTGTGTGTTACAGATGTTTTGGTTTATTTCGTGTGTTTAACAGCCGGAGTACTGAGAACTGAAACGTTCACTGATTATCAGCATATTCACATGAAGTAGTTACTATAACTGAATGATTAGCATTGCCGACCGAATCTATGTACAAGTCCTTCCATAGTGCCTACCTTGATGAAATACTGGCTGGTAGGCTCAAATGCTTTTCTGAAAGGAAAGATTAAGAGGTGACTTGCAAGTAGCCTCTTATATACCCAAGTAAGTTTCTTCACGTTTTTTCCCCACATATTTTTCATATGTTTTTCACCACAGAGTGACTTACGAGCGGGCCCCAGCTCGTCACATGTAGGATGACACACAGGTAAGTAGATATATCTTGTAGACATACTAGCTACAAAATTGATGAGCATAGGTAGCGATAAGTAATAAAAAAATATAGATATTGACAGAATGTATCCAGCTAAATTCACAAATATGACTGCACAGTGCTGAGCTATGGTAAATCCAAAATAAAAAGAACTCTCGCAATGCCTATAATGATGTCGTCTCCTAGGATAGACATGGATAACAGAGCAGTAATGTAAATAGTAGCTAAGGTCCGATTTAAATACATCACATTGCGCACAAAAGCTGTAAAAGCACATCGCCCTCTAATGCGGGAATCACAGATGTACTAGTGATGTCAAACAAATGTAATTCAGCTAACAGTTAATGAGCCAATATAGGCTGAGCTAAGGATGCGTGACACCGTTGCAGGATGGGCAGGGGACGATCGATAATTGTAAAAACTAATTTGTCATAAAATATCTATGACGTGCAATGACGTGTAAGTGCTGAAATAAAAAAGTGCTCAAGTGAATAAAAATGTAACATGACAATATTAAAAAAACTTTCAAATGAACTCGTATTGGATCTGTAGTATAAAATACCAAGAATCGAAGAATCTACAGACAAAGAGTTCATTAACTGATGTCAAAATGGTCCAGCCAGAACACATATCACATATTCCAGTTACAAGGCCTGCGCAATACTAAAATAGAGCATACTAACTGGTACACTTTGTCTAGGTAAACAAAGAAAGTATATACAGTTATGATTGCTTGAATGCAGTAATGGAAGAAACGGAATAGAGAAATACAAAAAAATGGAGGTCAAGGCAAGGGGTCAACAGAACACAGCCCATTGTATTTGACACAGGGAGTATAGGTAGTTGTAAAGATCCTCATTGATATTCAGACCTGAGGGTGACTTGGTATTAAGCTCTAAAATGTAGCGTGTCTCCAGCTGCCTAGGCTTTTTTTTTATGGTTACCACCTCAATGACAAAATATTTGAGGTGTTCAAGATTGTTGTTATGTATCTCCTTGAAATGTGTGCCTACTGGGTATGTAGGGTCATTGTTAACTATAGCCCTCAAGTGCTGTAAGATTCTCATTTGAACTTGAAGCTTGGTGCTACGAACATACACTGTAATACATATACTGCATACTCAGTTTTGCATGTGTATCTCTTATTGATAATAATGAGTCGAGTACGGAAAGTGGTGGTAACCTGTGTGGCGTTAATACCAAAACAGCAGGCCCTGCAGCTACTGCACTTGTAGAACCCCTTAATGTCAGTGAGCCAATTAGATTTTACAGTGACCTCGGGACTGCTCTTGACAAGCACATATCTCATCGAGAAAGCTCGTCCATATGTAATTGTAGGTTGCTAAGGAACTAGGGGATCTAGGACGGTGTGAGTCAGAATGATGCACCATTGTCTGTTGATAATAGATCTAATGCCACTGTTCTTCTTTGCTGTAAGTAATGATTAAGCGAATGTCAACATTACCATTCTCATTGGCATCAGAACTAGTAAAAGCATCAGTCAGTTCATTACACTGTCTGCCTGTCAACAGTTCTTCCCTAGGTATGGCATTAGCATGGGTTCTAGCTCTAGAAAGTAATTTTTCCGAGTACCCATGTGCTAAAAATCGATCTTGACAACGTTTGAGATCGCAATCAGAGCTGCAAATCCTTTGAAGCCGAAGCATCTCCCTATATATATATCCACAGGTCCAGAAAGAGAACTGAGCTGAACTCCGCAATTTCACCAGCGGGGCCCGGGAAACAGGTTTCGAACGAGAACAGCTCGAATGTGGCATAGCGTGAAGATTCACTATGGAATGATAAGAGAAATGTACATATCCTGGAGCCACTAAGTATTAGATTTAGGTGTGCCACTTAACAGTAAGTAAATGCTTTATTGTTGGGTTAGTTAAAACCATTACAATTTGTGGCGAACTACAACATTTAAAGCAAAATTCTTAAAATATTAGCGAGGAAATAAATAGGAAGAGGAAAAGGAAAGGAATTAAAAGGTTTGCGTTAGGGGAAAGGTTTGCGATTCAGGGAATCAGACCAGTCATAGAAGGATTTGCTGCAATACAGGTTTGTCTATCAACATTGGTCTTAAGTCTCAATGGGGGTCCAGCAAGCGGCAGCATGCCTTGTTTTCTCCGCGAAGCTGTCCAGGAATTTTACTAATCTACAGATCAGTTGGGCGTCCGCTGAGTAGATCGCGGCACTCCTGAGGGGTAGATCGCGGCACTCCTGAGGCTCAGCCGGGAGTTTGTATTTGTGTTTGAAGCTGTTTTTAAAAATTGTGTCACTTGATGTTTTTGAAAATTGAATAATCTGCCTACCTGACCAGTGCTCTCCTGAGCCACTCCTCGCCCCCTGGACCCCGCAGCTGAGTTAAACGCTGCCGCGGGAAAACGCTAATTACGTCTGGCGCCACCACCCAGCCTGATCGCAGGCCACGCCCAGGTGCACTAGGCCACGCCCCTAACACCACCTATAAGTAATGTGCTTTCCACGTATGCGCAGCGGACGGGCGCAGCGGGCACCCCGACTGCGCGTCGAAAGCGCGCCTAAGGCAAGCCCCTCTGGGCCCATCCGGGCCCAGCCGGCCTCAGGCCCAGTCACTATGCCCAATTCTCCCACGGGTCGCCTCTCCTATCTCAGAGACAGGCTCCTTGCACTTAACCCACTGAAAAACCCCAAGTGTAACTACACCCACACAGGAGAAATACCCTTTATCAATTGTGACCTTTGCAATCCGGCGACTACCAGCGATGAACGCCAGGGCCTAAAGCTTGGCCTCCTCAACTGTAGGTCCCTCCCTAAGCACTCCCACGAAATCAACCTTTTGATATATGACCATGCCATTGATATACTGTTCCTTACGGAAACGTGGATCACCCCCTGCTCTGACTCTGACATTGTCAACGCTCTTCCGCCTGGCTACCAAATACATACCCAGAATAGACCCCTCGGCAGAGGAGGTGGCCTGGCGATAATCTATAAAGATCAATTCTCTTGCAGAATCAACGACGGTAATATAGATAACTGTGAAAGCTGCCACTTTAGCTTACAGATATCCCCTGTATCCTCCCTCTCTGGTCTACTGATATACCGTCCGCCGGGACCCCCAACCAAATTCCCCAGCGCTCTTGCCAACATAGTCATCCAGATGGCAACCACTACTGCCAATTTTTTAATCCTGTGGGACCTGAACCTCCACCTACTTGACCCCAAGGATATAATTGCCTCTGATCTTCTCCTCGACCTCATGTCCTATGACATCCGACTAGTAAACTCAGAGCCCACCCATGAAAAAGGACATCTCCTTGACCCCATCTTCACCAACATCCAGGACCTCAAAACCCACACTCCCCTTCCCCTTCCATGGACTGACCATTTCTTTATACCCTTCCATTGGAATGTCCCTGTCCCACCCGTCCTTCCGCCGAAAACCCGGGTCACCGAGCGGCGCTGGCACAAACTTTCGCCAGAGGAATGGACCACTACTCTCAGGGCCACCCTTCCCCCCCCGGCCTCCGACCCGGTTACTGCGGATAGTCAGTTCAATACCTGGCTTACGCATTCACTGGACGATCTCCTCCCTAAAACCACAAGTTTAAAATGAGTCAAAAGAGTGAACCCGGCCCCCTGGTACACTCCTGATCTCAACCTTTTACGCAAGGAGTGCAAAAGAACAGAACGCTTGGGGAGAAGGGATAAATCCACAAGTAAAAAAGCTGCTTTTCGCACCTCCTTGCAAAATTACAAACTCGCCCTTCGCAAAGCCAAAAGTACTTTTTATGATGAAAGGATAAAAAAACTCCTCCTGTTCTGCCAGGGAAACCTTCATCATTTTTAAGGAATTACTCAAAGCCCCTGAGCCACGACTTGAGAAACTTCCAGACCCTCAAACCCCGGAAGAGAAATGCCTCAACTTAGCCAAATTCTTCGATGAGAAAATTAAAAAAATTCTCACCTCCCTACCTCCTGTAGACCTCAGTCTCAACAATGAGAGCTACGCCGATCAGGACCCAGCTACCCCCCACCTAAATTCTCTTGGCCCAGTAACTATCGAAGAGGTTACAGCGACGCTAGCTACAATCAAAAGCGGCTCCCCCAGTGACCCGGTGCCCCTATGTATTCTAAAAAAGGTGGCCCCTACGATCGCCCCTCCCCTCACGGACCTTATCAACTCATCACTGCTCATCACTGCTCCAGGGAACAGTCCCCCCCAGCTGGAAAGCGGCTGTTGTCAAGGCGCTCCTCAAAAAACCTTCACTTGACCCCCTTGACTTGGCCAATTATAGGCCAATCTCCCTCCTCCCTGGAATCAGTAAAATTACTGAAAAGCTAGTCAACAAAAAGCTATCGCAGTTCCTCGAGTCCAACAACCTGCTCAGGAATTCGCAAACTGGATTCCGCCCAGGCCAGGGCACAGACATCGCCCTACTAGCGGCAGTAGAGGAGGCCAGAATCATCTTGGACGCAGGAGGATCAGTGGCAGTGATCCTCCTGGACCTCAGTGCGGCCTTCGACACTGTTAACTACCGGGTCTTAATCCAGCGACTTAAAAACATCAGTGTGGATGGTACTGCCATGGCATGGTTCGCATCATTTCTAGACCACCGCTCCTTCCAGGTTTGGGAGAACGACTCCCGCTCCCCCGCAACCCCCCTCCAGTGTGGTGTGCCCCAGGGCTCGTCGCTCAGCCCGACATTGTTTGATGTCTACATGTCCACACTGGAGGAGGTGGTCATCCCGTTCGGAGTTAAAATCATCAACTACGCGGATGACACGCAATTAGTGGTGTCTCTGTCTCATCCCAACCAGGAACCATCTAACATATACAGCTGTCTTTCAGAAATCCAGGGATGGATGAACTGTTCGTCACTGAAACTTAACGGTTCAAAAACAGATATCCTAATCCTTGGCCAAAAGGGGACTTCTCTTCCCCCCAACATCTGGCCCCCCTGTTTGGGTGAACCTCCAGCCCCCAAAGCTGAGATTAAAAGCCTGGGTATCTGGTTGGAAAAATATCTGTCCTTCAAGACCCAGGCCAAAAAAAACACTGGGATCTGCTTCGGGCTGCTTAAATCTATTAGGAAAATCTTGCCCCTGCTCCCTCCCGCCTCCCAGAAACTGCTCATCCATGGCCTCATCCTCTCAAGGCTGGACTATAGCAATGCCATATATCTGGGGGCCCCCGAAGCAACCTTCAATAAACTGCAAAGGATCCAGAACGCCGCGGCTCGGATCCTCACCAACACTCCGGCCAGATCATCGGCCAGACCAGCCCTTAAGCATCTCCACTGGCTCCCAGTGAGAGAGCGAGTCGAATTCAAGGCTCTCTGCCTGTCCCATAAACTCCTGCGGGACAAAGGTCCCCCATCCTCAAGAAATTCATCAAAGCCGCAAGATCCCTTCGCTCTGACCACAAACACCTCATTACTTGCAGAGTGAAGAGGGCACGCACTGGCGGACGGCGTTTTTCGATGAACGCGGCCCGCTTGTGGAATGCCCCCCCCCAAACTTAGGATGGAGCCTGATCACCTTCGTTTCAGAAAATCTCTGAAAACCCACCTTTTCCCCTGATCTCCTCCCTTACACTATCCTCTTCAGTGTCCGGATCTTAGCGCTGGGATGCTTACGGGTTACTACGCACTTTACAAAACCTAAATTAAATAAAACCTGGACTATCGCCGACCGGCAGGTGCGGACTCCTAGCTCGTTGAGTTTGTCCTTAAGCCAGTGGCGCCGTCCATAGTGCATAGCTGGACAGATGCAGACTATGTGTAAAAAGTCTTGGTTGCCTGCACCGCAGAGATCACATTCCGTTGTTACTTGTGGTCTCCATCTAGGTTGGTCTAGTCGTGTGGGTAAAGTGCCCAGCCTTAACTGGAGGAATTTACGTTTAAGTCTCAACGAGAATGCCGTGTCTAGGTAAGAGGCTGGCGCCGGCCTTGTGTACAATTTAATAGTCATCCAAGCATGAGACCGGGTACTAAAAATTATTTTGTCATTGAGGAGCGAGTGCTTCTTAGCTGTCCTTTTGACTACCTGGTTAAACGAAGGGGCAGGGAGTTTTATTTCCCACAGAGCGCCGAGCTCAGTTTTCTCTAGTGAGAGCTTTAGATATTTTGAGTGCTCAGAGTTCGGGCTTGTCTGGAGCGCTCCCCAAAGTGCACCATTCTTTTTGTTCTCCTTGTTCCTCCAGACATAGTACCAGAATTTAATGGCCTCGTATTTTTTTAGTAAGACTTGATATTGTAGTCCAAATTCAAGTCTAACTTGTGCTGGGGAAGAATTGTTCGGTAAAAGGAAGACCCGCGTATAGACTTTAGTTTGTATTTTCTCCAGGAGGGTGGCGCGTTTCCCATGGTGCAAAATGCTCCCGTACGCTATTGTAGGCAGTAATTTAGCTTTCATTGCAATTAGCAGGGGGAGACAAGAGGGCCCTTTAACTCCGCTGCCAAGTTGCTGAAGGCATGCAATAAAGCTGCCCCCTTTCTTTCCATGGCTTTGAAGTGCCCCAGGAAATGTAAATGCCTGTCTAGGTGTACCCCCAGGTATTTATAGTCATTGACGGATTCCAGCTGGTCTTTGTTTATTCGAAAAATTGGCGGATGTTTGCGGCATCGTGATATGAGCATTGTCTTTGTTTCCTTAATGTTTATGGTTAACAAGTTCCTTATTGTATAGGCGGACAAGTCGTCTAACAAACGTTGCAAGCCAATTCTTGTCTGGCTCAGGAGTACCACATCATCCGCATATGATAAGTGCGTTAGGCGGAGGGTGCCTAACTTAGGAGGATGTGCGTTAACCTTGTCTAGGCTTTCAGCCAGATCGCTCATAAACAAGTTAAATAGATATGGGGCCAGGACGCATCCTTGCTTTAGTCCGTCAACAGTATATATCTTCCTAGTCAGACGTCGCCCATTGTCGACTTTTACCTGCATCCAGGTTTCAGTGTAGAGGTATTAATGGGCAAGAGAATTGAGTCCGGTAGGCCCTGGTGTTTTAATTTTGCCCAAAGCATTTGCCTGTTGACACGGTCAAATGCCGCTTTAAAGTCTACGAAGCAGGTATGAAGATCGTGGGAGTTCTGAAGACTTTTCTCAGCTATAAGGCTTAGGGCCATGGCATTCGTTGTTGTACCCATGCCGCGCCGGAAGCCAGTTTGGTTCAATGGTATTTTGTTGTTCGTTTCTGACCAATCAGCCAGGTCCGCTAGTATCAGTGACGCATAGTATTTTGATTCTGCGTCAAGGAGAGCAATCAGGCGGTAATTATTTGGGTCCTTGCGGTCGCCGCCTTTATAGATTGGGGATATGATAGCTCCCCTCCAGCTCTCAGGAATACTGCCTGTGTTGGTTACTGTTCGAAACAGTAAGCTGAATTTACTGGCCCAATACTATGGGTCAATCTTGTAGATGGGTTGTGGAAAGCCGTTAGGGCCTGGGGCGCTGTCTTGCCTGCTTTTCCCAATTATTTCTAAAATGCTTTGTTCGCCGTCATGCCTGGGCCATGAAGCTCTTGGGCCATTTCCCATTGCGCTGATCCCTTGGTGGACTGAGGCAGTGATTTCCCACACTGCGTTGTCTGTTGCTTCGAGAGGCAGGGTGGTGGTTGCGCTCTTGTTGTTAATTGAAAATGTATCCATTAGATGTTGGGACCATTGGGATTCAGTTAATCAGGGCATGCCTATCGGTTGGGCTGTCCGGTTTACAGAGTTCACTTGCAGCCAGAAGGCCCGCGAGTCGGCTCTCTTAATGTTGTACAGTAATTTGGACCAGAACTCATTTTGGAAGGTTTGTTTTTCGGTCCATATTAATTTCTTATATTGGGTCCTGACCTTGGGTACGGCAAACCAGACACTAGCGTTTTTGGGGTGTCCACGTGCCTGGCATAAGAGTTTTTCAGGTGTCTCTTTAAAGGTAGTGCTGATCTGTTAAATGGGTTCCTAAGTTTGGCAGAAGATCTTATTGTATTGCTTGAACTAGTCCTAGGTAGCTGCATCAAGTAATTATTCCAAATGGCCGGGCTCAAGGCATTCTCGGTCAGGAGATCTTCTAATGGTTTTTTGGCATCATTGGCTATTTGTGGGAGGGATTCACTTGTCCACTTGAGCCGCTTCAAATTGGTTGTTGTTAGGTTGCCTGGTAACATGGGAGCTAGTTCGAGTTCGGGTATTTCCGTCGCCATCTCAAGATGTTGTTTGAAGTGATCGCTGTCCAGGGAGCAAATAATGTGAAAGTTTTGTGTTTGACTGAGCAGGGGTAGGGTAACGAATGTATAGTCCAGTACCGAACAGGATTTATGGCCGATGTAGGTCATTGAAGGGGGGATATCTTGATTGGTTCTTCCATTTAATGCTCAGAGGCCGAGGTTTTCAAGGTCCCACAGAAGTGTTTGCCCTCCTTGTCCTTCTTCGCTACCTGGGGAATAGCCTGCGGCAGGACGTTCCAGATTTCATTTGCAGCAATGATGTTAACTTCGTCCTCCGGTGCCTGTAAAAGGTTTGCGTTAAAGTCGCCCGTGAGGATTATCTCCCAGTCTGGGTGTTCTAAGCGCATATTGGTGATTACCAGGATGATACGTTGGAATAGTGTTTTTTTGGAAGATTTTTTTGGATTTGCATATATGTTCATTAAAATTAGGGTTCTGGGTATAACCGTTGTTATGCTCTCTAATTTTAAGATTTGCATATCCGCAGTTGAGTCTGGGGATTGTGTTGCACTGACGTTTAAGGATGTTGATATGTAGACAGAGAGGCCCCCACGGGCTCGCCCAAAGCGCTGGAGGCGGGTCGCGCTCATGTGATAGCCCAGGCGGCCAGTATGTCAATGGGGTCGGTTTGCCACGTTTCCTGTAAGGCTATAATTGCATAGGAATCCCAATTGGCGGCTTTGCCATTTTTGTTCATGATGTCTTTAGCACCCGCAATATTCCAAGAAAGGATATTTATGACGTGACTTGCAGTGTAGGTTGACTTGCTGAGCATTCAATTTGGGGGTAGCAATAGCGACTGAGAATGTTCGTGGACTGCTGCTCCAGCTCCCCTTGCTCCTTGTAGGACCGAGTGCGTTGGTTGACTCCTTGGTGACAAATTTACGCTCTTGGTCTGCCTCCTTAGGAGAGGGGATGGATACGCTGCCTTGGCCATTTCCTTCAAGAGGATTCCCCATTCGTTAAATTTAGCCATTTCAGAGAGGATATGGGCTACCATTCCGGCCTCCCTCCATATCGTTGCTGTGCATTCTTTTTTTTGGGTCTTCCTCCGAGGTTATGAACTCAACCGACAGGAGGTCTGCTGAAGTGAGGTAGCCAAGACTAGGGATGGCTGATGTTAAACGGAGTATATTCCCACGATTTAAGTGGTCTTGCGGACCTTGCTGTTCAAATTCAGGAACAAAAAGAAGTTTCCCTGCATTGGGAACACCCTCCTTTGTCAATAGTGAATTGTCGCCAATTGTGACAACTTGACGATGGTGCATTTGGTTCCAAGACCCAGGGACTTTCATGTTGCTTGAATTGCGGTTTCCGGGGAGAAATTGAGCGCTATGCAGGGGGCGCTTGTATGGGGCATTTGATGGGTTCTCTTCTCTTGCTGTGCTTGTTATATGCCTCATTGCTAGCGGGCCCTCTTTTGCGTCGAGCAAATTCTCCGAGAGGCGACTGCCCCCTGCTTTCCTACTAATTTCCTGGTTAGTGCCCTTATGGTCAGTTGAGAAGGTTATTCTAATAAGGTCAAGGTTTTCCCTAGTCGCGATTGTTGCCGATCGTCTGTCAGGGTCAGTGGCCACACTTGGGGTGGTGATTAAGGGTGGAGGTACTGTATCATTAGAGACTGTCATTTCCACAACCTGGCTACTGGGTCCTTCTTTTCCATGGTTTTCATTTATTGGTTCTTTCCCAATTGTTGTGGACTGCTTATTCCAATTCTGTATGCTTAATGGATGTTTTAGAGAGAGGTCGGATTTTCCCAGTGTGGATTGACTAATTACTAGGGGCTTGTTTGAGTGGTCATCGATGGAGTCCTCTTGATTGATGGAAGCGTTTGGTTCCATTCGGTCGCGGAACTCTGAACCCGCGGGATTCACTTTGCTCAGGGCTTTTGAAGGGATGGCTTCCGCTAGATGGAATGGTTTGTTTGGCGAGATTTTGCGCCGTTGCTTATTGGATGAGTCCATTCTCACTATTAGAGCCTCCGTTTTTGCGAGCATCATCGAATCCTTGATTTTTCTATCTTTGGATGTCGTCATCGGAATTGGATCGATCGCTATGTGCCACTTAACAGAGCGGGGGTTATTATTACACAGAGCACCGCACACCGGCCGGTAACATCGCGTTTGTCACTCCTCACGGTGGCGGTGAGAGGGCTCTGACAGGCAGGCCCCGGCCTGAAGAGCGGTCAAGAGCTGCTGCAGGTGCGAATACCCCACACACTTAAGGAAATAGAGCGAGCTGGTGAATTTTCAAAGTTGTAGGGCGTACATTTCTTCCTAAAACTGAAAAACTTGGCTTTACCAGTACTCGATTCTGGAATCCTGGCTGTAGAGTAAGCAGGAGCATTTCTGTAATACTTTGTTTTAATTGCAACTTTGGAATGTTCTCGTTTCACGCGACTGGATCTGTGAAGGAAAATCCTTGATTCACATTCCGTCAGCAAGGTCCCTGGCCCCTGAACCCTTCAGAGTGCGCCGCAGGAGTGGTTCGCACAGCTGTGGCATGCTGCAGGTGAACGCGGTCACGATCCTGTCTGGGTTATTGAACTTTAATGCTCACTGCTGGTGCGGAGCATACAGCACTGTCCTGCTGAGCACCGAAGCGGTAACGTTACCTATGGTTGGCGCTTCCCTTTATTTGTTGGTTTTCTTGTGTTTTCCTTAAAGTGATAAATGGCAGGAACCTACTCCTTTATTTTGTTTGCCTTAATTGCCTTAATTGCCTTAATTGATAAACGGCAGGTGCCGTCTCCTTTCTTTTGTTTGGCTTTAGTTGAGCAAAACTTGTTTACACCCCTTGCTTTCCGTTGGTGCACAACATGACCCGTTCGCGCCTGCATACTTTACTTCCCCGTGGAGGTGGTCCTCCTATCTACGTCCCCACAGGCGCACGGCTGTAGCCGGCGTTATCACCTTTACCACTTTTCTTTCCCCTAGCAGAGAACGGAGTCTGACAGTTCTTTGCATCTTGAGCTGGGGATTTTGGATTATCACAGACGTCGTTATCCAGTTGCATACACCCCTTCCTCTCCTAGCAGTGAAAGGAGCAGAGATTTATGTGCCTGACTTTCCTACATCTCCTTTTCTAGTCCTCTTCTGCAAGGAATGTCAGTACCCATCACCCCAGACCCGAAAATAAGCCAGTTCAAGGACTTGAACTGTTCTCTGCTACTAGATTGACCACGGATCTTGCGGCTGTTCCTTACTCCGGCACTCCTACCATACTGACTTGGTATCCGATTTTTGCTGCATCTTGGTGCCCTTACAGATCCATATTCTGCTGCCACTGCCTGGGTCCTTACCGGGGAGGCATGAGGCATTTGAAAACTGCAGTCTGCACGCCAAATTTGCCCGACCCTATGAGCCGCCTGCCAAAGCCTGAAACCACATCTCCCAGCATTCTGTGCGGCGCGCACATCGTGCACCGCACCACCAAGTGCCAGGAGGCGTTTATAAGGGGATGAGGGCTCCCACAGCGCGGGACAAGCCCGGGCCAAAGGCGGGCCCGTCCATGCCCATCAGGGACAGGAAGAGGCAGGGCAGGGCCACCCCCCTTGTTTGTTGTCTTCCCAGGCGTCGATGAAGAGCGGGTAAGATCTACGTTGAACAATCTTCTTCAGTCTTCAAGATATACTACCAATAATGGACTAGTCCATACTGAGACTTTGAGACTTTGTTGATATTTGTTAAGGCCAGAGTGAGTACAGAGACCTCAAGGTCCCAAGGCCGAACAGACTGTATTGTGATATGTTATATGTTCTAACGGATACTGTGAGGGTATTCCAAGGCATTCTAAGGTGTAAGACAATTTAGGTAGACGGAAACTAGGCTCTAACCAGTGTTTTAGGACCACCCCAAGTATAGGTACCTACAGATAATAGCTTTAATGGTAAGAAATAAGCGTAGTTGTGTCTACAATAATTATTACACTATTTCAACACGCTGCTTGCCTGCTAGTTCCCCTTCACAGCGCAGCTTTATAGGTTGGTCCTGTAAATCTTGAGAAGTTTAGATAGCCAATAGACCAGGAGCATGGATAAATGCAAGGGTGCAGAAGGCACTTTATATGCTTTTTTAATTAGAACATAGTCGCTGCTTACCCATGAGATACAGTTAATAATTCTACTTGGGGCATTTGTGACATTACCTGTTGGTTACTTCTTGGCGCCATTCTCCAGACGCTGGTCGTCCTGCCTGCTTTCCTGTCCTCCCGCCACCGCGCTCAGAACTACCGCGGTCGCCAAGAGGAGGACTACGCTCCCCAGGGGGCTTAGCGGCAGAAGCCGCCCACGTCATATCCTGCGCCCGGAGGCGCTTTAAATCGTACTTAATCCCGGTGGAGCGGGTGTGTTAGAATTCTACTGGGGGCATTTGTGACATGACCTGTTGGCTACTTCTTGGCTCCATTCTCCAGCCGCTGGTCATCCTGCCTGCTTTCCTGTCCTCCCGCCGCCGCGCTCAAAACTACCATGGCCGCCGAGAGGAGGACTATGCTCCCAGGATGCTTAGCGGCAGAAGCCGCCCATGTCATTTCCCGCGCCCGGAGGCACTTTAAATCGCGCTTACTCCCCGCGTCGCTGGAACGCGCGCAGGTAGCGCCGGGCTAAGCCGGTGGAAAAGGGCGGGCCGTCTGTGGCCGTTCGGGGCCGGGAGAGGCCGGGATGGGTACCCCTCTAAATTCAATCCTAAGGCTCATTAAGTAAGACTTTATCTGTAATTGTACTGCGGCAGTAGTTTGCTTAAAATGTGGTTGTTTAACATTTAACTGTTATACCTTACTTGCCAGTATATCTTTACATCTAGGCATTTAAAAATAAGCAAAATGACCTCAAAATTGGGCAAGTATAGGAAGTCCCTGGTGGGAGGCACAATCACAGGGACTCTAGACCAGTTAATCACTAGGGTGGACTCAGTTTTAGAACATGAGATCGCCATTACGGAGCGTCGCCTATCCCTAGAACCACTATATAATAAGCGGTCTTTTTTAGGGCCAATACATTTAGCCATTACTCCACCAAGATTGCCATTAATATCTGGTAATGATAAAGACCGAATCAATACGGATAGTACCTCACCTCATATTTCTTCTCTGGACGCCTCTAGAGCTTCAAATAGGGAATCTACCCGAGAGGATTTAAGTGTGGAGCCGATATTAGAAATCATATCTGAGGAGAGTGACTCCTGCCCCTCTTTAAATTCAATAATAAAAAATAGCCTCCAAACTATCCCGCAAGGTCAGGGGCTCACTTCCAAAAGAAAGCGTGGGGGGGTTAAGCATAGGGGTAGAGTGGCAAAACCCCCAAAATTATGTGTAACTCCACCTAAGGAAAATACCCATGCCCCCAGGGAAATAGTGGTAAAGTCTTCTGCCACACTGTCCCCTCAGTCCCAAGCTCTACTTGAAAAAACTGAGCAAATGCTCAAATCACTGATCATACCATTGGTTGAAAGGATAAAAAGAATAGTGGAGAAGTTGGGCTCTTTAGAGGAAGAGATAAAGTCTAACACCGTACATATCACCAGAATGGTTGCACCTGCTCAAAACCAGAGTCAAAGCCTGACCTTAAATCAAGATCAGCTAATTATTACACCAGTGCCAGAGAACGGTACTGGTCACAACGAGGCGGGCCAGAAGTTATTGCCCGTAGCCAATACTGTGCCATCGTTGAATAACATTAATGGTGGCCTAACGCAGAAAGGGGAAGGCAAGGTGGGCCAGGTAAACATAGCCCCCGATTGTGACAGGAAAAGTAGCATTGGTGTAAAAACAAATAGAGCCGTACTCCGTATTGACTTGCCACCTGAGGCAGCCCCTCATGTAGCTGTCCTATCGGGGGTTCCTGTACTCCTCGAGGGGAAAACAGAGGGATACTCCGAGCTGAAAAATAAAGTAATTTAATGGTTATGCAAAAATAGACCGCTCCCGACAAATTTAATTGGGGAAATCCTTCACGTAAGGAGAGTGGAATGGTTGGGACATAGGATAAAAAAATCTACCAGGGGATCTGATCATTGTTAATTTCAAGGATAGGCGTGTAACTTCCTTCCTCCAAGGCTGGTGTGCTCAGAGAGGGGAGGGTGGTATATCCACGCAGGACTTGAGTTATTTTTATCCTAGACCACAAGTTATACCAGTGGCAAGATACCACCGAGGAGAATCTTATACAGACAGACCATCCATCCCAGTGGCAATGCACTACCCAGGTGTCCACTATGCAGCTAGATCAGTTGACCCTTATTATAATGGTTTTAATATCCCAACATCTAACCAATTTGCTTTGTTATCAGGTTTAGAGTCTGTTGATTGACTTATTAATGAAATGCCCAGTTTTGGTGTAAATCAAATGACTTCTGAAAGTCTATCTAATAGTGACCAGATGGCAGGGAGAGTGCCCAGGGAGGCGATGGAGGGGAAGTGGTACGTTGACCAAGTTCCCCTAGAAAGAGGTTCAATGGTCAGATGTGGACACAGTGATAATACACAGGAAGTTAGTACTATTGGGAAAAATTGCGCTTCCGGGAATCTACATATTAGGGGAGATGTATTGGGGGAGATCCCGGTGAGGAATGAACCAGGTAGTTCCACTACCCCAGTGGACAATGCGGATGTATGCCGTATAATGTTTTGGAATGTGGCAGGGCTTAGTGCTAAAATAGCTAATCCAATTTGGCTAAATACTATAAATGAGTTTGATATTTTATGTCTCCAGGAGACATGGACAATAGCGCCACTCCATCTTTCTGGTTATAAGACCCTGTTTACACCGGCAGGGGACATTGCACATGGCAGGGCTAAAGGGGGTTTGTGCATATACTTATCGAACCAGCTTCAATACCAGAAAGTTCAATTACTATCTAATAATATCTACTACCAGCTAGTGAGGATACACATAAATAAGGAGGCGTGCGCCATAATTATTAATTTCTATAATAATATCCCCACAGTTGATATTGAAGCAACGCTAAAAAAATTGAGCAACGACTTGAATAAAGAAACTGATACAAATTTGAAAGAAGTATCGGTTATCTGGGGAGGTGATTTTAATTGTAAAACCTGTAAAAAGGGACGCCAAGGAGTTTGCGGTATTATGCTCGATCAGGATACCAATTTAACACACTTTGAGCATTCTATGTGCGGGGATTTGCTAAATGATATTGTTTTTTCTGGGGATCTAGGGTACGCAAACGAAATTGGCCAGATTGAGTCCCCTTTTGTGCCAACATATGTTGGCAGGGGCGCGTCCACCACAATTGACTTTATTTTAGTCTCTGCTCGATATGGACGCCAGATTAAAATCTGTCAGACCCTGAACAGTGCACTAAGTGATCATTATCCTCTAACCTTGGAGATCTTAAATCCATTCCGTGAATTAGGTGGTGGTCAATTATGTAGGCAGAATGTCCCGGATGTAAGCATGGGAAGACAAAATTGTTACTCTTTTAAATGGAGTAAGGTGGTCCCTGATGGTTTCTTGGCCAATCTAGTGTCTAAATGTCTATCTAGTTTCTTGACCATCCTGAACGAGAATTCTAACAGTCAGGTTGTTATCAAACAGCTTGACAACATTGCTTCCCAAATTAAGGATAGTTTATGGGTGGATTCAAAAAATCGTAAAGAAAAGACTAGAAGCTGGTTTGACTCTACTTGCACAAAGGCTTATACGAAACTTAAAAATGCCCTACATGCCGCCCCCCGTGACCCCATATTGGTTAAGGAGTCTCGGAGACATTATTATCAGGTATTGAAACAAGAAAATGGCAATTAAAAGGGAGGCATGGGTGTCTCTATGTGAGGCCTCACAGAGCAGGGACGTATCTGCCTTTTGGAAAGCTATGAATGCCCCATTCTTTGGTGAAAACACTAAAGCACGCATTGAAATTGCTATTTCTGAGGACGAATGGGTAAACCATTACTCCCAATTGTATAGTACCCTAGAAGGGGGGCAACAAACCCCATCTCAAACCCTAGGGTAAGCGAGAGCTAACGATGCGAAACTGGAGGTCACCTTGGAAGAGGTAATAGCGAGTCTTAAAGCAACCCGGGGAGGTAAAGCCCCGGGCCCAGACGGAATACCACCTGATCTGTTTAAAAATAATATTGACCTGTGGGGACCTTTTTTAGTACAATTATTTAATGCTACCTCTGTGATGGGCATAAACCCCTCTTGGTATACCTCTGTTATTGTGCCCATATTTAAAAAGGGAGATAGACCGAATCCTACATGCTACTGACCAATCTCCCTACTGGATTCCTCTATAAAAATCCTGGGGAGAGTAATTTTAAGTAGACTTCAATGTTGGGCGGAAGATAACTCCATTATCAGCGATCTCCAGTATGGGTTCCAAAAAGGGGTAGGAACAGTGGATCAAGGGTTAAATTTATTTATCTTGCAACAAAAATACATTAGGGCCAGGCTGGAGCGCATCTACTTCGCTTTCGTTGATTTAACGTCAGCGTTCGACTGCGTCTCACATAGCAAATTATGGTCCATTTTGGGAAATTTGGGGGTAGAAGAAAGACTAATTTATTTTCTTAGAGAACTATATTTAGGTGCCACCGCAACAGTACGATATGGAAAAAATGGAGAATGTACCAGATCATTTGCCATAGGGCGCGTGGTACATCAGGGGTGCGTTCTCGCCCCCTTTTTATTCTTAGTTTATATAAATGGTCTTGAGAAAGCCTTGTTGAAAGAACTGAGGGATATGCCTATGGTAGCCAAGAGACCGATACCTGCGCTTCTTTACGCAGATGATGCGGTTATCATGGCTCGGACGCCTGTGGCATTACAAGGCTTAATAACTTCCTTTAACACCTTTATGTCAAATTTAGACCTGAATATTAACTGTACTAAAACATTTTCTATGTATTGCGGTTCTGGCCCTAACAAAAAGAAGAAGGCTATGTATATTAATGCTAGTCCCCTAGACTTCACCCCCACCTTTTCATATTTAGGTATTTTGTTTCATGAAGCTGGCACATGGGCAAGTGCTATAAAAGCAAGAAGACTTTTGTTCTGTAAATCAATTATGGCCCTAAAAAACGTTTCGAAGAAAAAAAGGGGGAAAAAAACAATTGCTGAACTTTTAAGAATTTTTAATGCGACATGTATTTCAATTGGTGTCTACGGTGCTGGCATATGGGGATATGCCAATGTAAAAGCAATCCAGCTTGCAGAAAATAGGTTTTTGAGATACATCTTAGCTGTACCTGAAGTGTCTCAAGCTATATCTGCCACATGGAACTTGGTCAACCGTATATTGAAGACACAATTGGGGTCCAGCCAATATTAACATGGCACAGGGTCTGGACCAACGATGAGTGTGTATTGAACCGTGCTATCATAAAGGATGCTTTATGTTTAGACCACGTGAGTAGGATAAGATGGTTTGCTTACGTAAAAGATTTTCTTGTGAAAATGGGTTGTCAGAATTATTATGATGATCCACTTTCAATGTGCAATATTCCAAGGAAGTCATTGAAAGAACAATGTATGAGACACCTGGAAAATATAAGAACAAGTGAGGAAATAAAGAAAAAAACTGTTGCAGCTCACCAAATGATACTGGCACAGGATGAAATACAACCATATCTAACCCTTTCCATGAGTGAACATGAGCGGTTTATTTTAACACGTTTTAGGTTAAATATCCTTTTTAGAGTTTTTAGTTTCCTCGTTGTGAATACTTGGTCACGTGATTTAATTAAATGCCCGTGTGAGGACCTTTCTGAACAATCGGATATCCACATTATATTTTTTTGTAAATTTTATGTATTACCCCGGAGAAGAATGATTGTTCCCATTCTGAAGGAGATGGAAGTTAACCGCTGCCGCCCAACATTTCTTATATTGCAGAGATTAGATGTTATTCTGATTGTGGCATCTATTTCTGAAATTTTTTAAAAATGTTTTTAGATTGTGTAAATCAATTTGTATCTAAGAATTTTAGATGTATATTTGTGTCGGTCCTCAATCTTGTAATGTACTTTCTCTTTTTTTCTGTATCTCTGGTTGATGAAATTCTGTGTGTACATTTATGGTTATTTGCTTTTTAACCGAATAAAGTTATGAATTGATTGATTGAGATACAGTTAACAGAAAGACGGTTATCACTTGATCCTACACAGTTTTCACTATCTAGAAAGGCAAATATTCCCCTAACACCTAGAATAACAGTCCAAAGTAGACATGAAACTTTGTCCTCGCTAGACCCAATCCCGATATCCTTGAGTCAAGAATGGGACGATGATGATAATAGTCCAAAGTTAGGAGTGAGATCCTGAACCCGAAAACAAACAGAAAAGGCTAAAGGGAAAGCACCAAGAACAAGGCAGAAGTGTGCTAAGGGGGGGACAGAACTCAGGAAAACAGGGGGTCCAAGGCCCAATCCTCAAGTGACTCAACAAATAGAGGATCAAACAGTGGTAATACAAAAAATATGTATGAGAGAGAAAATAGACAAAATTAAACCTTGTATTGAAGAAAGAGGTAGCAGCACAAGGCACCCAGAGGAGCCCCGGTCTTTGAGTTTTGGTGGAGAGAGTGTGAGGTCAAGGGAATCTCATGCGCCCAATCCAATAATTCGAGGAGACAATAGTAAAAAGGGCGCCAAAGAAATGGTACAAACTAGGGGTGATGCAACGATTGGATCAGGGCCATTTAGAACAAAACACTCACATGATAGGCATTTGAACCCAAGTCTTGACACCCTAGGTTTACCACCTGCCTCTTGTCCATATGTAATAATTCTAACTGGGGTGCCAGCATTAAATAATGGACAGAGTGAATCTTTGACGATGCTTCGAAATAAAACTGTTGATTGGCTGACAAAACTTAAAAACTTCAGACCACGGAACATCAATACAATTTTGATGGTCCGTAGAGTAGGGTAGGTTGGTGACTCTCCAAAGAATATAGATGGCGATTGCATAGTTATAAACTTCCACCACCCACAGATGGTCCGATCGTTACTAAATATCAGGGAGGAAACCTTCACCCTAAATACCTCCATTAGTGCTCTTCCATTGGGGTATTTTTATAAACCAAATCTCAGGCCACCAGGTAAAGAGAATGCTTCAATTTTATCGGTAAATATGTTCCAGGCCCTATCCACTTTAGATGCAGTGGAATGACAACCAACTTTTATAGTTGGAGACATGCCCCTTGCGGAAAAGTATACAAATAATGTTCAGATAAGGCATATAAATATACTCTCTCAAGTGGAGGGACAGGGGGAGACAATGGAATATAATACTTATAAATTACACACAGCTGCTAGGGAGAAAGAGCAACAATATCTATCAGTCATGTCCACAAATGGTTCTATGGACCCAGTTAGTTGTCTATATAGGTCATCTACAACAAGCCAGGGAGCAAATAGTGGGAAAATTGTAAGACTCGTTTCATAGAATATAGCAGGGCTAAATAGGAATATCAGTGACCCAGAATGGATGGAATACACAGAACAGAGTGACATCATACTGTTACAAGAGACCTGGGCCCTGGAAACCCAGCATAGGGTAGGATATAAGACCTTCAATGTAAATGCTATTCCATCAAAAAGGGGCAGGGCCTCGGGGGGCCTTACTATATGGATTAAGAAAACCCTCAAAATAGAATCAATTCTAGTGGACATACCATCCGAGGACCTGGCAGGTGTAAATATAAAAACACAGGGTATTAATCTCTTATACTTAATCAATGTTTACAATAGGCCGAGTCGAACCACAAAGAAATCTGTAGTAATAAATCAATTATATTTATTTCTGAACTCAATAGAACCAGGTGCTATGGTAATCATTGGGGGTTATCTAAATTGCAAGTTTGAACTGGTGGTGGTTTTCAACAACATTTTTGAGGATGAGGCTATTGCTAATAACATTCCGGTCCTACAAAGTAGCCTGACAGTACCCTGCTCTATAGCAGATTATGAAATTAGTATTAGGCCAAGGACTTAGAGCATGTAATGGTCGGTCACCTTCGGATAAACCCAATGTTCCATCCTTCTGCAGAGGTAATTATAGGAGTAGCATTGATTATATATAAGCATCTGTGGAGTTTTGGCCGAACATAATAGATTTGAGAGTTGATGACAGGTCTGACAGTGACCATCGCCCTCTGCACCTGTCATTAACTTCATGTCTTTTTGTTGAAAAGACTTGGGAGGGTGAGGAAATTATTTTCCCCATTGATGCTAGCACAGTGAGCAATAACCGCCGTGCTTTAAAATGGCCAAATATAGTAGGTAAAATCGAAACTATGACACAAATTTATAATATCTTTGCTGACACAGCCCAATTGTATTTAGATGGTGCAGAAGCTGAACTCCCAATGGTGGCTGTACATCAACTATTAAAGGAAGCATTGGTCCCAGTATTGAGCAAAGCATTAGGGGGCCATAGCAGAGTAGGATCTGGTGCAAAACCAGGGGCCAACCAATGGTATACCAGGGAGTGTCGGGAGGCTAAGGTTGACCTCATAATGTCAATAAAAAAGGACAGTACGGTAGTCATAAGGGAGAGAAGAAATAAATATAAGCAAGCCTTGGCCTATGCTAAAAAAACATGGGAAGACAACACTTGGACAGATCTAATCGATGCGGCAAAATTCAAAGATCAAGTTGGGTTTTGGCGCATAATAGCTAAATGCAGAAAATTATGTAGGGAGACCAAGGACCTCTTTCTGGATGCAAAAACCTGGGAGGACCACTTTTCTAAACTTTATGCTGATGGCCAGGTGGTGGAGATATCTTGCCCTACATTAGTGGTTCTTAATCCTACCATTAATAATCTCCACTTTAGTCTGGAAGAAACATTATTGGCAATAAATGCGGTCAAACCAGGGACAGCTCCAGGGCCCGAAAAAATACCGGGAGATTTTATGAAACATGATAGCAGTGTATGGGGCCCCTACATTAATCACCTTTGTAACGTAATTGCAGCAGGCTCACCAATAGCAGAAATATGGAAGGGGGCGGAAATTGTCACAATTTTTAAAAAGGGTAATCATAGCAATCCTGCAAATTACCGTTCAATTAGTCTTATTGATATTTTACAAACAATATATTCCAGACATATTTTAATGAGATTGAATGATTGGCTCATTGAGAATAATGTGATTTCAAAGTTCCAGGCAGGATTCAGAATACAAAAAAGCACAATCGATCAGGTTTTTAGATTTGTATGTTTATGCTGGAAATATGTAAATATAAAAAAGGGCCATTTGTATATTGCATTCTTAGATCTAAGGGCTGCTTTTGACCTTGTACCCCAAAATCTGCTTTGGGAGGACTTGAAACATCTATGCGTCCTTGTTGAGCTCCTGACACAAATAATACGATAGTACGAAGGAAACTTCGCAAAAGTAAGATGGGTCCGAGGGGTGAATTAACAAGGGCAATCCCGATAAGAAGGGGTGTACGCCAGGGGTGTGTGCTGGCACCTACATTATTTTTGCTTTACGTTAATGATATTCCGAGTTACTTACTAGGATATGCACATGATTCACCTAAATTAGGCGGAGATTTCGTGGCAGCTCTCCTATTTGCAGACAACACCATACTGATATCTCAAACCCCCAAAGGTTTACAAGCTTTATTGAATTCTTTTAATAAATATTGCAATGAAAAGGGCCTTGAAATAAATTCTGGCAAAACGAAGTATATGGCTATAAATCCACACAAGTCTTTCAAAATGAATTTAGCTATTAGAGGCCAAAAACTAGAATACGTACAACCTTCTAATTGTCTGGGGATAATGCTGGACACAAAGTTGTGTTGGTAGCAGCAGTTGGAAAAAAACAAAATTGTCCAGGTTCAAAATTCGTTCCCTATATAAAAATGCACGGGAGCAGTGTCTTAAAGGCAGTAACACCTGCCCTGGAAGTCTTTAAACACAAAGTATAAGCTGCTTTGTTATATGGCGCCGAAGTCTTGGGACCACATTGTAAAAGGAGTTTTGAACTAGGTGAGAATAAATTCATTAGACGAGTAATGGGGTTACCAGTAAGAACACCATTAACACCTATTCTAATGGATTTAAATGTTAAACGCACGGACCATCATGTTGTCTTAAGGCCCCTATTTTTTTGGGTACGACTGTGGTCTGTGTGCAGGAGATCCTAGAAATTGATAAAAGTAGGGGCACTCCGGGGATACAACATGTCTCGTTTTGGTTCGGAAACTAGCTTTGAAGAACTTTTGGGAAGCCCCGACAGAGCTGACCATGTCCAGCAAAAAATTGTTAAAAACTACTTTTTGGATTTATATTCAAAATTATGTGTTACGTTGTGCGGGTAACGGCACATTGACAACAAAGTTTCTTTCATTCAAGGGAATAGCCAGGTTTGAAACTTTTATGGATGAGATACGCCCACCACTGGCTAAGGTCCTGTATATGAAGTTTAGATATGGTGTATTGAACATCAATACCAACACATCAAACTGGGCAATAAACAACGACAGAAGTAGCAATGAATTTTGTGATTTATGTCAAAATGCATCCAAAGAGAACGACTCACACCTATTATTATTCTGCCCTGCATATGGCAAACCAAGAAACAAATGGATTAAACCCATTTGTCGCAATCTGAATATTAGAGTCTGTATTGAGGCAGAAAGAATACTGAAAACTGATACAGCTAAAAAAATTGTTTTCAGTGTTAGTAGGTTTCTATTTACCGTGAGCCTCTTAAGAGCAAACGTTGGTTTGAGACTATAAATTTGCACAAAAAGCCTATGGCTTAATGCTAATTTTCTTATTTGAAATTAATTGAAGTGGTGTGCCAATGCAGAAAAATGTTGAATTTTATAAAATCATGAATAGGCATAGTTAGGCTAAGATACAATGCATATGCTTTAAATGTATGGTTGTTCTTAAAAAACGTATGTCTAGGTTTTAATTATTTAAATATTTTAATGGAATTTGTTGGTTGGTAAATGCACTAATGAATTGGATTACCTCTCCTTACCATATTTTGAACTATCTCCTTCTTTTTGGTTTTTTTAGTTTAAAAAATTGTTATTTGTATAAATTGATTGCACATGTAAATTGGTGATGCATCTTTTATGGTTTTATCTGGAACCGAAATAAAGATTATATGAATGAATGAATGAATGAACTGAACAGTGGGTCTGAGGGTCCCCTTTTTATCCATGGCGCATGTTACAATCAGGATACAATGAACATGGGTCCTTGTAGGTTATATAGATGTAGATTTATTAGGTTCAGGGCAGCTTACAAGTAAATCAGACAAAGCACCACCAGGAGCAGCATCCTGCTGCTCAGCCCTTCTCACTTCAGCTGTCCACTCATCCAAGCACAAACACTCTAAGCATTATAACCATCCAATGATCTCACTCACTAGGTGAGCCACAGGGAGTTGGAATCTGAGGTGGATTCATAATAACCAAGGCAAGTCAGAACAGTGACTTTTTGGAATTAGGAGAGGTTTCTAGAGAATTCCCTTTGAAGTGCTTGTAGTTTCCTAACTCCCATGCCCTGGCTTTAAACCGTTTGATGCATCGAAAGTTCAGCACCAGTGCTGAACGTTCGAAGAAACGGGTGCGGCCGCATCGGCCGTTGGACGTGCGCAGCACCAGGGAGGTAGCTCGCGCGACGTCTACGGCCGACGGCAGCACCGAAGGGGTTAAGCTGGCAATGCAGGGGTGACAAGTCCTGTATGTGATGGCAGACACAGCCTATTCATTTGCAAGTGGGGCTATGCCCAGCTCTGCCTCTATCATGCCAGTTGATGGCCCATCCAGACACACCTAATCCTTCTATTGTGCGTCTGTCTGGGAGGAATAAACAAAGTCCAACTACATCCAGTCATGTGACCCAGGATAGGCTGCAGGCACTAAATAGTTTAGAGTGGGAAATGCCAGCGTTCTGAAAGTGGCAGTTTCAAAATTGGAACTTAAAATCTGACTTCCGCCTTCCTCAGGTAGTACAAGAAAAATAATATTGGGTGTCGAAGCTCATCTGCCTTTCTACACAGGTGACTTCCTCGAACAGCTTGTAAACAAACAAAGTACACTATAACAACTTAAATGAGCTCAATACCTTTATTATTAGAGTCACATTTTATTCTTGCACTTGATACTAAGACGCCAAATGGTTTAAATACCAGTAAGGACCTACACAATTTTCTCTAGTGCCTGCTTTTAATATCATATGATTCTGTATTCATAATATAGTAGCTCCCATGCCGCTCTAGAGTACCTTGTGAGCAACTGTACACTGATAGATAGGAATGATTTCCATGCTCTTGTTTATATCGGTAGTAATTTATGGGACACAAGACTAGTGTCCAAACAATATTAACAATGTGTTCTATTCGATCAGGTTTTATGCAACAAAATTTCAATATATGAGAGTTTTTGACCTTTTAACACCTGCGTTAGCCCATGCACTTTATGATCAGTAATGATGTTTGAGTATTAGCTTCTGGGCAGCTTCACTGTGGATTATGTTGAGACATTACGGTGGACAACAATATAGCACTTTCACTTACATCACTTTAGGGATTATGGCAATATTCAAGCACATGCACTTTATAGATTTAGATTGTTTAAAATATAAAATACATGTTATCTATTGTTCAAAGTAGGTAAGATATACCTGCATCGGTCTTAAATTAATTATGTAGACCTTTTACCATGGTTCCTAATGTTGTGACATATGCTATCAGTATGGTTTCTGACATTTGTTTACATCCAAGCACAAGCACTTTATCATGTAAATACCATATTAAGATGTATACAAACAATCATTTTGTGATACAAATGTGTTGGTAGGTATAGTTTAATATTTGATTATAGGGACAATGCATCCAGTTCCTTTACGTGACTTTATTTTGGTTACAATGAGCATAGAGAGACATTTATTATGAAATGTATGAAAATGTATGGTCACATATACAAATTCGTAATTATCAACATGCATTAACAGTCTGTTGTCTATATCTATGAGCAGTGCTTGTTAGTTTTGAGCACCGGTGGGGGTTGTTCACTATTTGATTGTTAAGATTATGGTGGCTTGTCATGTGCTTTGGCGGTCGAAACACTTCATGGCAGGCACTAGCCTGGATTAGACTCCGTGCTGTTTAACCCCTTCGACGCGCGTGACAAGGTCAGCTCGTCATGGGCGTTACCGGCGCTGCGCGTGTGACGAGCTGACCTTGTCACGTAACGAGGGTTTTTGCGAATCGCAGCGCGCATGCGGTTAAACAATAAAGCACTTTATTTGAATGACAACTTTTCCGCGTCTGGAGGTCCGTTCCTGGAAGGTCTCATCAGGAGAGTGGTGGGCCAGGATTGTGACTGTTTATTCAATTCAATGGAATAAGGCTGTCTACGGATTTACAGATTCTCACCCCATCTGTGGAGAATCGACGTGCAGCCAACATAGCGCAAGCGAAGGATTTGACCCGGAAGGAGTACGAGTCGAGTTCGCCTGCTATCTCTGAATCATCAAGTCGGATCTCAGCTGTTCCAGCGAGGATTCGGTGGTGCGCAAGTGATTGGTGGACTCTATTGACCGGGTGATTTGGTCTGGTAAGCAGGGCCGAAATTAGGAGTAATTGTTTGGGTGGGTGTAGAGATTTGAACGCTGGTATTTTCAGGTGTCTTAAGAAGGGGACAAGCACCTCAGCATAAAGTGCATCAAAGGCAAAATACACTATGTCTACCAACAACGCGCTGCGTGATCGTGGGGCGGAAGCTGAAGCTTTATTTTTAAACCTCCCTGAAGTCAACAGTGAGCAAAATGGTCAAACTAATAAAATTATAAACAACGGCGGAAAAAGCCTTTTGAGAACATTAGAGAAATTGCTTTAAACCAAGCTCACCAAATGGTGGGAAAAAAAGTCACTGGAAAAATATAGAGACACAAATAGAGTACCGAGTGGGCTGAGGGTGTTGATAGTACCAACGTGTGAAAGCCTGAACCCCTTAATGCTGAAGGAGTGGGCGTAAAACGACCTGCAAGCATCAATGAACATGGTACTAATCCGTATCAATATTGCCGAAATAGACCATGAAACGACCCTTAAAGAAATTGAAAGGATTAATGGTCTACTTGATGGATTAGAGCAAAAGGATTTGATATCAAAAGGCCATGTGGATATTGAAATAAGAATAAAAAAACATGAAGAGGTAAAAAAGACCAGAAAAATCTTCAATTTCACACGTGACAAAAACGACTATGAAACCGGAAGGGTGTTCACATTTTCTCGAAAATTTGACATGTTCAGAAGACAAGCATTAACCAACAGAATGCCTGAAGTCCAAACAACATCATAAGCAGGCAATGCCATGGCGATTTCGGACTCTGAGGCAAGGTCAATTACAAGTAACAGCGACTCTGATGAAAGCAGGCAAGTGACATCAGGTTTACATGAGATGGGGGTAACACACCTTTCACCTGCAGAAGAACTCAGGGGCATATTACCAAGCAATAGCGATAATTATCGCTATTGCTTGGTTAGAGACAAAAATTTACCGCTGAGCCGCAATGCATGAATATCGCTGAAAAGTCAGCGAGATTCATGCATTACCGAGCTAACGCTCTTAGCCATGTTATCCACCTCCCGTTGGATAACATAGCTAAGAACTGCTCAAGGCAGGTGTTAGCTTTTGGAGATATTCGCGCTTAGCACGAATATCTCCAAAAGTTGGTAATAGGAGATAGTGTTGTTAGCAACTGTTTCCAGTCGCTAACATCTTGGCACGCCCACTTTGCATGTCATTAGTGATAAATATCACTAACATGCAAAGTGGGGCCCAAGATGGTCGCTATCTCCTACTAGCTGTCGCTAACTGGTGTTAGCGACAGCTAGGTAACAGGGAGATCATTTTATCGCCGCTTTCTTGGCTTTTAAAGCCAAAAAAGCGGAGATAAACCCCCTTGATAATGTGCCCCCAAATTTTTTACGACAGGATCGGAGACAGACATTACGTCCTCTGAATCCCCAAAAGAAACAAGGCAAAAGAGGAACCAATGTAGGAGGGAGAGGAGGAGGAAACACAAACAGCAATACAAACAGGGAGGTACAAGCCAAAAAGTGGAGACATTAACTGTGCCAATAACCCGCACCGTGATTAATCTAATGAACGATTCATTGACAACTGCAGAATTGCAATTATTTTCCTTGGGACTCACATACTGTCCAGAGAGCAACTTCGAATATAATCAGTCAAGAAGTGACGTTTACAAATTCGTTCGGAAATTAAAACTCATAAAATTCCATCAACTTAAGAATTCGATGACCAGTACCAAGGATGACATCCTATCTAGAGAAAGCTATATCGAATTATAGGCAACAGATGTCACCACTTTAAGGCTATTACATTCCTTAGTCAATGATGACAATGACTCCTCAAACTCGACTGCATGTTTTACTGCCCTCAGATGTTGTAGAACAGATACATATATATATTTATTTTTTCATATATATATATATATTTGACATCTTGCTGAGATATTACAAATTGGACTATGGGACAACTGTTGAAGTAAAGCAATTTCCGAAAAATCATCTCAGTCACTTTGAAAACAATAATAGGAGGGTAGGTCTTCAAATATCCTTAATCTCAAGATGGCTGCAGGTTGAGAACTCTCAGCCACTAACCCTTTCTTCCTGCGCACATCTGATCTACTAATCCGTACCCTGAAGTCGGTGTCAGCTTACCAAGGCCCTGCAGAATGAATCAAGGCAAAAATCGAGTCAATAACCGGGGGACCCGGAGTTTCGGCCGCGACCATTTCTGGCCTATAGATCAGCGGGAGCCGGGACCTCGAGTGACTGGGAGATCCGAGGTGGTGCAGCGACTGGCGGACTGCATCCTGTACCTGTCCAGGGGTTGGGCCGGAGGCCTGCTATCGTCCGCAATAAGACTTGGCGGCATCTTCCTGAGTCCACAAATCACAGTGCGGGATAGACTCCACAGCCAGCACCGGAGCAACAATATACGACAGACCTGTGACGACGTGGCCGGACAGTGAGTTCTGGCACCGGGGGGTGTATGTTGGAGGGTCGATAATCCAAGGAAAGACGCGAGCCTGAAAGGTATATCAACCGGTTTTAAGATCTGCGGGAGGAGATAGACCTACCCGCTGGGACGGACTGCGGTGTTGGCGGAGGCTATCTGGGAGCTGCGGGAGTCTGGAGGGCGGACAGGGCCTGGGGCGGAACAGAGCTCTGTGAGCAGCCCACTGTGGCTCTGTTGGTGCCTGGACCTGAGACTTACGGAGCGTAGTAAGGGGAGACTGGGAAGGGCGCAAACATACTTAGTCCCCCCGGAAGGAGCGGGCACCGATACCCGACTCAGCATAAATACGGGGTGAAGGCCCATTGCGGCAGGACACGCAAAGTAGAGACAGGCACATATGTGAGTGCGTCGGATGGTGAGGCCCCTAAAGTCGAACCTTTAATCGCAGACCAAGAGGCCCTACAATACTGATACCCCCCTCAGATGATAGCCGTACCGGAGACAGTTGCAGAGGAGGGACATTGAGGAATCGTGCTCCCCTTGAGGCGAAATTTGGTCAATGGGAAAGAACACCATTTTGGCTCTGCTCTCCATCAGGCGTGTCCAGAGGGCCTGGCAACAGCAGCGGTCACTTGGGAAAGACCCTCTGAAGAGGTAAGGGCAGCATTGTAAAAGTCCACTCGGCAGGAGGAGACAGGAGGGCCCCTGGAGTTGGTTAAAAGAAGGCCTGAATCGCGGATCCTACTGGCACGGTTTACCAAGGTCAGGTAAACTCATGAGCAGCAACCAAACGCCTGTGTGCAGGTAATTAATCACTAGGCAGCGGCACATCCTAGCTCTGCCACCATGACAGGCGCCAGAGGCCCCAAGAACAACCAAAATAACAAATTGGATAGATACAGCTGCCCGAAGACGGCTCTGACCGAACCGCAACCTCCCAGAGACAAGTCGACGGAAGGACCGGAAGGAGGTGTCCCGGAACATACCTTGAAAGGTGCCCTAGATGCTATTGGGGAAATTCACACGTCCCTGGAGCAGAGGATGGACATGATCTCCTCGTAGGTCATATTAATCAGGACAGACCTTGCTACAAATAGGGAGAAGGTTAAACAGCTTGAAGTCACCACAACAAGCCTAGTAGAGGACACTAACCAGTTACAAAATGAAGTTTGGAAGCTGCAAGCATTCCATAAGTTCGCCGAAGGAAATCTGGATGACTATGAAGGTCGCAGTAGACGTAACAACGTACATATCCACGGAGTGCCTAAAAAAACAGAGGGACAAGCGGCGGATCTCTTTGTGGAGAAACTAATCACCACCCAACTACAACCGAAAGGCCTGTCCAACATCTTTGTGGTTGAAAGAGCCCATAGGGTGCCCAGGGGACTGCCGATAATGGGGGCCCCCGTCCCATACTGGCCAGACTCTTCAACTATCGTGATTGATTTGTCATCTTACAGACGGCCAGAGTAACACCCCCAATACGCTTGGAGAACTCGGAGATCACATTCTTTCCAGACTTCACTCAGGCGGTTCAGAAACAGTGCAGGTCGTTCTTGGCGGTCAAACAGAAAATGAGAGACAAAGGCCTGAAGTATCAAATGCTGTTCCCGGCCAGACTTTGGGTGGAGGCCGGGGAGAAAACCAAATTCTTTGAGGCTCCGGAAGACGCCGCTGAGTGGCTAGATGGTTGGAGGGAGTCTACGGAACACAGCTCCCAAAGAGACTAGGAGGTATGAGGGTGCCCAAGACACTTGACCTAAACTTAAAGTCCTGGCTATACGCACGTCCTGCATGAACTGCCACTCGCCTTATAAGCAGGACATATTAAACAGGGTTGGGGCTCAGTCGGACTTTGGAGCTTAGATCGGAAACCACATAACAGTATGAAGCTGACCAATCCCAGGGTAATCATCTAAATGTGTATTTGGGAGGGGTGGGGAGGGTGGAGGGACGTTTTCCTCCCAATTTTTTTCTCTTAGTTTAATTTTCGGCCGACAGGCACTCTGCATTGTAAAAGTCATGGGCAGTTCTGAGCCAGAGTGCAGGAGAGCAGGGAGGGGGGAGTTTGGAGGGGTTAATCTATTGTTGTATGTTTTTATTGAATCAACAAGGCACCATAGATCTGATGCAAGAAAAGACTGATAACACGTAATTGTCTATGAATATGATGAGCTGGAACGTAAATTGTCTGAGGGACAAAGTGAAGTGATCAGTAGTAATGCAACATATCAGGCGACACGTCCCCGATGTAGTGCTGCTTCAAGAAACTCATGTGGTGGGAAACACTTGTAGAGCCCTTAACAGGTGGGGATACAAGCTTGTAGCACACTCTGGTATCGCCTCGGTATCAAGAGGCACAGGTATACTGCTGAGAAACTCTTTTCCTATGACTGTGAATTCCACTTGGGTGGATGCATGGGGGAGATACATGGGCATCACGGGACAATGGGTAGGGAACAAGTTGACCCTTATGTCAGTGTATGTGCAACCGGGCCTTCATGAGACTCACATTCAAAGACTTGGGCTCCATTCTACTGATTGTGCCAGATGGTATTCTGGTAGTGGGAGGACACCTAAATGCTGTGATCTCTGGGACCCTAGATAGAAACATTCCACTGGAGCTCCGCCCCTCTAACCACTGGCTCACAGATTTTCTGGAGACTCTGAGGCTGCAGGACGCGACCATTTCACCCTGTCACCACCCAGCACACTTACCACTCGGGCACTCATAAAAGTCAGTCAAGAACAGACTACTTGCTGGTCCCCCAGGATCAACTGGCACACGTGCGAGAAATCAGAAACATAGCAAGGGGTATCTCCAACAACTCCCACTGTGGGCCCAATGTGTTGTAGGTTAGCTTAGAGTGGGAAGGATTGCGCCCATTAATCCCAGGCATCTCTGAAACCCGGTGGTTCGTGAAGCATTGCAAACCTTAATAGAACAAAACTTTCAAGATAACGAGGGGTCAGTACGCTCCCATCAGACACTGTGGGAAGCGTTTAAATCAGTGGTCAGGGGACAAGCGCTCTCCCAAACAGCAGGTGTGCAGAAAGAGAAGGTGAAGGAGGAGCTTGCACTGGAGGAAGAAATCTTCCATCTGGAAGAGGAAATAGCAGTGAGACCCAACCCAGATACGCTTCATATCCTACAATGGAAGAGAGACAGTTACAATGCTTTAGTGACGAACAGGGCTAAGGAAATGGGAAGAGAGACGCTGGGCAGAATATATGATCAAGGGGACAAAGCGGGGAAACTGATAGCATGGTTAGATAAACGAAAACTTGCAAGCAGATTGGTGCCTGAGTTAACAGACAGAGGGGGACGCATGATCACTGACCCCCAAGAAGTTGCAACTACATTTGCAGCCCACTTTGAGCAGATATACTCCTCGCAAAAACGATACACCTCTTGATCTCCTAGACGATATCACACTACCAAAGCTCTCCGCTACTGAATTAGAGTATCTTGAGGGTGCTCTCACAACGGATGAGATTGCACAGGCGATCATAGGCCTTAACTCTGGGAAGGCATTGGGACCCAATGGTCTACCGATTGAACTTTACAAACTTAGACCAGATATACTTGCCCCTTACTTGCGCACGATGTTTGAGGAAAGTAAAGAACAGGGGGAACTGCCACAAGACCTACGATTTTGGCCAAGCTCCTCGCCACTCAACTGGTCAAGGTGATTAACAATATGGTGCACCCGGACCAATCTGGATTTATGCCCCAGCGAAACACCGCTTTGAATCTGGGCAGAGTGCATGGGGTAATGGGGAGGGCGGCAACTATACAGGAGGAGGCGATACTGGTATCTTTGGACGCTACCATGGCGTTTGATATGCTCGAGTGGCCGTATCTCTTTGCGGTCCTTGAGAAAATGGGATTTGGCCCCCGATTTATCCAGTGGGTACAGCTCCTCTATTCGAAGCCCCTCACCCAGGTAGTTGTAAACAATAAAAAATCGGAAGTCTTCCACCTTAGTAGAGGAACTCGACAGGGGTGCCCTATTTCCCCCCTCTTGTTTCCTTTGGCCCTAGAACCCTTGGCCTCCTGGGTGAGGAGGAAACCAGTTATACGCAGTCTAAAGTGGGCAGACATGTGGGATTACCGCATCTCATTGTATGCAGATGACTTACTGTTATTTCCGACATCCCCAATGGCCTCCCTCATAGCTGTACTTGATATTTTTTGCAATCGTTGGCAGGTACTCCGGATACTCGATCAACTAGAATAAATCCATTTTCTAAGTCCTTAAGGGACCCCTCACTAACCTAGCCAGGAACTGTCATGTACAGGTCACCACACAGGGCTTCAAGTATCTAGGCATTTATATCACAGCTGACCCAGCGAGTAGATTTGCTCACAACCTTCTCCCACTCCTGCAGAGATTGAAGAGAGATTCAAAATGCTGGAAGACACTTCCACTTTCCTTGTTGGACAGGGCATCCTTATTTAAAATGATGTCCTTGCCCCGTTTTCTCTACGTATTGCAAAATTACCTAGATCTAGTCCCCACAAGTTATTTTAAAGAAATCAAGAGCCTGCAACGCAGCTTACTTTGGAGTGGGAAATCACAAACAGCACATTCTAAACTGGTACGATGGTGGTATTGGTCTCCCTGACCTTAAAAAATATTGCTGGGCAGCGCATCTGGCGGCCATTAATCATGGTACGAATAGATGGGCAGACGATCCGGGTTATGCCATGGATAGGTGAGTATTGCCAGGAGGGAATTATAACAGGGCGCTTTACTCAAGCCCAGGGAAACGCAACCTGACGTGACCAACTAAACACTCAGTGCAAGTTTGGCAGGTGGCTAATAAAAGTCTGGGATGGGAGCTTAAAACAACACTCGCCACTCCACTATCGGATTCAGAACTGCTTGGTAATCTGTGGATATCTAGAAGCTTCGACAAATGGGATCTTATAGGTATTTCAAAGATTGGGGACCTCTGGGTGAAGGGTGAAGGGTGAGGTTAAATTGTTTCCCACCTTGCAACAGGAACATGATCTAGCCCCCAGCGAACACTTTAGATATATGCAGGTTCGACACACATTGCAGATGTGCCTCCAGAAGGGAGAAACCCGCCCTGATTCCTCGCCTCTTGACAGAATTTTGGCTGGCTATTTGCCAACTAAGGCAATTTCACTCACTTACAAAAAGCTGGGGAATCATTCCGGTGAACCCCTTCAAAACATACAGGAAAAATGGGGAAGGGATGGCATAATACTCGATGATATCGGTAGTAATTTATGGGACACAAGACTAGTGTCCAAACAATATTAACAATGTGTTCTATTCGATCAGGTTTTATGCAACAAAATTTCAATATATGAGAGTTTTTTACCTTTTAACACCTGCGTTAGCCCATGCACTTTATGATCAGTAATGATGTTTGAGTATTAGCTTCTGGGCAGCTTCACTGGGCAGCTTCACTGTGGATTATGTTGAGACATTACGGTGGACAACAATATAGCACTTTCACTTACATCACTTTAGGGATTATGGCAATATTCAAGCACATGCACTTTATAGATTTAGATTGTTTAAAATATAAAATACATGTTACATGTTATCTATCGTTCAAAGTAGGTAAGATATACCTGCATCGGTCTTAAATTAATTATGTAGACCTTTTACCATGGTTCCTAATGTTGTGACATATGCTATCAGTATGGTTTCTGACATTTGTTTACATCCAAGCACAAGCACTTTATCACGTAAATACCATATTAAGATGTATACAAACAATCATTTTGTGATACAAATGTGTTGCTAGGTATAGTTTAATATTTGATTATAGGGACAATGCATCCAGTTCCTTTACGTGACTTTATTTTGGTTACAATGAGCATAGAGAGACCATTTATTATGAAATGTATGAAAATGTATGGTCACATATACAAATTCGTAATTATCAACATGCATTAACAGTCTGTTGTCTATATCTATGAGCAGTGCTTGTTAGTTTCGAGCACCGGTGGGGGTTGTTCACTATTTGATTGTTAAGATTATGGTGGCTTGTCATGTGCTTTGGCGGTCGAAACACTTCATGGCAGGCACTAGCCTGGATTAGACTCCGTGCTGTTTAACCCCTTTGCGCGTGACAAGGTCAGCTCGTCATGGGCGTTACCGGCGCTGCGCGTGTGACGAGCTGACCTTGTCACGTAACGAGGGTTTTTGCGAATCGCAGCGCGCATGCGGTTAAACAATAAAGCACTTTATTTGAATGACAACTTTTCCGCGTCTGGAGGTCCGTTCCTGGAAGGTCTCATCAGGAGAGTGGTGGGCCAGGATTGTGACTGTTTATTCAATTCAATGGAATAAGGCTGTCTACGGATTTACAGATTCTCACCCCATCTGTGGAGAATCGACGTGCAGCCAACATAGCGCAAGCGAAGGATTTGACCCGGAAGGAGTACGAGTCGAGTTCGCCTGCTATCTCTGAATCATCAAGTCGGATCTCAGCTGTTCCAGCAAGGATTCGGTGGTGCGCAAGTGATTGGTGGACTCTATTGACCGGGTGATTTGGTCTGGTAAGCAGGGCCGAAATTAGGAGTAATTGTTTGGGTGGGTGTAGAGATTTGAACGCTGGTATTTTCAGGTGTCTTAAGAAGGGGACAAGCACCTCAGCATAAAGTGCATCAAAGGCAAAATACACTATGTCTACCAACAACGCGCTGCGTGATCGTGGGGCGGAAGCTGAAGCTTTATTTTTAAACCTCCCTGAAGTCAACAGTGAGCAAAATGGTCAAACTAATAAAATTATAAACAACGGCGGAAAAAGCCTTTTGAGAACATTAGAGAAATTGCTTTAAACCAAGCTCACCAAATGGTGGGAAAAAAAGTCACTGGAAAAATATAGAGACACAAATAGAGTACCGAGTGGGCTGAGGGTGTTGATAGTACCAACGTGTGAAAGCCTGAACCCCTTAATGCTGAAGGAGTGGGCGTAAAACGACCTGCAAGCATCAATGAACATGGTACTAATCCGTATCAATATTGCCGAAATAGACCATGAAACGACCCTTAAAGAAATTGAAAGGATTAATGGTCTACTTGATGGATTAGAGCAAAAGGATTTGATATCAAAAGGCCATGTGGATATTGAAATAAGAATAAAAAAACATGAAGAGGTAAAAAAGACCAGAAAAATCTTCAATTTCACACGTGACAAAAACGACTATGAAACCGGAAGGGTGTTCACATTTTCTCGAAAATTTGACATGTTCAGAAGACAAGCATTAACCAACAGAATGCCTGAAGTCCAAACAACATCATAAGCAGGCAATGCCATGGCGATTTCGGACTCTGAGGCAAGGTCAATTACAAGTAACAGCGACTCTGATGAAAGCAGGCAAGTGACATCAGGTTTACATGAGATGGGGGTAACACACCTTTCACCTGCAGAAGAACTCAGGGGCATATTACCAAGCAATAGCGATAATTATCGCTATTGCTTGGTTAGAGACAAAAATTTACCGCTGAGCCGCAATGCATGAATATCGCTGAAAAGTCAGCGAGATTCATGCATTACCGAGCTAACGCTCTTAGCCATGTTATCCACCTCCCGTTGGATAACATGGCTAAGAACTGCTCAAGGCAGGTGTTAGCTTTTGGAGATATTCGCGCTTAGCACGAATATCTCCAAAAGTTGGTAATAGGAGATAGTGTTGTTAGCAACTGTTTCCAGTCGCTAACATCTTGGCACGCCCACTTTGCATGTCATTAGTGATAAATATCACTGACATGCAAAGTGGGGCCCAAGATGGTCGCTATCTCCTACTAGCTGTCGCTAACTGGTGTTAGCGACAGCTAGGTAACAGGGAGATCATTTTATCGCCGCTTTCTTGGCTTTTAAAGCCAAAAAAGCGGAGATAAACCCCCTTGATAATGTGCCCCCAAATTTTTTACGACAGGATCGGAGACAGACATTACGTCCTCTGAATCCCCAAAAGAAACAAGGCAAAAGAGGAACCAATGTAGGAGGGAGAGGAGGAGGAAACACAAACAGCAATACAAACAGGGAGGTACAAGCCAAAAAGTGGAGACATTAACTGTGCCAATAACCCGCACCGTGATTAATCTAATGAACGATTCGTTGACAACTGCAGAATTGCAATTATTTTCCTTGGGACTCACATACTGTCCAGAGAGCAACTTCGAATATAATCAGTCAAGAAGTGACGTTTACAAATTCGTTCGGAAATTAAAACTCATAAAATTCCATCAACTTAAGAATTCGATGACCAGTACCAAGGATGACATCATATCTAGAGAAAGCTATATCGAATTATAGGCAACAGATGTCACCACTTTAAGGCTATTACATTCCTTAGTCAATGATGACAATGACTCCTCAAACTCGACTGCATGTTTTACTGCCCTCAGATGTTGTAGAACAGATACATATATATATTTATTTTTTCATATATATATATATTTGACATCTTGCTGAGATATTACAAATTGGACTATGGGACAACTGTTGAAGTAAAGCAATTTCCGAAAAATCATCTCAGTCACTTTGAAAACAATAATAGGAGGGTAGGTCTTCAAATATCCTTAATCTCAAGATGGCTGCAGGTTGAGAACTCTCAGCCACTAACCCTTTCTTCCTGCGCACATCTGATCTACTAATCCGTACCCTGAAGTCGGTATCAGCTTACCAAGGCCCTGCAGAATGAATCAAGGCAAAAATCGAGTCAATAACCGGGGGACCCGGAGTTTCGGCCGCGACCATTTCTGCCCTATAGATCAGCGGGAGCCGGGACCTCGAGTGACTGGGAGATCCGAGGTGGTGCAGCGACTGGCGGACTGCATCCTGTACCTGTCCAGGGGTTGGGCCGGAGGCCTGCTATCGTCCGCAATAAGACTTGGCGGCATCTTCCTGAGTCCACAAATCACAGTGCGGGATAGACTCCACAGCCAGCACCGGAGCAACAATATACCACAGACCTGTGACGACGTGGCCGGACAGTGAGTTCTGGCACCGGGGGGTGTATGTTGGAGGGTCGATAATCCAAGGAAAGACGTGAGCCTGAAAGGTATATCAACCGGTTTTAAGATCTGCGGGAGGAGATAGACCTACCCGCTGGGACGGACTGCGGTGTTGGCGGAGGCTATCTGGGAGCTGCGGGTGTCTGGAGGGCGGACAGGGCCTGGGGCGGAACAGAGCTCTGTGAGCAGCCCACTGTGGCTCTGTTGGTGCCTGGACCTGAGACTTACGGAGCGTAGTAAGGGGAGACTGGGAAGGGCGCAAACATACTTAGTCCCCCCGGAAGGAGCGGGCACCGATACCCGACTCAGCATAAATACGGGGTGAAGGCCCATTGCGGCAGGACACGCAAAGTAGAGACAGGCACATATGTGAGTGCGTCGGATGGTGAGGCCCCTAAAGTCGAACCTTTAATCGCAGACCAAGAGGCCCTACAATACTGATACCCCCCTCAGATGATAGCCGTACCGGAGACAGTTGCAGAGGAGGGACATTGAGGAATCGTGCTCCCCTTGAGGCGAAATTTGGTCAATGGGAAAGAACACCATTTTGGCTCTGCTCTCCATCAGGCGTGTCCAGAGGGCCTGGCAACAGCAGCGGTCACTTGGGAAAGACCCTCTGAAGAGGTAAGGGCAGCATTGTAAAAGTCCACTCGGCAGGAGGAGACAGGAGGGCCCCTGGAGTTGGTTAAAAGTAGGCCTGAATCGCGGATCCTACTGGTACGGTTTACCAAGGTCAGGTAAACTCATGAGCAGCAACCAAACGCCTGTGTGCAGGTAATTAATCACTAGGCAGTGGCACATCCTAGCTCTGCCACCATGACAGGCGCCAGAGGCCCCAAGAACAACCAAAATAACAAATTGGATAGATACAGCTGCCCGAAGACGGCTCTGACCGAACAGCAACCTCCCAGAGACAAGTCGACGGAAGGACCGGAAGGAGGTGTCCCGGAACATACCTTGAAAGGTGCCCTAGATGCTATTGGGGAAATTCACACGTCCCTGGAGCAGAGGATGGACATGATCTCCTCGTAGGTCATATTAATCAGGACAGACCTTGCTACAAATAGGGAGAAGGTTAAACAGCTTGAAGTCACCACAACAAGCCTAGTAGAGGACACTAACCAGTTACAAAATGAAGTTTGGAAGCTGCAAGCATTCCATAAGTTCGCCGAAGGAAATCTGGATGACTATGAAGGTCGCAGTAGACGTAACAACGTACATATCCACGGAGTGCCTAAAAAAACAGAGGGACAAGCGGCGGATCTCTTTGTGGAGAAACTAATCACCACCCAACTACAACCGAAAGGCCTGTCCAACATCTTTGTGGTTGAAAGAGCCCATAGGGTGCCCAGGGGACTGCCGATAATGGGGGCCCCCGTCCCATACTGGCCAGACTCTTCAACTATCGTGATTGATTTGTCATCTTACAGACGGCCAGAGTAACACCCCCAATACGCTTGGAGAACTCGGAGATCACATTCTTTCCAGACTTCACTCAGGCGGTTCAGAAACAGTGCAGGTCGTTCTTGGCGGTCAAAAAGAAAATGAGAGACAAAGGCCTGAAGTATCAAATGCTGTTCCCGGCCAGACTTTGGGTGGAGGCCGGGGAGAAAACCAAATTCTTTGAGGCTCCGGAAGACGCCGCTGAGTGGCTAGATGGTTGGAGGGAGTCTACGGAACACAGCTCCCAAAGAGAATAGGAGGTATGAGGGTGCCCAAGACACTTGACCTAAACTTAAAGTCCTGGCTATACGCACGTCCTGCATGAACTGCCACTCGCCTTATAAGCAGGACATATTAAACAGGGTTGGGGCTCAGTCGGACTTTGGAGCTTAGATCGGAAACCACATAACAGTATGAAGCTGACCAATCCCAGGGTAATCATCTAAATGTCTATTTGGGAGGGGTGGGGAGGGTGGAGGGACGTTTTCCTCCCAATTTTTTTCTCTTAGTTTAATTTTCGGCCGACAGGCACTCTGCATTGTAAAAGTCATGGGCAGTTCTGAGCCAGAGTGCAGGAGAGCAGGGAGGGGGGAGATTGGAGGGGTTAATCTATTGTTGTATGTTTTTATTGAATCAACAAGGCACCATAGATCTGATGCAAGAAAAGACTGATAACACGTAATTGTCTATGAATATGATGAGCTGGAACGTAAATTGTCTGAGGGACAAAGTGAAGTGATCAGTAGTAATGCAACATATCAGGCGACACGTCCCCGATGTAGTGCTGCTTCAAGAAACTCATGTGGTGGGAAACACTTGTAGAGCCCTTAACAGGTGGGGATACAAGCTTGTAGCACACTCTGGTATCGCCTCGGTATCAAGAGGCACAGGTATACTGCTGAGAAACTCTTTTCCTATGACTGTGAATTCCACTTGGGTGGATGCATGGGGGAGATACATGGGCATCACGGGACAATGGGTAGGGAACAAGTTGACCCTTATGTCAGTGTATGTGCAACCGGGCCTTCATGAGACTCACATTCAAAGACTTGGGCTCCATTCTACTGATTGTGCCAGATGGTATTCTGGTAGTGGGAGGACACCTAAATGCTGTGATCTCTGGGACCCTAGATAGAAACATTCCACTGGAGCTCCGCCCCTCTAACCACTGGCTCACAGATTTTCTGGAGACTCTGAGGCTGCAGGACGCGACCATTTCACCCTGTCACCACCCAGCACACTTACCACTCGGGCACTCATAAAAGTCAGTCAAGAACAGACTACTTGCTGGTCCCCCAGGATCAACTGGCACACGTGCGAGAAATCAGAAACATAGCAAGGGGTATCTCCAACAACTCCCACTGTGAGCCCAATGTGTTGTAGGTTAGCTTAGAGTGGGAAGGATTGCGCCCATTAATCCCAGGCATCTCTGAAACCCGGTGGTTCGTGAAGCATTGCAAACCTTAATAGAACAAAACTTTCAAGATAACGAGGGGTCAGTACGCTCCCATCAGACACTGTGGGAAGCGTTTAAATCAGTGGTCAGGGGACAAGCGCTCTCCCAAACAGCAGGTGTGCAGAAAGAGAAGGTGAAGGAGGAGCTTGCACTGGAGGAAGAAATCTTCCATCTGGAAGAGGAAATAGCAGTGAGACCCAACCCAGATACGCTTCATGTCCTACAATGGAAGAGAGACAGTTACAATGCTTTAGTGACGAACAGGGCTAAGGAAATGGGAAGAGAGACGCTGGGCAGAATATATGATCAAGGGGACAAAGCGGGGAAACTGATAGCATGGTTAGATAAACGAAAACTTGCAAGCAGATTGGTGCCTGAGTTAACAGACAGAGGGGGACGCATGATCACTGACCCCCAAGAAGTTGCAACTACATTTGCAGCCCACTTTGAGCAGATATACTCCTCGCAAAAACGATACACCTCTTGATCTCCTAGACGATATCACACTACCAAAGCTCTCCGCTACTGAATTAGAGTATCTTGAGGGTGCTCTCACAACGGATGAGATTGCACAGGCGATCATAGGCCTTAACTCTGGGAAGGCATTGGGACCCAATGGTCTACCGATTGAACTTTACAAACTTAGACCAGATATACTTGCCCCTTACTTGCGCACGATGTTTGAGGAAAGTAAAGAACAGGGGGAACTGCCACAAGACCTACGATTTTGGCCAAGCTCCTCGCCACTCAACTGGTCAAGGGGATTAACAATATGGTGCACCCGGACCAATCTGGATTTATGCCCCAGCGAAACACCGCTTTGAATCTGGGCAGAGTGCATGGGGTAATGGGGAGGGCGGCAACTATACAGGAGGAGGCGATACTGGTATCTTTGGACGCTACCATGGCGTTTGATATGCTCGAGTGGCCGTATCTCTTTGCGGTCCTTGAGAAAATGGGATTTGGCCCCCGATTTATCCAGTGGGTACAGCTCCTCTATTCGAAGCCCCTCACCCAGGTAGTTGTAAACAATAAAAAATCGGAAGTCTTCCACCTTAGTAGAGGAACTCGACAGTGGTGCCCTATTTCCCCCCTCTTGTTTCCTTTGGCCCTAGAACCCTTGGCCTCCTGGGTGAGGAGGAAACCAGTTATACGCAGTCTAAAGTGGGCAGACATGTGGGATTACCGCATCTCATTGTATGCAGATGACTTACTGTTATTTCCGACATCCCCAATGGCCTCCCTCATAGCTGTACTTGATATTTTTTGCAATCGTTGGCAGGTACTCCGGATACTCGATCAACTAGAATAAATCCATTTTCTAAGTCCTTAAGGGACCCCTCACTAACCTAGCCAGGAACTGTCATGTACAGGTCACCACACAGGGCTTCAAGTATCTAGGCATTTATATCACAGCTGACCCAGCGAGTAGATTTGCTCACAACCTTCTCCCACTCCTGCAGAGATTGAAGAGAGATTCAAAATGCTGGAAGACACTTCCACTTTCCTTGTTGGACAGGGCATCCTTATTTAAAATGATGTCCTTGCCCCGTTTTCTCTACGTATTGCAAAATTACCTAGATCTAGTCCCCACAAGTTATTTTAAAGAAATCAAGAGCCTGCAACGCAGCTTACTTTGGAGTGGGAAATCACAAACAGCACATTCTAAACTGGTACGATGGTGGTATTGGTCTCCCTGACCTTAAAAAATATTGCTGGGCAGCGCATCTGGCGGCCATTAATCACGGTACGAATAGATGGGCAGACGATCCGGGTTATGCCATGGATAGGTGAGTATTGCCAGGAGGGAATTATAACAGGGCGCTTTACTCAAGCCCAGGGAAACGCAACCTGACGTGACCAACTAAACACTCAGTGCAAGTTTGGCAGGTGGCTAATAAAAGTCTGGGATGGGAGCTTAAAACAACACTCGCCACTCCACTATCGGATTCAGAACTGCTTGGTAATCTGTGGATATCTAGAAGCTTCGACAAATGGGATCTTATAGGTATTTCAAAGATTGGGGACCTCTGGGTGAAGGGTGAAGGGTGAGGTTAAATCGTTTCCCACCTTGCAACAGGAACATGATCTAGCCCCCAGCGAACACTTTAGATATATGCAGGTTCGACACACATTGCAGATGTGCCTCCAGAAGGGAGAAACCCGCCCTGATTCCTCGCCTCTTGACAGAATTTTGGCTGGCTATTTGCCAACTAAGGCAATTTCACTCACTTACAAAAAGCTGGGGAATCATTCCGGTGAACCCCTTCAAAACATACAGGAAAAATGGGGAAGGGATGGCATAATACTCTATGATGAAGATTGGGCAATAGCAGTCACCTCACCTCGAGAAGTGGCTATTCCAGCTAGACTGAGGCTGGTGCAGCTTAAAATACTGTACCGCATCTACATTACAGGGCCGTGTTTAGTGCAAATGGGGAGCGCAGAGGATGGTAAATGCAGAAGGGGATGTGGAAGTGAGGGAACATTCCGACATATAGTCTGGAGAGCACACACATACAGAGATACTGGAAGAAAATACATGAGGTAATGGGCGAGGTGCTTACACGCGATATCTCCTTGGAGGCCAAACGCTGTCTCCTGAATGTGTGGGAACCCACTGACCTCAACAACAAACTCACCACATGGGTTACATTAGGATTGATGATAGCGAAGCATAATATTGCACAGAAGTGGGGGGCAACACAGGCCCCCACAGTATCCACTTGGAAGAGCGATAAGGATTGGTGCATGTTCCGTGAGAAGACTGTATACGTGGTCAGGGGAAGTCTGAAAAAATGGTCCCACATTTGGAATGACTGGAATACGTATAGCGGGAATATCTGTACCCCACCAGTACTACCAGCTCAGGTTGAACAAATTTTGGCATGATACCAGTTACCAAATATTATGCTGTTGTACACATATACCTTAAAATGATTGTTTTGCGATGAAAAGAAGAATGTACTGAGACATTCCTTGTGATGTTGATTCCTACTGTTAATAAAAAGAAATAAAAAAAAAATAATAGGAGGGTAAATGGCACAAACTCTAGTTTGATTTGCTAAGTATTTGTCACCTTTGGCAGGCTAGTGTACTACATTTAAACCCCTGTATGATAATTTTAATGTAGACATCGGTATGGTACAGAAATACAAGTAGATCTGTATGTTGGAAGACTTCCTACCCACCTGAGAGAAGAACATGGAAAGGATTATATCTCAAAGCTGTTCCAAGGGCTGCATATAACCTCTTGCTCACATCATTATTGCAGACATTCTGCCTCTTCCCTTGACTAGTTTCTCACCACCATTTACTACCATCACTAAGCAAGAACTGCTTCACATGGCATGGTTCAGTTTTACATGTTCAGGACCAGGTTCACATGAGCAAGTTTAGAATAATAACCAGAAAGTTCAGCTTCACATAGCCAATGTGAGACCGCGATATGCCAGGAATGGCTACATTACAATAAGATGATCATCTTAAGCCAGTACTGTCCATAATATGCCCAGTAATGGCATGATAACATATGATGCAGAGCAATCATGTGACTTCATATGTAAAGCAATGTCATCACATGCCTTATAGTGCCAAGATGTGGCATGACATGCCACAAAATACTGTGAGGGAGCCATTCCAACACTCCTTCATAATACACCACAAAATGCATCTATTTATTCAGTGCCTAAAGCAACTCTCTTGAAGCTAACTGTTTTAATCTGCAATTAACTATAGTTTCGAGTCTTCCTTGTCCTTTAAAACTGATTGTAATTACTCCTTATTGAGGATTAAGTTCATTCGGTGCTTAATTTGATTTTTTTAAACTGAAGTGTTGTAGCCACATGTGGTTGAATAAGGTGCATTACACAGGAGCATCAGATGAAAAATAAAATAAATATGCCAAAGCATTGCTATCACATGTCAAGACCTAGCAACAAATGTCAAGCAAGGTCCAGTAATTAAATTGCAATGTCATGATATGAGCGGGGAACATCCTTTACAACGCGGATTTTACTCCGCAATGCTTTCACAACGCGTCCGTTACAACGCAAGTCGTAACCACGACTTGCGCTGGAGGGCGCTAGGGTATTAAGAATAGTATATTTACTATTCCAACACCTTCCCTAGTATCCACGGGGACTGGTGTTAGAATAGTAAATTATACTATTCTCAATCCGCGCCCCCAACGCAAGTCGTGGTAACGACTTGCGTTGTAAGGGACGCGTTGTGAAAGCACGCGTTGTAATGGAACGCGTTGTAATGTCGTACATACGATATGAGCCAGTGCCATTAGAACTGATCCCACACAACCTCAGTCATGTACCTATATTCATACATATTTCTCATGCCATTCCTGTAATTCTTTGCCCGCTTCAGCAGTGGCGGCTCCTTTGCTAAGGTGGAGGAGTGTCGCCCCACTGCTCTCAGAACAGTGAAAAAGGGAAAAATAAAATTATATTAACAAGGTTATTATCATTTTATTTTTAGTTGCTGTGGGGCTGCGTTAGCAAAAGACACAAACTGGAATGGCATGGTGAGCAAAAAACCGATGAATTTAGGCCCAGATCTCTGTACTGAGGTGAATGTTTTGCCATTGTGCAACATTCCATCCATCAATTGTTATTTTTGCATTTGTCACCCCGAGTGGGACGGGTATGCTAAGACGTGAGTCCCGTGCTCTCCATGCCACTGAAATCAAGCTATCCTGGCTGATGAAGTCTGATAGCCAGAAACCGGACCTAGGATGCTCGATTCCGGTCCAGGGAAGACATGGCTTGGCAGTTCAGGCTGGACTGTTCCCATGAGGCAGGGGTCAAGACTGATTTGCATATGGCCATGTCTGAACTGGGGTGGTGTGGTGAGCAAAATAACGATGGATTAAACCCAGATCTGTGACTGGGGGTGAATTTTTTGCCATTGTGCAACATTCCGTCCATTAATCGTTGCTTTCGCCTGTGTTACGTGATAAACATATGGTGTCTTTTGGTGGGACTTTGCTGTACCTGTGAGGGAGGCATTCCTTTAGTCTAGTCTTGAGAGCACCAGGGATTGAGTGGCTTGTTTGAGGTCATTAGGCGGGATGAAGGGTTTAATTTTGTTGAGAAGCTTTAGGTTAAGGAAGGGGCTCTTGGCGGAGTTCTTAATGTGTTTGGTCATGCCAAGTTTGGGGTTGAGGGTGATTCCGAGCGTTTTTACAGAATCCGCCAGGGTGAGATTGACGTTTAGGGCATCGATTGCTTTGAGCCGTTCTGCGATTTGGGGTTCTCCTCTTTGTTGGAGATAAGGAGGATTTCCGTTTTGTCTTTATTGAGTTTTAGGTGGTTTTTTGATAGCCAGTGTTGGACTACTCTAAGAGTGTCGTTGAGTCTGTGAATATCATCAACGGATGATGTTTCAAGGTAGATCTGGGTGTCATCCGCATAAAGGTGGAAGGGGTTGTTCGACTTTTTGAGTATGGTAGTGAGGGGTTCCATGTAGATGTTGAACAGTTGAGGTGATAGAACTGAACCCTGGGGGACACCTCTGCTGACGGGGTGAAGGTCTGCTGAAAAGTTTATGATCTTTATTCTTTGGCTACGGTTCTGGAGAAAGGAAGAGAACCCCTTGAGGACCACCTCTTCTGTCCCTACCCTATCATTGAGTACCTTGATGAGTAGGTTATGGTCTACCGTGTCGAAGGCAGCCGATAAGTACAGGAGAATGAGTAGGGAGCATTGGCCTGCATTGAGTGATTTGTGTAAGTCATCAATCACATTGAGGATCGCTGTCTCTGTGCTGCAACCTTTTCTGAAGCCTGATTGGTGGGTGTCTAGGAGGTTGGTGCTGTCTGTGTGTTGCGTAAATTGGAGGAGTACGCATCTTTCCAGGATTTTGGCTAGGAGAGGAAGGTTGGAGACGTGTCTGAAGTTGTTCAAGTCGTTAGTGTCTAAACCAGTTTTTTTTAGTAGAGGCATGACTTGGCCGACTTTGAGGCAGTCCGGTATGACTCCAGTAGTAAGGGAGCTGTTAATGATCTTGGTCCAGAGTGGGCTACAGAGAGATTGAGCTTTTTGGCTAAATGGGCCGTTATAGGATCGGAAGCATGGGAGGTGGGATTGGCGATGGAGATCCTTTTGGCTATCTCTGCTTCGGAGATGGGGTTGGCGGCTTTCCACTGTATTGGGGGGAGCTTGTGGGTGGTAGGTCCTATCCCTAGAGATGCACTCTGGTGTGGTGGGCTGCGATTGACATCAGGGGAGAGCTCAATTTTTGAGATTTTGTCGTTGAAGAAGCTAGCGAAGTTCACACACAAGTCTTTGGAGGCCAGAACTGAGGGTGCAGGGGTTTTGGAGGTTTGTTGGCGAATGATCTTGAAGAGCTCCTTAGGCCTGTTTTTAGCATTGTCTAGAGCATGGCTATTGGTGGCTCGAAGGGGTATCATCAGCCAAGGGCAGAGCGCACATCCTAGATCACATGTAACAAACAGTAAAGAGCAATGTGTAGATTTGTATTGCAGTATGCTCTGTTGTCAGGCTTTACTGTATAGTAGTGTGTCATATGTGAGACTTTCAGATTCACGTTTGGCATGCATTGCTTGACCTTAATGAGCGTTATCACTGTGTATGACGTAGCCTCACTGCTGAGCCTCCCTCCATCTACGCACATTCATATGTGTGCCCTTCGCGATAGCAACACTTTCAATAATACCGCACACCATTGACATGCGTGTCTGTGCATATCCACAAGTTTGACAATGACATGTGATATTGGCCATTCAATGTTTTCAGACAGCATCTCATTTGCGATAGTTGCCGCCCTCCCGGTACATGCTACATTATTGTAAATTGCGCCCCTGCATTACACGCGCTCATTATGCTTCTAGCATGCGCTCTGTTCCTTTGTATGTGAACGTTGGCATAACATATTATTATTTAACCATGTGTATTCTCATCCACTCCAACTCCTCTTTGAACCACTAACAGTTGGTAGATCGTACTGCAAGAAGGAAAGATGAACTCAACTGGTGTTCTCTATTAAGCTTGAAATAAACCTTCATTTACCTCGAGAGGCTCCCAGCATTATATTATTTCTCCCTTTACAGTTGGTTGCGCCAAAATGGGCGGAGCCCCTGATGAGGCCCTGGCTATTCTGAACAGTTTAGGAAAAGTACTATATAGCAAACAAATTATACATACACCGCCCTTACAGCACAAATATGGAAGCGACCTTAAATGATTATTGGCATAGACAAAATGATGTATCAAAATTTAGACATTATTTTATTGATAGTTTTTTTCTTTCTTCATTTTTTCTGAAGCCTTCCATCGTGGTATCAAGACACCTTCCCCGACCGGAGACCTGCTGTGCCACCCTGAGAGAGGCACCCCGGACTCGGAGCTCGCACTGGCATGTCGTTGGACCCACCTGTGGTGGCAGGTGAGCAGTGAAGCCTCGGTGCGCAGGGGCTGCAATTGAGCACAATGTGGGGGAAGAGGCTGGGGTGCAACAGCCTGGGTGCACAGGTACAGGCAAGCGATGCTACCGTAGATAATAATGTAATCTCTGGCCTCATTCATATCTCTGTTTCATTTTAAGGACCTGCTGGACCTCACTCTTTCTCGCGGACCTCAGCGTCCCTGACACATGGGTGAAGGGAGGTAAACTGTGAGGTCTTGGTGCAGTAGGCCGATGCTCTGTCTCCTTCTCCCTCTATAGTTTTGACTCTCCTTCCCCTTCTCCCTTCCACCAACTCTCTCTCTGTCCCATTCGACAGGAAACGGCGCAAAACGCAACGTGGTCACACCTCAATTTCGCAGTGAAAAATGACCCTTTTTTTGCAATGTGTCTAGCTGTGGTTTTTGAACCTTAGCTCTGCCGGCACCTAGGGAAACCTAGCAAACCCATAATTTTTTTAAACTCAGACACCCAGGGGAATCCAGGATGGGGTGACTTGACTGCCTCCCACCAGGTTCTGTTACCCAGAATCCCTTGCAAACCTAAAAATAGTCCCAAAAAACACATTTTCCCCACATTTCTGTGGTGGAAAGTTCTGGAATCTGCATGTATCCACAAATTTCCTTCCACCCAGCGTTCCCCAAACTCTTCTGAGAAAAATGGTACCTCACTTGTGTGGGTCGGTCGAGTGTCTGCAACAGGAAACAGCGCAAAACGCAGCGTGGTCACACCTCAATTTCGCAGTGAAAAATGACCCTTTTTTTGCAAAGTGCCTAGCTGTAGTTTTTTAACCCTAGCTCTGCCGGCACCTAGGGAAACTGAGCAAACCTATACATTTTTGAAAACTAGACACTTAGGGAAATCCAGGATGGGGTGATTAGACTCCCTCCCAACAGGTTCAGTTAGCCAGAAACCCTTGCAAACCTAAAAAATTGTCCAAAAAACCCACATTTTCCCCACATTTCTGTGGTGGAAAGTTCTGGAATTTGCATGCATCCACAAATTTCTTTCCACCCCATGTTCCCCAAATTCTTCTGAGAAAAATGGTACCTCACATGTGTGGGTCAGCCTAGTGCCTGCAACAGGAAACGGCACAAAACGCAACGTGGTCGCACCTCAATTTCGCAGTGAAAAATGACCCTTTTTTTGCAAAGTGCCTAGCTGTAGTTTTTGAACCCTAGCTCTGCCGGCACCTAAGGAAACCTATGAAACCCACACCTTTCTGGAAAGTAGACACCAGGGGGCTTCTAAGGAGGTATGGCTTGCGTGGATCCCCCTTACCCAGAATCCCTTGCAAACCTCACTTTTAGTGTGAAAGTGTGGCATCACCGGGCTCACACAAATTTCCTACCACCCAGCATTCCCCCAGGTCTTCCAATAAAAACGGTGCCTCACTTGTGTGGGAGGCACATGTACCCGCGACAGGCAAGGGCTCCAAACGTAGTGAGGTGACATCAAAATTACCTATCTCGAAACCAACTGCTTTTGCAAGGGGATTCACCTGGGTTTTTGGCCCTGTGCTTGGCGGCCATCTAGGGAAACCTACCAAGCCTACACATTTCTGAAAACTAGACACCCTGGGGCTTCCAGGGAGGTATGGCTTGCGTAGATTCCCCAACGTTTTCTTACCCAGAATCCCCTGCAAACCTCAAATTTTGCTGGAAAAAAATCACTTTTTTCACACATTTTGGTGTGGGAAAGTTGTGGCATCACCGGGCTCACATAAATTTCCCACCACCCAGCATTCCCCCAGGTCTCCCGATAAAACTGGTGCTTCACCCGTGTGGGAGGCCCAAGTAGCCACGACAGGCAAGGGCCCAAAACGTAGTGAGGAACATTTTTCTATCTCAAAACCACCTGCTTTTGCAACGGGGTCACCTGGGTTTTTGGCCCCGTGCTCAGCGGCCATCTGGGGGAACCTACCAAACCCACACATTTCTGAAACCTAGACACCCGGGGGCTTCCAGGGAGGTATGGCTTGCTTCTGGCGTTCTGCTCCACCCGAGTACAGGCTGGTACTTCACTGGAAGCTAATTGTAATTTCCAAGTAGGTACCACGATATAATGCAAAGTTGAGCCCTGAGGAAGCCGGTGGGTGACCTTAACCACGGCGAAACGCGTTGGCATAAGGGATTGGAGTTGAGAAAATGTATTAAAAAGAAAGAAGGAATCATCAAGAGCCCAATGGATTGCTTTATGTTTTTGTAAAAATTACTGTTTGATACAGATTAGGATAAGTGGTGTGCTGCGAACATTACTCCCACATGGGTGAGGCAAATTTGTGTGAGCCCAGTGATGCCAGAACTTTCCCACAACAAAATGTGTGAAAAAAAGTGATTTTATCAGCTAAATTTGAGGATTGCAAGGGATTCTGGGTAAGGAAACGTTGGGGGATCCATGCAAGCCATACCTCCTTGGAAGCTACCGGGTGTCTAGTTTTCAGAAATGTGTGGGTTTGTAGGTTTCTCTAGATGCCCGCTGAGCACAGGACCAAAAAACCAGGTGACCCCCTTGCACAACCAAATAGTTTTGACATAATTAGTTGTTTATTTCTGCAGCGTGAGAATTTTGGCACAATATTACAAGGAAAATTAGACAGACATTTTTAGGTTTGCAGGACATTGTGGATAAGATAACTTGTTGGAATTCACAAAAGAGACATCACCATGTACTCCCATGGATTAACAACAGTATCTGCAGTTGGTAGGTTATTCTTAGATGGAATGTACACCTTGGCAGAGAGACTAAAAAGACAAAGATTCCTGCACAGCCATCTATTCCTCAAACACACACACATACTGGTTGGATTTGGCATGAGGGCGAGTGATGGTTCAGTATATAAAATGTTATTAACAAGAGATTTCACAAAAATGAAATGCACTGTCAATAATTAAATGGACAAAAAACCGAACCAGTGACTCGCAGCTTGTGAGCTGTAAAGCCACGGAAAGGTACCAACCCTTTTACAGGCCATTCACACACCTTTCATACTTGATTTACACAAGACCATTCACACCACCAGGCACAAAACCAATACATCACAACATTCACAAAAAGGGACAAGGTACACCCTGCTTCAGAAAGACAAAAAAGACAAATATTACTGCACAGCCATATAATCCTAAAGCACACACAAATACTGGTTGGATTTGGCACAAGGGTGAGTAATGGTTCAGTATATACAATTGTATTAGCAAATAATTTCACAAAAATGAAATGCACTGTTAATAATTGAAAGGACGACAAACTGAACCATTGACTCACAGCTCGTGAGCTGTAAAGCCACGACAAGGCACCAACCTCTTTACAGGCCATTCATACACCTTTCACACGTGTGACACATACAACACATTCACGCCGCCAGCCGCGGGCCCATCACATTACAACACTCACACCAGCAGACAGGGCCATTCAAGGGCCCGTCACTTCCACACACCTACATTCCTGACACAGGCAACTACACAAACTGAGTGGCGCTCAGTTAGCAGTGTGTGTAGTGACCAGCAGCAAGTCACTACTCACACACTGCCAGCCGACCGCTAGTCCACGCACATCGCCAGCCAAGCACCAGTCCACGCACACTGCCAGCCAAGCACCAGTCCACGCACACTGCCAGCCAAGCGCCAATCCACGCACACTGCCAGCCAAGCGCCAATCCACGCACACTGTCAGCCAAGCACCAATCCACGCACACTGCCAGCCAAGCGCCAGTCCACGCACACTGCCAGCCAAGCGCCAGTCCACGCACACTACCAGCCAAGCGTCAGTCCACGCACACTGCCAGCCAAGCACCAGTCCACGCACACCTCCAGCCAAGCGCCAGTCCACGCACACCGCCAGCCAAGGACCAGTCCACGCACACTGCCAACCAAGCGCCACTCCACGCACATCTCCAGCCAAGGGCCAGTCCACGTACACCGCCAGCAAAGCACCAGTCCACGCACACCACCAACCAAGCGCCAGTCCACGCACCCCTCCAGCTAAGCACCAGTCCACGCACACCTCCAGCCAAACGCCAGTCCATGCACACTGCCAGCGAAGCACCAGTCCACGCACGCCACCACCCAAGCGTCACTCCATGCACACCGCCAGCCAAGTGCCACTCCACGCACACCGCCAGCCAACGCACATCGCCAGCCAAGCGCCAGTCCACGCACAGCACCAGCCAAGCACCAGTCTACACACACCGCCATCACATTTAAGATTTTCTATAAAAAAACACAAACAAATTGCAAAAAGATACAAATCTACTAACCCAAAATCTGAAATTAAATACATTGCACTAATGCCAACCTTGAAACAGAATTTTTTTTTAAACAATACAGACCAGGCAGTTCACTTTACATCTCATGGATGCTCCCAAAATTTATTTTGCGTGTGGTACGCTCTAAAACAAGCAGGCACACACAGCCCAGGGTTAGAAGGACACCCGGGGCAGAAAAGGCAAGACTCCTTCCGCGAACCTCTTCGCCAACAGACTCTACATCTCCTAGTGGGAAAGTCTTTTGAAGACGTGGGAGGAATGCAATCAGGAAAGTGGCGATCTTTCAATCAAACCACATCCTCCACCCCTCCAAATCTAGGAACACTTGCCTGTTCCACAAGAACAAGACTAGCTATCACAGAGTGCTGAAACTGAAGAAATGTCAACTTTGACGCAGGAGAACACTTCTTGAACACAATAAAAGCATTGAAACTTGCTAATTCAAATACATGGATGGCCAACTTCTTATACCAAACATAAGCCTTCCGAATAGCAGTGTAAGGTTCCAACCTCTGATCTACTCTGTCAACACCACCCATGTGCTTAATGTAGTCTAGAATGCACACAGGTTTGCGCACTTCAGCAACCTGACCCCAAACAGGAACAGGTGAAGTACTCTCATCATGGATGGTAGTGAGCATGTACACATCCCTCCTGTCCACAAATTTCACTGCTAGTAGTTCATCACTATGCAAAGAATTGCACTGTCCCCTCTGAAGTTTTTGGCAAACAAGCTCTTTCCGATAACCTTTATGGTTAGAGCGGATTGTGCCACATGCAAAAGTGTCCATTTGAAACAATTCCTTAAATAATTGCACAACAGTGTAGAAGTTATGAAGGTACAAATGGTGGCCTCTGTTAAACAGTCTTCTAGCAAGATCCCACACAATTTTCTCTGAAACTCCAAAAGTGGACGGACAACCTGGGAGGTCAATAGTAGAATCTCTACCAGTGTATACACGAAAATTAAAAACATATCCTGTCCTACTCGCAGACAACATATACAGCTTAATTCCATAGCGTGCCCTCTTGCTAGGGATGTACTGCCTAAAAACCAAACGGCCCTTGAACAAGACCAAAGACTCATCAATAGATATTTCTTTCCCAGGAGTATAGATCTCAGAAAATCGATCTACAAAGTGATCAAGAACTGGCCAAATCTTAAAAAGACGGTCACAGTCAGGGTGATCTCGTGGCAATGCCATAGAATTATCAACAAAATGCAGCATACGTAGCAAAAGTAAATACCAATTAGGAGTCATAACTGCAGGAAATATGGCTGTTGCAAACAAGGGGTTAGTAGACCAATTTGAAGCCAGGTTTGGCTTTCTTACCACACCCATCAATAAAGTCAAACCCAAAAACTTCTTAATCTCTTCCAGATTTGTGGGAGTCCACTGGGTAGCTCTAGACTGGGGCCTAAGTTTGTCACTGTTGTCCCTCAAAAACTGTTCAGCATACAAATTAGTCTGGTCAACAATCTCACCCAAAAATACATCATCCATGAACAACTGAAAAAACGGAATAAGCAAAAAATGTTCACAATCCACTCTACACCCTGTATCACCGCTAAAGGCAGTCAACACCGGCTGCACCATGTTTGGATCAACCCAGAGTCCAGCATTTCCAGTAGGAAGCCTAGCAGCCTCAGGTTGTAATCCAGATGCCTCTTGCACCATCGGCAGAGCAGTTTCCTCCTCTTAAACAGGCACTTCATCTGCACTGAGAGTTGCTTCATCCACACTAATAGTACCTTCATCTGCACTGAGAGAACCTTCATCATCCGCTGATTCCATGTGGAGAGAAAACTCACTGCCAGAATCTTCCCCTCCCTCCTCTCCCTCAGACGCACTGTCAATCTCATAATCATGCTCAGAGGAAGATTCGTGAAGCATACCAACCACCTGCTGAACAGTCATTCTACGGCTAGCCATAATGCTTACTAATAAAGGTAACTTGTCAAAAAAGATAACAACAAACACTTTGAAAAATAAGTAATAAACAAAAAGCACCTTTATCAATAACACATATATACTCAAAAAACGATACCACTCACTTGCCAGAGGCAGCTAAACTCACCACCACCTATTCTGCACAGACACAGGATGGATCAACAATATCCCCCTAAAAAAGAAAGCGAAAAAAAAATACACATAAGACCATGCAAAACACATCGCAAAGAATTTCTTGCTCAAACCATTAACTAAATAATGTTTTGAGAAGAAATTCATACATTACAATATTACTCATTTGGAGTAAATACAACAAAAATGTTTTTCTTACCAAAAAAATGCAACTACACAAAACTGCAGAACAACCACTGTCAAAACCGCAAACAGGAAGCAAAAGCTTTACACTAGAATAAAAAGGAGAAAAAAACATTACAATCACATATACAAATAATGCACCAGTCCACACACAATCCAGCAGCCAAGCTATGGGGTAGGTGGGCCTAAGAGTATAAATTAAATATTCACCCCATAAAAGGGGAGCAACCCTTGCCCTTGAGGCCACTCCCCAACACAAAAACTTTAAAAACCCTGGTGCCTACTGGCTTCTGCTCCCCTTGTGGGCAGATGGGCCTAAACACATACTTCTATTCTGCCACCCAAAGAGAGCAGAAATGACCACAATCATCCTCACACAAAGGGGAGCGAACCATGTCCAAGGGGCCACTCCCAAACATAAAAAAACCCTAGTGGCCTAGTGGCACTACAAATTAACTAATGCTCCCCAAGGGGGAGCGACCCTTGCCCAAGGGGCCACTCCCTGCAAACAAATCCCTGGTAGTCTAGTGGGCCAAATTTTTTAAAAAACATGGCGATCAGGTCCCCTGAGGGCCAGAGACAGCCACAAATATTGAGCCCAAAGGAGAGCGACCTTTACGCAAGGGGTCACTCTCCACCCTGGAGGCCTAGTGGGCCCTAGATTACAATATTGCGAAATCGCCCCCCCCATGGGAGAAGAGAGATAAAAACATAGCCCCCAAAGGAGAGTGACCCTTGCACAAGGGGCAACTCCCCAACAGACTCTCCCTGGTGGTCCAGTGGGCATTTTCTTTTATTATATAGCAAATCTGCCCCCCCAGGGGGGCAGATAAAGCCTAAATTATTAGCCCCATAAGTGGAGCGACCCTTGTCAAAGGGGCTGCTCCCCCAAACAAAACAAACATGGCCCCCTAAGGGGAGTGACCCTTGCACAAGGGGCCACTCCCCAACAAACACTCCCTGATGGTCCAGTGGGCATTTTTGTTAAATTATAGAAGAAATCTTCACCCCCGTGGGGCAGACAAAGCCTAAATTAATAGCCGCCATAAGGGGAGCGACCCTTGCCAAAGGGGCCGCTCCCCCAAACAAAACAAACATGGCCCCCTAAGGGGAGTGACCCTTGCCCAAGGGGCAACTCCCCAACAAACACTTCCTGGGGGTCCAGTGGGCATTATTTAAAACAATATAAGAAATCTGCCCCCAGGGAGGCATACAAAGCCTACATTTATAGCCCCATAAGGTGAGCAACCCTTGGGGGGGGCACACATATCCATAAATATAGAGCCCATAGGGGGAGCGACCCTTTCCTAAGGGGCGGCTCCTCCAAACATCGAAACATGGCCCCCTAAGGGGAGTGACCCTTGCCTAAGGGGCCGCTGCCCCAAACAACAAACAAACCACACATAATTTAAAAATCTGCCCCCACAGGGGGGCACACACATCTAAAAATATAGGGCCAATAGGGGCAGCGACCCTTGCATAAGGGGCCGCTCCCCCAAACATCGGAATACAGTTGCCATTTAAAAAAAATAAAACCTGGCTCTAGTAGGCATTCCTGCTGCACGATCGCACAGCAGGAATGCACAAAAGAGGCATCGGGGAAAGGAAAACGCTTTCCTTTCCCATGATGCCTCTTTTAGTGGAATCCCCCTCCCTCCCCATCCCCAAACTTACCTGTTTCTTCTCCGACACGGAGGAAGCAACTGGCTTCCTGTGCTTCGGAGAAGAAAGGGAAACCTCCAATGATGACACGGCGCGGGGGCGGGGGGAGGCAGGGGAAGGTCTCTCCTGCCTTCCCCAGTAAAAAAACCCGCATCTACCACCCACGGGGGGAGCGCCAGCACTTCCCCCGTGGGTGGGTGTCATGACAAGCTGGACTCGTCATGGGCACACAGTCACTGTGCTCCATGACGAGTCCAGCTCGTCATAGGCACAGAAGAGGTTAATAAAGGTTGTTTTTTTACCAATGTATAAATGAGTGTATGGGTCTTCTTTTTCTGACAACACTTGTCTGTAGTATATTGAGAAAATATGCGGTTGACAGGAGGTTAAGGGGGCAAACATTCCCCATTTTGCAGTGCACTTACCAAATATAAACCAACAGACTATTACATAAATGAAGCCTGGGTAATTCTACAACTGCAAGGGTTCTATGAGTGTATCACTTTATAACACCATGAGTCCTGCCCGTGTGATTACAGAACAAATAAGGCACTGCGTAGGGTCACAACGAGGCTTCAGGGATTGGCGAGGCCCATGGAGGGTGGCGATCTCGGACTTGAGTTGGCCTTGAAGCCCCGCAAACAATTAGTAAACAATACTCGGGGACGTGGCGATCCCCTAGGCTGAGAAATGTCTCTGTACCCTCCTGTGCCTAATTTACTTGTGACATTAAGGTCCCGTGTGCTGCAGAGACCCCGCAATATAATATTAGGATTGGCCCCGAAACATTACCCACCAGGGGGCTCATTTAAATGAACGGGTGAGACCCCGCTTAATTTTGTTTTCTCCATTTTTATCATCCGGATCCGCTTTATTGAAGCGATATGAGGTTTCCCTCCTCTCGATTCAACGAGGCAAACAAGGATGTGCTATCACAGGGTGAAAGCCATGCTCCCACCCTTTAATAACAAACATAAATGTCCCGCGGATGCACACCCCAGGACATTGTATGAGCTGCGCCTGGGAGGTGGCACTCCATAGGGCCATGATGCATTGGTTACTGTATAACTACAGAATTAGTATAAACGCATACTAACACTACTTGCACACACAGGTATGCTATAGCGCCCAGAGTATACATCACTTTACAGCAATGAGCTCACGGTTTAGGCTCACGGTTTAATCCCTGAGTCTTCAGACCAGTAGGGGTGAGTAGTTCGCTTCCCACTCCCTGTATGGTATAAACTCCTACTAACACTACTTACACACGTATGCTACAAAGACCAGAGCATATCACTTTACAGCAATGAGCTCACGGTTTAGGCTCTAAATTTCATACCCAAGTGTAGCAGCATCTCAGCACCATGTCACTCTGAGCAACACCGCACATTCAGACCGGTAGTAGTGACTACTTTGCTTCTCACACCCCCACAGGGGTTACAGTGCTCCTATCCTTCTGTTTGCTACTCTTTTTGCCCTTTTCTCCCTTTACTCATTTCAACAGAATCACAAAATGGCAGCCAACACTTCCTGGTTGCAACAACTCGCAGCCAATAAACTGCAAGCTCATGCTTGTAAGGCCTTGGACAATCAGATGGCAGAATTTCCAAAAATCGATATCTGTAAATTTTGATACTTCTCTAAACCTACTGAATGTATTTACACCAAATAGACAAAAGTGTGCTTTCTAGACCAAGACCCTTCTCCCTGCCAACTTTGGGGTAATTCCGTTCACCCTTTCGACCTGTAGCCTTGTCTAAAGTTTCCTATAGAAATTGCATGGAGAAAATACGTTTTAGGATACCGTTTTTTTCTTGCCCCCCCCTTGATGAATCACCCCCAATCTTTCAACATCGGAGCTTATATGAACAAAAAATGTGTTTGGAAATTTCATGAACGACGCTAAAGTTATAAGCAATACAAAAAATGTTATTCCTATGGAAACTCGTTCCTAACTATAACTACCTACTGGCAACTGCAAGTAGGTATATATAGTTAGGACTGATTTTCCATAGGAAGAGCATTTTTTGTTTTGCTTATAACTTTGGCGAAGAACGGGGATCAAACCGAGCTGATTGGTGTAAATTGATGGGCTCTGGGCACTGTAGGATACTAGACGCTGTAGTGTAAGTGTGTAAGTACTGTTAGTATGCGTTTATAGTATATAGGGGAGTGTGAAGCGAACTACTCACCCCTACTGGTGTGAATACTCGAGGATTAAACTGTGAGCATAAATTGTGAGCTCATTGCTGTAAAGTGATGTGCTCTGGGCGCTTTAGTACCCCTGTGGAAGTAGTGTTAGTTTGTGTTAATACAATACAGGGAGTGGGAAGCGAACTACTCACCCCTACCGGTGTTAAGACTCGTGGATGAAACCATGAGCTCATTGCTGTAAAGTCATGTGCTCTGTGTAGTATTCCAATGTAAGTCATATTAGAATGAAAGTATATAATTCTACTAGAATCTAAGTATGTAATGTTAGAATGTAGGGCTGTCAGGAGGGGAATCTTGCAGATTTTTTACACGGTGCTGAAGAAGACGGTTGCCTTGCTGTCTGCTCCTGTTGGTGGCTGTTTCAGGTGTCTTGTTTTCCTGTAATAAATCTACTTATCGGATTCACTGCTGTGTGCCTCTTCACTACCTTAATTTGGCGACGAGCAGGAGAAAGTAAAAAGAAGGCAGCATGTACCACCCCTCTAGCGTCCTTGTTCGGGCGTGGAGCACAGACATTGTTATATATATATATACAGGGAGGTGATGTATTATTCATGATTATACGACTTCATAATTCTTAAATTTTGTCCGGTTGCGGAGATATTTCTCTTTTTTCTCTTGGCTTCTAGTGGGCATTTAAGTGTACAATATTAGACCAGTTAAGGGATTATTCTCTATTTCTTACCCTCCAGTGGAGGGCAAGAGAGAAAGGTGAAATATCTCCACAACCGGCCAAACTTTAAGAATCATAAAGTGGTGTAATCATGAATAATACATCACCTCCCTGTACCCGACATTAAAAAATGAATTAATGATTCATTTAAAAACGTTTCTGCCCCTCACTATATATGTGCACTGTTTTATTTCTTTCACAAATTAACTTCACAAACCACTTATGTTAATGAAATGTATCCTTACACTACGTCTCCCAGAATGCAGGACCACAGGGAACACAAACAATGGACAGGATAATGTATCATGTGATTGGTGAAAATGTTGTTATTGGCCCCTATGACCCCTTACTGTGTAAATGGTAATCATATTCTTGGAGGAGAACGAAACGCGTTGGTGCAGCTTTTGATGAAATACCAAACAAGGATTGTTGAAAACACTGAATCTGGTAGTGCGAACCTCCTTCCCTCGCCTCGAGGGATCTGGAAAATGTTAAAATATTATTTGGCGTGGTTCAGTCAAGAGTCACGCACAGAGGGAGAAGCGCCTCAAGGTATCAGCGACGGTGAACCAAAACCAAGGGATTTATATATATATATATATTTATTTATGTTCATGCACCATGTGACTCACTTTGGAGGTGGAGCACTGCAAAGAAAAAAATGTATTTAAACGTGTGCTGACCAGGTGTATGGTGTGTGATCAAGAGCACGAGTTGCTCGAAACGCGTCGCCTGAGAGAAGAATAAAATCTACCTTACTGCAGCCTGGGGTCCGTGTCTTCTGTTGCTGAGTGTTTGCAGTGCTGAGGACTTGGTTTCTATATATATATATATATATATATATATATTACCTACTGGCGGTCGGCAGTAGGTATATATAGTTAGGATTTTTTCCCTATGGGATTTTAGAAAATTCTATGTCTAATAACTTTGGCGTTTGTGGACGGAATTGGCTGAAATTTTCAGGAAAATGGAACATTTTGTTTCTGAGCAGCCCCTGACAATTTGGGGGGGGTTCGTCAAGGGGGGGCCGAGAAAAAAGGGGGATCCCAAAACGTGTTTTTCCAATGTTAATTTCCATAGGGCGGTTGGCCTCACTTTTAGCCCGAACGGCTGAATGGATTTGCATGAAACTTGGCAAAATTGTAGGGACTGTTAGCCCGATGTGCCTTTGCTAGGTCTCAATATATGTGCTCCAGTGGATTTTGAGAAATTAACGTTCAAAAAAAGATATATATCTGTAAGCGCGCTCTGGGCAGCGCTCCGGTTCGCGTACTTGACGCGTAACGGAACTTCGCGAAGCGAAGCTGATTGGCTCTCCGGTGTCTGTCAACATTCTAAACAGTGCGGAGCGGCCGCCATCTTGTCTCTCGGTAGGATCGAGAGACAAGAGGAGGCCAAAACAAAGGGGGAAATGACCATAAGGGGGCATAGTAGATCCTCCCTGACCCCCTAGGTTTGATGTGGAGGCTTTAAAAGGGCCCGCAGGGCACAAAAAAAAAAAAAATGTTTTGTTTTTTTGCGTGGGGAGCGCCCGGTCCGCGAACCGGGAAGCGTTCTGGGGAGTGTACTATAAGGAAAAAAGAATGATAGACTTTTCAAATACTGTATGTTAATTGATTGTTGGTTTTGTTAATTATTTTTTAATTTCTTTATTTTTTAAGCAATTATTTATTATTGTGATTGTGTTTCAAAATTTAATACCATTTCTAACATTTCACTGTCTGAAATGTCGTCATTTTCATTGAACATAGCTTGTAATCTATGAGGGTGTAAAATGTCCTAATTTTGAAGGAGGTCATCTACTGCTTGCACACATTGCAGTAGTTCTTGGTCCCAAGTTTCATCCATAAATTCTATATAATTTGGATCAATTAATTCTCTCTTGCAGGACAATTTGAAATGAAACTTTCTGTTCGCCTTCCATGTTGCCTGAAATTTGGATAAAAAAATATATATTAGTAGAGATAGGGCACTGTTGGGATTAATTTTAGATAGGCAGTTTTTATCAGTGAATTTATCTTTGGGCAGTGTATAGTATCAGAGTGGAAGTAGGAATATAAAAAAGTGTATGTGATTTAACGTAAGTAAATTCATAATTATACAAGAGAAGCCTAACTCCATCCATAACTATAACAGAGAAGTCTATCTAAATCTATAACTACTACAGAGGGATAGTATATAACTATCAGAAAAAGTTTACCATATTAACTGATAGTGCACAATATAGTTCAGTTTTTAAAATAACAACTTACCTTTAGAAAGAAGTTGAAGTGATTAGTGAAAATCCAATTGAAATGTACACCAGGAAGTAGTAGTCAAAATGGCTGTGTTTCATTCTCTTCCTTTATATATATTCAGGTATATAACCAATCAAATGTCAGGTAAAAAAAGTAGAAAATGAAAGTAACATTTTCATTGGTTGTCAATTCCAACACTTCAGATGTGTTGTGTGAAGTAATTTACCTCACGGTATTTAGAGAGGTCTACAGGCTAAATGGCTAAATGGAATTTCAATCAAATTTGTGAAAATGATAGGGATTGGTATGTAGTATGAGCTAATCTATATTTGGTGAAAGTGTCTCCAGTCGTTTTTCTGTAAATTACTTTCCCACCTTTTTTGATGGAGCGCTTCCCGGGGAGCGACCCGGTACGCGAACTGGCGAGCGCCCCGGTACGCAAACCTGAAGCGTTACGGGAGTCCACCATTTTGTGTTTCGGTCGAATTAAGATACAAGATGGAGGGCAACTACTGTTCAGAATGGGTAGAAGGGGGCACCGTAGACTTATCTTGACCCCCTAGGTTTTCTGAGGGTGGCTGAGGAGGCCGATATGTGCGGAAAAAAAACATTTTTTTGAAAAATTTCGCGAGGTTAGCTTCCGGTTCACGTACCGGGTAGCGCCCCGGGGAGCGTACTTTGTTGAAAATTAGTGAAAAAAGTTAGAGTAAAATAATAATTGTGAGTGATCAGATGTAGGGTAGCTCTGAGAAGAGCTTTTGGGTTTATGGTACATTTAGGTACTTATAAGTAGGTACCAATGCACAGTCTTAAATTCAGAATGAAAATTCTGTTGCCCTCATCTGAGAAGTGAACTCCATCTCCTCTGTAGATATCTTGCATGTAGTAACGCAAGTTATTGTTGTACACGGAGCCCATTCCATGGTCTCTCATGTAAGCTGAAACAGATTTGTTTACATGCTTCCTCGACTTCTCAATTTGTGGACAAAATTGGTTCGACCACCTCCATTTCTGTCTTTGGCATATATTTGAATATACCAAGGCAGTCTGAGGAAAAAGTGCCATTAATTGCTCAAAGGTGTCCTTTAAAAGCATTTCCAGACCTACCCCAGTCAAAGTGCCCAAGTCATTACCTCCACAGTGCACAATTAACAGGTCAGGTTTTGGCAAATGCATAAATGTCAAAATTACAACAAAAAAAAAATCATCCTGCGCCGCTGTTCCGCCACCCATGGTGCGCCGCATTGTAAATGCATTGTAAATGCAGCGCACCATGGGTGGCGGAACAGCGGCGCAGGATCAGTGGCACATCCCTGGGGATGCACCAGTCATCATAAATCTATCACTAAGCTTCTTATCTTGTTGGAGATACCTTCAAAAACAGGTTATGTGTAGTGTCTTCAATAAAATATTAAAATATGCTCATAAAATTAAATCAGATTCACATATAAAACAGCACAGGTAAAATGAATATGAATTCCATTTCTTTTCTGCTATTTCTATATTCTTAATTTGCCAAGCACTAAAAATGTCAAGTAGTGTGTTAAGTTTTTGATGACTGTTATTGATTTACTGTTTGGTAATAGTGGTTAATAACATGTTTTATTATATTTTACCACAGATTCAACTGCAGATCATTTCAAGATTTCAGCATGCCACCTAAAGAAAGACTTAGAAAGGCTGCAAAACGTCAAAGACAGCAGGTAAATGATATAATGCAGCAGTCCTCTAAGAAAAAAACTTGTCAAGTCACCAAGAAAGCACCGGGTAAGAGCACAAAAACATTTATAAGAAATGTTTGTAGTAAAAAAAATATTACTACAGAAAATGTTTCAGTCCAGAAAAAGAGAAGCATTTTAAACGGAAAGGAAAGGCCAATCAAAAATGTTACTGCTAGAGCAAGAGATAACTCTGTGCATGATAGTAGAAGGAAACAACAGTTTAGGGACATTCGTAAACGAATGTTCCGCAACAGGATAATTGGCAATTTGTTAAAAAATATTAAGAAAGGTCAACAGAAAGTGGTTTTTTATAAGAGAAAAAAAAAGTTGAGAAAGTTATTGATCAGGCATTTGAAATTAAACGTAAGTTATTTATTTTGATAATCAATAGAATTAGGAAGCTAAACAAGGCAATTTATGTAAGAAATAGTAGATGGAAGAGAATAGTTAATCGTAGTAATTTTTGTGAAGTTTTTTCCGGAGAATGGATGCATAGTTCAAGTTGTGAGGCATTTTTTTATGAGGAGAGTTATTTCCAGGATAATGATTTGGTGCATGCAGTTGACACCAGTGGTCGAGCTTATGAAGTGAAAGATGGTTGTCTAGTTGAAAAAGAAAAACTTGTGACAACAGAGACAGAAGAGGTGTTAGGTAATGAGGTCTTAGGCAGACGTCCTAAGGGTCCTCTGTACACCTGGAAGTGTAGTAGTATTTGCAGTGTGCGACAGGATTCCATCAATTTGCTTTGTGATTTTGTACGGACATTTAATAAGAAAAGTTTGAAGCAGAAAATGAAGTTGTTGCAAGAATTAGATCCTTGCAGAGTGAGAGAAGTGACAGGTTTGCATGGTCATTCACTGGCTTGTCTTTCCAGGAGAGTATGCCAGAGTGTTTTTCATCATTTGAGTGGAGAAGTGTGGCTCAGTGGTTAGAGGCGGCAGACCCGGAATCTGAGATCGACCGTGGACCAGGGTTCGATTCCCCGCCTCGGCGGGTCTAGGGCTCATAAATTCCACGGTCTCGACAATTCTCGCTCCGGTGCCTACTCGACTCACGGGGTCACACTCTGCGACTCTGGGCAATAGCTTGCTTAATCTCCACATCGGCCCCTCGCGGCGGGATGCCTGGCTTTCACCTTGTGGATACCCTGCCGGGGTTTCTCACAGGGGTATACCAGGACGGGTTCCCTAAGCAAGCGCGGAGATGCCCCAGGGTAAGTCCTGCGCTATATAAGTTTCATACATTTACACATTTACATTTACATCATTTCAGGATGCTAGCAGTGCATCATAATAAAGTGAGGAAATTAGTTAGAATGTTGTATTATGCTAAAAGTCCAGCAATTATGCTTAAACAATTATGCGCTGCTCTTTTGCATGGTTCAGAAGTAGATGTGAAGAATATTTGTGCAGAAATTGAGTTTGGTTACTTTGGAAGTAAAGAGGAGAATGTTGAAATTGACCAAGAAGAAGAGGGTAATGTGGAAGATAGAGTACAGGTTTCCAGTACAGATAATTTTCAGAGGGAAATTGCGACATTTCAGGTGAAATCAAGTGAGAGGCCTAATTTCACTTGTGTGTTTTGTCGACGCACTTATTATAAGAATCAGACTAAGTTAGTGGATTTATATGCAAAAAGTGAAAGGGAAAATAATAGTGAATGGAAGGATTTCACAACATACTTGATGGTAGAAAATTGTTTTGATTTGGAATCGGATCAACGTGTGTGTACTTATTGTTGTAGCAAATTAAATCAAAACCAGATGCCTGCTAGAGCAGTTCATAATAATCTGGAATTGGTTGAGATTCCTTCTGAATTGAAGGATTTAAATACTTATGAATCTATTTTGATTCAAAGTATCCATCCCTTTCAGGCTATTGTAAGAATGGAGCCAAAGACAGGGAAATTGCCTCCATCAGATTTACAGAGAGGATTAAAGGGAAGAGTTGTTTATTTGCCTCTAGATTTGAAGAAAAACATTAACACAATTGGAGTAGAAAAAGTGGAAGAGGAACCTCTGTTATCTTAGTTAATGGGGTTCCGACAAAGAATAAGAAAATATGGCAAGATTTAGTGGATGTTAGGAAAGTCAAAAAGGCAACATTGTATTTGAAAAAAAATAATAAGTACTATAAGAATGTTTATGTGGCTGAAGAGGAAGTAAGTGAGGAAGAGGATAGCGATTTGTATGCTGGTCAAATTGAGAAAGTAGAACCCTGTACTAGTGAAGAAATATATGAACATTATAGTGTTCATCCTTTGCATTCCAAGGAAGTCATGGGGAATGCTATTGAGTTGTTTCAAATGAAACAAGCCAAAGGGAGTCCCATTAGTGTTTGGGAGGAAAGTTTGGAAGCTCGGTGTTTCCCACAGCTTTTTCCAACAGGTCAGGGAGGAAGATATGATGAGCGACCTCATCAAATTCCTGCTTCTGAATACCAGACTTTGCGATTGTATGCAGGAGATGCTAGGTTTCGACAATGTATTCCCTATTTGTTTCATCTCCTGTTTGAAAGCGATCTGTCTGGACTGTCATATGCAGTGAACCACATCTTGAAAAGTGGTATACACATGCAAAACATCTCGGCAAGTGACTTTATGGATAAAGTCAATGTCCAAGACAGTATTTTGGATTCTCACCTGATTAATCTCATGGCGTGTCAGCGTGGTACTAATGAGTACTGGTACCGTCGTCATGGTGATTTAAAATGTATGCTGAGGAACTTAGGAACTCCCACATGGTTCTTCACTCTGAGCTGTGCCGAGTATGGCTGGGAAGACTTACTTGAATTTCTACGAGAGGCAAATGGAAACATCGAAAACATCGAATTCAAGACACCCGGAGAACTGTGCTCTTTGGATCCAGTCAATGTATGCCGGTACTTCAATCATAGATTTGAAGCTATGACGTCTTTCATCATGAATAAGAAGAATCCACCTCTTGGAGAGGTGTTGGATTTCTTCTGGAGAAAGGAGTACCAAGCAAGAGGTGCTCCTCACATACATATGCTGTTGTGGATCAAGGATGTACCTAAATTTGGAACAGATCCAGAAGACTCAGTGATGAGTTTCATACAACAGTATTCTACGTGTGCTGTTCCAAACGCAAAGGAGAAGAAAAGCCTAAGAGAAAAAGTTCTACGTTTCCAAAGCCATCGTTGTGGAAAGTACTGTCGTCGTAAATTCCGAAACAAGGACAAGTTCTACACCAAATGTCGTTTCGGCTTTCCACGACCGGTGATTTCTAAAGGAAGAGTAAACAGTTTGATGTCTTCACTGCGACATAATGTGATGAAGAAATCACCTAAAAACACATACAATTTGAAGAGGAACGAAGAGTCCAAGTACATAAACGACTACAACCCGGTGATTTTGTCCATGTGGAATGCTAACATGGATATACAGTTTGTGGCTGATAACTGTATGGCTGTGGCCCGGTATGTCACATCTTACATCACCAAAAAAGAGAAGACAGAATTGAAGGATATGTGGGAGGACATTTCCCATGAAAAGAGCCTCAGCAAGAAGTTGTACAGTTTCAGTCTGAAGATGTTGTCGCATCGAGAAATCGGAGCTTACGAATGTTCTGACCGGTTGTCTTCAGCAAGTCTCTATGCCAAATCCAGGAGTATCGTTTGGGCGAGTCTTGGTCTTGCTGCAACGCGTAATCGAGTTCTGAAACCTGTGCGGGAAATTGAGTATTTGGCGGAAAAGGAGCCAAACAGTACCGACATTTTGAAGAGCAACATGTTGGATACATATTATCCAAATCGAAGCAGTCACCTCGAGAATGTTTGTCTGTATGAGGTTCTTCAAAATTACATATTCAAGAGGAACATCAAAGAAGATACTGATAAAGGAGTGTATGCTGTAATTGGAAGTGAGGGATGTCTGATCAAGCAAAGAAAATGCCACTTGGTAAACCATCGAAAATTGAGTGGCGAATCTCCTGAAAAAAAGGAGTTTTTCTATTTAGCACTTTTGCAACTTTTCAAGCCTTGGCGTGCAGAAGAGGAACTGCTTGGAGATTTCCTCTGTTACGAAGACTCTTTCAATGCTGCCAAGGAGACCATAGAATGTCCTGCTTTTCCCAAATATGTAGAAATGTTGAATGCGGAAATTGAGCAGGAAGCAACGATTGCAGCCGAGATTGCCAGAGACAGTTCTCAGGAGAGTCAGAGTTCTGCTTCATTGAGTCAGGATTCACTAGGAGGACCTGTTATCGAAAATGAAGCTGCCACTGCTGTGAATGAAGTGGAAAGAGCCATGGCACATGCTCAGGAAGATGCGGTTAACTTAGAAGAGTTGGAAAGACAACTCAACGTTGAGCAGAGGAAAATATATGACGAAGTTACCATGCAAATTGATCATGGATTAAGTCATGAGAAGAAAGAGTGCTCATGTACGTCGTTGAAGCCTGTCCGACTGTACGTGAGTGGAGAAGCGGGAACTGGAAAAAGTTTCCTTATTAAAGCAATTTCATGTTATTTGCAGGAAAGGACAGAGTCATCGCTGTCTTGTGTTGTCACCGCTCCAACTGGACTGGCAGCACATAACATTAAAGGGATTACTTTACATCGTTTACTGATGCTGCCAGTGGAGCATGACAACAAATTACAATATCACAAGCTATCTGGAGAAGCTTGTTGTGAAGTTTCAAGAATCTTGAGGAAAATGAAACTTCTTATCATTGACGAAGTAAGCATGGTTTCCAATGTCATGCTTGCCTTTGTGCATTTGAGAATGCAAGAAGTTCTCAAAACAGAGTATGATGTGTTATTTGGTGGCAAACACATCATTGTTTTCGGAGATCTTCTGCAGCTGACACCAGTGAAAGGGCAACCTGTTTTCAAAATGCTCACGCATGAAGATACCAGGAAGTGCCTAGGGAGCATTGGCAACGTCAATATATGGTTAAACTTCAATTATGCTGAACTGCATGAAAATATGCGTCAGGCGAAGGATGAAGTTTACAAGACTATTCTACAAGATGTTAGAATTGGAAAAGTGACCGAGCATGGGAAAGAAGCTTTACATGCACGATTACTGTCAAATTTATATCCAGAACAAGATGTTTTACCTGAGAATATTTTTCAGAAAATTACTGAGAAGAAATCTGGAATATGTTTGATGCCAACTCTTGCAAAATGTGCCAAATTCAACAACAAAATGTTGCATTTAGAAAAGCAAGAGATTGTGAAACTGGAAGCTATTGACAGAGTAGAGCATATGGGATCAACAATTATTTTGTCTGAGAATTTGAAAACAAAATTGGATTCATTAGAGAAGACTATATCTAAAACTGCAGGTTTTGAAAAGACTCTGAATGAGTGCTTGAACTGCCGTATAATTTTAAGAAGGAATTTACATGTTGAAAGAGGTCTGGTAAATGGATCAATGGGTAATGTTGTTGATTTTGTAAAATACAGAAATAGAGATGGAATTGAATTTTTAAAAATTAAATTTGATGGCATTGAGGAAGTACAGCTAATTGGTCGTTGTTCTGCTAGATTTTTGCTTGTAAAAGACTTATATGTTCGCCGTAAGCAGTTTCCTGTTTGCTTGGCATATGCGGTGACAATCCATAAATCGCAAGGTTTAAGTGTAGACAGTGCATTGGTGAATATTGGCAGTTCTGTGTTCAAGGAGGGTATGGCATATGTGGCATTGTCACGAGTTAGAACTTTATCGGGATTGTACTTGATTGAGTGTGATGTCACAAACATTTGTGCGGATCTACATTGTGTTAAGGAATACAATAGGTTAAGAAGAGAGTATGCGCCACATTTGCCTCAATATCCTTTGTTTGAGAAACGTGTGGTAGGCCGGAAACGAAGAAATGTGACCAATACTGGGGAGGTTGTAGCAAAAAGACGAAAAGTCGATGAACCCGAAATTATAAGCAGAAACAAAAAGGATTCTGTTGAAGATGTTGTTGGTTTTCAATTTGAAAACAGTTCTGGTGTCAACTGCTATGCTAATGACGTGGTTAATGTTTTGTTTTCTCTAGAAAATGTAAAAGAAGAGATTGTGGTCAATTCTGATCAAAGATTTTGCAGTTTGTTAAATTCTGTGTTAGAGAAATGTAGCACTGATAGAACAAAAATAGAAAGTGTGTCTGAAATTCGAAATCTGTTAGACAGATGTTCAGGCCAAACACAATTCTCTCAAAATATTCAGCAAGATTGTCAGGAGTTTTTAATGTATATGCTTGATGTATTGCATGCTGAAGGTGTAGATGTAGATCACCTGTTTGGGCTTTCTTATCAATGGCAGCATGACTGCGAGAACTGTAGGGTATCAAGTACTACTAGTGTAGACTCAGAAAGATTTATATATTTAACTTTGCCAGACAGTAAATCAGTCTCTTTTAATAAACTAGTAAAAGCAGCTGATCACAACATGGAGTGTAGCCAATGTAAATCTGAAATGATGTCCACATTATTTATACAACATATGGCCAGTATGTTATTTTAATGTTCCAACGATGTAGGCCTGATGGAACAAAATTGACAACTTTAATTAAAAATTTTGTGGCTTCACAGTTGTCAATATCAGGAAGGACTTTTGTAACTGCAGCAATTATATATCATGACGGTCCTTCAATAACATCAGGACATTAACAGCTTATTTAAAGTCTAGAAATGGCTGGTCATTCTGCAATGATTCTGTTTTAATTTTCAAAGAAAAATTGCCGTATGACCTTAAAAACTCTTACCTGGTGTTTTTAAAACCAAAATTTTAGGGAAAGAATCTCGGGATGTGCTCTGAGGAATTTCAAGAAGTTCTAATGGCTCCTACACGATTTGGCCTTGAGGATAAGTGTAGTACAGAGACATAACTTCTTACCATAACACTGGACGTCATGGAGAAATAACTGCACTTTGAATGAATTCAGAAAAACTGTTTCTTTTTATAAGCAAATTGAAGCAGCCAATCAAAACATGGAGTAGAGGGAATGTAAGTCTGCAATGCTGTCTACTGTTTTATATTGCTTTGTGATTAAAAGTGATGTAGAGAATTAAATAATTGTAGTAGTCATAGAGATAGTGTAAGTCTGCTTCATAGTAAGCAGTATCAGTGTCATAGGAAATGTAGAACATGACTGAGCAAGAAGGGGAAGATATTACTAGTCCAGGATTGTGAAAATGATCTTCAACATTTTAATTGTGAAAGTTGCGGAAATACAACATGACGGGATTGGCTTACAAGAATTCTAAGAGTTATAAATGGCTCTGACATGATTTGGCCTTGTGGAAACGTGTGGTAGAGAGCAAGAAGTCATTTATTGTATGTAACACGTTTTTCAAAACGATGGAGGTTTTCTTTCAGAAAGTGGCGGTCTGAAAGTAATAACAGCACAACAGAGTGTAAGCTGTTCATAGGACTTCCTTCGACGTCATGGAAAGTAAGTTAACTTTAAGGAGTTCTGAATTCTGATTTGTTATGTTGTATGGTTTTTTTAAACACAATCATTTTGATTGTGTTTTTTTTCCCCGCTGTTATATGATGAATACCTTCAAGTCACTGTTTTTAGTGAAATTTGATACATTCTGAGAACAGCAAAAATAAACCATTTAACGTGTATAATTAATTCTGTACTGTTTGCATTTATGATGTACATTTAGAACTGTGTAGGAGGCATGGAGAAGGAGAGGCTTCTGTAAGTGTCAAAGTTGTTGCATACAGTGCTCATATTCTACGTAGTCTTTCATATGATAGAATACATTTCCACAATGAGATACCTAAGCAAAGGAAACACAGGTGATATGATTGTGGAATGAGCAAAAAAAATTGCACGTTTTTCAATTATATTACCTGTGTTTCCTAACATTACACATCACATTGTGTAGATGAGGTTTAGGCCTGTTCCTGGAAAAAGAGAAGGTCTGACATTTGTTCAAGAGTGCAGTGGACATGACTCACTTCGTTGGTAGGCCTCCACATGTATTATCTCCTCTGTATTCTTCAACAAACCTAAATTCCATCTGCAACCCTGAGTAGGACTTACCTGAAACAAATCTGTGGATAGGTTACACCTTATTGGCATCTTGAAACAATCATTTAAAATGTTAGGGTCAGATTTATGGTGGCCGTGCGCCTCTTTTGCTCCATTGTGGGTCACTTTTGTGTAAAAGATGGACCATGTTGCAAGATAGGTTTCAGTTCATCTCCAGCAAGATACCATCAGTTTAAAATGTATATAATTAGCACTGTGTAGGGGGCATGCAGAAGCTGAAGCTTTTTTAAGTGTCAAAGTTGTTGCATGCAGTGCTGCACTTCTGGGTACTGTTTAATATGCTGCACTACATCTGCACTATGAGATACCTAAGCCTAGGCAACACAGGTGATGTGATTGTGAAATGAGGAAAAGAAACTTCACATTGTTGAATTACATCACCTGTGTTTCCTAAGTTTACGAATGACATTGTGCAGACGAAGTTTAGGTCTGTCCACGGACACAGAAGAGGTCTGGCCTTTGTTCAAGAGTGAAGTGGACATGACTTACTTCATTGGTAGGCCTTCACATGTATTATCTCCTCTGTATTCTTCAACAAGCATAAATTTGATATGCAATCCTGAGTAGGCCTCACCTTAAACAAACCTCTGGAGAGGCCACACCTTATCGTCATCCTGAATCAATCATTTCAAATGTTAGGGACAGATTTATGATAGGTGTATGCCTCTTTTGCGCCACTGTGCGTCACTTTTGTGATGCAGCGGCGATGCAAAAGATTTGCTATGAGGCGACAAAATTACAAATTGATGCATCTAGGCAGATGTGTCATGCTGTAAAAAACCCGTGCCACATGAAACCGATGCAGCAGTGATGCAAAAGATGCACCATGTTGCAAGACAGACCTGACTTCATCTCCAACAAGATAAGAAGCTAAGGGCCAGATGTAGGTAAATTTTATTTACCGACCTCTTAAATACCGAGTCATACCGACTCGGTATTTAAGAGGTCGGAAAATAAAAATACCGAGATGTAGGTAATTGCAGATGTGCAATTACCGAATCGGAAACAGTCGGTAATTTCCGATGTGGTAAATACCGACCAGTTAATGCCCATGCATTCCTACGGGCTTTGAAGCCCATAGGATTGATTGGGCATATACCGGTCGGTATTTACCACATCGGAAAATACCGACTGTCACAAGGGTGCAGGGGGTGTCACTTTTACACCCTCTGGCACCCCCAAAAGAGGCTCGGGTGCCATGTGGCAGGCATACCTGCCCTAAGGGCAGGTCTGCCTGTCATATGGCATAGGTGTGCATGCACACATGTGCATGCACACCAGAAACGGTATTTTACCATCAAGTAGTATTTGATGGTAAAATACCGATGTTGTACTGCTTGTGGGACTCAGAAGAGTCCCACCTACATACCAATTTTCCGGAATCAGTAATGATACCGACTCGGTATTTTACATACTCGGTAAATTTACCTATCGGTAAATTTACCGAGTCTGTAAATTACAGGGACCTACATGTCAAATTGCTTTTACCGGGTGGTAACGGCCGAATTCGGCCGTTACCACCCGGTAAAAGCCTACCTACATCTGGCCCTAAGTCTTCTGTAAATGTCAACATTTTTGTATATACTGCTCAACTTCTATGTACTCTTTGATATGCTAGACTCCATCTGCACTATGAGATACCTAACCAAAGGCAACACAGGTGATGTGATTGTGAAATGAGGAAAAGAAACTCCACATTTTTCAATTACATCACCTGTTTTTCCTAAGTTTACGAATGACATTGTGCAGATGAAGTTTAGGTCTATCCACGGACACAGAAGAGGTCTGGCATTTGTTCAAGAGTGAAGTGGACATGACTTACTTCATTGGTAGGCCTTCACATGTATTATGTCCTCTGTTCTCTTCAACAACTCGAAATTTCATTTGGAACCCTGAGTAGGCCTCACCTCAAACAAACCTCTGGATGGACACATCTTATTGGCATCCTGAAAAAATCATTTAAAATGTTAGTGTCTTGCGACACTTTTGTGAGACAACAGCAGTGCAAAAGATGCACCATGTTTTAAGATAGGCCTCACTTCATCTGCATCAAGATACTGTTAGTTTAAAATGTATATCTTTAGGACTGTGTAGGGGGCCTGGAGAAGCAGAAGCTTCTGTAAGTGTCAAAGTTGTTGAAAAACTGTTTGTCCTTCAATCTTTTCCCTTGTCTTTTCTAATTTTTAAATACATGTTTTAATATTTTTCAAATGTTTGTTCTCTCTTTCACAGATTGAAAGTATAAAAACAAAAAGTGAGTAAGTTAACGACAATTATAAGGTAAATGTTTTGTACTCTTTTCGTTACATTTCTATCACATTCACCTACTAGTAGTTCGACAGCTTCATTTCTTTAACCCTCAGTTTCCTGCCTTTGCTACTTCCCTCATTCCTTTCTCTATTACCTACTTACTCTACTCCTTCCACTCATTTTCTCAGTCCCTCTCTTCTCATAGTTCCTCACTCTTGTTCACTCACTCCGTCTCTATTACTCTTAGTGTCTTTGACTGATCACTCTTTCACTACTTGTTCATTATGCTTCTTCTGTGTAGTTGAAGCACAATAAGGGGCATATTATGAACACAGCCATTAAAGTTATTGCTGTTTTTATTGGCAGAAAACTGTTGCAAAAGTGGTTTTAGCGGCAGTTTTGCGCCGCAAAAGCGGCTTTAGCGACACATTTCTGCTGATAAAAGCTGCAAAACTTTTATTGCCTATGTTGATGATATGGCTCTATGTTATTTACATTTCTTTGCTATTTCAATTAATCTATTTCTGTTATTTTTTCTTTTCTGTTTTCTGTTTTTTCTCTCTGTTATTCCACATGTTTTAATCTGATTTTGAACATTCACTCACATTCTCCAAGAAACTCTTCTTTGTTATTGTTCTACTCTCTTTTTTTTCTTTCACTTCCTTATCTATTTTGTTTTTCACAATTATACCCTCTTCCATCTTTTCTTCGGTAAATAGATCTATTAAACAGTATCTCTGGTTTACTCCCTATAGCTGTCTTTCTTTTAACATTACTCTCTGTTTACTTCCCTTATACTTACTCTTCTTTTTTTTTTTTTTTTTTGGTTCGCTCCCGGTTCGCGAACCGGGAAGCGAACGGGGAAGCGAACTAAAAGAAATAGAGCTTGCCAGAGTGCTAAACATTCTAGCAATTTTTTTTTGAAAGGGGAGGTAGTTCTGAAAAGAACTTTTTTTAAAATGTTTTTGTTGTTTTATATTTTTTTTTATTTTTTTAACATTTTTTGTTTTTTTTGTATTTTTTGAACAGTTTTATGTTTTTTTTTGTTTTTGATGGAGGGGAAACAACAAAAAACAGGCATTGAAAAGGGCTCAACAGGAGCAAAAAAAAAATTACTGTCTGGGGCGGTTAGGGCAATTGTGATTTACATAAGCAAGGTTGATTAACGTAATGCTCATGTTACCACATGACAGCAATGCACCGCAATACATACAGGTAAATTTGATATGAGCAAAGTTCTCCTGAATGTTTGGCACGGTTTCCCGTGCCTCTGCTCCTGTCAACGATATCTGTGATGTTGACCTGGCCACAGGAGTTGTTGTTGGGTTATCTTGCATGTCACGTATCTCCGCCTGGCTGTAGTTCAATGGATGCCACCTGCTCATGTGACGATGCATTGTATAGTTACCGAAGCTATACTTTTTATCAGTGCCTCTAGATAACCGGTCTTTACAAATGAGGCAGGTGACATACCTAGCATTTACTTTCTTCTGCCCTCGAGGGAGTGAAAAAAACTGCCAAATAAAACTGGCTTTCTGATGGGAAACCCGGGGCACCTCTTGTAAGAACTGTGGTCCTTCTGTCTCCTCTTCCTCTAGTTCATCCTCTTCCTCCTCTGTGTTGCTGATGAACTGGGGAGGTGGTCCTCTCTTCCCATGAGGAGGTGGAGGTGGTGGTGGGGGTGCACCAGCTGAAGCAACTAATGAAGCCATTGCTCAACTATCAAAAATGGTCTTCCTCTCACAAAGATGAAAGTCAGAGTGAGGAAAGAAGGAGGGGTTTTCATCATTTGGGAAAAACAATAGTTCTAAACCAATGAAAAGTGTTATTTTTAGGTCACCTGACCTAGCCTTACATCATTATGAAACCAAAAGTGAAATGAACCAATGAAAAGTTTTATTAACAAGTCACATGACCTCTTACGCTTAAGTTACGCGCTGCGGAACGCGCCCCAGATCGCTTCCGGGTCGCTGCGCTTCGCGCCTCGGTTCGCGCTCCGGAGCACTTCCGGGTGCGCTAACGCGGCGCGTCATAAGACGCATTACGCGGCAACGCGATACGTCGCGCTTTCGCGACGCGACGTGGATCGCTTCCGGGGAGCTGCGCTTCGCGTCTCAGTTCGCGTACCGGAGCACTTCCGGGTGCGCTAACGCGGCGCGTCATAAGACGCATTACGCGACAACGTGATACGTCGCGCTTCCGCGACGCATCACGATGTTGATTTCTAACGCGGCAGTTGCGCAAACGGAACGTTTACCGGTTCGCGGACTGGGTCGCGGCATCAAGATGAGCTAACGGGAAGCTTCCCGGTTCGCAAACCGGGAGCGAACAAAAAAAAAGTATTAAAAAAAAAAAATTATTAATAAACATATAAAATATATTTTTGGATTTAAAGAAGAATACATTTTACAGCTACAGATATTAGCTTTTAAAAAACCAATGAAATTCACTGAAAAAAACATAGGTTATAGACCATATATAGTTAGGAATTAGCATTTACAAAACCTTGAAAATTCACTGAAAAAAACATAGGTTATAGACTATATATAGTTAGGAATTAGCATTTAAAAAACCTTATTTTACTCACACAAAACCATTGAAATTCCATATATAGTTAGTTGTACTAACTATATATCGCGCACCCGCAATCCACTGCTGATCATGTCACATATTACATCATTCATGACATGGTCAGTGACATCACTGATGACATCACTGATGACATCTCAAATGACATCACTGATGACATCTCAAATTACATTACTGATGACATCACTGATGACATCACTGATGACATCACTGATGTCATCTCAAATGTCATCACTAATGACATCACTGATGAAATCACTGATGACATCTCAAATGACATCTCAAATGACATCACTGATGACATCTCATTTGACATCACTGATGACATCACTGATGACATCTCAAATGACATCACTGATGACATCACTGATGACATCTCATTTGACATTACTGATCACATCACTGATGACATCATTCATGTGATATTATGATGAACCTCTTCAGACTCTTATATAATCTTAGATACACTCAGTATAAACATACACTCACAGACTGTCACTCATCCATGGAGTTACTCACACACCTAGTCAGTCATGCAAAGAATCAATCACACCTCCATTTCCTTAACTATACAGTTAAACACACCTTACTTATTCAAACATATACTAAAACATATTTACTCACTTATACAATCCTGGATACGAGTTCACAATGATCCATACAGCCACTCACACATTCACTGGCTCTTATGCACAGTTATTTATATATGTCAACTCTCACATGTACTGTATTTTACATATGTACTTACTTTGACATGTAGCACTGAGATATCCATTCACTCACCAATACACTCATGCACACAGTCAACTGCCCATACAGCTGTTTCCACATGCACTTTTGAACCCATACATCTAGTCAATCAACTGCTCACACATCTATGCAGAGAGTCATACACCTCCCAGCCACCCACACACACACTCAGTCTCCCATACAAATGCTTGGGCAACCAATCAATAACCCAGATAGTTAATCATATAGCTACTGATCAACACATGCAGCAGTTTACAGAACAACAGACATAATGATGCACAAATTAAGACAGTTTAGTCACTAACCCATGCACTCAGTGAGACACATTTAATCAGTCACTCATACAGTCAGTCATGCCCCTACTAAATCCTTCATCAAGACACTTATACATCCACTCATTCTTCAATATGTAAGATATATTTTAACTTTACAGAATTATACAGTCACTGGATGTAGTCATCAGTGATGTCATCAGTGATGTCATTTGAGATGTCATCAGTGATGTCATCAGTGATGTCATTTGAGATGTCATCAGTGATGTCATCAGTGATGTCACTGACCATGTCATGAATGATGTAATATGTGACATGATCAGCAGTGGATTGCGGGTGCGCGATATATAGTTAGTACAACTAACTATATATGGAATTTCAATGGTTTTGTGTGAGTAAAATAAGGTTTTTTAAATGCTAATTCCTAACTATATATGGTCTATAACCTATGGTTTTTTCAGTGATATATATATATATATATATATATATATATATATATATATATATATATATATATATATATATATATATATATATATATATATATATATGTATATATATATATTCAACACAAAAGTTCCAAATATTGATGGCACTCCACTCAGGGATAGTTTTTCAAGATATTTTATTGTAACAATTGAGATCCCTTCCCTGCCTTGATCCCGTCGATGGCACCAGCGTAACCAGTGCTCCCCCTGCAACGAGGCAAAGTGCGAGGGATATATATATATATATATATATATATATATATATATATATATATATATATATATATATATATATATATATAGATAGATAGATAGATATTCACTGAAAAAAAACAGGTTTAGTTAGTTGTACATTTCACTCGTAGAAAACCATAGAAATTCCTCCGTTATAGTTAGTTGAGCTAACTATAACTCGTGCCCCCGCAATGCACTGCTGATGATATCACATATTACATCATTCATGACAGGGTCAGTGACATCACTGATGACGTTATCCAGTGACTGTGTGTTCTGTAAAGTTTAAATATGTTTTATACATATATTGGCCAAGGTGTATTAAAGAATGAGTGGGTGTATAAGTGTCTGGATGGAAGTTTTAGTAGGTGCGTGACTGACTGTATAAGTGAGTGATTAAATGTGTCATACTGAATGCATGGGTTAGTGACTAAACTGTGTGAACGTCTGTATCAGTGTGTCTATTGCTGTGTAAGATGCTGCATTGGTTGGTGAGTAGCTACATGAGTGTCTATATGGGTTATTGTTTGGTTGTGGGTTATTGTTTGGTTTTCCTTCCACCCAGCGTTCCCCAAACTCTTCTGAGAAAAATGGTACCTCACTTGTGTGGGTCGGTCGAGTGTCTGCGACAGGAAACAGCGCAAAACGCAGCGTGGTCACACCTCAATTTCGCAGTGAAAAATGACCCTTTTTTTGCAAAGTGCCTAGCTGTAGTTTTTGAACCCTAGCTCTGCCGGCACCTAGGGAAACTGAGCAAACCTATACATTTTTGAAAACTAGACACTTAGGGAAATCCAGGATGGGGTGACTAGACTCCCTCCCAACAGGTTCAGTTAGCCAGAAACCCTTGCAAACCTAAAAAATTGTCCAAAAAACCCACATTTTCCCCACATTTCTGTGGTGGAAAGTTCTGGAATTTGCATGCATCCACAAATTTCTTTCCACCCCATGTTCCCCAAATTCTTCTGAGAAAAATGGTACCTCACATGTGTGGGTCAGCCTAGTGCCTGCAACAGGAAACGGCACAAAACGCAACGTGGTCGCACCTCAATTTCGCAGTGAAAAATGACCCTTTTTTTGCAAAGTGCCTAGCTGTAGTTTTTTAACCCTAGCTCTGCCGGCACCTAAGGAAACCTATGAAACCCACACCTTTCTGGAAAGTAGACACCAGGGGGCTTCTAAGGAGGTATGGCTTGCGTGGATCCCCCTTACCCAGAATCCCTTGCAAACCTCACTTTTAGTGTGAAAGTGTGGCATCACCGGGCTCACACAAATTTCCTACCACCCAGCATTCCCCCAGGTCTTCCAATAAAAACGGTGCCTCACTTGTGTGGGAGGCACAATACCCGCGACAGTCAAGGGCTCCAAACGTAGTGAGGTGACATCAAAATTACCTATCTCGAAACCAACTGCTTTTGCAAGGGGATTCACCTGGGTTTTTGGCCCTGTGCTTGGCGGCCATCTAGGGAAACCTACCAAGCCTACACATTTCTGAAAACTAGACACCCTGGGGCTTCCAGGGAGGTATGGCTTGCGTAGATTCCCCAACGTTTTCCTACCCAGAATCCCCTGCAAAACCTCAAATTTAGCTGGAAAAAAATCACTTTTTTCACACATTTTGGTGTGGGAAAGTTGTGGCATCACCGGGCTCACATAAATTTCCCACCACCCAGCATTCCCCCAGGTCTCACAACAAAACTGGTGCTTCACCCGTGTGGGAGGCCCAAGTAGCCACGACAGGCAAGGGCCCAAAATGTAGTGAGGAACATTTTTCTATCTCAAAACCACCTGCTTTTGCAACGGGGTCACCTGGGTTTTTGGCCCCGTGCTCAGCGGCCATCTGGGGGAACCTACCAAACCCACACATTTCTGAAACCTAGACACCCGGGGCTTCCAGGGAGGTATGGCTTGTTTCTGGCGTTCTGCTCCACCCGAGTACAGGCTGGTACTTCACTGGAAGCTAATTGTAATTTCCAAGTAGGTACCACGATATAATGCAAAGTTGAGCCCTGAGGAAGCCGGTGGGTGACCTTAATCACGGCGAAACGCGTTGGCATAAGGGATTGGAGTTGAGAAAATATATTAAAAAGAAAGAAGGAATCATCAAGAGCCCAATGGATTGCTTTATGTTTTTGTAAAAATTACTGTTTGATACAGATTAGGATAAGTGGTGTGCTGCGAACATTACTCCCACATGGGTGAGGCAAATTTGTGTGAGCCCAGTGATGCCAGAAATTTCCCACAATAAAATGTGTGAAAAAAAGTGATTTTATCAGCTAAATTTGAGGATTGCAAGGGATTCTGGGTAAGGAAACGTTGGGGGATCCATGCAAGCCATACCTCCTTGGAAGCTTCCGGGTGTCTAGTTTTCAGAAATGTGTGGGTTTGTAGGTTTCTCTAGATGCCCGCTGAGCACAGGACCAAAAAACCAGGTGAACCCCTTGCACAACCAAATAGTTTTGACATAATTAGTTGTTTATTTCTGCAGCGTGAGAATTTTGGCACAATATTACAAGGAAAATTAGACAGACATTTTTAGGTTTGCAGGACATTGTGGATAAGATAACTTTTTGGAATTCACAAAATAGACATCACCATGTACTCCCATGGATTAACAACAGTATCTGCAGGTGGTAGGTTATTCTTAGATGGAATGTACACCTTGGCAGAGAGACTAAAAAGACAAAGATTCCTGCACAGCCATCTATTCCTCAAACACACACACATACTGGTTGGATTTGGCATGAGGGCGAGTGATGGTTCAGTATATAAAATGTTATTAACAAGAGATTTCACAAAAATGAAATGCACTGTCAATAATTAAATGGACAAAAAACCGAACCAGTGACTCGCAGCTTGTGAGCTGTAAAGCCACGGAAAGGTACCAACCCTTTTAGAGGCCATTCACACACCTTACATACTTGATTTACACAAGACCATTCACACCACCAGGCACAAAGCCAATACATCACAACATTCACAAAAAGGGACAAGGTACACCCTGCTTCAGAAAGACAAAAAAGACAAATATTACTGCAAAGCCATATAATCCTAAAGCACACACAAATACTGGTTGGATTTGGCACAAGGGTGAGTAATGGTTCAGTATATACAATTGCATTAGCAAGTAATTTCACAAAAATGAAATGCACTGTTAATAATTGAAAGGACGACAAACTGAACCATTGACTCACAGCTCGTGAGCTGTAAAGCCACGACAAGGCACTAACCTCTTTACAGGCCATTCATACACCTTTCATACGTGTGACCCATACAACACATTCACGCCGCCAGCCGCGGGCCCATCACATTACAACACTCACACCAGCAGACAGGGCCATTCAAGGGCCCGTCACTTCCACACACCTACATTCCTGACACAGGCAACTACACAAACTGAGTGGCGCTCAGTTAGCAGTGTGTGTAGTGACCAGCAGCAAGTCACTACTCACACACTGCCAGCCGACCGCTAGTCCACGCACAACGCCAGCCAAGCACCAGTCCACGCACACTGACAGCCAAGCACCAGTCCACGCACACTGCCAGCCAAGCGCCAATCCACGCACACTGCCAGCCAAGCGCCAATCAACGCACACTGTCAGCCAAGCACCAATCCACGCACACTGCCAGCCAAGCGCCAGTCCACGCACACTGCCAGCCAAGCGCCAGTCCACGCACACTACCAGCCAAGCGTCAGTCCACGCACACTGCCAGCCAAGCACCAGTCCACGCACACCTCCAGCCAAGCGCCAGTCCACGCACACCGCCAGCCAAGGACCAGTCCACGCACACTGCCAACCAAGCGCCACTCCACGCACACCTCCAGCCAAGGGCCAGTCCACGTACACCGCCAGCAAAGCACCAGTCCACGCACACCGCCAACCAAGCGCCAGTCCACGCACACCGCCAACCAAGCGCCAGTCCACGCAAACCTCCAGCTAATCGCCAGTCCACGCACACCTCCAGCCAAACGCCAGTCCACGCACACTGCCAGCCAAGCACCAGTCCACGCACGCCACCACCCAAGCGTCACTCCATGCACACCGCCAGCCAAGTGCCACTCCACGCACACCGCCAGCCAACGCACATCGCCAGCCAAGCGCCAGTCCACGCACACCACCAGCCAAGCACCAGTCTACACACACCGCCATCACATTTAAGATTTTCTATAAAAAAACACAAACAAATTGCAAAAAGATACAAATCTACTAACCCAAAATCTGAAATTAAATACATTGCACTAATGCCAACCTTGAAACAGAATTTTTTTTTAAACAATACAGACCAGGCAGTTCACTTTACATCTCATGGATGCTCCCAAAATTTATTTTGCGTGTGGTACGCTCTAAAACAAGCAGGCACACACAGCCCAGGGTTAGAAGGACACCCGGGGCAGAAAAGGCGAGACTCCTTCCGCGAACCTCTTCGCCAACAGACTCTACATCTCCTAGTGGGAAAGTCTTTTGAAGACGTGGGAGGAATGCAATCAGGAAAGTGGCGATCTTTTAATCAAACCACATCCTCCACCACTCCAAATCTAGGAACACTTGCCTGTTCCACAAGAACAAGACTAGCTATCACAGAGTGCTGAAACTGAAGAAATGTCAACTTTGACGCAGGAGAACACTTCTTGAACACAATAAAAGCATTGAAACTTGCTAATTCAAATACATGGATAGCCAACTTCTTATACCAAACATAAGCCTTCCGAATAGCAGTGTAAGGTTCCAACCTCTGATCTACTCTGTCAACACCACCCATGTGCTTAATGTAGTCTAGAATGCACACAGGTTTGCGCACTTCAGCAACCTGACCCCAAACAGGAACAGGTGAAGTACTCTCATCATGGATGGTAGTGAGCATGTACACATCCCTCCTGTCCACAAATTTCACTGCTAGTAGTTCATCACTATGCAAAGAATTGCACTGTCCCCTCTGAAGTTTTTGGCAAACAAGCTCTTTCCGATAACCTTTATGGTTAGAGCGGATTGTGCCACATGCAAAAGTGTCCATTTGAAACAATTCCTTAAATAATTGCACAACAGTGTAGAAGTTATGAAGGTACAAATGGTGGCCTCTGTTAAACAGTCTTCTAGCAAGATCCCACACAATTTTCTCTGAAACTCCAAAAGTGGACGGACAACCTGGGAGGTCAATAGTAGAATCTCTACCAGTGTATACACGAAAATTAAAAACATATCCTGTCCTACTCGCAGACAACATATACAGCTTAATTCCATAGCGTGCCCTCTTGCTAGGGATGTACTGCCTAAAAACCAAACGGCCCTTGAACAAGACCAAAGACTCATCAATAGATATTTCTTTCCCAGGAGTATAGATCTCAGAAAATCGATCTACAAAGTGATCAAGAACAGGCCAAATCTTAAAAAGACGGTCACAGTCAGGGTGATCTCGTGGCAATGCAATAGAATTATCAACAAAATGCAGCATACGTAGCAAAAGTAAATACCGATTAGGAGTCATAACTGCAGGAAATATGGCTGTTGCAAACAAGGGGCTAGTAGACCAATTTGAAGCCAGGTTTGGCTTTCTTACCACACCCATCAATAAAGTCAAACCCAAAAACTTCTTAATCTCTTCCAGATTTGTGGGAGTCCACTGGGTAGCTCTAGACTGGGGCCTAAGTTTGTCACTGTTGTCCCTCAAAAACTGTTCAGCATACAAATTAGTCTGGTCAACAATCTCACCCAAAAATACATCATCCATAAACAACTGAAAAAACGGAATAAGCAAAAAATGTTCACAATCCACTCTACACCCTGTATCACCGCTAAAGGCAGTCAACACCGGCTGCACCATGTTTGGATCAACCCAGAGTCCAGCATTTCCAGTAGGAAGCCTAGCAGCCTCAGGTTGTAATCCAGATGCCTCTTGCACCATCGGCAGAGCAGTTTCCTCCTCTTAAACAGGCACTTCATCTGCACTGAGAGTTGCTTCATCCACACTAATAGTACCTTCATCTGCACTGAGAGAACCTTCCTCATCCGATGATTCCATGTGGAGAGAAAACTCACTGCCAGAATCTTCCCCTCCCTCCTCTCCCTCAGACGCACTGTCAATCTCATAATCATGCTCAGAGGAAGATTCGTGAAGCATACCAACCACCTGCTGAGCAGTCATTCTACAGCTAGCCATAATGCTTACTAATAAAGGTAACTTGTCAAAAAAGATAACAACAAACACTTTGAAAAATAAGTAATAAACAAAAAGCACCTTTATCAATAACACATATATACTCAAAAAACGATACCACTCACTTGCCAGAGGCAGCTAAACTCACCACCACCTATTCTGCACAGACACAGGATGGATCAACAATATCCCCCTAAAAAAGAAAGAGAACAAAAAATACACATAAGACCATGCAAAACACATCGCAAAGAATTTCTTGCTCAAACCATTAACTAAATAATGTTTTGAGAAGAAATTCATACATTACAATATTACTCATTTGGAGTAAATACAACAAAAATGTTTTTCTTACCAAAAAAATGCAACTACACAAAACTGCAGAACAACCACTGTCAAAACCGCAAACAGGAAGCAAAAGCTTTACACTAGAATAAAAAGGAGAACAAAACATTACAATCACATATACAAATAATGCACCAGTCCACACACAATCCAGCAGCCAAGCTATGGGGTAGGTGGGCCTAAGAGTATAAATTAAATATTCACCCCATAAAAGGGGAGCAACCCTTGCCCTTGAGGCCACTCCCCAACACAAAAACTTTAAAAACCCTGGTGCCTACTGGCTTCTGCTCCCCTTGTGGGCAGATGGGCCTAAACACATACTTCTATTCTGCCACCCAAAGAGAGCAGAAATGACCACAATCATCCTCACACAAAGGGGAGCGAACCATGTCCAAGGGGCCACTCCCAAACATAAAAAAACCCTAGTGGCCTAGTGGCACTACAAATTAATTAATGCTCCCCAAGGGGGAGCGACCCTTGCCCAAGGGGCCACTCCCTGCAAACAAATCCCAGGTAGTCTAGTGGGCCAAATTTTTAAAAAAACATGGCGATCAGGTCCCCTGAGGGCCAGAGACAGCCACAAATATTGAGCCCAAAGGAGAGCGACCTTTACGCAAGGGGTCACTCTCCACCCTGGAGGCCTAGTGGGCCCTAGATTACAATATTGCGAAATCGCCCCCCCATGGGAGAAGAGAGATAAAAACATAGCCCCCAAAGGAGAGTGACCCTTGCACAAGGGGCAACTCCCCAACAGACTCTCCCTGGTGGTCCAGTGGGCATTTTCTTTTATTATATAGCAAATCTGCCCCCCAGGGGGGCAGATAAAGCCTAAATTATTAGCCTCATAAGTGGAGCGACCCTTGTCAAAGGGGCTGCTCCCCCAAACAAAACAAACATGGCCCCCTAAGGGGAGTGACCCTTGCACAAGGGGCCACTCCCCATCAAACACTCCCTGATGGTCCAGTGGGCATTTTTGTTAAATTATAGAAGAAATCTTCACCCCAGTGGGGCAGACAAAGCCTAAATTAATAGCTGCCATAAGGGGAGCGACCCTTGCCAAAGGGGCCGCTCCCCCAAACAAAACAAACATGGCCCCCTAAGGGGAGTGACCCTTGCCCAAGGGGCAACTCCCCAACAAACACTTCCTGGGGGTCCAGTGGGCATTATTTAAAACAATATAAGAAATCTGCCCCCAGGGAGGCATACAAAGCCTACATTTATAGCCCCATAAGGTGAGCAACCCTGGGGGGGGCACACATATCCATAAATATAGAGCCCATAGGGGGAGCGACCCTTTCCTAAGGGGCGGCTCCTCCAAACATCGAAACATGGCCCCCTAAGGGGAGTGACCCTTGCCTAAGGGGCCGCTGCCCCAAACAACAAACAAACCACACATAATTTAAAAATCTGCCCCCACAGGGGGGCACACACATCTAAAAATATAGGGCCCATAGGGGCAGCGACCCTTGCATAAGGGGCCGCTCCCCCAAACATCGGAATACAGTTGCCATTTAAAAAAATAAAAACCTGGCTCTAGTAGGCATTCCTGCTGCACGATCGCACGATCGCACAGCAGGAATGCACAAAAGAGGCATCGGGGAAAGGAAAACGCTTTCCTTTCCCATGATGCCTCTTTTAGTGAAATCCCCCTCCCTCCCCAGCCCCAAACTTACCTGTTTCTTCTCCGACGCGGAGGAAGCAACTGGCTTCCTGTGCTTCGGAGAAGAAAGGGAAACCTCCAATGATGACACGGCGCGGGGGCGGGGGGAGGCAGGGGAAGGTCTTCTCCTGCCTTCCCCAGTAAAAAAACGCCAGCACTTCCCCCGTGGGTGGGTGTCATGACAAGCTGGACTCGTCATGGGAACACAGTCACTGTGCTCCATGACGAGTCCAGCTCGTCATAGGCACAGAAGAGGTTAATAAAGGTTGATTTTTTACCAATGTATAAATGAGTGTATGGGTCTTCTTTTTCTGACAACACTTGTCTGTAGTTTATTGAGAAAATATGCGGTTGACAGGAGGTTAAGGGGGCAAACATTCATCATTTTGCAGTGCACTTACCAAATATAAACCAACAGACTATTACATAAATGAAGCCTGGGTAATTCTACAACTGCAAGGGTTCTATGAGTGTATCACTTTAAAACACCATGAGTCCTGCCCGTGTGATTACAGAACAAATAAGGCACTGCGTAGGGCCACAACGAGGCTTCAGGGATTGGTGAGGCCCATGGAGGGTGGCGATCTCGGACTTGAGTTGGCCTTGAAGCCCCGCAAACAATTAGTAAACAATACTCGGGGACGTGGCGATCCCCTAGGCTGAGAAATGTCTCTGTACCCTCATGTGCCTAATTTACTTGTGACATTAAGGTCCCGTGTGCTGCAGAGACCCCGCAATATAATATTAGGATTGGCCCCGAAACATTACCCACCAGTGGGCTCATTTAAATGAACGGGTGAGACCCCGCTTAATTTTTTTTTCTCCATTTTTATCATCCGGATCCGCTTTATTGAAGCGATATGAGGTTTCCCTCCTCTCGATTCAACGAGGCAAACAAGGATGTGCTATCACAGGGTGAAAGCCATGCTCCCACCCTTTAATAACAAACATAAATGTCCCGCGGATGCACACCCCGGGACATTGTATGAGCTGCGCCTGGGAGGTGGCACTCCATAGGGCCATGATGCATTGGTTACTGTATAACTACAGAATTAGTATAAACGCATACTAACACTACTTGCACACACAGGTATGCTATAGCGCCCAGAGTATACATCACTTTACAGCAATGAGCTCACGGTTTAGGCTCACGGTTTAATCCCTGAGTCTTCAGACCAGTAGGGGTGAGTAGTTCGCTTCCCACTCCCTGTATGGTATAAACTCCTACTAACACTACTTACACACATATGCTACAAAGACCAGAGCATATCACTTTACAGCAATGAGCTCACGGTTTAGGCTCTCAATTTCATACCCAAGTGTAGCAGCATCTCAGCACCATGTCACTCTGAGCAACACCGCACATTCAGACCGGTAGTAGTGACTACTTTGCTTCTCACACCCCCACAGGGGTTACAGTGCTCCTATCCTTCTGTTTGCTACTCTTTTTGCCCTTTTCTCCCTTTACTCATTTCAACAGAATCACAAAATGGCAGCCAACACTTCCTGGTTGCAACAACTCGCAGCCAATAAACTGCAAGCTCATGCTTGTAAGGCCTTGGACAATCAGATGGCAGAATTTCCAAAAATCGATATCTGTAAATTTTGATACTTCTCTAAACCTACTGAACGTATTTACACCAAATAGACAAAAGTGTGCTTTCTAGACCAAGACCCTTCTCCCTGCCAACTTTGGGGTAATTCCGTTCACCCTTTCGACCTGTAGCCTTGTCTAAATTTTCCTATAGAAATTGCATGGAGAAAATACGTTTTAGGATACCCTTTTTTTCTTGCCCCCCCCTTGATGAATCACCCCCAATCTTTCAACAGCGGAGCTTATATGAACAAAAAATTTGTTTGGAAATTTCATGAACGACGCTAAAGTTATAAGCAATACAAAAAATGTTATTCCTATGGAAACTCGGTCCTAACTATAACTACCTACTGGCAACTGCAAGTAGGTATATATAGTTAGGACTGATTTTCCATAGGAAGAGCATTTTTTTTTTGCTTATAACTTTGGCGAAGAACGGGGATCAAACCGAGCTGATTGGTGTAAATTGATGGGCTCTGGGCACTGTAGGATACTAGACGCTGTAGTGTAAGTGTGTAAGTACTGTTAGTATGCGTTTATAGTATATAGGGGAGTGTGAAGCGAACTACTCACCCCTACTGGTGTGAATACTCGAGGATTAAACTGTGAGCATAAATTGTGAGCTCATTGCTGTAAAGTGATGTGCTCTGGGCGCTGTAGCACCCCTGTGGAAGTAGTGTTAGTTTGTGTTAATACAATACAGGGAGTGGGAAGCGAACTACTCACCCCTACCGGTGTTAAGACTCGTGGATGAAACCATGAGCTCATTGCTGTAAAGTCATGTGCTCTGTGTGGTATTCCAATGTAAGTCATAGTAGAATGAAAGTATATAATTCTACTAGAATCTAAGTATGTAATGTTATAATGTAGGGCTGTCAGGAGGGGAATCTTGCGGAGTTTGTACACGGTGCTGAAGAAGACGGTTGCCTTGCTGTCTGCTCCTTTTGGTGGCTGTTTCAGGTGTCTTGTTTTCCTGTAATAAATCTACTTATCGGATTCACTGCTGTGTGCCTCTTCACTACCTTAATTTGGCGACGAGCAGGAGAAAGTAAAAAGAAGGCAGCATGTACCACCCCTCTAGCGTCCTTGTTCGGGCGTGGAGCACAGACATTGTTATATATATATATACAGGGAGGTGATGTATTATTCATGATTATACGACTTCATAATTCTTAAATTTTGTCCGGTTGCGGAGATATTTCTCCTTTTTCTCTTGGCTTCTAGTGGGCATTTAAGTGTACAATATTAGACCAGTTAAGGGATTATTCTCTATTTCTTACCCTCCAGTGGAGGGCAAGAGAGAAAGGTGAAATATCTCCACAACCGGCCAAACTTTAAGAATCATAAAGCGGTGTAATCATGAATAATACATCACCTCCCTGTACCCGACATTGAAAAATGAATTCATGATTCATTTAAAAACGTTTCTGCCCCTCACTATATATGTGCACTGTTTTATTTCTTTCACAAATTAACTTCACAAACCACTTATGTTAATGAAATGTATCCTTACACTACGTCTCCCAGAATGCAGGACCACAGGGAACACAAACAATGGACAGGATAATGTATCATGTGATTGGTGAAAATGTTGTTATTGGCCCCTATGACCCCTTACTGTGTCAATGGTAATCATATTCTTGGAGGAGAACGAAACGCGTTGGTGTAGCTTTTGATGAAATACCAATCAAGGATTGTTGAAAACACCGAATCTGGTAGTGCGACCCTCCTTCCCTCGCCTCGAGGGATCTGGAAAATGTTAAAATATTATTTGGCGTGGTTCAGTCAAGAGTCACGCACAGAGGGAGAAGCGCCTCAAGGTATCAGCGACGGTGAACCAAAACCAAGGGATTTATATATATATATATATATATATATACAATAGCTACTAACACCAACCAATTGCACACGCGAGTGGGTGCACACGAAAACGGGGGTGTACCCGTTTTAAAATAGCGCTCCAAATATCCCAGGAATATCACTCCAGAAGGAAAGTAGCACACGCAGGGGAGGTTTCCACAGATTTTTAATGGACAAACCAACAGCAACGACGCGTTTCGCCTTGGGGCTTCGTCAAGTTGTGCCCAACTTGTGCGGTCGCCAGTAGGTATATATAGTTAGGATTTTTTCTCTATGGGTTTTTTGAAAATTCTATGTCTAATAACTTTGCCGTTTGTGGACGGAATTGGCTGAAATTTTCAGGAAAATGGCACATTTTGTTTCTGAGCAGCCTTTGAAAATTTGGGGGGGGTTCGTCAAGGGGGGGCCGAGAAAAAAGGGGGGTCCCAAAACGTGTTTTTAACATTGAGTTTTCCATAGGGCGGTTGGCCTCACTTTTAGCCCGAACGGCTGAATGGATTTGCACGAAACTTGGCAAAATTGTAGGGACTGGTAGCCCGATGTGCCTTTTGTAGGTCTCAATATATGTGCTCCAGTGGATTTTGAGAAATTAACGTTTAAAAAAAGATATATATCTGTAACAGCGGACCGGGCAGCGTCCCAGGACGCGTACTTTTCGCGCAACGGAGCTTTGTGAAGCGAAGCTGATTGGTTCTCTGGCGTCTGTCAACATTCCAAAAAGTCCGTAGCGGCCGCCATCTTGTCTCTCGGTAGGATCGAGAGACAAGAGGAGGCCAAAGCGAAGTGGCAAATGACCATAAGGGGGAATAGTAGATCCTCGCTGACCCCCTACGTTTGATGTGGAGGTTTTAAAAGGGCCCCGCGGGGCAAAAAAAAACCAAAATAATAATAATCGAACGGCTGAATGGATTTGCACGAAACTTGGCAAAATATTAGGGACTGGTAGCCCGATGTGCCTTTGCTAGGTCTCAATATATGTGCTCCAGTGGATTTTGAGAAATTAACGTTAAAAAAAAGATATATATCTGTAACAGCGCACCGCTTCGCGTACTTTTCGCGTTACGGAGCTTTGCGAAGCGAAGCTGATTGGCTCTCCGGTGTCTGTAAACATTCCAAACAGTACGTAGCGGCTGCCATCTTGTCTCTCGGTAGGATCGAGAGACAAGAGGAGGCCAAAGCGAAGGGGCAAATGACCATAAGGGGGCATAGTAGATCCTCGCTGACCCCCTAGGTTTGATGTGGAGGTTTTAAAAGGGCCCCGCGGGGCAAAAAAAAATAATAATAATAATAATCGAACGGCTGAATGGATTTGCACGAAACTTGGTAAAATATTAGGGACTGGTAGCCCGATGTGCCTTTGCTATGTCTCAATATATGTGCTTCAGTGCATTTTGAGAAATTAACGTTCAAAAACAAGATATATATCTGTAACAGCGCTCCGCTTCGCGGAGATAAAATTATATCTGTATTACCTAGCTGTTGCTAACACCAGTTAGCGACGGCTAGTAGGAGATAGCGACCATCTTGGGTCCCACTTTGCATGTGAGTGATATTTATCACTAATGACATGCAAAGTGGGCATGCCAAGATGTTAGCGACTGGAAACAGTCGCTAACATCGCTATCTCCTATTATCAACTTTTGGAAATATTCGAGATAAGCGCGAATATCTCCAAAAAGTAACAGCTGCCCTGAGCAGTTCTTAGCCATGTTATCCAATGGGAGGTGGATAACATGGCTAAGAGCATTAGCTCGGTAATGCATGAATATCGCTGAGTTTTCAGCGATATTAATGCATTGCGGTCGTTTTTTATCGTATTTGCGATAAACCTTGATAATAGCAAGGTTTATCTGCGATAATTTCTGACGGTAAAAAAATCTTTGCAATGCATCGTTAGGGATAAATATCGCTTAACTTTGGTAATATGCCCCAACGTCTGTTAACGTTCGATTCGAAGGAAATCAGGAAGTGTTGAAAAACATTGTCTGCGCCATCTTGTCTTTTTTCAAATGCCACACTTTTGTCGTGCACGGCAGCCATTTTAGATGCCTTGACCAGACCCACTCTGTGCACGCTGTCGATCCTTAGCATGGCTCCCCACCCTCGCAAGCATCTCACCCAGGCAGTGGTCACCCCCGCTCTCTGTCTTATGCATGGGTAATAAACCTCCCCCCATCTGCGCTGCTCTTCCCTGAGAATCACACCCTGTGCCCGCCCGACACCTCCCTTTCGCCCTATTCACTACCGCACCCTCTGACACTCCTTTTCCTCTGTGTCCGATTGTCCAGGCCGGTCCTAGGCTATCAGCTAGCCCTGCAGATGTAGTTTATGGCCACAGCTGTAAAGAATCACCCCTCTTCAAAGGAGTTATAGTAGATAAAGGCCCACACTCGATGAGATCCGTCACAGCAGAAGCGTTGCTATTATCTGAAAACCATCCTGTATTGTGATTGGGGAGGGGACCGAGCGTGAAGCGGAAGATTCCAGGGATGACTCTTTGTACATCAAAGTTTTTACAATTATGTGTCACATTAAAAATATATAGCACTCCGACAAAGTAGTAAGATTATAAAACTTTAATAATTTATAAATATATACAAGAAAACAAAAATAGTAATAACATATAAACATTTTTAGGGAAAAACAACGAAGTAGCGGTCGGCTGTGCGAATAGTCCCAACGCAGCACAACGTCCAGATTTCCGGCGGGGGGTGGGTCATCAGTAGCAAACTGTTGTGCGAATAGTTCCAAGGCAGCAGAACGCGACGAAATCTAGATGACACGAAAGTGATGTCTAGTAAGTTGCCACCCAGCAAATAACGGCGTGGGGCGTCGCGGGGGGTGGGTCATCAGTAGCAAACTGTTGTGCGAATAGTTCCAAGGCAGCAGAACGATGGCACCAAGGTGATGTCCAGTAAGTTGCCGCACTGGTTTTGGTATCCTACAATGCTGCTCCGAATAACGGCGTGGGGCGCCCCGGGGGAGGCGGCGTGAACGGGCCTCTCCAGGTGGAGTCTCATCTGTTTTAGTGGGGCGCCCCTTTACCGTTTCAGTTGCCATTCCGTCCGCTTTTGGTCCACTGTGTCAAAATCCGCCATTCAGCTGAGTTGCGCCCACTCTTGCGGTGCAGCGATAGGCGGCTGCCACAGGACTCTCAAAATGGCGGCAGGCTCTTTCCTTTTTGGGCGTGGTCCACTGAAATGGCCCTGGGACACCTTGGAAATCGGACGCTTGTCTGCTAGGTCTTGGACCCCATTCTCGAAAGCGTCCCCTCCGCCTTGAGAATTCATCAAAAGTTTTGGGGGCCCCGACTCCTGCAGGCTTCTGGTGGGGAGCGGCTGCCATGATTGCTCGCGGAATGACCACGACGGAGCTACGAGATGGTGGTGCTCTCATGCTGACGCCAGTTTAGTCTGAAACATCCAGAAACAAGGTGGGGCTTTCATCGTTTGGGGGAAAAAAAAAGTTTTCATCCAATGAAAAGTGTTGTTTTTAGGTCATATGATCAAGCCTTCCATCATTAGGAAACCAAAAGTAAAATGAACCAATGAAAAGTTTTATAAACAAGTCACATGACCTGTTATGCGGCATAGGGTATAAAATGCGGAGAAAATACGTTGGCACGTGAGGCGGCGTCAGTAGCGGACCGATGTGCGAATAGGCCGAAGGCAACACAACGCGCCAAGATCCGGATGGCACCGAGGTGATGTCTAGCAAGTTGTGCCACTGGTGTGGCCATCGTACAATGGTAAAAGTCGGCGTGGGGCGCCCTATTGGCCTGTGAGATGGTGTCAGTAGCGGACTGATGTGCGAATGGGGCCAAAGGCAGCGCAACAATATTTTCTGACTGACACCACAAGGCGCTGAGATGCCAAGATCCGGATGGCACCGAGGTGATGTCTAAGTTGCGGACTGATGTGCGAATGGGGCCAAAGGCAGCGTAACAATATTTTTTGTATGGAAGATACCACTAGGCGTTGAGATGCCAAGATTCGGATGGCACTGAGGTGATGTCTAGCAAGTTGCTGTACTGGTGTGGTCATCCTACAATGCTGAAACTCGGCGTGGGTCGCCCCATTAGCCTGTGAGATGGCGTCAGTAGCGGACCGATGTGCGAATAGGCCGAAGGCAGCACAACGCGCCAAGATCCGGATGTCACCGTGGTGGTTTCATAGTTGAGAGGCACTTCATCTGCAGTGGGGCGCCGAGATCCGGATGGCACCGAGGTGATGTCTAGCAAGTTGCTGTACTGGTGTGGTCATCCTACAATGCTGAAACTCGGCGTGGGTCGCCCCATTAGCCTGTGAGATGGCGTCAGTAGCGGACCGATGTGCGAATAGGCCGAAGGCAGCACAACGCGCCAAGATCTGGATGTCACCGTGGTGGTTTCATAGTTGAGAGGCACTTCATCTGCAGTGGGGCGCCGAGATCCGGATGGCACCGAGGTGATGTCTAGCAAGTTGCTGTACTGGTTATCCTACAATGCTGAAAGTCGGCGTGGGGCGCCCCATTAGCCTGTGAGATGGCGTCAGTAGCGGACTGATGTGCGAATGGGGCCAAAGGCAGCGCAATAATATTTTCTGAAGAGAAGACACCAAAAGGTGCTGACATTCCAAGATCCGGATGGCACCGAGGTGGTGTCTAAGTTGCGGACTGATGTGCGAATGGGGCCAAAGGCAGCGTAACAATATTTTTTGTATGGAAGATACCACTAGGCGTTGAGATGCCAAGATTCGGATGGCACTGAGGTGATGTCTAGCAAGTTGCTGTACTGGTGTGGTCATCCTACAATGCTGAAACTCGGCGTGGGTCGCCCCATTAGCCTGTGAGATGGCGTCAGTAGCGGACCGATGTGCGAATAGGCCGAAGGCAGCACAACGCGCCAAGATCCGGATGTCACCGTGGTGGTTTCATAGTTGAGAGGCACTTCATCTGCAGTGGGGCGCCGAGATCCGGATGGCACCGAGGTGATGTCTAGCAAGTTGCTGTACTGGTGTGGTCATCCTACAATGCTGAAACTCGGCGTGGGTCGCCCCATTAGCCTGTGAGATGGCGTCAGTAGCGGACCGATGTGCGAATAGGCCGAAGGCAGCACAACGCGCCAAGATCCGGATGTCACCGTGGTGGTTTCATAGTTGAGAGGCACTTCATCTGCAGTGGGGCGCCGAGATCCGGATGGCACCGAGGTGATGTCTAGCAAGTTGCTGTACTGGTGTGGTTATTCTACAATGCTGAAAGTCGGCGTGGGGCGCCCCATTAGCCTGTGAGATGGCGTCAGTAGCGGACTGATGTGCGAATGGGGCCAAAGGCAGCGCAATAATATTTTCTGAAGAGAAGACACCAAAAGGTGCTGACATTCCAAGATCCGGATGGCACCGAGGTGGTGTCTAGCAAGCTATGCAGTTGAGTTGTGTGCGCACTTGCGGCGAATAGGTCGAAGGCAGCATAACAATGTTTTCTGAATAGGAGACACCACAAGGCGTTGAGATTCGGTTACCACCGAGGTGATGTCTAGCAAGTTGCCGCACTGGTGTGGCCATCCTACAATACTGCTCCGAATAACGGCGTGGGGTGCCCGAAGGGGGGGGGAGCCGGCGTGAATGGGCCTTCCTAGGTGGAGGCTCGTCTGCTGTAGTGGGGCGCCCCTTTACCGTTTCAGTTGCCATTCAGCTGAGTTTCGGCTGCTCTTGATGCTACAGCGACAGGCGGCTGCAAGAGGACTCTCAAAATCGCGGCCTGTTCTTTGGATTTGGGCCTGGTCCACTAAAATGGCCCTGGGACACCTTAGAACTCGGACGCTCGATTTTTTTTTCCTTTCCTGTACATGCAAAAAAAGGTAAATGCCCGGTACGTTACACGCTTCATCTGCCACGATGAACTCTCCAGAGGAACCGAAAAAAAATATAGTTGTGGTAACTATACCATGCATCGTCATATGGAGAGGTGGCACCAATTAATTATAGTGCTGCATAAAAGAGAGATTTGGAGGAGAACCCCTGACCTGCTAGTACATTCATCAAAGAAGTGGCACTGAGAGCTTCAGAGGCAAGGGAAACGGTCCCAAATATTTAGAAGAACTTTGGAAAGATTAAAATGACATGTTTAGATTGTGGCAAATTAATTTCATGTGGACAGATGAGTGTTACTCTAATAAATACAGCATATGAACATCATCATAGTCGATGGTTGGTAGAGACATTTTGACTATATCCTGGACCTGCCCGTCCTCGCCCAAAATGGCGCCGGAATAAATGGGACTCGTAACTCCTTGTTGTGTACTGGTTGCAGAACCTTGAAATCACGAGATACGTATGCAGTTTTGAAGCACATGGCGGGCGGGGACGAGAATTGATTGAATATTTCGACATCCCTATTGATATTAAGTTCTGATGTGTTATTGATTACTGTACTGTTGAAAGTTCGAATTAACGTCACCCATGGTACTTGCCCGCAAATGTATATCTAGATAATTTTATTGTAACTGGCCCTGTCGTATTTTAATTATAAAATGTACGTCCACCGATTCCGTAACTGTTAGACACCTTAGTTCTTGCAACCTAATGGCTCGCCCGTTACGTTCCTCTACAGTGTAAATGTCTATTCATCATATACGATTACAGTTTGCTCTGTGGCAGGCCCACGTGGTTATAGGCTCGTATTTGTATAATGAAATTTTCACAATAGATGTTTTTAAAAGAAAACATGGTAGTAGTATATACATTGGTAAAGTTTTTAATAATAGTGACTGTTTTAGAATCATTAAAAGGCAAGTGAAATAAAGCAGACCAATTACATGAAGGGTAAAAGGTATAATACGAAGGAACGCAGTAAAGATAAATGGTCAAGGGCTGTTGTGTTTTCTATTCCTGCAACATAAAGTGATCGATAAGAATCTCATATTCAGGCTTATCGGCGACTAAGACAGCAGGTCGACCCTCTTTTGCTCAACGGCTCCGTCATGGGACGAAGAAACGCTCTTTTTCTCGAAAAAAGAATATATTTTACTTGCAGGACAGTTGTAAAATTTCCGGGAAAGTACATTAGCCTGGAACATTATAACATATATTTAAGAAAAAATAATGTTCGGAAGTAATGAAAAGCGTAATTTTTAGGTCATATGACCAAGCCTTTCATCATTACAATAAGAAAAGTAAAATGAACCAATGAAAAGTTTTATTAACAAGTCACATGACTTGTTATGCTTACGTTACGCGCTGCGCGCCCCGGATGACTTCCGGATGCGCTAACGCGGCGCGTCATATGACGCATTACGCGACAACGCAGGTACAGAATATAGTCAAAATGTCTCCACCAACCAGCGGTCGGAACACAACCCCTTTCAGCAGGCTAAATAGTTCTGTTAAATGACAACAGAAGGGACAGGCAACAAGAACCATCAGTCAAAGAGAGGAGGGCTAGTTCTTCTCTACCGGGTTACATTGGGGCGCTACCGGAACTGATCGAATTGGTAGTCTACAGTGTTTCTGGATGTTTCAGACTGAAGCTGGGGTTAGCATGAGAGCAGCACCATTTCGTAGCTCCGTCGTGGTCATTCCGCAACCAATCATGGCAGCCGTTCTTTATCGTTATTTTGGGCGGGGTGGGTGGCGGAGCCGAGCTGTTTTGCAGCCATCATTGTGTGGAGTTCAGTTCATCTCACTAGTTTTGTATTTGTCATGAGGGGTTGTTCCTAATGTTTCTATTTTAGCGAGGTCAAAAAGAAATCCCATTAGTGGCCTACTGATTTTGCTCGATTCCTTTTCTTTTTTTTTACACGATTTTTCGTTATCTGCAAAGACTAAACAGAGTATTGCGACTCTGTGTTTGTTTGTAAATAGAGAATGAACCAAAGAGAACTAATTCTAAAACAGTAAATACTTGGATAACAATCAATCAAATGGAGAGAGAAGCAGGCACGACGGATTACAATGGGGGCAAAGGCCTGCGTTAACTACCTTTCACTATCTGCAAAGAGAGAGTACTCCTAATAGAAATGAGGGGGGGGGGCACCATTCAAAGCAGATCAGTGTGCATAAACACGAAAATGTTTTCACTTACCACGTACTTGACATTCGACAGCTTATGATATTTGCTATTAAAAAACCATTGAAATTCACTGAAAAAACCATAGGTTATAGACCATATATAGTTAGGAATTAGCATTTACAAAACCTTGAAAATTCACTGAAAAAACCATAGGTTATAGACCATATATAGTTAGGAATTAGCATTTAAAAAACCTTATTTTACTCACACAAAACCATTGAAATTCCATATATAGTTAGTTGCACTAACTATATATCGCGCACCCGCAATCCACTGCTGATCATGTCACATATTACATCATTCATGACATGGTCAGTGACATCACTGATGACATCACTGATGACATCTCAAATGACATCACTGATGACATCACTGATGACATCACTGATGACATCACTGATGACATCTCAAATGACATCACTGATGACATCACTGATGACATCATCCAGTGACTGTGTGTTTCTGTAAAGTTTAAATATGTTTGATATATTGAAGAATGAGTGGATGTATAAGTGTCTGGATGAAGGATTTAGTAGGTGCGTGACTGACTGTGAGTGAGTGAATAAATGTGTCGTACTAAATGCATGGGTTAGTGACTAAACAGTCTGAATGTGTGCATCAGTATGTCTGTTGTGATGTAAACTGCTGCATGTGTTGATCATTAGCTATACGAGAGGCTATATGTGTTATTGATTGGTTGCCCAAGTATTTGTATGGGAGATTGAGTTTGTGTAGGGGTGGCTGGAAGGTGTGTGACTCTATGCATAGATGTGTGAGCAGTTGATTCACTAGGTGTATGAGTTCAAGAGTGCATGTGGAAACAGCTACATGGGCAGTTGACTGTGTGCATGAGTGTATTGATGAGTGAATGGATATCTCAATGCTACATGTCATAGTAAGTACATATGTAAAACACAGTACATGTGAGAGTTGGCATATATAATTAACTGTGCATGAGAGCCACTGAATGTGTGAGTGGCTGTATGGATCATTGTGAACTTGTATCAGGGATTGTGTAAGAGAGTAAATATGTGTTAGTATATGCTTGAATAAGTAAGGTGTGTATAACTGTATAGTTAAGGAAATGGAGGTGAGATTGTTTCTTTGCATGACTGACTAGGTGTGTGAGTAACTCCATGGATGAGTGACAGTGTGTGAGTGTCTGTATACACTGAGTGTATCTAAGGTTATATTAGAGTCTGAAGAGGTTTATCGTATTAGCACAAGAATGATGTCAAATGAGATGTCATCAGTGATGTCATCAGTGATGTCATTTGAGATGTCATCAGTGATGTCATCAGTGATGTCACTGACCATGTCATGAATGATGTAATATGTGACATGATCAGCAGTGGATTGCGGGTGCGCGATATATAGTTAGTGCAACTAACTATATATGGAATTTCAATGGTTTTGTGTGAGTAAAATAAGGTTTTTTAAATGCTAATTCCTAACTATATATGGTCTATAACCTATGTTTTTTTCAGTGAATATATATATATATATAGATATATATATATATATATATATCTATATATATATATATATTCAACACAAAAGTTCCAAATATTGATGGCACTCCACTCAGGGATAGTTTTTCAAGATATTTTATTGTAACAATTGGGATCCCTTCCCTGCCTTGATCCCGTCGATGGCACCAGCGTAACCAGAGCTCCCCCTGCGACGAGGCAAAGTGCGAGGGAATATATATATATATATATATATATATATATAGATAGATAGATAGATAGATATTCACTGAAAAAAACAGGTTTAGTTAGTTATAGTTAGTTGTACATTTCACTCGTACAAAACCATAGAAATTCCTCCGTTATAGTTAGTTGAGCTAACTATAACTCGCGCCCCCGCAATGCACTGCTGATGATATCACATATTACATCATTCATGACAGGGTCAGTGACATCACTGATGACGTTATCCAGTGACTGTGTGTTCTGTAAAGTTTAAATATGTTTTATACATATATTGGCCAAGGTGTATTAAAGAATGAGTGGGTGTATAAGTGTCTGGATGGAAGTTTTAGTAGGTGCGTGACTGACTGTATAAGTGAGTGATTAAATGTGTCATACTGAATGCATGGGTTAGGGACTAAACTGTGTGAACATCTGTATCAGTGTGTCTATTGCTGTGTAAGCTGCTGCATTGGTTGGTGAGTAGCTACATGAGTGTCTATATGGGTTATTGTTTGGTTGTCTGGGTATTTGTATGGGTGCCTGACTGTGTTTGTCGATTGGTAGGAGGTGAGTGACTCTGTGTATAGATGTATGAGCGCTTCATTCACTGGGTGTATGGGTCCAAGAGTGATGTGGAAACAGCTGTATGGGTGGGTGAGTGTGCGTATGGGTGTGTAGGTGAGTGAATGGATATATCAGTTTTACATGTCCAAGTAACTACATATGTAAAACGCAGTGCATGTGAAAGTTGGAGTATACTGTACGTGAGAGTCAGTGATTGTGGGAGTGGCTGTACGGATGAGTGTGTACTTGTATCAGTGATTGTATAAGAGAGTAAGTATATGTTAGTATCTGTATGAATAAGTGAAGTTGTGCATGTATAACTGTATAGGTGAGTAAATAGAAGTGTGATTGATTCTTTGCATGACTGACTAGATGTGTGAGTAACTCTGTGTGAGTAACTCTGGATGAGTGGCGGTGAGTGAGTGTTTGTATAGGTGTAGGAGAGCCTATAATAGTGTTGTATTGATGAGTCACTGCATATATGAGTGACTGTATGAGTGAATGAGTGGATGTGTGTATAGACCTAGGAATCAGAAAGTACATATGTAGTAACTACTATTGGTGTCTCTATTTTTTCGAAAATAGTAGTCATGTATTTTAGAGTGGGTGTATCAAAGAGTAGTAATCTGCTTCTCATGTAATGCATCTCCCTGGCCCTGGTTCTCTGCCTGATGCTCTAGCTATATGATGTCATGTGGAATGTTGTGGATGTTTGTACTTGAAGGTGGAGCTGTTGAAGAAGATGGGCTGAGCAGCCAGGAGGCGGCTCCTGTGGGGCTTATATTAAGGCTTACATTGGAACTTACTAAGCTGTTACTTAATGAATAAAATACCATCTACAAGAGCTGTCTACTGGACTTCATTGATTTCTACACAAAGGTTTCATTAAGGTGTGAGGAGGTGCATCAGATTTTCACGTGGATGATGTCATCAGTGATGTCACTGACCATGCCATGTCATGAACGATGTAATATGCGACTTCATCAGCAGTGCATTACAGGGGCGCGAGTTATAGTTAGCTCAACTAACTATAACGGCGGAATTTCTATGGTTTTGTACGAGTGAAATGTTCAACTAACTATAACGTCCCTGAAACCTATGGTTTTTTCAGTGAATTTCAAAGGTTTTTTAAATGCTAATTTGTAACTATAAAGTGCCTGAAACCTATGATTTTTTCAGTGAATTTCAAAGGTTTTTGAATGCTAAATTGTAACTATATCGTCCCTGAAACCTATGTTTTTTCAGTGAATTTTAAAGGTGTTTTAAATGCTAATTTCTAGTTATAATGTTCATTAAACATATGGTTTTTTCAGTGATTTTAAATTATTATTCCATTCTCAACCTAGTAAAAACAGCCAATATCTCTAGTTTTCCAGCAATAGTTTCAGCAAAAAAAGATGGCCACAAATGAGAGCAACAACTAACCGTAATAATATGCAGAGTAGGCATTCCCGTGCAAAAATAACACAAAAACACCACTTCCCGATATTTTCAAGAGCAGCTAAATCTGGGATGCGATCCAAAAACAGGCAATAAGTTGCGTTAGCAGTAGGAATCTAACATTTGCCTTTTACTGTTGTAAACCAGGATGACTAGCTACAGTGTGAAAGGGAGCCCAGCCCAGAATCACATCGGAAGACCAACGCATGTCTTAAAGTTACTGATTATGCAGCTCCAATACCCAAGAAAGCCTCAACACCCACTGCCACCAGCCTCAGGATGTCCCCCCGGACCACCCCCCTCCCTACTACCACCAAGGCAGCGCAGGACAGCGGACCTTCTGGAAACGGCATGGTCCCTCAGCCACACAATACTTGAATGTTGGCAGATATGGCAACCAAGTATGTGTGAGGACACAAGTCACCCATCAATAATAATGCTCACAATACCAAGTGTAGTAGTGGTGTGCTGGATAGACCTCACTATGCACAGCACAAACCTCTCCATGTGTACATATACTGTTGGTGTGCATAGTGTTGTGGACAATAGACGCAACCATGTTATTTGAGGCACTGGGGAAGATCTTGGTCATGTACCTGTGTTGTCCCCCTCTGAAGCGGAAGTGGAGTTGGCTGGTCCAACGCACGCCACTCCAGCGTAGGAGTATGAATAAATAGGCCAGGGCTCTGGGTGTGGTTCACTTTTGTGAAGGCCAACGCATCTGCCAGAGCGGCGGCCCTCACCCTGCCACGTGGCTGCTGCCATGACTGTAGGCCTCCTTGACACAGGCCCCCTACAAACCCACCGGCACAGCACCGCAGACTTATGTCTATACAGACTACTGCCTTCGATTTACACTGAAGACAGCAGGGCTCACAATTCAGATGGAGTGCCGATTGCAGATAATGCAGTCCAGTAGGCAAGACTCATTGCTCTCAGTGCGGCCCCTCCGGACCACGCATCATCGCAGACTGTGCATATGCTGAGCGCCAAAGGTACCACTAACTCAGTGAACCAGAAGTCAACGCCACGTTGACTTATTAAGGCAGAATTCATTAGGCAAAAGACATTGTTCCCAGTGCAGCTGGCCCGGACCACGCAGGGCGCGCACATGCTCAGTGCTTCAGGTGCCACAAACACACTGCACCATAAGTCATCGCCACATGGACTTATTAAGACAGAATTCAGTAGGCAAAAGACATTCCTCCCAGTGTGGCCCGCCCAGACCACGCATCATCGCAGGGTGCGCACACGCTGATTGCTTCAGGTGCCACGAAGTCACCGCCCCATAAGTCTTTGCCACGTGGACTTATTAAGGCAGAATTCAGTAGGCAAAAGACATTGCTCCCAGTGTGGCCCGCCCGGACCACGCATCATCGCAGGGTGCGCACACGCTTGGTGCTTCAGGTGCCACTAACTCACTGCACCATAAGTCATTGTCACATGGACTTATTAAGGCAGAATTCAGTAGGTAAAATAAATTTCTCCCAGTGTGGCCCATCCAGACCACGCATCATCGCAGGGTGTGCAAACGCTGAGTGCTTCAGGAGCCACTAACTCATTACATCAGAAGTCAATGCCACGTGGACTTATTAAGGCAGAATTCAGTAGGCAAAAGACATTGCTCCTAGTGCAGCCTGCCAGGACCACGCATCATCGCAGGATGCACACATGCTGGTTGCCTCAGGTGTCACTATCTCAGTACACCACTTATCATCGCTGGCTGCACACACGCTGAATTGCCAATAACTGTGCACCTAAACTCAATGCCACGTGGCTGAGAGCCCTTGCTGACCGCTACCTCCTGCCTACAGTGCGGTTATCAGGGCTCACAATTAAAATTCAGTCTTCATTCATTAATTACAGAGTGCAGTAGGCAACTAAGTATAACGTCCCTTAAATCTACACAATATCCTTTTAGTATCCTTGCTTCAAGAACTTGTTTTATATCAGTTATTGCTTTAGTACAATGACCAAATTCATCTTGCAAGTCCAAACGAACACTGAATGGCAGTCTACACTGCCGACAGCAGGGCTCACAATTCAGATCAAGTCACAATTCTGGATGACGCAGTCCAATAGGCAAGAGACATTGCATCAACGCTGGCAGCGCATACGCTGAGCGCCACACCTACCACTAGCTCTATGCAGCTCAAGTCAACGGCACATGGCTGTGGGCCCTTCCTGACCACTGCCTCCTGCCTACACTGTGCTCAGCAGGGCTCACAATTCAAATTCAGTCTTCATTCAATAATTTCAGAGTCCAGTAGGCAACTATCTACAATGTCCCTAAATCCTACACAATATCCTTTTAGTATCCTTGCTTCAAAAACTTTTTGATATCAATTATAGCTTTAGTACAATGACCAAATTCATCTTGCAAGTCCAAAGAAACACTGAATGGTAGTCTACCCTGCAGACGGCAGAGCTCACAATTTGAATTCAGTTTAAATTTATTTATTGCAGAGTGAACTGTACTCCATGGCGTTGAATTTTCTCAGGAGGAAGTCACAAAAAGCATTCCTTGATGTCTGTGCTGACTACTGCCTTCGATCTACACTGCGGACAGCAGTGCTCACAATTCAGGTGGAGTAGAAATTGTAGATGACGCAGTCCAGTAGGCAAGAGACATTGCTCCCAGTGCGGCCCACCCACACCATGCATCATTGCTGGCTGCGCACAAGCGGAGCGTCACACCTACCACTAACTCAATACAGCTCAAGACAATGCCATGTGGCTGCGGGCCTTTCCTTACCACTGCGTCCGGTCTACACTGAGATCAGCAGGGCTCACAATTCAAGATTACTACAGATGCAAATTGTATAAGAGACCATAATCGGTTAAAAAAACAAATGCTCCCAATCTGTGCAGCTCATGTCAATGCCACATGGCTGTGGGCCCTTCCTGACCACTGCCTCCGGCCTACACTGCAGTCAGCAGGGTTCACAATTCAGATCGAGTCATGATTGTAGATGGTGCAGTCCAGCAGGCAAGAGACATTGCATCATCGCTGGCTGCTCATTCGCTGAGTGCCAGACCTCCCACTGATAATGCAGGTCAAGTTAACGTCACGTGGCTGTGGGCCCTTCCTGACCGCTGCCTCCGGCCGACACTGCGGTACAAAAGGGGGTGGTGATGGACGGAGCATCTGAACCAATCAAACACTCACACCCAATCAAAAGATCTGGGATTAATTACAAAAGGGGGTGGTGATGGACGGAGCATCTGAACCAATCAAACACTCACACCCAGTCAAAAGATCTGGGATTAATTACAAAAGGGGGTGGTGATGGACGGAGCATCTGAACCAATCAAACACTCACACGCAGTCAAAAGATCCGGCCTACACTGGGCTCAGCAGGGCTCACAATTCAAATTCAGTCTTCATTCATCAATTTCAGAGTTCAGTAGGCAACTAACTATAATGTCCCTGAAATCTACATTTTTCGACAGTGTATTCCATAAATGTTTCATCTTTTGTTCCATGCATCTACACTGCGGACAGTAGAGTTCACAATTTGAATTCAGTTTTGATTTATTTATTGCAGAGAGAATTGTACTCTATATCCTCAAATTTTTTCAAGAGGAAGTGACTAAAATCATTTCACGATATCTGTGCTGACTATTGCCTTTGAGCTACACTGCGGATAGCAGGGCTCACAATTCACATTGAGTCGCGATTGCAGATAATGCAGTCCAGTAAGCAATAGACATTGCTCCCAGTGCAGCTCGCCTGCACCACGCATCATTGGTACCTGCGCAGATGCTAAATGCTTCTGATGCCTCTATCTCAGTGCAGCACAACTCATGGACCCTTTATGATACAATATTTTGTGTATAATTTCACATCTGCTGCCCCTACCTCAGTGTACCACAAGTCATAGACCTTTTACGATAGAATCTTTTGTGTAGTGTTTCACATCTGGTGCCCCTACCTTAGTGCAGCACAAATCATTGACCCTTTATGATTGCATCTCTGTGTCTGATCCAATGATTACTGTTGTACTTGTTTCCAGCACCAACCATTCCTGGAGGGTTGGCTTACACTCACCCCACATGCATCCAGCACAGACGTCACTGTACATGTTACCCTGGTAATAAAAAGGAGTTGAGCGCACATGCCCGTACCCAGTTCCACTATCTATCTGTTTCCGTGTGTTCATTATGTATGCAGCATGCTGCCCCTGGGCCCTACCACATTACATTGTGCTCTGGACAGCGTATGCAACCATCTTACCTTTGACAGTGGTGGAAAACTTTGGTTATGTAACTTTGTCTTGGTCATTGTACAAGTACGTACATAGAGACTGGATCATTAGAGTACTGCAAGGAGAGTGTATAGTGAATTTATAAGTGCGTGGGGATTGGCGGAGTGATTGTATAAGTACATATGTTGGCGCAGCCTAACTCAGACAACGAGCTTGTCTCTAATTGGCTGCCCTCCATGTGCCAAAAAATGAAACTTGAACTTGCCATGGCCCTGTATTGCTACAGCTGCAACACTCCACAGAATGCCCAATAAATATTCATATCCTCACAGATGTGCCACGTCCACCATCTTTCTTGTGTGGAACTATGGATGAATGTAGGGTCAGTGATTCCCCGTACCTTCCATGTTGGTCATGTTGTGGGACTTGGCTCACAGAGTGACACATTGGTGCTTGCGACCTGGGTGATGGCAGCACTACAACACGGACACCGGAATCCAGTGTTGCCAGATATTGTAAACCATTCTCTAGCCCAAGCCAACCAAAAAGTAGCCCAAAGTAGCCCAATATTGCTACTTTAAGGAAGGAGGGGCAGGGATAGTGTCAAGCAGGCGGTGAATGCATTGAAATTGATGTTGCAGCAGGCTGCCAAGTAAATATTTGTCTAATAAAACACTTTAACATACTACTTTGCTGGAGCACTGTGTATATATTTTTATAGTCAGGCAACTTGCTCACATGGGGCACTTAGGAATTACTGCTACCACAAGTAAAATCAAACAGACATGTTGGTGGCCCTGTATTGACAACTAAGTTAAAAGTCACATTGACTACTGTCCGCAATGTCTGTGTTCTGACAAGCACTGGAAAACTTCTAGTGCACCCCTTTGCCCGGTTCAATAGACTAATGGTGCTCGGCAAAAGATCAGTCTTGATTTTGCTGGGCCCTTTTTTTGTTTTTCGTAAAGACAAGAAATTCCTTATTGTTGCCATAGAATATTTCTAAAAATGGATCTATTTTGCCTTTGTCAATAACGCTGATGCCAACTCAGTTGTACTGTTTTTACAATGTCTATTTTGTATTGAGGGCACTCCCTAAGAAATAATAACTGATAATGGTTCCCATTTCATTGCACAAGAGCTAAGTGTGTTTCTCACTAAACTTGATGTTAAGCATATTTTAGTTCCTTTATATATTCCATCTTCCAATGGTCTTGCGGAACGTGGCAATCGTCTACTTAAAGAAGGAGCCCAGACTTCTGTCACTAATGGGTTGGATGTTGCTTCCTTTTTGTTTCAAAAAGTCTGGAATTATAATACATCACATAGTACCACGGGTGTCTCTCCATATGTTTTACTCAGGGGTCGTTCTCCCATCTCCAAACTCAACCCTGCATGGTTAATGGACAAGTGTGATTATCCTGCTCTGGATTTGAATAAAGTCAGAGAAAAGTTTAAGTGAAAACAAGATGCTTATAAATGTGATTATGATAAATGCATGCATGTCAAAGACAAAGCATTGAGTTCTGGAGATTGGGTTCTCATTAAAAAATCCTTTAGTGTTTCCAAAGGTCAGTCTAAATTTTCTATTCATGCTCGTGTGTTGAAAGTTTCACAAGTGGCAGTTCTGCTCCAAGACAAGGGTTGGTGCAACAAAAATGCTGTCGTCAAAGTTACATCTGAGCAAGCGGCTACTCTCCACAAAACTTGTGTTAACAAAAGTGATAGTTTCAATGACAATTGGTAAGGAGTTGGTGATTTGACTACCCCTGTTGTCACTAATTCTTCTGCCCCTCCTTCATTTTCAGGTCAAGGTGATTGTGTTTCTATTCATCCAAGTTCTGTTTTACAATATCATGCTATTATTCCTGTTAAAGGGGAAGGAGAAGGGATATGTAGGGGGAGTAGGAGCAGTAGCAGAGTTAGGACTGTTCCTGTTGGTCTAAGAGAATATGTTGTCTAAACGTATTATCTCCTGTAGTACTTACACTGCTGTTTTAATTAATTTGTTAATTTTCTTTTGTTTATATAAAAAGTGGGATGTGTGGTAAGGGTGTTTACCATTTTTCTAATAATAAGTTTCATTTTATTGTACACCACTTTATGGAATTATACTGTTGTTGGTTTCTCTAGCTCATGAAAGGAATTCTAGAATGTGATGCTCCTTTGAGTCATTATTTGCCTGGCTGCTGTCTTTCTCAGTCGTGGGTTCATTGCATGGAAATAAGGCATTATTCAATGCTTGGAAAACTTCTCCAGTTTCCTGGTCTCATTTCTACACTAGTACAAACCAAATTTTACCGCACAACCGGGAAAAATATAGCTCAATTGTGCATGATGTAGCCCAATCTGGCAACACTGTCCGCATCAGTTGATTCCTGTTGTTTTTTTCTTGTAGATATTAGGTGCTCACACACCTTGTCCTCATGACGCTTTCTATTTTATGAGATTGAACACTGTCAGCCACAGAGGAAAATGCTTCTCTTTTTATTATACAAAAAATGTTTAAAGGAGTCTAGCATCTTGTTGTTTTGAATTGATGCATGGTTTAACAATCTCACTTACCATTGCACATTTCCTTCACTTATTTGTGAGCACCAAAACATGATATTCACAGAATTTATTTTTCAATAATATGCAATGAATACATTAATTGCATTACAACTATAAGTAGTGTCATGTTTGCATACTTGCTGTTGGTGTATTATGTAATGCTTGGTCTTCAAATATTTCCCTAAAACCCTAGGTATTTTAAACACTCTTAAGACCAATTGGCCTTAGTGACCCACTGTTTTTTCTAAACGATTTATTACCTATGGTTCTCAAAAATTGTACGGTCCCCTTGTTTTTATTAGATATACCCCTTTAGTTTCTAACAACTTTTTTAATGATTTATGCTGGGGATGTGGCCTAGCCTGTGAGCAAGAGGGCCACATGGCACGGAAACTCCAGTGACTCAGCCCAGAAATCAGCTGGAATGAGTCCCAATATCCATCCCTTATGATCTAGACCAGTTACTGGACAACAGCGAAACATCCTCTGTGCTCTTAAAAATGGATGGTTAAGAACGCAGTGCACCACACATAAGAGCGGACAAGTGGTGCGCGGCCCAGCCTTACCTCAGAGGTCCCATGGCAGCAGGTGCCACAGATGAACCTGAGAGGTACTGATGCCACCGAGCCTCACTGGGTCACCGCCCTCTCCCACTGACCAACTGGACATCTCTCTTCAGCCTCCTGGCTTACCTAATCATTTGCCTGCTGCCACCAGGTATTGGGGTGCCTGCCTCACTGAACTGGGCCCATGCCAACCCACAGCGGTATACCCAGTAAGGTTCACTGTTTATTTCTTTTTGCATTTGTGGTATTGTATATTTTGGGATTTGCTCAGCTATCTATTGCCTAGTGTGGGAGGTTGGAATGGGTTTAAAAAGTGGTTTATGATTCTTATGGTTGTCCCTTCACACATATTGCTCTACACCACTGTCTTACATATGCATGGTCAAACTGTCTTTAGCACACTTTATGATGGTGCCAACACACCACCGAGCTGGGATTTGTTAAGACCACGGTACTGTCATGGAACATAAGAGGCCTAAATAACCCACACAAAGGTAAGCAGGTTCTGCAATACCGTATGAGACATGGCACCCAAATTGCCTTTTTACAGGAAACTCATGTTTGCTCCTGGGGGCCACATCGCTATTACTCAAGCTACAGCACTTATTCAAGAGGGTTCTGCACTCTAATCCACCAAAGCGTACCATTGAGACCCACAGCCTCTATACTCACAACAGAGGAAAATACGGCCTAGTGATAGGGATCTTGGTGGGACGGCTGGTATTATTAGCTAACATGTACACCCCAAATGTAGACTCCCCAGAACTTTTCCAGACACTTCATACTCAGATTGACGACTCAAATTTGACCACATAATTCAGTTGAACCCTAACTTTCTCATGGATGCAACTCGTGACACAATAGCAGCCTCCCCAACCCACAAACCCCGCTCGCTCCAAATCCTCCACGACATTTCCAACACCTTTGCACTTAAGGATGCCTGGTGCATGAGGAGTACCTTACCATTGCCATTCAACCATTAGCCCACTCCCCAAAACAGCTGATCTTGCATTGACTATTGGCTCATTTTGGCATCCTTGGGTCCATGGCTAAATACAGTCCAACACTTAACGTTCACAATTTTGGACCACCCTCCGGTACGCACTACATTTCGTTACCCATTTGGAAGTTCTGAGGAGAGACTATGGCGATTCCCCGCAGCGGCACTGCAGGATGCATTCTTTTGCTCCGAACTGCATCCTGCAGTCCTGGAATATTTCCTGCTTAATGCGGGCTCAGTATACACTCATGCCGCTTTGTAGGAGGCATTTCAAGTGCACATCAGGGGTATATGTATCTCTAAACATTCAGGAATACTGTGGCACATGAGCAGTGGAATTATGCGCATCGAAAAAGACCTGACCGAATTAAACTTGGTTATCTCTCAGCAACATGAAAATGCACATTAACTTAAACAGCTCTCCTAGCAGAATACCGTGACCTTGCGGATCGTGAAATGTTAGTCTTGGGAAAATAAGCCAGAGCTCAAAGATACATTGAGGGTGAACGCCTGGGACTCACATCGGCCAGACTCATCCTTCCCCCCCATGGGCTCCTCCTATAGTGCTGAACTATATCAAGATGGGAGCTCTAAAGAGACCTCCAACAATGATGCCCTAGTGATCCTTCTCCAGTATTGTAAAATCCTATACACCCCCTAACTCTCTGGCAACACCTCGGCTCAAATTGTATATCTAAAGGAGTGTTCAATGGTGTGGCCAGCTATGGCCTGCACTCATCAGAGACCTATTTCCAGATGGGCGCGTCATATCACACTCCACAGACACTTGTTTCACTACAACCTCAGTCATTGTGATGCACAATTTGCACAGCACAAATTCATACATACCCATTAACATCAGATGAATTTACTCCTCTAATGTTGAAGATCAATGACGAAAGCAGCAACCACCTAGTGTCAAAGCTGTACTATGCCTGTGTGGCCTTATGGTCCGTCCATGACTCAAAACTTAGATACACCTGGGAACATGAACTTTGATGCCAGCTGATGGACAAGATCTGGGTTGCCTGTTGTACACAGACATGTTTAGTATCACCCAATCATCGTCACAAATTTGTACATTTTATGTTCCTATGCAGGGCGTACATCAGTCCTAAGGATCAGAAAAAGTTCGACCCTACAAGATCTCCCGACTACCCCAAATGCCATACCGAGGGGGCAGATTTCCTGCATATGGCATGGTTATATATACATGGTCATGTAAACATGGTACATTCTTTTGGAGTGAGTTCTTTTCCTGATGGTCCCCAATGGCTGAGGTTGACACTCACACGGATTTACTTCCAGCATTGCTTAGTTATGTGCAAGACCTCCTAAAAAGTATTCAGTGTTTCACACCTTCTCCTAGCCAGGCATGGTCACACTCCATCAGGGGAGGGGGCACCCACCTACTGCCAAAAATTGGCTTAATAATATGGTTTATTGTGATGCCATCAGAAACTATGTGCCTCACTCGAACCCCCATCTTCTAGATGGAAGGATATATGGCAACCCCTCCACACCTACATGCTATCAGTGAGCGATTACCCCTAAGGATCTCAAATTGCAAGAACTGTGACACACAGCCACATCCCACACTCTACATCTTCTCACTCCACCACTGGGTCAATCTCTCCCATAGGTCCTCTCTGATGCTTCTGGCTCCACAGTGGCAGAATGTACTTTCAGCACATACCTGCATTCCCCCACTCCACCCAGTGGATCAATGGTTCCTTGAGCCTTACATTTTCAATGTACGATTACCTGCAACATAGGACTTACCATGCTACAAGTAGCATAACAAAGTTTTGTGATTCTCTTTTTCTTTTTAGTTGTTTTATTGAGCTCCTTGGTAGTCTACCCGGATATCATGCCTGTTGTTACCTTCTCAAACACAGATACCTGCAACGTTCAATTGGACATGTAGACCCCATGTCTTTTTACTTCTGCAATAATATTCTGTTGCACTACACTTGATGTACCATCTGTGCTGCTTCGGCGACTGTTGCGATTCACCATATACATATACTGTGAAAACTCAAATGAAAACATGTTTTAAAAAAATCTTTATGTTGGAATGTGATTATTTAATGTTATAATTTAATCTTAAATCTTTTATTTGTATGTAGTAGAAATATTATGGGGCCTATTAGAATATAGGGTGGATCGCCACCACCGGGGATGCGATCCACCGGTCAGATGCTCCTGTTTCAACCCCCGCCATATTAGCTTTTCCACCGGTTGGATTTCCGACCGGGCGGAAAAGGCAGATAAAATGGTGGCGGTGCTGCATGCGAGAATATGCCATGGAAAGGCATGCGGTCTTTGAAATTGGGGTCCCGTTGCGGGCCCCCACGATGGTGGGGGGTGTGGGGTGCACTTGGCATTGGCATACACAAGGTGGCCGGCACCGCGTGGTGCCTGTCACATTGTGCAGGCTAATGAACAACATGCATTTGGTGCATTGCGGTTGGCGCTGCTGACAGCACCACCCGCCACAATGCATAATATGCAGGATGCGATCGCCAGGGTGGCAGGCGCATCGTAATTGGCATAGCGGTACCGCCGCATCTCTGGTGGTCGATCCCGTTTACCATAACAGTGGCAGGTGGACAATGTCCACCCGCCACCGTAATAGACCCCTATGTGTTAATTTATTAGTAGGCAGTGATTGGAACTATAATTTAAAATAGTTGCATGTTTGTAACCAGTGATATTAATAATTACATTTTATTGTATAATAAAGTACATACTTTTGTCATTTTATTTATGTTTTATTTTACTTTTGTTATTTATGTAGTAGAAACAATTTGTGTTATTGTATTAGTATTGGTGGTGATTTGAAATATAATGAAAAATACTTGTATATTTCTAACCAGTATTAATATTAATTACGTTTTTTAATAGGAAAGACATGTCCCACATTTTTCTCATTCTATATGAGTTTTCAAAGTTATGTGATTGTATATTTTAACATTTTTGATGTTATATATTTCATCTTAAAAATAAACATTTCAATTTATTTATTTAAAACATGAAAAATATATTTAAATATATGTTGTATTATTTTCCATTGTTTAACAGTTTTTTTTAACATTTCTTAAATTGTTTTATAGACATATCTCCAACATCATTTTAACTTGCATTTCCTTTTTTCAGTATATACTAAATATTCGTTTATATTTTCTACTCATATTTAATTTAGAATTTTTAAACATTTTTCAAAGCAATTTATTATGTTTTACATGTATATTTTTTTACATTATTTTATATATATACACTTTCCCATCTATTTCTAAGAGGAGAGTTTGTTTAAATTCATTTAACGGCCCTTTTTCCTTACTACTACCTTCTATTTTGTAATCTATTTCTGTTATTTTTGTCTATTTTCCTGGAACCAGGTCATGGGAGGGGCTGCTGTATGTCAAAACAGGTAAGTCCTTCTTTAACCCCTTCCATGATCATGACGAGCTCAACTCGTCATGCAGTACACTGGTCCTGTGCTTATGACGAGCTGAGCTCGTCATGAACAATGGATTTACAGATCATTCAGCACAGTAGAAAAATCTCCTGTAGCATTGAAGGTGTTAAGGCTTTATTAAGGAATTTGTGGGTAGGGGGTTTAGGGGAGGTATAGAAGGTAGTTATAGTTTTTTTTGGATATTTAGATGTATTAGTGTTAGCATTTTTCTCTTGTTTGTAGTTTGGGGTTTTTGTACACCATTTTAGTAATTTATCACTATGTTATATTTAATTGTGTTGTGTAGTTACATTTTGATGATGAACTGGTATTTATATGTATTTTTGGGAGTGTAAACATGTTTTCAGTTGGGTTTTTTGTTTACTTTACAGGATTTCCTCTACGAAAGTGTCCTATGGGGATTGGAAGTTTATAAGATTTTTCTTAAAGGAATTTAATTCCTTTTACTTTGATTTTTTTTTTCAGGTTTCCTGCAGTGTTTTTTTAAAAACATTTGTTTAGGTATTTTGATGGTTTCTGGACACTTTGGATTGCTTTGCGGGATGTCTATTGGATTAGTTTTACTTTTCATTTTTTGGAGGTCTTTTTGGACAATATTTTTCAATTTTTGGTGGTTTACCATTTTTTAATATGTGGATACACAGAGGAAGATCTGCAGATACAGATCATTAAGTTTTATTTATTTTATTTCTTTTGGGTGGGAAATTTGATTGTACTTAGTGTGAATATTATGTGATGTTATGTGGAAATATTTGGTTTATGTGTTGTAATTAAATTATGTAATTGATTTTTTTTACTTTCGTGGTTGGGGAAGGTGACATTGTTTTAAAAATAATGTATGTATGGTTTATTATATCAGTCTTCATTAATTAATTAAGGTATGTTGGTTTATATTTTGTCATGATTTTTAAGGATTTTGATAGGTTACAATTTATGATATATTATGCGTTTATCTATCATTTCTAGACAATGTACTCCTTTGTTATTTATGAAAAGTCTGACATTAAAATTTGCATGTTGGCCATTCCTTGGATTGCTTGCTAAGTTTAGGAGCACTAAGGCAAACAGTGTGCTCCATTCTTAGTTGTTGGTATCTTTGCTCTTTTTGTGATGCTTCTACAAATTTGTAAAGTGTAGATTGGGGTCTGCCTAGGGTAGATTGGAAGGCACTGTGCTATCCTCCCACTGGGTTGTTTGTTTTGGCTTCCTGTGCCAAGATGCTGCCATAGAGATTCCACCATGTTATTTGGAAATTGGGTTGAAGTGTCTTCAAAATAGTCCATTGAGGGCTTGGTTTGTCTTCAGTTTTTTGGTAGAAAGGGCTTTCTATCAGCAAATGGTATTGTCTGGCTACCTCTGTGACATGGGCATAGGCTAATGCTATCCTTTTTTAAATTTCACTGGCAAATTGGCTGCTTGTTGAATATTCTACATTTAGTTCAGATTTTTGGAGTTGTCTCCACATAATGTGAATGAAATGATCGTAGCAGACTTGTATGGCTGTGTGAGGGTAATTATTTAGAATAGTTTGAATCATGGCTAGCTCAAAGTCTATAAATATTTTTATGGGGTAGTAATTAATTGTTTATGTTTGATACAGTTTAAGAGGACGAAGCAAGCTCTGTTTTGTTTATTTAGTAGTAGGGCATATATAAACAGGATATTTATGTTTTGATATTCATCATGTGTGGTAAATATCTGAGATAATGGTATAGCACACATTTTGAAAGCTCTATTCTTCATCCATGTTTGACATTGGCTATGTTTTAGCAAGTTATCTTCTTATAGAGAATATTAAGATTTTCTTTTTCATTATCCAGGTTGTAATGTAAAAGTAAATGTTGATCATTATGTGTAATTGTTAAATGTTAACATATGTTTATGTCTTGGCAGATGGGGTATTGCTGGTGGGAGTTTTAGTTCATGCAATTAAATGTTTTAAAGTGGGTATAGATGGTAGTTGGCCTGTTATGTGCTTGGAGACTTTCTTTGGGCAGTATATCTTTAAGGATTTTGGTTGTGGTTTCTGGGAGCTAGTTGTTGCTTCTCTGACATCCTGATAAATATCCCTTACTTCTATTTCTGTCAAATTTGGGAGGTGGTTGTGCTCTTTTACGTGAAATACAATATCATCTTTTTTAGTTGCCCTCACATAGCATGAATTAAAAAATTGTTTAGTACATTCCAGCTTATATTTTCTGTTGATGCACTTTCTTGGCTGTCGGTGTAGCCCGTGTGATTTTGGGGCAGATTACGATGATGATAGGACTGTATTATAAATAAGATAGTCCTTTGTAGCCAGATGTAGTGTAGATAAATATAGTAGATTTATTGTCCAGATAATCACATCAGTAAATCACAGGAAGATGGTAAGTCCATATGACGCCCCACCAGGAGCAGCCTCTGTCCTGCTCAGCCTGCCACCAACTGACACTCCACAGCTCCCCAAGCACCCAACATTCCACGACCTCATCATACTTCCAACATTCTAGACATCTTCAGGCATAACAACACTCACACTGGCTGAGCAGTAGATAAGGGAACCATAGAGAAGGGAAATGCAGCAGTAGAATATAACACATCCCCCTCCCTAAGGAAACCAAACACAATGAATGATAAATAAAGATGCATGAAAATACACTGAGCAAATGAATCAAGTACATATAACAAATATGAAAATGTAAGCCAATTCAAATGCCAATGAAATCACACACCTTGAATCACAATAAAAGAGTTCCCAGAAAGCATTACATTCAGACAGTATTAATGTAATCAATCCAACACAACGTAGGTAAAACCAGAAAACCTCAAAAAGTTTCATAACCAGGTAAAACCCAAGATTGCTTCAACTCAAACATTTAATAGGTAAGAAGCAGTGAAAACCCACAAGAATGTGTCATCTACAACACAATCTAACCCAGGATAGCACTTAAAGAAAGTACAGGAAAAACCATTCACCCACCAACCAAACAGTGAGTGTACACGCAGAGAAACTTCATGTGGAAGTGCTTACTCTACGCAGACCAAACCACAATAACCAATCAGGAAAACCATTCACCCACAAACCAAACAGTGAGTGTACACGCAAAGTAACCTCAAGAGAAGGCATTTACTCCACGCAGACCAAACCACAATAACCAATCAGGAAAACCATTCACACCACAATCAAACAGTGAGTGTAAACGCAGAGAACTTCATGTGAAGGTGTTATCTCATACGCAGACCAAAACAGAAAAATATTCTTCCACCCAAACTGATAGTGAAGTAGATTGATAAACTAAAAGTCATTCAAGTAACATAGAAAAATGTGAAACCATACCCACAAATAAGTGGTTGATAAATCAAAGGAACACACAAAATGTGAATACAGGAAAAACCAGTGATAAGCACTATGCCCCAAACTCAGGGCATCCCATAACGGAAAACCACGCCAAACCAAGTACACACCAAACCAAGTATGCAAGCAAAAACAATAAACACAACACACACTCTCCTCCTCTCTTCCATATCAATTCAAAAACAAACAGAAAGATCTTGCAACACTTGCAATATGCCCACATTACAAAATTGTAAACACCCAGAAGTAAATAGGACAAAGCAGCAGTAACATAACAAATTAAAACAAAAAACGTGGTCACCGTAGTCTAGGATCGGTGAGCGATTTCTCACCCGAAAATCCATGTAGCTTCATACCCAAAGTCCAAAAGGTACAGGCCAGATCCAGTGTTTCCAATGCACCACCAGTACGACAATCCCAGTCATAACGACAATGTTCCAAATAACATCCTGCGTTAGTGCGACAACCGATGACCATCCTTGAGTGAGAGTGTCCTCACCCGAAATCTCCCAGCATAAAATCTCCAGCAGTGGCACCTGTCAGCCCACAAAGTAAAAGCTCAAAAAGTCCAGTGACAAGGGTCGGCACCAACAAGGACAGGACAAACTCACCATCAATTAGCAAGGTCAATCGCTGCATCCCTTGACAAGGACGAATGACGAGAAATCGGATGAACATCATGAATGAAAATGGAATGCCAAAAGAGACAAAATCCATAGAGCAGTAATCCTAAACGTTTTTTTTAAACGTCGTGAACCTCAGCAAAATAACAAGATCCTTCCTTAAAGTGTTAAGATGGCCGCCACAGCGTCGTTCAGCGTCGTTTTCTAAAGAAGATGGGTCGCGTTTTCCCCTTTAACGTCACAAGAATCACCAACACGCTGAAGAATTCTAACAACGTCATCAAATGGACGCTAGCAGGAGAACAGAGAAGAGCTCTGCCGGCCAACCGTCACCGACTCCACAAACGGTGAGTTGGCGAACATTGAAAATACACTGGCCCAATTAAAATGTAGAGAATGTTGTGTCACTGCCAGAACACGCTGTGAGAGCGCAGACCCTGATCCCTCCACCGGCAGATAAAAACTGTGCTCTTCAGTAGTGAGAATCTCCTCACAATAACAGCAAAGTCCCTCTGTGTGTCCCCGACCTTGCTTCCACACCCGCAGCCAGTCCGCTTCACACGTTACAACGCAAAGTGAAAACTCATCAGCTGCCGCCTCTGGTCCCAGGTCAAATCTCCATACTCACAGCCAGTCCGTTTCACTCGTGAACACCACAAAGTGAACACTCACCACCTGCCGCCTCAGGTCCCAGGTCAAATTCAACGGGCAGCAGGACAGTCAGCATGTAATAGCCATAAAAGGAAAAAAAATGCAGGTAACAAGCAAGACTGATAAATCCAAATCTTTCGTTCACAGGAAAGCCAATAAACTTTAAACGCTCTGGACTGCAGGCTGTCCTGTTGACTAAGAACACTGGTGGGGCTTACCAGAGCGTAGTTTATGTAATCTTCTTTCTTTAAAATTCCTGTAGTTTCTCAAGTCCTTAGTTTTAGGGTAATACAGGGTAATCCAGGGTAATGTAGGGTAATCCTTCACCAACACGTAGTTCCTTTAACCTCGTCGCCAGTATTATAAATAAGATAGTCCTTTGTAGCCAGATGTAGTGTAGATAAATATAGTAGATTTATTGTCAAGACAATCACATCAGTAAATCACAGGAAGATGGTAAGTCCATATGACGCCCCACCAGGAGCAGCCTCTGTCCTGCTCAGCCTGCCACCAACTGACACTCCACAGCTCCCCAAGCACCCAACATTCCACGACCTCATCATACTTCCAACATTCTAGACATCTTCAGGCACAACAACACTCACACTGGCTGAGCAGTAGATAAGGGAACCATAGAGAAGGGAAATGCAGCAGTAGATTATAACAGACTGCCACTGACAGCCCATTGGTGGCGGTCCTACCACCATCGCAGTAAAGATTTCTGTCCACCACATTAGGATAGTGGGCGGATGGTTGGGGATGGAAAGACAGTCTGACACTAATCCAACAGGCTCAATGAGCCAGTCGAACTGTCTGCAATGCCTGCAATGGTGGTGGTTCCTGTAATGGCAACGCTGAAGGCATTACAATGTCAGTTTCCAATGGCCCTTTCATGGCGGTGAACCTGCCATGAAAAGGCTGGCAGGAAGGGACATTGGGGGCCCCTAGCGAGCTACCCTTACACCCTGTTCCCAGAAACAGGACCTGGGGACACCTATGGTGCCCCCTACATATCCCTGCACCATGTGGCAGGCACCTCTATGGTGCCATCCACATAGAGTAGGGATATGCAAAATGAGCACTTTTTGGACTGCAGCATGTGCTGCAGCCTGCAGCACATGTCGCAATATAAAAAATACACTTTGTGACTGCCTTGAAGGCCGTTGCATCTCAGTACAGGGTGGGACCGGTACACCCAGAAAAAAAAAATGGGCAAATGTGAATAATAAATGAGTGGCCACAGCTGCTCACTCATGTGTACATATTTTTTCTTCACTGCGCCTATAAGGAGCGCCACATAAGGCCCTGCATGGGCTACTTACATTTACATTTTTTGTGATTTCTTTTGAAGGCGAGAGTGAATATGTCGTGGGTAGTCGCAGAGAGTTCTGCAGCCCACCAGCAACATTAGAAAAAGAACACTAAGTCTCCTGGGTCATTGGATACATGACACCAGAACTTTCCATACTTTGTTTAAAGCACTTCCCAGGCTGCAGCTTTTGCTCCACAGTTGGGAGTGCAGCTCGTTCTCATGGATGGGTTTACAGCTGCAGTTTATGTAGCCTGAATATGTATAAACAAAACACAAGGCACTCTTGTGGTTGTTTTATGATTGTATTGGGTTGAAAAGTGTTAAAAGAAATGATCAGACGTATTTTTTTTTGTACTGCCACATTTTTCAATCACAGAATGCAATAATAAAAACTATGTGAAAAAAGAGTGAAAAAAAATAATTTTAAATACAACTTTATTAAACATTTTGATGGTAACCAATATTAATAAAAATGGCATTGTGTGAACTATTGAAATATACATTTAATTAAAATTATTGATGATTTTTGGAGAAAGATGATGGATCTTTATATTTATTGATATGCTCAACCCTTGATAAAACTAATAGGCTTACTTTTTGATTTTGGTGTTGCGGAAGGCTGTATGTGGTGAATGGGTGGCAGCTCGGAGGCCAGGCCCAGTGGCTAACCCCATGACCAGCACATGGGGCGGTTGGGTGCCACCTCATGGGCCAAAATAATTTTTCAAAAACATGAGTTCTTGCCACTAATTGGTGACTGGCTATTTAAAATTAAATATATAGGGAGGGGGCAAGAGTAGGGCATCCCTATCTGAGCCCATTTTGGGTCCCAGGGACCATCTCCTGGGCCCAAAATCATAAGGGGAGAGAGGCCTTGTGGCCCCCCTCACTGAGCCTTGAAAAGCCCCCGGGAACCCATCCTTCAGGACTGATTGCTATGAAAAAGGGATGAGGAATGCATGCCTCCCCTGCGCCTCTGAAGGCTCCAGAGAGCCAATCGCTCCGGGCCTATCACACAAAAAAGGGCGGGGAGCTGCATGCCCCCTTGCCCCAAGACATTGCATGTCCTCGGGACCCCATCACCCCAATGCTGAAAAAAGCTCAAAGGATTAGGGGCAATGCAGCACCTCTACCTGAGCCTTTATAGGACCCAGGGACCCCATACCCAGAGTCCTCTTACTTACTGTATCCATGGGGCACCCACCCCAGGACTCTGTAGTTTCCCTGCCGGTATCAGCGTGGGCAGGGAAACATATGTTCGCTCCCACCTGGTGGGACTATTTTTAAATCTGCTGCCAGACAGGAGCAACCATGCAAGTCTGCTTGCCGCCAACACAGAATTGAAATATACTCTCGCCGACTGGAAGCAGACTTGTGTTCTGTTTCCGTGCTGCACTCCTGCGAGAAGGGAAACAGAATACATATTTCACCCACCCTGAGGGAGCATGCAGAAAACAGCTGCTCCCTTTGGGTGAAAGCAATGTCGGCTCCCATACCATGTAGGGCCCTGGGGCTCTCCCTGCAGCCCCCAATGTGGTGGTTGATGGGTGCCCCAAGTGGGCACCAGGGCACCCGCACATAATTAATGCAGGCCCTAGGAGATGGGGTCCCCGGGGTAAAAAGAAAGTTTATGGAGGGAGCCACACTGTCAACCTTTATAATAAAATGCAGCCCAGGGGATGATGTCCCTGTGGCCTGATAAGGCTTGGGGAGGAGGTTCCACTAAAATTCAGTGCTGGGTAATATGGTTTCCCCAGGCCTATTAATGCTCAGCGAGGGGGGTTGTGCAGCCCACTCTCCTTTTTTTGCTTTTGGCCCCAGAGGACGGGTCCCTGGGACTAGAAAGGCTTGGGGAGAGGTCCATGTGGCACCCTTCTGTTTAATTATGGTAATTGACACAGTGGATTGGGTCCCCAAGGACCTTTATGACTCAGGAAGTAGGGCCACACTCGCTCCTCCCCTTTAATTACAACATTACCCTGGGGGATAAGGTCCTCTGGCTCATTTGGGCTGCCGGAGAGGTGCTTTGTGTCCCCTCTCCCAATGTAAAAGTAATTGGCCTCAGCAGATGGGGTCCCCAGAGCCTCTTAAGGCTTGGGGTAGAGACAAATCATCCCGCCCTCTATACTTAATGTATGTATGGGTGGTATCTCTAGGGCCAACTTAGGCTGGGGAGGGGGCCACATGACCGCCCAAAGCTTATGTATTTGGCCCCAGTGGCTGGATTACCAAGGGCTTCTTAAAGTGGGAGGGGAGCCATTGTCAAATAATATATTTTTTGGACCCGGGGTATGTGGTCCCTGGGCAAATAGTGGTTTGGGGAGGGGGCTGTGCGACCCCCTAACCAGGTCGGAGTTGGCTACTTGTGGAGGGTTGGGTGCAGGGCCTGCCCAGAGGTCAGGCCCAACAATTGACTTTATGTATGGCAATAAAATTTAGAGTAAAAAAACTAGAAATTCACTGACAAAACCAATAATTGAAGTGATGTTATAGTTAGGATTAAAGTTATATCTTAATCCACATAAAAAAACATCAAAATTCACTGAAAATTACAAAAGTTAAAGTGACGTTAAAGTTAGATGTGATAGTTAGATCAGATTATGTTTTTTTTAACTCAGGTATTCACTGAAAAAAACAAAGGTTAAAGTGACATTATAGTTAGATATTATAATAAGGCCTGATGTTATTTCTTTACAAAGCCTTCGAAATTCACTGAAAAAGCAGAGGTTAAAGTGAAATTATAGTTTAGTGAAAATTTCAGTGACAACGTTATGTTTTGAACTCAACCACAGAAATTCACCAGTTATTGTTAACAGAACTAACTATAACATGCGTCCCTGCCATGCACTGCTTATGACCTCACATATTATATCAGTCATTTCATGTTCATTTACGGGGTCACTGATGACATCTTAAATTATATCATTGACAACATCACTGATGACATCATGCAAGCTTCTTTTGTACATATTACTCTATAAACGAGCATCGGAAAGTAAATACAAAATAGCTGAGAATAATATGAAGCATCATTAATGCCACTACACATAAAAATCCCTTAAATGAAGTAAGCTTGTGCTATGTGTAACATTGACCCTAAACGATACACTTCTTTGGTAGCCGAGTTCACATTAACAATCATCCACAGATAAATGAAATACACCTATTGCACACAGTGTTCAATATGTATACAACTGTTTAGAGAAAACCAAGTTTCTCAAGATACTCAACTTCTGGTCCATAACCAATTCTTTACTGTGGCCAGCCTTTATCTGTATCAAATCCCTCACAGTCACCAAACCTACAGTGTGAAATGAAGTGAATATGAGTAGAAAAGTGGGGACTGTATACAATGTTTACTCTATGGCGAGAGTTTACTCTGCACGACACAGTGAAACTTTCAGGAGAAATACACCACAGAGTATTAAAAAGTATCTTTCAAGAAAACTGTTCACTCTATGCAAAACCTGTTCAAAGACACACTACTCATTAAAAAACATAGTCTGAAGGTGCTAATAGGTATACCACCTGCATGCTTCATACTGTGGGAAAACATTTGCACATAGCCCATATTCTGAAGCTAATCAAGCCCACGTAAATAGGTTAGTACCCTACACTGTCTTCTGTAGAAATGTTCATGCTGAGCTGATTCTGCCTAAATACTCAGGTAGCTTACAATACTTAGGATCTATTATGCAGAATATTTGCTCGTTGGAAACTTTTGCTGCATATCTGGGCACGTTGTCTACTGTCACCTGTACACAGAGTTACTCCTGAATATAAATATTTATAAAATGTTCAATACCTCTACACACATATTATAAATTAGCAGCACATGTGGACACAGGAAGTATAAAATTAGGTACTGAAGTAATATGTCTGTAACCCACCACTATGTAAACTTTGGAAACCATAAAATGAACTAACACCCCAATTAGATGATGTCATTAGTGAAATCATCAATTATGTCATTTTAGAGGTCATAATTGATGTCATAGAACATGTCATGAGTGATGTAATGTGTGAGGTTATAAGTAGTGCATGGCAGGGGTGTAAGTTATAGTCAGCTCTGCTAACTATAACTGGTGGATTTCTGTGCTTTTTTGTTCAAAACATTAAGTTGGCACTTAAATTTTATCTTAACTATAACATCACTTTGACCTTTGTGTTTTTTAGTGAATATGCATATATATATGTGTGTGCGCATGTATGTGTGTGTGTGTGTGTATATATATATATATATATACGCACACACACACATACCTGTATATTAATATATATATATATATATATATATATATATATTCACTGAAAAAACCATAGGTTATAGACCATATATAGTCAGGAATTAGCATTTACAAAACCTTGAAAATTCACTGAAAAAACCATAGGTTATAGACCATATATAGTTAGGAATTAGCATTTAAAAAACCTTATTATGGGGCGTGGCTTGGACGGCAGGAGGAATGGCCGCCTGAACCGAGTGCTCCGCGGAGAAGGGAGAGCGAGCTCGGTGCCTACATCGATTCCAGCGGCGAGAATCAAGCCAAAACCCAGGATCCGGGAACTGGACCCCAGCGGCACACTTCAATGCCCTGAATTCGGGCCATGTTCATTTTTTCAGAGACTTAGCGGGCCTTTGGTCGACCACGCATCTCTCGCCCGGACTCTGCCCAAAATGGCGGCGCCCTGTCTCAACTACGGCGCCTGACCCTCGAGGGTACCGGAGGTGCTCTCACTGGATTTTACGACCTCCCGCCGGCATTACAGGACACACAGCCCAGGTTAGACCCCAGCCAGCGGTTGTATGTCGGTAGGGGGTGAGCGAGTGATCGGCAGTGAACGTTTCTTTCAGCTCCTCGTGCCTGACCCTAAAATGACGGCGGCGCCACCAGCGAGCTTCACGAGGAGGGCACACACCGACCCACGGTGAGCTTCTGGGCCCCTCACGTTCCCATCCACCAACATCCTCTGCCACAACAGTGCCACAACAGTACCTTGACCCATTCATGTGCTGATGCAAACAGCCCTACCTGCACATCTAACTATAGTTGCCTGTGCCTGTTCCTGTGCCTGTGCCTGTACCTATATGTTTAAGCCCATGTGGGGAGCAACATCCTGCCTCACTGCCACAGGTCTTCCACAAGTCTGCATCAATACCACAGAGAAGCACTAACGCCCGAAGAGTGCATCAGGTGTGCTAAGGTGCTAAATGGCAATGGCGCTGATAGCGATCCCCACGAGGAACGTGCTCATAGACCCTCGATGAGCTTCGGGGCCCTCCACAAGCCAAATCTGCTGCCACGTTCTGCCATCTGTTGACCTAACCTACTGCCAAATAAAGGTATGTGCAACCTACCTGCTTCACCACGTGGGGTTTCCTGTCCGACCACATTGCCACAGGCAGCACTAACAGCCTAGGTGGAGTTCTACTTCCACGTTCTACAAGAACAGCACACCGCACACCGCCGCTAACAAGCACTGTTCGGTACCTGCACCTGCTCATCCGCAATCCAGTAGCCATTACCCAGGGTCGTACATCCCTTGGATTCTGGTCCTGTCCCCTCAGGTGGCCAAAGGGTGCCAGTCACGACAGCCAGCAGCGTCTTCCTACAGTATCTACAGTATCTAAGTTCTGGCTGGCTCCTCACAAACGCGATCAGTGATCAGCATCAGCATCAGTGATTCCACTGCCATCTCATAGCACGTAGGCGCCCGGCCTCGTCAACAAGCAGTGCCCTTCTTCAGCGATTAAGCGATTAAGTTCGAGCAGGCTCCCAAACGAGGGCGAACACAAGCCAGGCAACAATGGCAAATACAGAGGACAGGAATAACCCAAAAAAAGTAAAGCCTGGAAGTCTGTTGGACTCACCCATCAAAAGTAAGGCCGACATGGCAGCCAATATAGAAATGATCCTAAAGAAGATGGCAGATCTACATGAACTTTCCAAATCTACCAAATCCAACACCGACTCAATGCAACTGGAGCTCACTGCAATCAGAGCAGATATAAATGTGATTAATATTGGCTTGGGCGCAGCTGAGCAACGAATAAGCGACGTGGAGGACATTTCGAAACAATCAGTCGCCAAAATCAAAAGTCTAGAAAAGATCACGGAAGAGATGAAGCGTCACAATGCAGAGTTGGAGGACAGGAATAGAAGAGGCAACATCAAGATCTTTGGTGTGCCAGAGAATTCCGAAAAAGATGCGGATTCCTGCGTGGCTTTCCTCGAATCATGGATTCCCATGATAACCAAATTGTCCTTCCCACACGGCCTTGAACTGGATAGGGCACACAGGATCCCCACCTTCACTGCCAAGAACTCCAACGGCCCTAGACCGCTGATCTGCAAACCACTTAGATTTCAACACGTAGAGATGATCCTCCAATTCGCGAGAAGAAACCACGCCATCATATGGGAAGGCCATAGAATCATCTTCACACAAGACTACTCTAGAGACACAGTATCAATCCGCAAAGGGTTCCTGGAGCTCAGAGACAGGCTAAGATCCAAAAGCATTCCCTTTTCTTTTGCTGGACCAGCGAAATTCAGGATCGCCGTAAACGGCCATCCGAGATATTTCACAGACCCCAAAGCCCTTGCAGCTCTGCTGGAAGATCGTCAGGAACAAGAAATGGACCTAGCGTTAGGCCTCTCGAACAAGAGGAAAACTTGATAGCAAATGCTTTCACACGCAATCAGGCTCATTTTCAGTCTCGAGCTCTTGTGTAAAGTGTCATTGTCGTGCTTTATTGGTGCTAGTCATTAACTTGCGGTTTCAGGTCTCCACATGTCTCCACAGGTATCCTCATCTGTAATGTGAGTAGGCCATGTGCCCCATGCATTATTATTATTACGTGTTCTTCTCACTTTCGTTGCATCGTCATGTTATAGGCTACGTTGATTCCTCCACAATCTAGTTTTTGCAATTTGGTTTGTGCCCAGATGGAAGGAGGTAACCTTGATGTAAGAATATTGTTCTATACTGCTCAGAAAAATGCTCCTATGTGCTCACCATCACAGGACAGTTACAAGGTTTTAGATTTCTAGATTATAGAGTTAGTGCATTGGTCGTGCTTTAATGGTGCTAGTCATTCACTTGTCATTAACTTGCGGTTACATGGTCTCCACATGTCTACACAGGTATCCTCATCTGTAATGTGAGTAGGCCTTGTGCCCCATGCTTTATTAATTTTACGTGTTCTCCTCACGTACGTTACTCCGTCATGTTATAGGCCACGTTGATGTAACAATATTGTTCCTTATAGATCAGAAAATGCTCCTATGTGCTCACCATCACAGGACAGTTACAATGTTTTGAATTTCTATAGTATAGATTATTGGATTTATGGTGTTATTCATTCCGCCCATGCTCAAGGGTAAGTTCGAGGTCATCTCAGCTCACCACAAGGGATGGTTGTACTAGTTGATTGTACATTTCTCGAGCTTTATCCCAACAATGTTTTATTTTAAGACTGGAAGCTTCTAGTTATCTTATATGTATCCCTTAACTCCGCCTTGCACGGGTCTGCCGTCGCACTCCCGATGTACGTTTTGGGGGGGAGGGAGGGAGGGACAGAGGGTGGGAGTGGGGAGTAGAGGGGGGGGGTAGGAAGGGGAGAAAATGGAGCTGAAAGGGTCCAAAGAGCCCTAATGTCCTTTCTGTACGTTCTATGCTGTTTTGTTCTTAAGGTTACCTATGTCACAAATGTCAATTGTATTTTTTTACAGTCCACTATGAGTCCACACATTGTCCCACATGTTGTGCAGCCGGGGGTTTTATCCACTGCCTGCCTTAGATCACAGCGCACTATCTCAACGACGTTCCTCATCCCAAATGGCTAAGATAAACTCGTTGGCCGACGACCTCACAATAGTCTCTCTCAATGTTAAGGGCCTAAACCACCCGGTAAAAAGGAGGAAAATTCTTGATTATATCACCAAGTCAAAGGGTGACATTATTTTGCTGCAAGAATCCAAATTGTCCAAGGAAGACCTACGTTTCCTTAATATTCATTGGGCGTCACACATCCTGTCCTCGCCAGCTTCCCACAAAAAAGGAGGGGTTATTACCATCTTAGCGAAAAAAGCAAACCTTACTCTAATCTCACACTCACACGACGAAGTAGGCCGGCTGTCCATTACTAATCTTCTCAGGGAAGATGATCCTATTCATGTTCTAAATATATACGGCCCAAACGCAGACGACCCAGAATTCTGGGAATCGGTCTCACAGTCCCTAGAACCTATCCCTACGGAAGATCTGTTGATAGTGGGAGGTGACTTTAATCTCCCCCTGGACCCGATCCTCGATAGGCAATCCAAATGTGCCTTCCACCCTTCCCGCTCACATGAAGCCCTCCTTCGCATATGTGACAGATATCACCTGAAAGACTCGTGGCGCCTACAAAATCCAGACGGTAAGGATTACACGTTTTATTCTGCACCTCACAATTCCTATTCACGTATCGACTTCATATTAGTTTCAAGCCCCTTCACTCACCTTATAGAGGAGACAGAGATAGCCCCCAAACTAGTCTCTGATCACGCATGTATCAGAACCAAACTGGCTAGTTCCAGATCGATTTTGCCACCTAGGAGATGGCGATTCAATGACGAGACACTTACAGATCCCGCAAACAAATTATTAATATCGGAGGCCATTGAAGATTATCTCTCTTTCAATGACACCCCCGACACTACACCTACCACCCTGTGGGATGCTCTGAAGGCCACAATCCGCGGGACCATCATCACAATTAGGGCAAGGGCAAACAAGACACTCAATAAAGAGCTAGTAGCTCTAGAGCAGCAGATTACCACACTTGAAACCCAACACAAATCCAACCCGCTTGACTCTACCGTCTTTGATACTTTGACCAAGAAAAAATATGAATATAACACCATCACCAGCAAACGGGCGGGGGTTTGGGTCAACCAATTCAAGGCCCTGAAACTGTGCGAGGGCAACAAAGCAGGGAAACTGTTGGCCTCCTATCTCAAACACAAACAGAAACTGAATACCATATCGTCCATTAAAGACTCAGGCAACGTCACACACACCAAACAATCTAACATCCTTGACACGTTTAAAAAATTCTATGAAGACCTTTACAAAAATGACAAGGTACTAGATGAAACTGCCTGCGCAAATTACCTCTCTTCACTCCACCTCCCGAAAATTTCGGAATCTGACAAATCCCATCTGGACTCCCCAATATCAGGTTCGGAAATCAAAACAGCGATTAACACCCTGAAGAACAATAAAGCCCCCGGCCCAGACGGCTTCACCGCACCCTTTTTTAAGGCCTTTGCAGACCAAATTAGCCCCCCACTCCTAAAACTCTTTAACTCCACTGCAAACAAGGGCGGTGTTTCTCCTTCAATGAGCGAAGCCACAATAATAGTACTGCCAAAAGAGGGGAAGGACCCACTACTCACTAAAAATTACCGTCCCATATCCTTGATAAATCTGGACTGCAAGATTTATGCTAAAATCTTGGAGAGCAGACTAAACTCCATTCTCCACAAAGTAATTAGCCCCTCGCAGGTTGGCTTCCTAAAGGACAGGACGTCCAACGACAACACTAGACTTCTATGCCACATCCTAGAAAAGGCAAAATCCTCTTCCGCGCCAATGGTAGCAATAACCTTGGACGCGGAAAAGGCATTTGACAAGGTTTCATGGTCCTTTCTGCGCCAGTGTATGTACGCCTTCAACCTGGGCGATACCTATACCAGGATGGTGATGGCCCTCTATTCTGCACCTTCGGCCAGGATTGCTATAAACGGCACCCTCTCGGAACCGTTCCGTCTATACCAAGGTACAAGACAGGGCTGCCCTCTCTCACCAGCACTCTTTCTCCTAGCCCTTGAGCCCCTTATTACAGACATCAAAATTAACAGAGACATTGCGGGTATCTGCTTTGGGGACACGCGAGTCAATTTAGCTGCATATGCAGACGATATTTTGATAGCGACCGCAAACCCTACTACCTCCATTGCAGCCCTAATGACCTCGATAGACAAATAATCCTCCCTCTCCGGATACAAATTAAATAGGGATAAATCCGAGGTAAAACCTCTAAATGTCCACACTTCGAAAGAGGTGCTGGGCGACTCCGGCCTTCTCTGGCAAACAGGAGTGATTAAATATTTGGGAATCGAATTCACGGATGATTTATTGAGTACCCTTAAACATAACGAAAACAAAACAAAATCCTGAACAAAATCAAAAATCTGCTGGACGGATGGTCACCCCGTTTCATCACCTGGTGGGGCCGTATTGAAACTATAAAAATGATGATATCCCCCATGGTTAACTACCTCGTCACGATGCTCCCACTCGTCCTCTCCAAAGAATTCCATGCTAAAATAGATAAACACATCTCGGCTTTTCTATGGCAGGGCAAAAAAGCGAGAATCAGCTTAAAAAAACTTCGATTGGATAAGAAATTAGGAGGAGTTAATCTGGCGGATTTTAAAACATACCAAATAGCCTTCTTAGCAAAACAGGGGTCTTACTGGATATCCTCCCAACCGGACTATAGCCCAGTATGGCTGTCTGTAGAAAAATCGATACTGAAGGGGCTCAGCCCCAGCGCCCTACTCACTGTCAAACCCAGCCCCAACCTAGGTCCAGGTCTAATCTTCAAAAACACTAAAATGGCTCTCTTAAAAGTCAGTAAATATTTACCACATCAATTCCGACATTCACAGTGGGAGTCAATATGGCACAACACAGCCATCACATACAAAGGGAAACCTCTCATTTACCCCTCCTGGATAGACAAGGGCGTCATATTCCCCCACCAACTCGTCGGAAACGCGCTACCCCTAACCTTTAAAGAAATTCAGGATAAGTTCCACCTCAATAATATTGAATTTTATAACTTCCTACACATAAAAGTAGCTTTAGCAAAGGCTAACCTGAAAGATGCCACTCCATCCCTCCTAGATTTACTCCCCTCCCTTAACAAGCAAGGACACCAAGTCTCTAGCTTATACAAATTAATGCGTCCGCAAGCGTCCTCCCTAAATGCACCCATCCAACGATACTGGGACTCATTCTCCTCCGTACCGAACTCGGACACAATTTGGGCCAGAACGTGGGAATCCACCACCCGCCACAAAATATGCCCTACACTGTCTCAAACCAAGTTCTGGCTTCTACATAAAGCATTCTGGACTCCCAGGAGGTTGTTTCTTCACAAAATCAAGGACGATGATACGTGTTGGAACTGTTCGGGGGTGGGAGGAGATCTGGAGCACCTAGTCTTCAAATGCCCGTGTGTTCTCTCGTATTGGGACAAGATCTTTGGTTTCGTGAAGGAAGTCCTACATATTACTCTACCAAGAGAATTCTCGTCGCTTGTACTAGGTTTTGCCAAAGCCGTCACTATCAATGAAAACGATAAAGCCCTACTGGACCTGCTGCTGACGGCTGGGGTTAAAATCATACTTAACAACTGGAAAAGCACGACCAAAGCCTCCTTTCCTCACTGGTTGAACTGGGTATCGTACTTGAGAGGTGCTGACAATATATCCTTGACCTCCACCCCGTGGAGACCCCCATCGAGGAAAATCTGGTCCTCGCTAGACACTTATTTTGATACATACAGACCTCCTTGAATCTTGTTTACAAGGTCCTAGAGCGTGTCATCACACAATGTTTCATTCTGATTATTAGCCAGTCTGTGTTTTTGTACATTCTTAACCACAGAGTGATGACTCCAGCTTTCACATGTACTACAGGTTGGGATACGAAAATGTACATCTTATGTAGCCTCAGCGATAGTGGGGTGATGCCTACCTACTTCAAGGTCAGGCTATACATGACACCAGTTATCATCGGAATGTATGTGGACATTTTCAGGGGAATTTTATGTACCGTGATGGACTCTTTGTTTTCTGTTTTATGGACTCAATTGCATTATTGATACCAACTTTCTGTATTCCTGTTCATGTGACTGTAACTATTCGTACTGAACCGACTATTCCTGTACTGATGATTCTCTTTGCAGCTCCTAATAAAAAATCTTTTGAACACAAAAAAAAAAAAACCTTATTTTACTCACACAAAACCATTGAAATTCCATATATAGTTAGTTGCACTAACTATATATCGCGCAACCGCAATCCACTGCTGATGATGTCACATATTACATCATTCATGACATGGTCAGTGACATCACTGATGACATCACTGATGACATCTCAAATGACATCACTGATGACATCACTGATGACATCATCCAGTGACTGTGTGTTTCTGTAAAGTTTAAATATGTTTTACATATTGAAGAATGAGTAGATGTATAACTGTCTGGACGAAGGATTTAGTAGGTGCATGACTGAATGTATGAGTGAGTGATTAAATGTGTCTCACTGAGTGCATGGGTTAGTGACTAAACTGTCTTAATTTGTGCATCATTATGTCTGTTGTTCTGTAAACTGCTGCATGTGTTGATCAGTAGCTATATGATTAACTATATGGGTTATTGATTGATTGTCCAAGTATTTGTATGGGAGACTGAGTGTGTGTGTGGCTGGCTGGGAGGTGTGTGACTCTGTGCAGATCAATGTGTACTTGTATCAATGATTGTATAAGAAAGTAAGTATGTGTTAGTATATGTTTGAAAATGTAAGGTGCTCTATGTTTAACTGTATAGACAAGAAAATGGAAGTGTGATTGATTCTTTACAGGACTGACTAGGTGTGTGAGTAACTCCATGGATGAGTGGCAGAGTGTGACTGTCTGTATAGGTGTATGAGTGCATATGATAGTGTTGTAAAGATGAGTGATTGTATGTATGAATGATTGTATGGGTGAATGAGTGAATGTGTGTGTAGACGTAGGAATCAGTGAGTACGTATGTAGTAACTAGTATTGGTGTGTCAATGGTTTCAAAAATTATACTCTGTATTTAACACTGGGTGAAACAGAGGTTATATTAAAATGTGAGGAGATGCATTGTATTGTCACATGAATGATATCATCAGTGATGTGGTCATTGATGTCAAATGAGATGTCATCAGTGATGTCATCAGTGATGTCATTTGAGATGTCATCAGTGATGTCATCAGTGATGTCACTGACCATGTCATGAATGATGTAATATGTGACATCATCAGCAGTGGATTGCGGGTGCGCGATATATAGTTAGTGCAACTAACTATATATGGAATTTCAATGGTTTTGTGTGAGTAAAATAAGGTTTTTTAAATGCTAATTCCTAACTATATATGGTCTATAACCTATGGTTTTTTCAGTGAATTTTCAAGGTTTTGTAAATGCTAATTCCTAACTATATATGGTCTATAACCTATGGTTTTTTCAGTGAATTTCAATGGTTTTTTAATAGCAAATATCATAAGCTGTCGAATGTCAAGTACGTGGTAAGTGAAAACATTTTTGTGTTTATGCACACTGATCTGCTTTGAATGGTGCCCCCCCCCCCTCATTCCGATTAGGAGTACTCTCTCTTTGCACATAGTGAAGGGTAGTTAACGCAGGCCTTTGCCCCCGTTGTAATACGTCGTGCCTGCTTCTCTCTCCATTTGATTGATTGTTATCCAAGTATTTACTGTTTTAGAATTGGTTCTCTTTGGTTCATTCTCTATTTACAAACAAACACAGAGTCGCAATACTCTGTTTAGTCTTTGCAGATAACGAAAAATCGTGTAAAAAAAAAAAGAAAAGGAATCGAGCAAAATCAGTAGGCCACTAATGGGATCTCTTTTTGACCTCGCTAAAATAGAAACATTAGGAACAACCCCTCATGACAAATACAAAACTAGTGAAATGAACTGAACTCCACACAATGATGGCTGCAAAACAGCTCGGCTCCGCCACCCACCCCGCCTAAAATAACGATAAAGAGCGGCTGCCATGATTGGTTGCGGAATAGCCACGACGGAGCTACGAAATGGTGCTGCTCTCATGCTAACCCCAGCTTCAGTCTGAAACATCCAGAAACACTGTAGACTACCAATTCGATCAGTTCCGGTAGCACCCCAATGTAACCCGGTAGAGAAGAACTAGCCCTTCCCTCTTTGACTAATGGTTCTTGTTGCCTGTCCCTTCTGTTGTCATTTAACAGAACTATTTAGCCTGCTGAAAGGGGTTGTGTTCCGACCGCTGGTTGGTGGAGACATTTTGACTATATTCTGGACTTGCGTTGTCGCGTAATGCGTCATATGACGCGCCGCGTTAGCACATCCGGAAGTCATCCGGGGCGCGACGCGCAGCGCGTAACGTAAGCATAACAGGTCATGTGACTTGTTAATAAAACTTTTCATTGGTTCATTTTACTTTTCTTATTCTAATGATGAAAGGCTTGGTCATATGACCTAAAAATTACGCTTTTTATTACTTCCGAACATTATTTTTTCTTAAATATATGTTATAATGTTCCAGGCTAATGTACTTTCCCGGAAAATTTACAACTGTCCTGCAAGTAAAATATATTCTTTTTTCGAGAAAAAGAGCGTTTCTTCGTCCCATGACGGAGCCGTTGAGCAAAAGAGGGTCGACCTGCTGTCTTAGTCGCCGATACGCCTGAATATGAGATTCTTATCGATCACTTTATGTTGCAGGAATAGAAAACACAACAGCCCTTGACCATTTATCTTTACTGCGTTCCTTCGTATTATACCTTTTACCCTTCATGTAATTGGTCTGCTTTATTTCACTTGCCTTTTAATGATTCTAAAACAGTGACTATTATTAAAAACTTTACCAATGTATATACTACTACCATGTTTTCTTTTAAAAACCTTTATTGTGAAAATTTCATTATACAAATACGGGCCTATAACCACGTGGGCCAGCCACGGAGCAAACTGTAATCGTATATGATGAGTAGACATTTACACTGTAGAGGAACGTAACGGGCGGGCCATTAGGTTGCAAGAACTAAGGTGTCTAACAGTTACGGAATCGGTGGACGTACATTTTATAATTAAAATACGACAGGGCCAGTTACAATAAAATTATCTAGATATACATTTGCGGGCAAGTACCATGGGTGACGTTAATTCGAACTTTCAATAGTACAGTAATCAGTAACACATCAGAACTTAATATCAATAGGGATGTCGAAATATTCAATCAATTCTCGTCCCCGCCCGCCATGTGCTTCAAAACTGCATACGTATCTCGTGATTTCAAGGTTCTGCAACCAGTACACAACAAGGAGTTACGAGTCCCATTTATTCCGGCGCCATTTTGGGCGAGGACGGGCAGGTCCAGGATATAGTCAAAATGTCTCTACCAACCATCGACTATGATGATGTTCATATGCTGTATTTATTAGAGTAACACTCATCTGTCCACATGAAATTAATTTGCCACAATCTAAACATGTCATTTTAATCTTTCCAAAGTTCTTCTAAATATTTGGGACCGTTTCCCTTGCCTCTGATGCTGTCAGTGCCACTTCTTTGATGAATGTACTAGCAGGTCAGGGGTTCTCCTCCAAATCTCTCTTTTATGCAGCACTATAATTAATTGGTGCCACCTCTCCATATGACGATGCATGGTATAGTTACCATAACTATATTTTTTTTCGGTTCCTCTGGAGAGTTCATCGTGGCAGATGAAGCGTGTAACGTACCGGGCATTTACCTTTTTTTGCATGTACAGGAAAGGAAAAAAAAATCGAGCGTCCGAGTTCTAAGGTGTCCCAGGGCCATTTTAGTGGACCAGGCCCAAATCCAAAGAACAGGCCGCCATTTTGAGAGTCCTGTTGCAGCCGCCTGTCGCTGTAGCATCAAGAGCAGCCGAAACTCAGCTGAATGGCAACTGAAACGGTAAAGGGGCGCCCCACTACAGCAGACGAGCCTCCACCTAGGAAGGCCCATTCACGCCGCCTCCCCCCCCCTTCGGGCACCCCACGCCGTTATTCGGAGCAGTATTGTAGGATGGCCACACCAGTGCGGCAACTTGCTAGACATCACCTCGGTGGTAACCGAATCTCAGCGCCTTGTGGTGTCTCCTCTTCAGAAAATATTCTTGCGCTACCTTTGCCCCATTCACACATCGGTCCGCTACTGACGCCATCTCACAGGCTAATGGGGCGCCCCACGCCGAGTTTCAGCATTGTAGGATGACCACACCAGTACAGCAACTTGCTAGACATCACCTCGGTGCCATCCGGATCTCGGCGCCCCACTGCAGATGAAGTGCCTCTCAACTATGAAACCACCACGGTGACATCCGGATCTTGGCGCCTTGTGCTGGTTCCGGCCTATTCACACATCGGTCCGCTACTGACGCCATCTCACAGGCTAATGGGGCGCCCCACGCCGAGTTTCAGCATTGTAGGATGACCACACCAGTACAGCAACTTGCTAGACATCACCTCGGTGCCATCCGGATCTTGGCATCTCAACGCCTAGTGGTATCTTCCATACAGAAAATATTGTTGCGCTGCCTTTGGCCCCATTCGCACATCGGTCCGCAACTGACACCATCTCACAGGCCAACAGGGCGCCCCACGCCGACTTTTACCATTGTAGGATGGCCACACCAGTGCCACAACTTGCTAGACACCACCACGGTGCCATCCGGATCTTGGCATCTCAGCGCCTTGTGGTGTCAGTCAGAAACTATTGTTGCGCTGCCTTTGGCCCCATTCGCACATCGGTCCGCTACTGACGCCATCTCACAGGCCAACAGGCCGCCCCACGCCGACTTTCAACATTGTAGGATGGCCACACCAGTGCGGCAACTTACTAGACACCACCTCGGTGCCATCCGGATCTTGGCGCGTTGTGCTGCCTTCGGCCTATTCGCACATCGGTCCGCTACTGACGCAAACTCACAGGCCAACGGGGCGCCCCACGCCGACTTTCAGCATTGTAAGATGGCCACACCAGTGCTGCAACTTGCTGGACACCACCTCGGTGCCATCCGGATCTTGGCGCGTTGTGTTGCCTTCGGCCTATTCGCACATCGGTCCGCTACTGACGCAAACTCACAGGCCAACGGGGCGCCCCACGCCGACTTTCAGCATTGTAAGATGGCCACACCAGTGCTGCAACTTGCTGGACACCACCTCGGTGCCATCCGGATCTTGGCGCGTTGTGTTGCCTTCGGCCTTTTCGCACATCGGTCCGCTACTGACGCCGCCTCACGTGCCAACGTATTTTCTCCGCATTTTATACCCTATGCCGCATAACAGGTCATGTGACTTGTTTATAAAACTTTTCATTGGTTCATTTTACTTTTGGTTTCCTAATGATGGAAGGCTTGATCATATGACCTAAAAACAACACTTTTCATTGGATGAAAACTTTTTTTTTTCCCAAACGATGAAAGCCCCACCTTGTTTCTGGATGTTTCAGACTGAAGCTGGCGTCAGCATGAGAGCACCACCATCTCGTAGCTCCGTCGTGGTCATTCCGCGAGCAATCATGGCAGCCGCTCCCCACCAGAAGCCTACAGGAGTCGGGGGCCCCCAAAACTTTTGATGAATCCTCAAGGCGGAGGGGACGCTTTCGAGAATGGGGTCCAAGACCTAGCAGACTAGCGTCCGATTTCCAAGGTGTCCCAGGGCCATTTCAGTGGACCAGGCCCCAAAAGGAAACAGCCTGCCGCCATTTTGAGAGTCCTGTGACAGCCGCCTATCGCTGCACCGCAAGAGTGGGCGCAGGCGCCTATCGCTGCACCGCAAGAGTGGGCGCAACTCAGCTGAATTGCAGCTTTTGACACAGTGGACCAAAAGCGGACGGAATGGAAACTGAAACGGTAAAGGGGCGCCCCACTACAACAGATGAGACTCCACCTGGAGAGGCCCGTTCACGCCGCCTCCCCCGGGGCGCCCCACGCCGTTATTCGGAGCAGCATTGTAGGATACCAAAACCAGTGCGGCAACTTACTGGACATCACCTTGGTGCAATCGTTCTGCTGCCTTGGAACTATTCGCACAACAGTTTGCTACTGATGACCCACCCCCCGCGACGCCCCACGCCAGAAATCTGGACGTTGTGCTGCGTTGGGACTATTCGCACAGCCGACCGCTACTTCGTTGTTTTTCCCTAAAAATGTTTATATGTTATCACTGTTTTTGTTTTCTTGTATATATTTATAAGTTATTAAAGTTTTATAATCTTACTACTTTGTTGGAGTGCTATATATTTTTAATGTGACACATAATTGTAAAAACTTTGATGTACAAAGAGTCATCCCTGGAATCTTCCGCTTCAGGCTCGGTCCCTTCCCCAATCACAATACAGGATGGTTTTCAGATAATAGGAACGCGTCTGCTGTGACGGATCTCATCGAGTGTGGGCCTTGATCTACTATAACTCCTTTGAAGAGGGGTGATTCTTTACAGCTGGGGCCATAAACTACATCTGCAGGGCTAGCTGATACCCTAGGACCGGCCTGGACAATCGGACACAGAGGAAAAGGAGTGTCAGAGGGTGCGGTAGTGAATAGGGCGAAAGGGAGGTGTCGGGCGGGCACAGGGTGTGATTCTCAGGGAAGAGCAGCGCAGATGGGGGGTGGTTTATTACCCATGCATAAGACAGAGAGCGGGGGTGACCACTGCCTGGGGGAGATGCTTGCGAGGGTGGGGAGCCATGCTAAGGATCGACAGCGTGCACAGAGTGGGTCTGGTCAAGGCATCTAAAATGACTGCCGTGCATGACAAAAGTGTGGCATTTGAAAAAAGGCAAGATGGCGCAGACAATGTTTTTCAACACTTCCTGATTTCCTTCGAATCGAACGTTAACAGACGTTGGGGCATATTACCAAAGTTAAGCGATATTTATCCCTAACGATGCTTAGCAACGATTTTTTTAACGCTAAGCATCGTCAGAAATTATCGCAGATAAACCTTGCTATTATCAAGGTTTATCGCAAATACGATAAAAAACGACCGCAATGCATTAATATCGCTGAAAACTCAGCGATATTCATGCATTACCGAGCTAATGCTCCTAGCCATGTTATCCACCTCCCATTGGATGACATGGCTAAGAACTGCTCAGGGCAGGTGCTAGCTTTTGGAGATATTCGCGCTTATCGCGAATATTTCCAAAAGTTGATAATAGGAGATAGCGATGTTAGCGACTGTTTCCAGTCGCTAACATCTTGGCATCCCTACTTTGCATGTCATTAGTGATAAATATCACTCACATGCAAAGTGGGGCCCAAGATGGTCGCTATCTCCTACTAGCCGTCGCTAACTGGTGTTAGCAACAGCTAGGTAATACAGATATAATTTTATCTCCGCGAAGCGGAGCGCTGTTACAGATATATATCTTGTTTTTGAACGTTAATTTCTCAAAATCCACTGAAGCACATATATTGACACCTAGCAAAGGCACATCGAGCTACCAGTCCCTACAATTTTGCCAAGTTTCGTGCAAATCCATTCAGCCGTTCGATTATTATTATTTTTTATTTTTTTGCCCCGCGGGGCCCTTTTAAAACCTCCACATCAAACCTAGGGGGTCAGCGAGAATCTACTATGCCCCCTTATGGTCATTTGCCCCTTCGCTTTGGCCTCCTCTTGTCTCTCGATCCTACCGAGAGACAAGATGGCGGCCGCTACGGACTGTTTGGAATGTTTACAGACGCCGGAGAACCAATCAGCTTCGCTTCACAAAGCTCCGTTGCGCGAAAAGTACGCGAACTGGAGCGCTGCCCGGTCCGCTGTTACAGATATATATCTTTTTTTAAACGTTAATTTCTCAAAATCCACTGGAGCACATATATTGAGACCTACAAAAGGCACATCGGGCTACCAGTCCCTACAATTTTGCCAAGTTTCGTGCAAATCCATTCAGCCGTTCGGGCTAAAAGTGAGGCCAACCGCCCTATGGAAAACTCAATGTTAAAAACACGTTTTGGGACCCCCCTTTTTTCTCAACCCCCCCTGGACGAACCCCCCCCCCCAATTTTCAGGGGCTGCTCAGAAACAAAATGTGCCATTTTCCTGAAAATTTCAGCCAATTCCGTCCACAAACGCCAAAGTTATTAGACATAGAATTTTCAAAAATCCCATAGAGAAAAAATCCTAACTATATATACCTACTGGCGACCGCCAGTAGGTAATATATATATATATATATATATATATATATATATATATATATATATTCACTGAAAAAACCATAGGTTATAGACCATATATAGTTAGGAATTAGCATTTACAAAACCTTGAAAATTCACTGAAAAAACCATAGGTTATAGACCATATATAGTTAGGAATTAGCATTTAAAAAACCTTTTTTTTACTCACACAAAACCATTGAAATTCCATATATAGTTAGTAGTACTAACTATATGTCGCGCACCCGCAATCCACTGCTGATCATGTCACATATTACATCATTCATGACATGGTCAGTGACATCACTGATGACATCACTGATGACTTCACTGATGACTACATCCAGTGACTGTATAATTCTGTAAAGTTAAAATATGTCTTACAAATTGAATAATGAGTGGATTTATAAGTGTCTGGATGAAGGATTTAGTAGGTGCATGACTGACTGTATGAGTGAGTGATTAAATGTGTCTCACATAGTGCATGGGTTAGTGACTAAACTGTCTTAATTTGTGCATCATTATGTCTGTTGTTCAGTAAACTGCTGCATGTGTTGATCATTAGCTATATGATTAACTATATGGGTTATTGATTGGTTGGCCAAGTATTTGTATGGGAGACTGAGTGTGTGTGTTGGTGGTTGAGAGGTGTATGACTCTGTGCATACATGTGTGAGCAGTTGATTCACTAGATGTATGGCTTCAAAAGTGCATGTGGAAACAGCTGTATGGGCGGTTGACTGTGTGCATGAGTGTATTGGTGAGTGAATGGATATCTCAGTGCTACATGTCAAAGTAAGTACATATGTAAAACACAGTACATGTGACAGTTGACATATATAAATAACTGTGCATAAGAGCCAGTGAATGTGTGAGTGGCTGTATGGATCATTGTGAACTTGTATCAGGGATTGTATAAGAGAGTAAATATGTGTTAGTATATGTTTGAATAAGTAAGGTGTGTATAACTGAATATTTGAGGAAATGGAGGTGTGATTGATTCTTTGCATGACTGACTAGGTGTGTGAGTAACTCCATGGATGAGTGACAGTCTGTGAGTGTATGTTTACACTGAGTGTATCTAAGGTTATATTAGAGTCTGAAGAGGTTCATCATATTATCACATGAATGATGTCATCAGTGATGTGATCAGTTATGTCAAATGAGATGTCATCAGTGATGTCATCAGTGATGTCATTTGAGATGTCATGTCATCAGTGATGTCATCAGTGATGTCATTTGAGATGTCATCAGTGATGTCACTGACCATGTCATGAATGATGTAATATGTGACATGATCAGCAGTGGATTGCGGGTGCGCGATATATAGTTAGTACTACTAACTATATATGGAATTTCAAGGGTTTTGTGTGAGTAAAAAAAGGTTTTTTAAATGCTAAATTCTAACTATATATGGTCTATAACCTATGGTTTTTTCAGTGAATTTCATTGGTTTTTTAAAAGCTAATATCTGTAGCTGTAAAATGTATTCTTCTTTAAATCAAAAAATATATTTTATATGTTTATTAATAATTTTTTTTTAAATATTTTTTTTTGTTCGCTCCCGGTCCGCGAACCGGGAAGCTTCCCGTTAGCTCAATTTGATGCCGCGACCCGTTCCGCGAACCGGTAAACGTTCCGTTTGCGCAACTGCCGCGTTAGAAATCAACATCGTGACGCGTCGGGGAAGCGCGACGTATCACGTTGTCGCGTAATGCGTCTTATGACGCGCCGCGTTAGCGCACCCGGAAGTGCTCCGGTACGCGAACTGAGACGCGAAGCGCAGCTCCCCGGAAGCGATCCGGGGCGCGTCGCGAAAGCGCGACGTATCGCGTTGCCGCGTAATGCGTCTTTTGACGCGCCGCGTTAGCGCACCCGGAAGTGCTCCGGAGCGTGAACCGGTAGCGATCCGGGGCGCGTTCCGCAGCGCCTAACATAAGCATAACAGGTCATGTGACTTGTTAATAAAACTTTTCATTGGTTCATTTCACTTTTGGTTTCCTAATGATGTAAGGCTAGGTCAGGTGACCTAAAAATAACACTTTTCATTGGTTTAAAACTATTTTTTTTCCCAAATGATGAAAGCCCCCACCTTTTTTCTCACTCTGACTTTCAACTTTGTGAAAGGAAAACCTATTTTGCTCAGTGGAAAATGGCTTCTCTAGTAGCTGCAGCTGGTGGACCCCCACCACCACCACCACCTCCTCGTAGGAAGAGAGGACCACCTCCACAGTTCATTGCCAACACAGAGGAGGAAGAGGATCAAGAAGAGGAAGAGGAAATACAGGCACCACAGTTTTTACAAGAGGAGCCCCGGGTATCCCATCATAAAAAAAGTTTCATTTGGCAGTTTTTTTCTTTTCCTGAAGGACAGAAAAAAGTTAATGCTCGGTATGTGACGTGCCTCATATGCAAAGAGGACTTATCTAAAGGCACAGATAAGAAGTATAGTTACGGCAACTATACTATGCACCGTCACATGCAGAGGTGGCATCCATTAAATTACAGCCGGGCAGAGATGCGTGACCTGCAGGACAACCCACCAACTCCTGTGGCCAGGACATCAACACAGATATCTCTGTCGGGGCCAGAGGCACGGGAAACAGTGCCAAACATACAGGAAAACTTTGTGCACATGAAGATTGTCTGTATATATTGCGGTACCTTACTCTCATGTGCCAATATGAGCATTAACTTAGTAAACAGAGCATTTGAAAATCACAAGTGCTCTAAACGCCCCAAAAAATAATTTTTTTTTTGCTCCTGTTGAGCCCTTTCCAATGCCTGTTTTTTGTTGTTTCCCCTCCAAAAAAAACCCAAAAAACATAAAATTGTTCGAAAAATACAAAAAAACCAAAAAATGTTCAGAAAATTAAAAAAAATATATAAAACAACAAAAACATTTAAAAAAAAGTTCTTTTCAGAACTACCTCCCCTTTATAAAAAAATTGCTAGAATGTTTAGCACTCTGGCAACCTCTATTTCTTTTGGTTCGCTTCCCCGTTCGCTCCCCGGTACGCGAACCGGGAGCGAACCAAAAAATAAAAATAAAAAAAAAAGAAGAGTAAGTATAAGGGAAGTAAACAGAGAGTAATGTTAAAAGAAAGACAGCTATAGGGAGTAAACCAGAGATACTGTTTAATAGATTTATTTACCGAAGAAAAGATGGAAGATGGTATAATTATGAAAAACAAAATAGATAAGGAAGTGAAAGAAAAAAAAGAGAGTAGAAGAATAACAAAGAAGAGTTTCTTAGAGAATATGAGTGAATGTTCAAAAAAAGATTAAAACATGTGGAATAACAGAAAGAAAAAACAGAAAGCAGAAAAGAAGAAGTAACAGAAAAAGAATAATTGAAACAGCAAAGAAATGTAAATAACATAGGGCCATATTATCAACATAGGCAATAAAAGTTTTGCAGCTTTTATCGGCAGAAATGTGTCGCTAAAGCCGCTTTTGCGGCAGAAAACTGCCGCTAAAACCACTTTTGCAGCAGTTTTCTGCCGATAAAAACAGCAATAATTTTATTGGCTGTGTTCATAATATGCCCCTTAGTGTGCTTCAACTACACAGAGAAAGCATAATGAACAAGTAGTGAAAGAGTGATCAGTCAAAGACACTAAGAGTAATAGAGATGGAGTGAGTGAACAAGAGTGAGGAACTATGAGAAGAGAGGGACTGAGAAAAGGAGTGGAAGGAGTAGAGTAAGTAGGTAATAGAGAAAGGAATGAGGGAAGTAGCAAAGGCAGGAAACTGAGGGTTAAAGAAATGAAGCTGTGGAACTAATAGTAGGTGAATGTGATAGAAACGTAACGAAAAGAGTACAAAACATTTACCTTATAATTGTCGTTAACTTACTCACTTGTTATTTTTATACTTTCAATCTGTGAAAGAGATAACAAACATTTGAAAAATATTAAAACATGTATTTAAAAATTAGAAAAGACAAGGGAAAAGATTGAAGGACAAACAGTTTTTCAACAACTTTGACACTTACAGAAGCTTCTGCTTCTCCAGGCCCCCTACACAGTCCTAAAGATATACATTTTAAACTAACAGTATCTTGATGCAGATGAAGTGAGGCCTATCTTGGAACATGGTGCATCTTTTGCACTGCTGTTGTCTCACAAAAGTGACGCAATGGCAGCGCAAAAGAGGTGCACAATCATCATAAAACTGTTCCTAACATTTTAAATGATTGTTTCAGGATGGCAATAAGGTGTGTCCTATCCAGACGTTGGTTTCAGGTGAGGCCTACTCAGGGTTGCAGATGAAATTTAGGCTTGTTGAAGAGTACAGAGGAGATAATACATGTGCAGGCCTACCAGTAAAGTTCAGACCTCCTCTGTTTCCCTGGACAGGCCTAAACTTCATCTGCACAATGTGATTCGTAATGTTAGGAAACACAGGTAATGTATTTGAAAAACGTGCAATTTCTTTTGCTCATTTCACAATCACATCACTTGTGTTTCCTTTGGTTAGGTATCTCATTGTGCAGATGTAGTCCAGCATATGAAAGAGTACGCACTGCATGCAACAACTTTGACACTTACTGAAGCCTCAGCTTCTCCATACCCCCTACACAGTCCTAATTATATACATTTTAAACTGACGGTATCTTGCTGGAAATGAACTGAGGCCTATCTTGCAACATGGTGCATCTTTTACACAAAAGTGACGGAACAGCGGCGCAAAAGAGGCACACAGCCTTCATAAAACTGCCCTTAACATTTTAAATGATTGTTTCTAGATGCTGATAAGGTGTAACCTATCCACAGATTTGTTTCAGGTAAGTCCTACTCAGGGTTGCAGATGAAATTTAGGCTTGTTGAAGAGTATAGAGGAGATAATACATGTGCAGGCCTACCAACGAAGTGAGTCATGTCCACTGCACTCTTGAACAAATGTCAGACCTCCTCTGTCTCCTGGAACAGGCCTAAACCTCATCTACACAATGTGATGTGTAATGTTAGGAAACACAGGTAATGTAATTGAAAAACGTGCAATTTTTTTTGCTCATTCCACAATCACATCACCTGTGTTTCCTTTGCTTAGGTATCTCATTGTGGAAACGTAGTCTATCATATGAAAGACTACGTAGAATGTGAGCACTGTATGCAACAACTTTGACACTTACAGAAGCCTCACCTTCTCCATGCCTCCTACACAGTTCTACATGTACATCATAAATCAAAAAGTACAGAATTAATTATACATGTTAAATGGTTTATTTTTCCTGTTCTCAGAATGTATCAAATTTCACTAAAAACAGTGACTTGAAGGTATTCATCATATAACAGCGGGGAAAAAAACCACAATCAAAATGATTGTGTTTAAAAAACCCATATAACATAACCAATCAGAAATCAGAACTCCTCAAAAGTAACTTACTTTCCATGACGTCGAAGGATGTCCTATGAACTGCTTACACTCGGTTGTGCTGTTTTTATTTTCAGCCCGCCACTTTCTGAAAGAAAACCTCCATCGTTTTGAAAAATATGTTACATACAATAAATGACTTCTCGCTCTCTACCACACGTTTCCACAAGGCCAAATCATGTAAGAGCCATTTATAACTCTTGGAATTCTTGTAAGCAAATCCCGTCATTTTGTATTTCCGCAACTTTCAGAAAGAAAACGTTCAAGATCACTTTCACAAACCTGGACTAGTAATATCTTACCCTTCTTGCTCACTCATGTTCTACATTTCCTATGACACTGATACTGCTTACTATGAAGCAGACTTACACTACCTCTATGACTACTACAATTATTTAATTCTCTACATCACTTTTAATCACAAAGCAATATAAAACAGTAGACAGCATTGCAGACTTACATTCCCTCTACTCCATGTTTTGATTGACTGCTTGAATTAGCTTATAAAAAGAAACAGTTTTTCTGAACTCATTCAAAGTGCAGTTATTTTTCCATGACGTCAAGTGTTATGGTAAGAACTTATGTCTCTGTACTACACTTATCCTCAAGGCCAAATCATGTAGGAGCCATTAGAACCTCTTGAAATTCCTCAGAGCACATCCCGAGATTCTTTCCCTAAAATTTTGGTTTTAAAAACACCAGGTAAGAATTTTTAAGGTCATACGGCAATTTTTTTTGGAAAATTAAAACAGAATCGTTGCAGAATGACCAGCCATTTCTAGACTTTAAATACGCTGTGTAATGTCCTGATGTTATTGAAGGACCGTCATGATATATAATTGCTGCAGTTACAAAAGTCCTTCCTGATATTGGCAACTGCAAAGCCACAACATTTTTAATTAAAGTTGTCAATTTTGTTCCATCAGGCATACATTAAAATGACATACTGGCCATATGTTCGTATAAATAATGTTGACATCATTTCAGATTTACATTGGCTACACTCCATGTTGTGATCAGCTGCTTTTACTAGCTTATTAAAGGAGACTGATTTACTGTCTGGCAAAGTTAAATATATAAATCTTTCTGAGTCTACACTAGTAGTACTTGATACCCTACAGTTCTCACAGTCATGCTGCCATTGATAAGAAAGCCCAAACAGGTGATCTACATCTACACCTTCAGCATGCAATACATCAAGCATATACATTAAAAACTCCTGACAATCTTGCTGAATATTTTGAGAGAATTGTGTTTGACCTGAACATCTGTCTAACAGATTTCGAATTTCAGACACACTTTCTATTTTTGTTCTATCAGTGCTACATTTCTCTAACACAGAATTTAACAAACTGCAAAATCTTTGATCACAATTGACCATAATCTCTTCTTTTACATTTTCTAGAGAAACCACTACATTAGCATAGCAGTTGACACCAGAACTGTTTTCAAATTGAAAACCAACAACATCTTCAACAGAATCCTTTTTGTTTCTGCTTATAATTTCAGGTTCATCGACTTTTCGTCTTTTTGCTACAACCTCCCTAGTATTGGTCACATTTCTTCGTTTCCGGCCTACCACACGTTTCTCAAACAAAGGATATTGAGGCAAATGTGGTGCATACTCTCTTCTTAACCTATTGTATTCCTTAACACAATCTAGATCCGCACAAATGTTTGTGACATCACAGTCAATCAAGTACAATCCCGATAAAGTTCTAACTCGTGACAATGCCACATATGCCATACCCTCCTTGAACACAGAACTGCCAATATTCACCAATGCACTGTCTACACTTAAACCTTGCGATTTATGGATTGTCACCGCATATGCCAAGCAAACAGGAAACTGCTTACGGCGAACATATAAGTCTTTTACAAGCAAAAATCTAGCAGAACAACGACCAATTAGCTGTACTTCCTCAATGCCATCAAATTTAATTTTTAAAAATTCAATTCCATCTCTATTTCTGTATTTCACAAAATCAACAACATTACCCATTGATCTATTTACCAGACCTCTTTCAACATGTAAATTCCTTCTTAAAATTATACGGCAGTTTAAGCACACATTCAGAGTCTTTTCAAAACCTGCAGTTTTAGATATAGTCTTCTCTAATGAATCCAATTTTGTTTTCAAATTCTCAGACAAAATAATTGTTGATCCCATATGCTCTACTCTGTCAATAGCTTCCAGTTTCACAATCTCTTGGTTTTCTAAATGCAACATTTTGTTGTTGAAGATGGCACATTCTGCAAGAGTTGGCATCAAACATATTCCAGATTTCTTCTCAGTAATTTTCTGAAAAATATTCTCAGGCACAACATCTTGTTCTGGATATAAATTTGACAGTAATCGTGCATGTAAAGCTTCTTTCCCATGCTCGGTCACTTTTCCAATTCTAACATCTTGTAGAATATTCTTGTAATCTTCATCCTTCGCCTGACGCATATTTTCATGCAGTTCAGTATAATTGAAGTTTAACCATATATTGACGTTGCCAATGCTCCCTAGGCACTTCCTGGTATCTTCATGCGTGAGCATTTTGAACACAGGTTGTCCTTTCACTGGTGTCAGCTGCAGAAGATCTCCGAAAACAATGATGTGTTTGCCACCAAATAACACATCATACTCTGTTTTGAGAACTTCTTGCATTCTCAAATGCACAAAGGCAAGCATGACATTGGAAACCATGCTTACTTCGTCAATGATAAGAAGTTTCATTTTCCTCAAGACTCTTGAAACTTCACAACAAGCATCTCCAGATAACTTGTGGTATTGTAATTTGTTGTCATGCTCCACTGGCAGCATCAGTAGACGATGCAAAGTAATACCTTTAATGTTATGTGCTGCCAGTCCAGTTGGAGCGGTGACAACACAAGACAGCGATGACTCAGTCCTTTCCTGCAAATAACATGAAATTGCTTTAATGAGGAAACTTTTTCCAGTTCCCGCTTCTCCACTCACGTACAGTCGAACAGGCTTCAACGACGTACATGAGCACTCTTTCTTGTCATGACTTAATCCATGATCAATTTGCTTGGTAACTTCGTCATATATTTTCCTCTGCTCAACGTTGAGTTGTCTTTCCAAGTCTTCTAAGTTAACCGCATCCTCCTGAGCATGTGCCATGGCTCTTTCCACTTCATTCATGGCAGTGGCAGCTTCATTTTCGATAACAGGTCCTCCTAGTGGATCCTGACTCAATGAAACAGAACTCTGACTGTCCTGAGAACTGTCTCTGGCAATCTGGGCTGCAATCGTTGCTTCCTGCTCGATTTCCACATTCAACATTTCTAGATATTTGGGAAAAGCAGGACATTCTATGGTCTCCTTGGCGGCAGTGAAAGAGTCTTCGTAACAGAGGAAATCTCCAAGCAGTTCCTCGTCTGCACGCCAAGGCTTGAAAAGTTGCAAAAGTGCTAAATAGAAAAACTCCTTTTTTTCAGGAGATTCGCCACTCAATTTTCGATGGTTTACCAAGTGGCATTTTCTTTGCTTGACCAGACATCCCTCACTTCCAATTACAGCATACACTCCTTTCTCAATATCTTCTTTGATGTTCCTCTTGAATATGTAATTTTGTAGAACCTCATACAAACAAACATTCTCGAGGTGACTGCTTCGATTTGGATAATATGTATCCAACATGTTGGTCTTCAAAATATCAGTACTGTTTGGCTCCTTCTCCGCCAAATACTCAATTTCCCGCACAGGTTTCAGAACTCGATTACGCGTTGCAGCAAGACCAAGACTCGCCCAAACGATACTCCTGGATTTGGCATAGAGACTTGCTGAATACAACCGGTCAGAACATTCGTAAGCTCCGATTTCTCGATGTGACAACATCTTCAGACTGAAACTGTACAACTTCTTACTGAGGCTCTTTTCATGGGAAATGTCCTCCCACATATCCTTCAATTCTGTCTTTTCTTTTTTGGTGATGTAAGATGTCACATACCGAGCCACAGCCATACAGTTATCAGCCACAAACTGTATATCCATGTTAGCATTCCACATGGACAAAATCACTGGGTTGTAGTCGTTGATGTACTTGGACTCTTCGTCCCTCTTCAAATTGTATGTGTTTTTAGGTGATTTCTTCATCACATTATGTCGCAGCGAAGACATCAAACTGTTTACTCTTCCTTTAGAAATCACCGGTCGTGGAAAGCCGAAACGACATTTGGTGTAGAACTTGTCCTTGTTTCTGAATTTACGACGACAGTACTTTCCACAACGATGGCTTTGGAAACGTAGAACTTTTTCTCTTAGGCTTTTCTTCTCCTTTGCGTTTGGAACAGCACACGTAGAATACTGTTGTATGAAACTCATCACTAAGTCTTCTGGATCCGTTCCAAATTTAGGTGCATCCTTGATCCACAGCAGCATATGTATATGAGGAGCACCTCTTGCTTGGTACTCCTTTCTCCAGAAGAAATCCAACACCTCTCCAAGAGGTGGATTTCTCTTGTTCATGATGAAAGACATCATAGCTTCAAATCTATGATTGAAGTACCTGCATACATTGACTGGATCCAAAGAGCACAGTTCTCCGGGTGTCTTGAATTCGATGTTTTCAATGTTTCCATTTGCCTCTCGTAGAAATTCAAGTAAGTCTTCCCAGCCATACTCGGCACAGCTCAGAGTGAGGAACCATGTGGGAGTTCCTAAGTTCCTCAGCATAAATTTTAAATCACCATGACGACGGTACCAGTACTCATTAGTACCACGCTGACACGCCATGAGATTAATCAGGTGACAATCCAAAATACTGTCTTGAACATTGACTTTATCCATAAAGTCACTTGCCGAGATGTTTTGCATGTGTATACCACTTTTCAAGATCTGGTTCACTGCATATGACAGTCCAGACAGATCGCTTTCAAACAGGAGATGAAACAAATAGGGAATGCATTGTCGAAACCTAGCATCTTCTGCATACAATCGTAAAGTCCGGTATTCAGAAGCAGGAATTTGATGAGGTCGCTCATCATATCTTCCTCCCTGACCTGTTGGAAATAGCTGTGGGAAACACCGAGTTTCCAAACTTTCCTCCCAAACACTAATGGGACTCCCTTTGGCTTGTTTCATTTGAAACAACTCAATAGCATTCCCCATGACTTCCTTGGAATGCAAAGGATGAACACTATAATGTTCATATATTTCTTCACTTTTAGAGGGTTCTACTTTCTCAATTTGACCAGCACACAAATCGCTATCCTCTTCCTCACTTACTTTCTCTTCTGCAACATATACATTCTTATAGTACTTATTATTTTTTTTCAAATACAATGTTGCCTTTTTGACTTTCCTAACATCCACTAAATCTTGCCATATTTTCTTATTCTTTGTCGGAACCCCATTAACTAAGATAACCAGAGGTTCCTCTTCCACTTTTTCTACTCCAATTGTATTAATGTTTTTCTTCAAATCTAGAGGCAAATAAACAACTCTTCCCTTTAATCCTCTCTGTAAATCTGATGGAGGCAATTTCCCTGTCTTTGGCTCCATTCTTACAATAGCCTGAAAGGGATGGATACTTTGAATCAAAATAGATTCATAAGTATTTAAATCCTTCAATTCAGAAGGAATCTCAACCAATTCCAGATTATTATGAACCGCTCTAGCAGGCATCTGGTTTTGATTTAATTTGTTACAACAATAAGTACACACACGTTGATCCGATCCCAAATCAAAACAATTTTCTACCATCAAGTATGTAGCGAAATCCTTCCATTCACTATTATTTTCCCTTTCACTTTTTGCATATAAATCCACTAACTTAGTCTGATTCTTATAATAAGTGCGTCGACAACACACACAAGTGAAATTAGGCCTCTCACTTGATTTAACCTGAAACGTGGCAATTTCCTTCTGAAAATTATCTGTACTGGAAACCTGTACACTGTCTTCCACAATACCCTCTTCTTCTGGGTCAATTTCAACATTCTCCTCTTTACTTCCAAAGTAACAAAACACAATTTCTTCAGAAATATTCTTCACATCTATTTCAGAACCATGCAAAAGAGCAGTGCATAATTGTTTAAGCATAATTGCTGGACTCTTAGCATAATACAACATTCTAACTAATTTCCTCACTTTATTATGATGCACTGCTAGCATCCTGAAATGATGAAAAACACTCTGGCATACTCTCCTGGAAAGACAAGCCAGTGAATGACCATACAAACCTGTCACTTCTCTCACTCTGCAAGGATCTAATTCTTGCAACAACATCATTTTCTGCTTCAAACTTTTCTTATTAAATGTCCGTACAAAATCAGAAAGCAAATTGATGGAATCCCGTCGTACACTGCAAATACTACTACATTTCCAGGTGTACACAGGACCCTTAGGACGTCTTCCTAAAACCTCATTACCTAACACCTCTTCTGTCTCTGTTGTCACAAGTTTTTCTTTTTCAACTGGACAACCATCTTTCACCTCATAAGCTCGACCACTGGTGTCAACTGCATGCACCAAATCATTATCCTGGAAATAACTCTCCTCATTGAAAAATGCCTTACAACTTGAACTATGCATCCATTCTCCGGAAAAAACTTCACAAAAATTACTACGATTAACTATTCTCTTCCATCTACTATTTCTTTTGAAATCATAAATTGCCTTGTTTAGCTTCCTAATTCTATTGATTATCAAAATAAATAACTTTCGCTTTATTTCAAATGCCTGATCAATAACTTTCTCAACTTTTTTTTTTCTCTTATAAAAAGCCACTTTCTGTTGACCTTTCTTAATATTTTTTAACAAATTGCCAATTATCCTGTTGCGGAACATTCGTCTACGAATGTCCCTAAACTGTTCTTTCCTTCTACTATCATGCACAGAGTTATCTCTTGCTCCGGCAGTAACATTTTTGATTGGCCTTTCCTTTCCGTTTAAATTGCTTCTCTTTTTCTGGACTAAAACATTTTCTGTACTACTACTTTTTTTTCTACAAATGTTTCTTATGAATGTTTTCGTGGTCTTACCCGGTGCTTTCTTGGTGACTTGACAAGTTTTTTTTGTAGAGGACTGCTGCATTATTTCATGGACCTGCTGTCTTTGACGTTTTGCAGCCTTTCTAAGTCTATCCTTGGTTGGCATTCTAAAAATTTTGAAATGATCTGCAGTTGAATCTGTGGTAAAATATAATAAAAAATGTTATTAACCACTATTACCAAACAGTAAATCAATAACAGTCATCAAAAACTTAACACACTACTTGACATTTTTACATAGAATATTTTTTAGTGCTTTGGCAAATTTAGAATACACAAATAGCAGAAAAGAAATGGAATTCTTCTTCATTTTACCTGTGCTGTTTTATATGTGAATCTGATCTAATTTTATGAGCATATTTTAATATTTTATTGAAGACACTACACATAACCTGTTTTTGAAGGTGTGTTTAATTTTAAATGAAACGGTTTACATTTTTACTTTTCATTTATTATAAATTTTAAAAATAAATGTTTATAGTTCCATAGGCTCAAGCATGTCAGCTTCCCACCCTATGTCATACAATTCTGACAAATCGGCATCCTCATCATGTTCTTCATCATCCTCAGAATTTAAATCATCCAAGGGATCTACTTCCACTGACGTTTCAATTACAAGTTCAATGATAAGGTCTAAATCAACTGATTGCTGGTTGTCAGTCATGGTTGATGTTGTCGTTATCTTTAAAGAAAGAGAACAACAATGAGATGTTGCAGAGTAAGAGACAAATCTCAGAGATTATAATAATAAAATTGTTTAACAACAGTAACATTTTGCAGCTATTATTTAGCCATGTCCAGCGATGCTGAGGAGGTGAGGCCTATGTCCAAGTTTTCAGTGAACAGGACTCATCTCTTCTTAACCTTGGATAAGCCTCACCGACTCTGTGTCCCCTGCTCATACTTAAATGTACAGGGGCAGATTTATGCTAAGTGGCGCATCCCCACGGATGCACCAGTTAATGTGCACCGCTGCTCTGCCACCCATAGTGTGCCGAATTTACAATGTGGAGCACCATTGAGCAAAAACAGCACAGATGCGTCACGCATCTGTGCCGCAAAAGCAGCACATTGCAGGAATCACGTCATAAGCGCGACATGTCTACTGCAATCCACAGGAGGAACCCTCACATTGCATGGTGCATCACTTCTTATGCCTGTTTCAAACAGGCGTAAGGATTTGATTCAGCAATGCTATAAAGCTGACTCAGTGAAATCTTCTAAATTTCACTGTGTTAGTTTTACAGGGCTTTCATGCAAATTAATGCATACCTTGCAACAAAACACCTATATGAAAACTGACGCAGGTTTCATGTGGCACAGGACTTTACAGCATGACACATCTGCCTAGATGCATCAAGTTGTAAATATGTCGCCACATAGCAAATCTTTTGCACCGCCGCTGCGTCACAAAAGTGACGCACAGTGACGCAAAAGAGACATACACCTATCATAAATCTGACCCTAACATTTTAAATGATTGATTCAAGATTACGATAAAGTGTGGCCTATCCAGAGGTTTGTTTGAGGTGAGGCCTACTCAGGGTTGCAGATGAAATTTACGCTTGTTAAAGAGTACAGAGGAGATAATACATGTGAAGGCCTACCAATGAACTAAGTCATATCCACTTCACTCTTGAACAAAGGCCAGACCTCTTCTGTGTCCGTGGACAGACCTAAACCTCATCTGCACAATGTCATTCGTAAACTTAGGAAACACAGGTGATGTAATTGAAAAATGTGGAGTTTCTTTTCCTCATTTCACAATCACGTCACCTGTGTTTCCTTTGCTTAGGTATCTCATAGTGCAGATGGACTCTAGCATATCAAAGAGTACACATAAGTTGAGCAGTGTATACAACAATTTTGACATTTACAGAAGATTCAGCTTCTTATCTTGTTGGAGATGAAATAAGGCCTATCTTGCAACATGGTGCATGTTTTGCATCACTGCTGCATCGGTTTCATGTGGCACGGGACTTTACAGCATGACACATCTGCCTAGATGCATCAATTTTTAAATATGTCGCCACATAGCAAATCTTTTGCACCACCGCTGCGTCACAAAAGTGACGCACAGCGGCGCAAAAGAGGCACACACCTATCATAAATCTGTCCCTATCATGTTAAATGATTGATTCAGGATGACGATAAGGTGTGGACTATCCAGAGGTTTGTTTAAGGTGAGGCCTACTCAGGGTTGCAGATTAAATTTACGCTTGTTGAAGAGTATAGAGGAGATAATACATGTGAAGACCTACCAATGAAGTAAGTCATGTCCACTTCACTCTTGAACAAAGGCCAGACCTCTTCTGTGTCCGTGGACAGACCTAAACCTCATCTGCACAATTTAATTCGTAAAGTTAGAAAACACAGGTGATGTAATTGAAAAATGTGGAGTTTCTTTTCCTCATTTCACAATCACATCACCTGTGTTTCCTTTGCTTAGGTATCTCATAGTGCAGATGGACTCTAGCATATGAAAGAGTACACATAAGTTGAGCAGTGTATACAACAATTTTGACATTTACAGAAGATTCAGCTTCTTATCTTGTTGGAGATGAAATGAGGCCTGTCTTGCAACATGGTGCATCTTTTCCATCACTGCTGCATCGGTTTCATGTGGCACGGGACTTTACAGCATGACACATCTGCCTAGATGCATCAATTTTTAAATATGTCGCCACATAGCAAATCTTTTGCACCGCCACTGCGTCACAAAAGTGACGCACAGCGGCGCAAAAGAGGCACACACCTATCATAAATCTGTCCCTAACATGTTAAATGATTGATTCAGGATGACAATAAGGTGTGGCCTATCCAGAGGTTTGTTTAAGGTGAGGCCTACTCAGGGTTGCAGATTAAATTTACGCTTGTTGAAGAGTATAGAGGAGATAATACATGTGAAGACCTACCAATGAAGTAAGTCATGTCCACTGCACTCTTGAACAAAGGCCAGACCTCTTCTGTGTCCGTGGACAGACCTAAACCTCATCTGCACAATGTCATTCGTAAACTTAGGAAACACAGGTGATGTAATTGAAAAATGTGGAGTTTCTTTTCCTCATTTCACAATCACATCACCTGTGTTTCCTTTGCTTAGGTATCTCATAGTGCAGATGGACTCTAGCATATCAAAGAGTACACAGAACTTGAGCAGTGTATACAACAATTTTGACATTTACAGAAGATTCTGCTTCTTATCTTGTTGGAGATGAAATGAGGCCTGTCTTGCAACATGGTGCATGTTTTGCATCACTGCTGCACGGTTTCATGTGGCACGGGACTTTACAGCATGACACATCTGCCTAGATGCATCAATTTTTAAATATGTCGCCACATAGCAAATCTTTTGCACCGCCGCTGCGTCACAAAAGTGACGCACAGTGATGCAAAAGAGGCATACATGGCTATGTAAGTTAAATAATCAAAATCTAAATTCGCCAAGCACACATGGGTGTGTATTTACAAGGACCTTCCACCACGACGAAATGTCTTTAATTAAAATGGGAGAAATAACATCAAAGGGACTCAAATGCCTTTTAAATGTACCCCAAGCAACCTATGAAACTCTAGCAGTACATATCAAGAAACCTAATTGATTTCAGAAATCGTTTTCAAACACATCATCTAAATCAATGATATACCTACATTCAAGGGGAAATGACTTAAAATGGCCTAAGACACATGAAAGCATTTTTTTAAGGTTCTTTGCACCATTTTTGGGTCACTTTTAACATGGCTATGTTAGTCAAAGAATTAAAATCTAAATTTGCCAAGCACAGATGGGGGCGTATTTACAAGGACCTTGCACCACGGGGAAAGGTCTTTAATTAAAATGAGAAAAATAACATCAGAGAGACTCAAATACCTTTTAAATATACCCCAAGCAACCTATGAAGCTCTAGCAGTACATATCAAGAAACCTAATATTTTTCAAAAAACGATTTTAAACACATCATCTAAATCAATTATATACCTACATTCAAGGGGAAATGACTTAAAATGGCCTAACACACATGAAAGCGTTTTTTAAGGCCCTTGCACCATTTCTGGGTCACTTTTAACATGGCTATGTTAGTCAAAGAATTAAAATCTAAATTTGCCAAGCACAGATGGGGGCATATTTACAAGGACCTTGCTCCACGGGGAAAGGTCTTAAATTAAAATGGGAAAAATAACATCAGAGAGACTCAAATGCCTTATAAATATGCCCCAAGCAACCTATGAAACTCTAGCAGTTTATATCAAGAAACCTAATATTTTTCAAAAAACGATTTTAAACACATCATATAAATCAATTATATACCTACATTCAAGGGGAAATGACTTAAAATGGCCTAAGACACATGAAAGCGTTTTTTTAAGGCCCTTGCACCATTTCTGGGTCGCTTTTAACATGGCTATGTTAGTCAAAGAATTAAAATCTAAATTTGCCAAGCACAGATGGGGGCATATTTACAAGGACCTTGCTCCACGGGGAAAGGTCTTAAATTAAAATGGGAAAAATAACATCAGAGAGACTCAAATGCCTTATAAATATGCCCCAAGCAACCTATGAAGCTCTAGCAGTACATATCAAGAAACCTAATATTTTTCAAAAAACGATTTTAAACACATCATATAAATCAATTATATACCTACATTCATCGGGAAATGACTTACAATGCCCTAAGACACATGAAAGCGTTTTTTTAAGGGTCACTTTTAACATGGCTATGTAACTCAAAGAAACAAAATCTATTTGTAAAACACTTGACACAAAGCAACATTTTAAATACAGAACTTTCTTCATAATTTTCTCCCTAAAGCATACTATTGTCTATCTAAATTAAATGAATCTTTTCTCACCTTAGCAAATACTTTATGAGTTTCAAAACAGTCTCAGAAACACACCAATTTGTCTTCAGCAGAGCAAAAGGTATGCACTCCAGAGTCTGCAGCTATCAAAAACACAGAAATTCTGTAATTCATCACACATATCTCTCATGTCACCCAATCAAAACTCTTCCCTCACTTTTTTCAAATCAACACCCTTCCCCCCTCTGCCCTTTCTGCCTTTTTTGCATAGCAACCACCTCCTGAAAGACCTCTGATGTTTGCAAGTTCACACAACAATGTTTCAATTGAACTCTGAACTCTCAGTGCACCTGCATATCCAGTGCAATCTTTCATAAAATGATTTTTTCTTGACCATACAAATTACATCTTTCAAAGAACTCATCCATGCACCCTAACTTTCTGTTTTCAGCAATCAAAATCCACCAATCACTGCTACTGCTACCTTAACACAGAAACTCCACAGTTTTTTTCATTTTAAACTCTTATTTTTCCAACTGCCATTTCATTGCCACACTTCATCTGACTGCAGCAGAACCTTCTCTCACCATGTTTTCTGTCTGGATTGTTGGACATAGTTACATCTATTGGGCTCAGAGGTATGCTGAGAACAGAAATTTACCTAACCTCAATTTACAAGATGTGGAAATTAAGTGGTTTGGCCACAGAGGATTAAAATGTCACCAATTGATACCATTGGTGAAAACCTTTATGCATTTGCCTAAACCTGACCTGTTAATTTTGCACTGTGGAGGTAATGACGTGGGCACTTTGACTGGGGTAGGTCTGGAAATGCTTTTAAAGGACACCTTTGAGCAATTGATGGCACTTTTTCCTCAAACTGCCTTGGTATATTCAAATATATGCCAAAGACAGAAATGGAGGTGGTCGAACCAATTTTGTCCACAAATTGAGAAATCGAGGAAGCATGTAAACAAATCTGTTTCAGCTTACATGAGAGACCATGGAATGGGCTCCATGTACAACAATAACTTGTGTTACTACATGCAAGATATCTACAGAGGAGATGGAGTTCACTTCTCAGATGAAGGGAACAGAGTTTTCATTCTGAATTTAGGACTGTGCATTGGTACCTACTTATAAGTACCGAAATGTACCATAAACCCAAAAGCTCTTCTCAGAGCTACCCTACATCTGATCACTCACAATTATTATTTTACTCTAACTTTTTTCACTAATTTTCAACAAAGTACGCTCCCCGGAGCGCTACCCGGTACGCGAACCGGAAGCTAACCGTGCGAAATTTTTTTTAAAAAAAATGTTTTTTTCCCGCACATATGGGCCTCCTCAGCCATCCTCAGAAAACCTAGGGGGTCAAAATACGTCTACCGTGTCCCCTTCTACCCATTCTGAACATTATTTGCCCTCCATCTTGTATCTTAATTCGACCGAAACACAAAATGGTGGACTCCCGTAACGCTGCAGGTACGCGTACCGGGGCGCTCCCCTGGAAGCGCTCCATTAAAAAAGGTGGGAAAGTAATTTACAGAAGAAACCCTGGAGACACTTTCACTAAATATAGATTTGCTCATACTACATACCAATCCCTACCATTTTCACAAATTTGGTTGGAATTCCATTTATTTTCTTTTTTTTTTTTTTTTTTTTCTTTATTCGATTTTAAAAAAATCATAAAAGCATCGACAATACAGAAATACAACAACAACAAAAAAAAAAAAAGAACCATGGACATTTCATTTCAAAGACATAATAAAACCATCATTCAGCAATTAATATACAAAATTCAGTTACCATAAAGATAAAACTTAAGAATTAAGAATTTGACCTATGTAATATGAGTGGAGCACGGGTAAAAATCATGTAGATCCCAAATGCGGATTGGGCCTTGTCTTTCACTGGGGGTGCAAGCTCGTAAAAAGGGGGCGATTTTGGTGTTTTTAAATTTAATCAGTACCAGATCCCCAGCAATGTGTTTGGGCAGCATCCCCAACCATCCCACCCTTCTGACACTCAAGATACCCCCGTCTAGCCCCAGTGGCAACGGCCTATTCTTTTTTAGCCAATAGGTGGCCTTATTTAGCAAATCCTGCTGAGATTCGCGTGTTCCCTGGGTAAGAGCAGGGACCCCAGAGAGGACAGAGACATACGGGGCGGCCTCGGGGGGCAAGTTGAAATGTGGCATTCTTACCACGGTGGATCTAGCCACTGTATGGGTTTTTGGTGCAGGTTTGACAAATACTTTGGGGCCTCTTTGAGTGGGTGTGCATAATGGCTGTATTTGGGTGCCCCCAACGCCAGATTTATATGTTTCGGGGACGGTGGTAGGGTTAGGACAGACGCATGTGTCCATAATAGTAGCTGGAGGCGGGAGCTTTCTTATTACTGACTCAATATTGGTCAGCCTTTCCCCTAAATCATTCATCTTAGTGACCAAGGGGGAGATGGTGGCAACCAGCAGTTGCTCAATTCTGACCAATAAAGTCATGTTGAGAGTCAAAGGAGGGTCCTCAAGTATATCCGTGGCCGGGTCCTCGATAAATGCTATTGAATTGGCAATTGATGGTATACTTCTATTGTTCCCAAAATTAGTATCAATGTCATGCTTCCATCTATTGTAGGAACCCAGGGGCGCGGCATTTTCTTGGTTATGAACTTTATCAATGGAGCCGTTTGGGTTCAGACAAAAAGAATCCACAGCTGGGGGGGTTATAAGATCAGGGGCATACTTAGTACCGCACAGGGCGTTGAGTTCCTCCCATATGGACATCGTGAATGTAATAAAGGCAAAATGACAAATAATGTTAGGGCACGGTACCTCCCTCTGTGCTGGGACCAGGTGGGGTGGCCCGTCCCGGCCTCCTCAGGCCTCGGAGGGCCACAGAGGGCCCGCCCTTTGCCCGGGCTTAGCCCGGCGCTGCTCCGCGCGCGGTCCCGCGATGCGGGAGGCGAGAGACGTTATGTAGCGCCGGTGTGTGGGGGCGGACCTCCGGGCTTCAGCGCACGGGCTCCTGGACAATGGAGTCCCGTGCAATACCCAGCTTCCAGGACCCACGGGCTGTGGACCCCTCCAGGGGCGGCAGGCAAGTTCCCAAGGGCTGTGAGCCCCTCCAGGGGCGGCAGGCTGCTTCGTTGACCAGGTGCTCTCACGAGCGAAGCGGGACCCGCGACAGCGGGTTCCGCGAGCAGTTTGTACTTTGAAGCGCCGGTGTGTGGGGGCGGACCTCCGGACTTCAGCGCACGGGCTCCTGGACAATGGAGTCCCGTGCAATACCCAGCTTCCAGGACCCACGGGCTGTGGACCCCTCCAAGGGCGGCAGGCAAGTTCCCAAGGGCTGTGAGCCCCTCCAGGGGCGGCAGGCTGCTTCGTTGACCAGGTGCTCTCACGAGCGAAGCGGGACCCGCGACAGCGGGTTCCGCGAGCAGTTTGTACTTTGAAGCGCCGGTGTGTGGGGGCGGACCTCCGGACTTCAGCGCACGGGCTCCTGGACAATGGAGTCCCGTGCAATACCCAGCTTCCAGGACCCATGGGCTGTGGACCCCTCCAAGGGCGGCAGGCAAGTTCCCAAGGGCTGTGAGCCCCTCCAGGGGCGGCAGGCTGCTTCGTTGACCAGGTGCTCTCACGAGCGAAGCGGGACCCGCGACAGCGGGTTCCGCGAGCAGTTTGTACTTTGAAGCGCCGGTGTGTGGGGGCGGACCTCCGGACTTCAGCGCACGGGCTCCTGGACAATGGAGTCCCGTGCAATACCCAGCTTCCAGGACCCACGGGCTGTGGACCCCTCCAAGGGCGGCAGGCAAGTTCCCAAGGGCTGTGAGCCCCTCCAGGGGCGGCAGGCTGCTTCGTTGACCAGGTGCTCTCACGAGCGAAGCGGGACCCGCGACAGCGGGTTCCGCGAGCAGTTTGTACTTTGAATTCCATTTAGCCCTTTAGCCTGTAGACCTCTCTAAATACCCTGAGGTAAATTACTTCACAAAACACATCTGAAGTGTTGGAATTGACAACCAATGAAAATGTTACTTTCTTTTCCATTTTTTTTTTCCTGACATTTGATTGGTTATGTACCTAAATATAAAGGAAGAGAAAGAAACACAGCCATTTTGACTACTACTTCCTGGTGTACATTTCAATAGGATTTTCACTAATAACTTCAACTTCTTTGTAAAGGTAAGTTGTTATTTTAAAAACTGAAGTATATTGTGCACTTTAAGTTAATATGGTAAACTTTTTCTGATAGTTATATACTATCCCTCTGTAGTAGTTATAGATTCAGATAGACTTCTCTGTTATAGTTATGGATGGAGTTAGGCTTGTCTTTTATAATTATGAATTTACTTACGTTAAATCACATACACTTTTTTATATTCCTACTTCCACTCTGATACTATACACTGCCCAAAGATAAATTCACTGTTAAAAACTGCCTATCTAAAATTAATCCCAACAGTGCCCTATCTCTACTAACATATATTTTTTTAATGCAAATTTCAGGCAAAATGGAAGGCGAACAGAAAGTATCATTTGAAATTGTCCTTGCAGAGACCAACGAAGAAATCATTGATCCAAATGATATTGAATTTATGGATGAAACTTGGGACCAAGAACTACTGCAATGTGTGCAATCAGTAGATGTCCTCCTTGAAAATGAGGACATTTTACACACTCAAACATTACAAGCTATGTTCAATGAAAATAACGACATTTCAGACAGTGAAATGGTAGACATTTTATTAAATTTTGAAACACAATGACAATAATAAATAATTGTTTAAAAAATAAATAAATAAATAAAAAATCAACAAAACAAACAATCAATTAACATACAATATTTAAAAAGTCTATCATTCTTTTTTCCTTATAGTACGCTCCCTGGGCCACTTCCCGGTTCGCGAACCGGGCGCTCCCCACGCCCCCTTATGGTCATTTCCCCCTTTGTTTTGGCCTCCTCTTGTCTCTCGATCCTACCGAGAATCAAGATGGCGGCCGCTCCGGACTGTTTAGAATGTTGACAGACACCGGAGAGCCAATCAGCTTCGCTTCGCGAAGTTCCGTTACGCGTCAAGTACGCGAACCGGAGCGCTACCCGGAGCGCTGTTACAGATATATATCTTTTTTTGAACTTTAATTTCTCAAAATCCACTGGAGCACATATATTGAGACCTAGCAAAGGCACATCGGGCTAACAGTCCCTACAATTTTGCCAAGTTTCGTGCAAATCCATTCAGCCGTTCGGGCTAAAAGTGAGGCCAACCGCCCTATGGAAATTAACATGGGAAAAACGCGTTTTGGGACCCCCCTTTTTTCCCGGCCCCCCCTTGACGAACCCCCCCCAAATTTTCAGGGGCTGCTCAGAAACAAAATGTTCAATTTTCCTGATAATTTCAGCCAATTCCGTCCACAAACGCCAAAGTTATTAGACATAGAATTTTCAAAAATCCCATAGAGAAAAAATCCTAACTATATATACCTACTGGCGACCGCCAGTAGGTAATATATATATATATATATATATATATATATATAGATAGATATATATATATATATATATATATATATACTACAAGGCTCACCTTCAACGAAACGAAAAAGACGAGGAAGACCCTGGTTTAGTGCAAGTTTTTTAAATATTTATTTCCGTGCTTGCCATATCGTCACGACGCGTTTCGGCAGATCCCTGCCTTGATCACATATATATATATATATGCACACATATACATATATATATTTTTTTTTTCACAAAAATTCCAAAGTTTACAGGGACACTATAGTTAGGAAATAGCATTAGGAAACTGTACAAATTCACCTCAAAAACAAAGGTTACAGGGATTTTATAGTTAGGAAATAGAATTTAAAAAAATGTAGAAATTCACCAAAAAAACAAGGTTTACAGAGGTGGTATAGTTAGGTTCAGATTTTGCACACACACCAAATCATAGAAATTCAGCAGGTATAATTCCTGAGCTAACTATAACTCACGCCCACCGCAATGCATTGCTTATAACCTCAAAGATGAGATCACTCATGACATGGTCAGTGACATCACTCATGACATCTGAAATGACATCACTGATAACATCATCCAGTGAATTTAAGTGTTTCATAAAAGTTTCTAACACTGAAAGATATATACTGAGCTACTGTATAAGTTAAATTACTATTCTCTCTTTTATTCTGAGTGTTAGTATTTCTAACATATATCATCTGAACTATAATCTTGTTTTGAAAGTGAGCGTACTATTTATGATGAACTAGCCTCTGTGCTAACACATGTCCCCAGCTGAGGTATGTGTACAGTAGTGTTTTGCAACAGTCTAAGCTGTTCATTGAGACTTCCCTCCTCAGTGATAGCTGAGTCTAGTTGTATTTTATGACATACTGACCACTTTGCTTAGAACTCTCTCCTTTGTGATGAATGGGTTTAGTAGTAGTTTCCAATAAATTAATGTGTTCACTAAGACCTCTTTCTGAGATGATGGCTCAGTGTAGTAGTGGTTTGCAACAGACTGACCTTTCTGCTGATACATTTCCCCAGGATGGGGAATAATTACTAGTGGTTTATGGCACAGTAGCCTGTCCACTAAGACCTCTGGACTGGGTGTGTGTTGTGGTAGTTTGTATAAAACTAACATCTCTGCGAAAACCTTATCATAGGTTGACAAATGGTGTTGTAATTTGCGATAGACTAGCCTTTATGGGTAGAAATCTTACTTTGGTCATTAGTGTTTAGTAGTGGTTTGGAAGAGACCGGCCTATCTGCAGAGAACTTTCTCCTGGGTATTAAGTGAGTGTAATGGTTGATAAGCTTATAGTTAGCTCTCTGCTTTATGTCTCTCGCCTGTGTCCTTTTCCTATTTAAAAAAGATAATAATTGTATTTTGCAAATTATATTGAAGTTTACTATGCTGGGCGACGTTATTTGAGATGTCAGAGTAATGTTATTGACTGTGTCATGAGTGATGTAATATGTGAGGTCTATGTTTTTTTGTGTAAATCTAAAATTAACTATAACGTCACTGTAACCTTTGGTTTTTTACTGAATTTCACTGCTTTTTAAAATATAAATTGTACTACAATTTGACCCATAAGCTCAATCTACCAATATACATTTTCACAAGTGCATAAATTCATTTTATTCACAAATGGATCTTTATATATTTTAAAACTAAAAATGAAGGTAATGCAGCTTATGTCTTCCTTATATGAATGCAATGCATCAAGTCTTTCTTTTTCATAAATTCATTTTATGGATCTGCAAATCTGTTCCCAACCAAAAGCACACATTCAATATTAAAACAACAACACATTTATTACAAACATATGCTATTGAACTTTCCATAAGTGAATAACTGCCTGTGTGTGGGAGTGGGAGTGGCTATGTGGGTGTGGAAGTAGGGGTGTGGGAGTGGTTTTGTGGGTCTGTCAGTGTGTCAGAGGGGCTGTATCGCTGTGTGAGTGGGTTTGTGAGTGGATTAGTGTGTGTGTGAGTGGCTTAGTGAGTCTGTGAGTGGGCATATGGGTGTGTAATTGAGTGTGTCAATGGTTGTGTGGATGTGTAAGTGGGTGTATAGGCATGTAAGGGGGTGTGTGAGTGTTTGGATGGCTGTGTGGGTCAGTGTGTAGATACGTGAGTCACTTTGTCTATCTGTGAGTGGGTGTGTGAGTGGTTCTGTGGGTGTTTAAGTGGGTGAGTGGGTGTGTGAGTGGATGTGTGGGTGTGTGAGTGGCTGTGTGGGTCTATGAGTGGTTGTGTGGGTCTGCCAGGGGGTGTGCAAGTGGGTGTGTCAGTGTGTGTGTCAGTGGGGGAGTGGGTCTGTGAGTGGGCATTTAAGTGGTTGTGTGGGTCACTGAGTGGATGTTTGAGTGTCTGTACAGGTGTGTGAGTGGGTGTGTGAATGGTTGTATATGTGTGTGGGTGAGTGTGTGAGTAGGTTTGTGAGTGGGTGTGTGAGTGCATGTGCGAGTGGCTGTGTGGTTCTGTGAGTGGGTGTGAGTGGTTTTGTAAATCTGTCAATGGGTGTGTGAGTGGCTGTATGGGTGTGTGAGTTACTTTGTAGGTCTACATGTGAGTGATTTTGTAGGTCTGAGTGGGTAAGTGAGTGGCCCTATGGGTGTGTGAGCAAGTGTGTGAGTGGTTGCATGGGTGTGTGAGTGGCTGTGTGTGTCTGAGTGTGTGTGTGAGTGGCTGTATGGGTGTGTGAGTGGGTGTGTAGGTATGTTAGTGGTTGTGTGAGTGGGTGCGTGTGTGGTCAATGGGTCGGTGAGTTGGTGTATGGGTAGCTGTATGGGTATGTGAGTGGGTGCATGAGTGGATGTATGGGAGAGTGTTAGTGTTCGTAACTGGGGTCTAGATCTGCAGAACAGACTCAGAGCACACACGGGGTCACGCTGAGCACTGCAGTAAATCCGCAGACACTTGCATACAACAAAAATGTATTTGGACAATTTCCTGCCCATGTGGGAACCCTCACAAACCCCTCCATCAGTCCCATTAGGTAAGGGTACCTCTCCCCTGACCCCTTCTATTACTTTAAAATGTTATTTACCCACCTAGGGAACAAGTCCTGATGCAGAAAAACGCAACCACAACTTTCCCCTCAGGTTGCGGCCCGGCAATCACGGCATTGCTGTTGGCGTGTAGATCAGCGTCTCTAGCTATACATAAATATTTTTACTTTAATACCTCCAAAACTACTGGATAGATTTACACCAAGTTACAAAAAGCACTCGTTCTGGACCAAGATCTAGCTTTCTGCAGTAGCAGTCGGTAGTAGGTGTTTCTGTACGGCGGTGACGTGGGCAGGGGGAGGGGCAGGGTGGGGGGTAGTAATGTATGGATTATGGAGTTTTACAGGTAAGTAAACATTTAAATAAATAAAACGAATTTCGTTGCGCGCACTGCATCACATTTGGTGATGCAGTGCGTGCAACGAAATTCGTTTTATTTATTTAAATGTTTACTTACCTGTAAAACTCCGTAATCCATACATTACTACCCCCCACCCTGCCCGCGTCACCGCCCTACAGAAACACCTACTACCGACAACTACTGACTCTCTGCCAAATTCAGTAAAATTCTGTTCAGCGGTTCTGGATGTAGTTCGGTCTGAAATTCCTATGGAAAATTACTTGAGGATCTTGAGAAAAATGTGTTTTCAGACCCCACCACCCCCTTTTTCTAGGCCCTTGCGTGATGGATCACCCCAAAGCTTTTCATGCAGCAGGTAAAGTGACTGGCAAACTGGTTTTGAACATTTTGTGAAGTTTTGTCAAACAGCGCCAATGTTATTAGCAAAACAAAAACGCTTCCTATTGAAACTTAGGGGCATGTTATCAAGCCCCTTATCGCCGCGTCATATGCACTTCCTGCCGATAACGCGGCGATATTTGCATCGCCCTATTATCAAGGCAGCGTTAAGTCAATTAACGCTGCCTTGGTAATAGGGCGTGCAGTGGGTGTTGCGGTGGGCGTTTCACGGCAAAACCCATTCACTTTGATGCTACCACCTATTATCAAGAGAGGCGATAATAGGTGGCAGCGCCGAATTTAAGAACAGGAAAGACCTGTTCTTAAGGTGGCAAAACGAGGAGAAATTCTTCATTCCTCCTCGTTTTTGCTTTTTCTATGTGTGATGCCTTGTGCAGCACACACGGAAAAAGCAAAATGCCAAGGTTTGTTTATGTACAGGAAGGTGTCCCGTCCTGTACATAAACAAACCTCTTTTTAAAATTGCCAATTTGTAACTTACATGCGTGCTGCATGAAGCAGCCCACATGTAAGTTACAAAATGACATTTAAGCTTTGTTTATGTGCAGGAAGGAACACCTTCCTGTACATAAACAAACCTTCCCTGCCTGCACTGGCGTTAAGTTGTAAAACTTATCTCCATCGCAGGGGTAAACGCTAGGCTGCACCATATCCTTGGTAATATCGTGCAGCCTAGCGTTTCCCAAGTGGCGAAGAGATGCGTTAACCCAAGGCGGCTAACACCTCTCTTCGCCACTTTGTTGCTAATATGCCCCTAAATCCTTGCCAAAACTACCTACTGGCGAATATATATTTACATGTGTGTGTGTGTGTGTGTGATGGATGGATAAAAAAGAAATTCATTTTTTTATTTCATTAATAGTGTTAAAGGGTGAAAGGATATTATTTCTTTTGAATAGATATTATTTCTTTTGAATTGCTTGATATTTCATTACCAATGCATTTCATCATCATGTTGTTTTTTTCCCATTAGGGTGTGATAATCCATTCAAGACATGCAGATGCTTATTCTGCTCCTTCTTGCACATCTGTTGGATCAGCCAATCTCACACACAGCTGCACATTTGATCCCTGACATTACTGTTTGTCGCTTCTTCTAAGGCATGTCCAATTGAAAAACCTGCCTCCGAAGCTGCTTCTGAAGCTTGTTAACATTTGCAACCCAAGCTGAACTCCTTTGTGTGCTGTCCTTGCCCTCTGACAAAGGAACAGACTTTATCAGACAAGCCAGCTTGTCCGTTTTTGGTTTACGGTTGGAATTGAAGTGAACTGAAGTGCTTCAGTGGACACATAGACAAGTTTTCCTTTTTGACATACTTTCCCCAGGATTCTGTCACTAGGAATATCTTGTCGTTGCTCCAAAATGTCAAAATCTCCAAGAATGTTTATCAATTCCTATTGCATACAGTGATTGTATGTGTTTCCGTGTGGTGGACGTTTACACGCCTATCGATTTGTAGAAGCTTTGCAATGTAATCATGAGTAACACTTTCGGACTAGCATCAGAAATGAATGTTTTGAAATCATTATGTGTTGCGTATTTTTCCGATTTGTACAGTACAGGATTATATCTGCATGCGTGTCTTATTATGTATTATAACAGGGATAGTCTGGATAGAATGGAATAGGAAAGCAGCAAGAGCGGCCAATTGTAACACATTAGGAGAACACATGGGAGCCACCTTTAAGATTTCATGACAACACCGTTAAAGCGGTGGGTGAGTTCAGATTTTAGAGCATTTGCAATAGCGAAATGTGAACAGAAATAGACGAGGAATGAGTGTATACATAAAACAGATTGAACATTGTGGATCTGCAGGTCTTGTTTTTATTACTATTTAGTTGGTCACAATTACCCGTGGCCTGGACCATGGAGGAGGAGAGGCAAATGGCCGGAACTTTCCATGAAGCAAGTAAGTGGCACATTTCGGCTCCCGATTGGGTCATATTGATCCCTAATTCCAGCGCTCCGGCTTCTTTACGAAGATAGTTCATAATAAAGTTCTCCATCCATGAATACCCGAGGGGTCTGGCTCTAATTGAGTTTTGGGTGAATTTAAAAATAAAAAGTTGCACATACAGTAAACAAGCATGATTGAGCATTCAGTATGTTTTGAAGGTACACGATTCCAGACAATATTTTAAACTACTCTAAATAAAATGGAAGGAAGCAGGACAATGGAGTGTGTTTGTCCCCATGATGACAAGCTCAGGTTTTTATTCTGTTTATTTGTTGCACATAATATGTTCTGAGGATTTTTTTTATACTGTATTTATGGCACACATTGCATGTCTTGTTTGTTTCAATTTTAGTCATTTGCGGCACAAATTTGGGTTCCCTGGATCCGGGTAACTCGAAACTGATACAATACAAGGTTAATTACAGATTCAGACTAGGGGCCCTATTATGATGGCGGACGGAAGAGGGACTGTCCGCATGGGCAGCGGCGGTCCCTCCATGGCAATTAGGATGTGACCGCCACCCTGGCGGTCACATCCCCTACCTTTAACATTGCGGCGGATGCTGCTTCAAGCAGCACCCGCCGCAAGGTTAAAAAAATGCATGTTTACCTTTGCATGCACGAAGCGGCAGGCACCGCGTGGTGCCCGCTGCTTCGTGCACGCAAAGGCAGGGGGGTACCATAGGTACCCCCCATGTGCAACCCCCACCCCCCTTCACCCCTGGGGGCCCACAACGGGCCCCCAAACAAAAGTCCGTATGCCTTTCCAAGGCGGAAATGCCGCCGTGGAAAGGCATAGTACCGCAGACATCCTAATATGCCTGGCGGTGTCTGATAGACACCGCCGGACATGTTAGAGCTTTTTCGCTGCGGTCGAAAGGCGACTGTGGCGGAAAAGCTGCGGACTGAAAAAATATCCCCCCACCATCCTAATCTGATGGGGGTATTTCTTCAGTCCGCAGCGGATAATCTGCATCCTCCGGCCCGGCGGTGGCTTCCGCCGGCCCGGGGGATGCGGATTATCCGCAATCATAGTGGGCCCTTAGGTTTGGGTTTGTCAAACTGGGTGTAGAGACTCCATTGAGTTTAGGCAAAGCCCATCATGTAGATCAGGCGACATAAAAACTGTCCTGACGAATTCTCACTGATCCTGTTGGGGACACTGCAAGGCAAAAAACAGATCGACGAAAGTTTGACCTCATGCGACATTACTCTCCACAAGGTTCCCACTGTATTTCCTCTTGACAAAGGTCCTCACAATGGCGTTCCGAACTCTTTGGCTACTTCTGAAAAGAACTCTGGCAAAGACATTGTAGCGCCAGCCCGAGAGCATCATAGCCTGATGATGAAGCATACCACCAGTTGATAGGTGAGGGCCTATGCTCTGCAACTAAATTTCCTCTGATGACCGTTCTACATCCAATCTATCACCACTGATAGCTTGAACCATTATTTGGAACTGCACACATTGTAATGAGAGATTACTTTGCATGGGAGGACATGTGCTCTCATGCAAAGTATGCTTCATCATCAGGCTATGATGATCTCTGCCTGAATTCTATTGCTAATTTTTAGACTCACTGGAGCACTGCTGTTCAGTGCCCGCTGTGTGTGCTCTGATTCCAGAGACATGTAAAAATTGGCTAATCACTAGTTGGCATATTTAACTCTCCTATAAGGCAATAGCACATGGCGTAGAAACTAAACCCATGGCATAGAAAGGTAAAAGTTAAATGCTATCTGTGGGCTGCAGCACTTATTGTGTCATCTACTGGTGTGATCAGAAATATATGGCTTGTGACCTACCTCTGTAGCCTGACTGCTGCATTTTAAACCTGCAGTGCGATCTGATAAAATAACCTTTTTTGACAAGTAAAAACCGCCCTTTTAAATAATATTAAGTCACTCATATGTAGGCCCTGTAGCCCACAAAATAGAATGCATGGTATTTAAAGATGGGACACATAGAAAATTAATGTTACCAGGTCCCTACAGTGGCAAAGCCCTAAACACCATTTTCACTATGCCTAGCTGTCCCAAGTAGAAAATCATAGTACAGATAAAAATACTAATATTATAACTGTGGAATCAGACCAGCTAGCAAAAATTAAACAACTATTAATAAGTCAATAAAATTATAATTCAATTGTGAAGTCAGATTTTTGATTTTTAATAAATATTAAGAAAAGTAAGTTTTAGAAAGTTATCTTTTCCCTGCCTTAAGTTTCTGGAGGCTATTTTGCATTCATTCTATAGCAACTCCCAGCCTGTGCTTAGCTCGGGAAGAGATGGTCAATTTTCCCAGTGGCAGGCAATAGGATGAACTGAATGTGAAGCTATGACTCCTCTGACCTCAACAGAATATGCAGAGGGTTGTGGGCATTCTGGTGATACCGCAGTGTCACATCCTACCTGACATGCATATTGAGCCCCATGTAACACTTTGGTGCACTTGAAAGGGAGATAACAAGATTCCACGACAATGTTTTTGTCTCCCCGTCTAGTTGCAAAGGGACTTTTTGTTTGTCCTAACATAACTTTTTCTTTAGATTTTGGTATGAATTTAGTGCCTGCTTCAATCTAGATTTTGGTGTTTGATATGGGAGGGCACTAGGATCACCATAGTATAATCTGTGCTCACAGCTCCAGCATAAGAGCTCAAGTTCAGTGTGACTGAAGCCCTTCAGCATCTTTGACTGAAGCCCTGACATGTTGCATTTGGGGACTGCAGTAAAGCAAATAGAAACTACTAAAAAGGGGAGTAGGCCCGGGCCTCGAAACAATTACTCCATTGGTCAGAGAGAAACTAGGAGTGTCATAGGGTTTTCCTCAACAACAGGCTGGTGAACCCTATAAAGCGGGACCCTCAGTCAGCTTTCCTCATAACGCTCCTCTACTTGTTAAAGGGTTTCAGGTGGACTGAACCTTTGTCTGTAAGTGCTCCACATGAGGTCCAGGGGCCTTGAAAGTGTACTCCTGTGGTTGTGGTTATTATGGCACCAAAAATACTTTTTCAAAACATTTGTTCCAGTGCGTTAAGTGCAATTAGTATCCAACCTGCAAACCACAGCTTTGGATTGAATGCCAAGTTTATCCCACATGAAGAAGAGTTTTTCCTCAGAAAAACAATATAGTCCCTTTTCAGGTCCTAGCTAGGCCAATGTACTTGGTATATCCAAGCCAAGCTCCATCGTGGTTGGCCTCAGTTTACAACTAAATTCTGGTCCACCACAACCATTGACTACCCTTTGTGCTTTACACTTTTCAGAGCTATTTCACCTACATCTTTTTATGTCATTTTGGTTATTAAATGTTCCCCTATTTTTATAAATTGGAGTGGGATTTGTATTGTGTTGAATTGTTTCGTTTTTAACTGATTTGGTACTTCAAACAGTTTTAAACCTTTTCTCTAAGTTAAGCATGTCTGCTCTGTGTAACAGCTACCCGGTTGAGCTCATATTCAAATTACTGAAATGTTTGACTGGACTATTCCTTGTATTGGACACAAATCCACCCAACTAATAAACCACTTTCTCCAACTGCGCTCCAACGAGGGTAGAAAATGCTCATGCCTGGGCCAGTGACGTGAAATCAATCAACATATATAAAGCACGGCACTGTAACCCCTGGGGGTATCTGGGTGCTGGGTACGAGGTCTCCTTCAAAAAGCCAAGGCTTGAGGAAATGACGAGAGGAGGGAAGAAACGAGCAGAAATGGCAAAAAGGAGGTCAGAAAAACGAGCAGAAAAAGCCAAATTAAGGGCAGAAAATGAGCTAAAATATAGCACAACAGAGAGCAAACATTGAGCAAAAAAAGGAAAACAGAGCAAGAAATGAACACGAAATGACCAGAGGAGGCACACACAAAGGGCAGCAGGTAGGCAGGCAGCAGAGGTTAGTGGACTGTGGGCAAGCTGGGCAGGAGAACTGTCACGGGGGAGCTGGCACAAGGACCAACAATAGACTGTGCATGGCCATGTGAGGTTATTCCTAGCATATTAATGGGATTTCTTGGCATTTGAGACTGCATTTATAAGTGAGACATACCGTAAACTTTTAAAGCGATTCTATGTATGTGATAGCAGTAAATGTTCCCATAATGCAGAATCTGGGCAAATAACATTGACCCTTGACATCAGATGCATCACCAGAAGAAGCTAAACATATCCTAAAAATCAAGCTAATTATAATGTTTTGGACACCTATTAGTCAACACACTAACAATGGCAATCTGCTTTTATGGACAAAGTTGTTTTCCAGAAAATGATAGGCTGATGTTCCAGGTCAATTTTGTTTAAGTTTACAACATAAGCGACTATTAATTTACACAAATTCAGCGTTTTTCCGAAAATAAAATGAATTTTGTAGACAAATGTGATTATTTACTAAGAGTTATAACCTGAGATTTGAGTTCAAACATCCACATTTGCAGGAAATAATGAGCAGAAATGCTGGAAAAGTGACTGCAACTACAAAATATTTTAAGGGGCTATAGGGGGGTTAATCATGTTGATTTTGGGACACTTGCTAAGGAACATACTGAATCAGTTTCTTCAAAGCTGCGTTCGTCTTTGAAGATGAATGAATTAATATGTATGCGATTTATAAACTGCACAGCTGTCAGAAGACGCCCCAGCACACCTAGCATAAGATGGAGAGTGACTGAATAAACCATGGGTACTCACAAACATTTGCTAAGGGGCCACAATGTATGGTACGTGGTGTTACTGAGGGCCGCACTGATGCCAGCAGGGTAGTGGTAGAGGTTCTGGGTGGTTCAGGGAGTGCGTGAAGAACAATGTTAAATAAACAGGCAAGCATTTATTTGCAAGTTAATACATTCTTGCCCATTTATTTTTAGTTTTTTAGGTCGAGCCTAGACGTGCAAGCGTAGCTTGCTGTCTGGCTCGAAGACTATTGCTGTCCGTTTCTGGGAATGTAGACACGAGTCGGACGCGCGCTTTTCCAGTCCCAGTTTTGTCCGTGTGAGCGCGCCTCTGAGACGCGCTTGCGCAGACGCACACACAGCCCCTGCTTTCGCTTGGCTCGCATGCACTAACGGCGCACACACACACACACAGCCAGCCCCCACACCCCTGCACACACACACACACACAGGCGCGCGCACACATACACACGCTGCCACCCCCCCCACCCCCCCTGCACACACACACACACACACACACATACAGACACTCACACACACAGACACGCACGCATACACACGCCGCCGCCCCCTACCCCCCCTGCACACACACACAGACACACACCCCCGCCCCATGCTCAGGGAGATCTGCCGTACCCCCGAATCGGTACTTACTGGTTAGGCGCGGGAGCGGTCAGCGGAATCTCCACCTCTTCCTCCTCGTACTCCGGCCCGTCTAGAGAGTCAGGCTCCTCTGCAGCTCCCGAGGCTCTGGGTGGAGGAGGCAGTGGTGGGAAGGCGGGCCCGGCTTCAGGGGAAGGACCGATAGGATCATCTCCCGCTGGGGAAGAAGGTGGCGAGAGTGGCTGAAAAACCGGCAGCTTCCCCCAGACCGGGGGCACATCCCCGCCAGCCCCCGCCAACATCGCAGGGAGCGGCGGTTGCAGGCCCCCAGCGTAGGAAACAGGCCCCGCGGTGCACACACTGGGCGGGAGGCACTACCAGGAGCGGAGTCTTCCAAACGGAAGAGAAAAAGGGGACGAGACCCACGATGCGCGACATGGCACAGGGAGGCGGTGCGCGCCAGGTCTCTGTGGCTGTCTGGAACCTGTGCGCGCGCTCCCCAGCCTGTCGCGAGCACGCCTCCTTCTGGCTACTAGCTGTGCGTGCACTGTCCCAGACGCCGCAGTCACAGCGGGCCGCCTCTCCTCTCAGCTGGATTCGCTGCCGGGGGAGGGGTGGGGGGCGGTTCATAGGTTCTATCTGCTTCCCCGTTGAAAAAGTGGGCTCTTCCCATTCTTTTCATGTCCGGACTTGAAGAGCGGGAGTACTAAGACTGTTTCCATTGCAAGGTATCGGTAGGTGCCCTAAGTTCTGACCCTGCGTTAGTATCGTGACATTTGCACCACGCTTTGCTTCCCGTATTAGGCTTCTTCCCTGTCAGCCGAATTCCACAAATCGGGCCGTGGCACGGCCGACAATGTCCCTTTTTGTAGCGCCTCTTGCCAGCTCCCCTTGTGACCTCATGGAGGGATGGCCATCGCGGTCTTTACTGACCCGAAAACGAGTATTACGTTTTCAAAGCCACTTAAAATAGGTATTTTACAGATTTATGACTAGCTGGAATCCCTCCTTTCATTGAAACCTCTTTATCATTGCGATTGGCTGATGTTGAAGTCTGGTACGAAACAACTGGTTTAAATATGTTCTCTCAATGTTTCAAGCTTTATTACAAATGTCACCAAAAAAATGTTAATATTTCACTTCTGTTCTTGGATTTTCATCACAATAAAATACAATGAACATAATCTTCCTAAAAGGTATTTACAAAAATTTAAGCTAGTGCCATTATAAATTACAATAATTTTTATTTAAGTATTAATTATTTTAAAAAATAAAAGCCATTGTTATTTGTAATATCAACACATCTAAGTCATGTAAATACAACCCATATTGCATTACAAATGCTAAAGATGTCACATTTGCGAAAGTTAAAACTATTGGCATTATAAATGACAAAGCTATTAATTTCGCTATTTTCAAAACCAACACATAAATAAAAATTGTGTCATTTACAATACCAATAGCTCAAACTTTCCTAATGCGAGACCTATTGCATTGCAAATGCTTGTTTCTAAATGTTAGTGCTCAGCAACTAAACAGCAGGACCGCAGGCGCCCCTACCCCCCCCCCGCCATACTTTGAGTATCACTGGTATAAACGTTTCAACTGGAATAGCTAGGTTTTATGCCTTTAAAAAAAAAAATAAAGGTTCATCGGGAGAAGCCCAAATAGATAATGGCAAAGCATTCCAAAGTTTAGGGGTTAGATTAGAAAAGGAGAATCCTCCCAGAGAGCTACACCACACTAGAGGAACCACAAGCAATATCTTATGTTGAATTATATTTCTGAGGTAATCAGTACCTTTGTGGTGAAAGGAGTGAAAAGCTTGTGCCACATAAAAGACAAAGGGGAATATTATCAAGCAGAGCTAAAGCGGCGATAATGGGCTTGATAATATGGCCTTGTGAATTCCCTTAGAAAACCCATGTTCTGGTGAGAACATGGGCTTCTATTGGAATTCTCCAGGGCATATTATCAAGCCCATTATCGCCGCTTTAGCAGCAGTTTTCTGCAGCTAAAACTGTGATATTTTAACGCCCTGCTTGATATGACCCTCCGGCTTGGGAACCGGAAGCCAATATAGAGACGTTAAGTAACCCAAGATCAAGTTATGTATGTGAACATACAGGCAGCAGTTTTCTAAACCAGCTGGAAATGCTGGAAAATGTACTCTGGAAGGCAAAGATAAAGAATGTTCACATAATCATGGCAGGAAGTAATCAGAGCAGCGGTAGAAGTCGGCGGGGACGGAAGGGCACGGCGTGCCCCTACTTCTAAAAATTATTTCAGTCCGTTCCCCTACTTCTTTCTTTCAATAAAGCATCCCGGGAAGGCAAGAAAAGTCCTACTTAAAACAAGAACTTTTTTTCAGCTTCCAGGGGCTGCTCGCACTTCTCTGTTGTTTCCAGAGGCTGCAGCAGCCCCTCCCTGAGCTAGCACAGACTGCGGGCAGGCCCATTGTCATTCCGATTGAGGCTGATTATCCCCTTTGGAATGACAATGCGCCCGCCTGCTGCCTGCAGTTGGCATATGCCAGTGAGATCTGCATGAGGTGTCTCTGGTATCTGGGTGCAGGCCATGGCTCGTTTTGCAACAAATATACCGCCAGATAAGAGCTCTGCCAATTCAGGTCAGAGTTCCCAATCTGTCAAACTCTAAGGCTCGTATTCTCTTTAAATAATTAATGATTTATAAGCACATTATTTTTTCTGGCAAGAGCATGTGGGCTGTTGCATATTTTCTCTAGTTTTTCATTTAAACTATTAGCAATTTTAAGGTAAGATTAATTGCATCCCAGGAACCAAGTGGCAACCTTGGGTCACACATATTTTTCATGCTATCCGAAACAAATAAAAGCACTCCTTCTTTCTTCGATGTGTTAACCATATTTAAAAAAAACAATGGGTGTCCAGGTGCACTCTATTCCATTTGTATTTTTAACTAAACCTAAAAATAGTAGTGTCTCGTAAAACCTCCTTAGCCATAAACAAAAAATCAATGGATGTTTAATAGTCGATTTTCAGTGATTTCACACGTTAACTCTTTATAGTGATAAAATATTAAAGTTGTTAAAATGTAAAACAATATAAAAACACTGATGTTAGCAGGATTTACGCCATTTCCCATGGATGTGCCCATAAAATGATTCCTACAAAAACTTCACATGACTAAGACATAAGAATACGGGAAGTATAAGGACTAATCAAGAAATTCAAGTCCTGGCAGGAAACAATGAGTTGTATTTTACTGAGTGATTTATGGCGACTGTTTGCAGCGTTTCCCAGGGCTACTGGAAGGGTAGGGGCCAGTTTAGTTTGGAGGGACCGGTTTTGTACAAGTGCAGGAGTTTTAAAAACACAGCAAAGTTCTTTGTATATTCAGCATGTTTTGGTCAACAATACAAGTGCCAAGATAACTTTGGTGATCAATGTACCTGCTGGAGAGAGATGGGAGCGTGTTTTGTCTAGTGGCTGTTTTACTCATCTGAGGTAGCGCAGAGGGGTAATATGTCTGCTGCAAAGAAAGTGTACCATGCATTTCAAAGAGCAATATGTTATGTGCATAGTTCAGTGGGTACTGCTTTGTGCTCACTTCTCGAATGAAAGGACACTTGAATACATATGACCTGGCAGTTTGGGCTGCACTGGTCCCATTGGGTGCAGGATCAAGACTGATTTGCATATGGCTGGGTCCAAACTGGAATGGCATGGTGAGCAAAAAACAATGGATTTATTTCCAGATCACTGTACTGGGGTGAATGTATCACATTGTTCTGCATTCTGTCCATCTTGTTCTTTTTGCTTTTGTCACCCCAAGTGGGACGGGTATGTCCAGACGTGGGTCCTGTGCTCACGATGCCACTGGAATCAAGCTATCCTGGCTGATGAGGCCTGAAAGCCCGAAACCGGTCCTAGGATGCTTGATTCCAGTCAGGGAGGACCTGGCCTGGCAGTTCGGGCTGGACTGTTCCCATTGGGCGTAGGATCAAGACTGATTTGCATATGGCTGGGTCCAAACTGGAATGGCATGGTGAGCAAAGAAACAATGGATTTAGGCCCAGATCTCTGTACTGGGGTGAATGTATGACATTGTTCTGAATTCTGTCCAACAGTTGTTCTTTTTGCTTTTGTCACCCCAAGTGGGACGGGTATGCCCAGATGTGGTTCTCGTGCTCTCCATGCCATTGGAATCAAGCTATCCTGGCTGATGAGGGCTGAAAGCCCGAAACCGGTACTAAGATGCTTGTTTCCAGTCCAGGGAGGACCTGGCATGGCAGTTCGGGCTGGACTGTTCCCATTGGGCGCAGGATCAAGACTGATTTGCATATGTTGCATGCTTTACATAAATCTGCATTCTCTATGAGTGTTTGCTTTTTCCTGAATTAAAACTAAAATAAACATGTTTATCCATTGTTTGAATTAAATAACGTTATAAGCTGTAACTGGTCAGTGAAATGCTAAACGTACAAAAAATTGGAATGTTTTGCTATTTCTAGCCACACCCCTGACTCCGCCCACTGATCCAATATTCGGTTATTCCCGCCCCCTGATTCTCCACCCACAGTTCCCCTACTTTTTTTTCCCCACTTCGACCACTGAATCAGAGTGTGTACAGTCATTTTCTATACACATTCAGGGGCCAGGCTCAAGCATTTTTTGGCTTTTTAAAATCAAAAAGCAAGTACCAGTAACAGCCTTTACCTGTGGGTAAAAGAAAGGGTAGTATTGAATCTGCCCTCCTCACCGATTCCTGGCCTGCTCCAACGGAGATGGAGAGCAACCGAGTTCTGCAGGCTACCAAGCACTAAACAAAAGAGAGGGGAAACAGTGAAAAAGTATAACCTCAAGATGCATTCAGTTTTAAGCAGATTTGTTTGATTCATTCTGCCACTTACACCAGACAGGATTGGAAAGGCTGTTGAAGATTGCTATTTTCCTAAGTAAAATACAACAGGTTCGGGATATCATCCACAAAGGACACCACCTTGAACCCAGGAGGTGGGATAATTTCCACCAGTGGAGCCAGGAAACTACCTTTACAACGCAACTATTACAACGCAGTACTATTACAACGCAACTAATACAACGCAAATACTATTACGCATGCTATTACAACGCAAATGCTGTTACAACGCATGCTTTTACATCGTAAATATATGTATATTTAGTTATATTTGTTTTATAATTTTTATTTACTAAATATTTGATTTAATTAAATTTATTTAATGTAGTTGTAAAAAAATGATTTTAATTACAAGAATTAATACTCATGTATATATAGTAATTATTTTAAATTAAAATTTTAATTAATTAATTAATTAAATTTAATGTTTGATAATTTATAGAAAATTGATTTTATTTATAAAAATTAATACTCTGGTATCTCTTTAGAAAATGTAAATGTTTTAACTATATGTAGTAATTTTTTTATAATTGAAATAATGATTTTAATTATAAAAATTAATACTCGGGTATCTTTTTAAAAAATATAAATGTTTTAAATATATCTTTTAATTATTTTTAATTAAATAAATAATTAATTTTAATGTTGGATAAATGTGGGAAAAATGATTTCAATTACAAGAATTAATACTCAGGTATATTTTAAGAAAATGTAAATGTTTTAAACATATGTAGTGACTATTTTAAATTTAATTTTAATTAAATTATTAAATATAATGTTGGATAAATGTTAGTAAAATGATTTTAATTACAAGAATTAATACTAAAGTATCTTTTAAGAAAATGTAAATGTTTTAAATAAATGTAGTGACAAATTTTTTAAAGAAGATTATTTAAATTAAATTTTTAAATGAAATATATATTAATAAATATTAGTAATATGAAGGAAAATATTATTAATAAAAATTATATTTATATATAAATTATTTATTTTAAATATATATGATTTTTTAAAAATGATATAAATAGAATAAGAGTCATTAATGAAAATTTTTCCACGGTTTAACATTCATTCCAATGGAAGGTTTAGTCCTTCGTTTATTACAATGACCGCTCTATAGTAACCCACGCAATGGAATAGTAAGGTTGAAAAAGAGCAGAAGGAGGAGAGAGAAGATGGAAATAAGACCAGCATACAGGTAAGTGAATAAAAAGATAATTTATGGTAGTCAATTCATATTTTTTAAAGTAAATTTAATGAAGTATAAAAATATAACGACAATGACGTTTTGTATTTTTTTGGTTTAATTTTATTTTAAAAATATTTAAAAAAATATACATTTTTAGTAACATTCTCCATATTTTTTAATAATTTAAAGATAAAAAATAACATTTTAAATAATTTAATATATTTTAGAAATAAATGTTTATTAAATAGTCCGTTGTTTATCTTGGTAGATTTTGATCACGTCGTTACGTTGACGTCGACGTTAGCGGCCATCTTGGATAGCATCGATTGCTGGAAGCAGCTGGAAGCTGATCTGCGCTCAGGTAGGAAACTTTAAAAACGTTATTTACATAAAAAAATAGATTATGTATATATATATTGTAATGAAAAGATAAGGAGAGGTTGCGGTAGTTTTAAAAAGATGTTTAGAGTTTGTTTACAGCATGTCGCCGAACATATTACTTGTATATGTCCACGTCGGGTTAAGTTACGAATAATGTAATGTCAAATGAATGAAAAATTATTAAGTGTTTAATTAATCGAAAACATTTTGAACGTTTAATGTTTTGCGTTGAGATACAACTGTTTTGCGATTGATAATAGGAAGAAGTGAAATAGGATAGTTTGGTTGTTTTTCCAAAATGATTGCTTCTCATTAGGTAGTTGGAAAATTAAACTGTTTCCAGGAATTGCAAGAGAAAAAAAGAAGAGAGATGAATTTTGCTTTAATTGTTCTACTTTTCGTTTTGGATATTTGATTTGTTGTGTTGGTTTAAATTTTATTGGTTCTGGAATTCAAAGACATTCCTTTGCGAGTTGTTTTTTGGAAAAATTGGAATGAGATACGATATAATTTAGTTAGTGAGAAAAAAAAGTAGTTAGGATGTGATGTTTGATAACTGAAAAAATTTATTTATAGGTTGGAAACGTGAAATTTTGCAGCATGGGATCTTTGTAAAAAAAAATAATGTTAAAAATTCATTTAACGAAGACGGATTTTTTTTAAAGAACGAATATTTTCTGTTTGAAAAAGTACAGAAAATATATAACAAATTTTAGCTACTAAGTAAAGACAATGATGGTATTTTAACGAAGACAGATTTGTAAAAAAAACCGAATATTTTCTGTTTGAAAAAGTACAGAATTTTTTTTACAAATTTGAGCAAATAAGTAATAAAAATGATGGTATTTTATGGAATTCAAACATTTTTTTGTTTGACAAGTAGAGTGCATTAATTAGGAAATGCGTTACTTTATCCATTAATAAATAAGATTAAGATAAAATAACGATCTGACATTTAGTAATTCATACATATTCAGATTAGTTTTGATAATTTTAAAGTAATAAATTTAGGAGACTATCAAAATATTTTATATTTGACAATTTATAAAAGTATGTCAAATACTGTACAAAAAAGTTGCTATAAATAACCAGTTTAATATAAAAAATATAATGTCATAAAAAGCATCACTTTGGAAAAAATAAGTGGTGAGAAAGGAAAGATTATATTTAAAAGATCGTTCAAAATGTTTTCAAAAAAATAATATTCCATTTTAAATGCAATGGATATCATTTTATTTTTTATTTTTTTTAAAGACGTTTATTAACTTTCCATAGTGCAGTACAGACAGCGCAGCCTACAACCCTGAGGGCCGGCCGCAACTTGAGGAGGCATGTTTGAGACAAAGGAGCACAAGTAATAAGCGTGCAATTTCGTGCCGGCCACCAAACGTTGCATATGATGTACAATAACCTTCACGGTATAGGTGTCCCTGCATACAACATGTGTAAAAAGAACGTCATTTTTTTTTAATTTATATATAGGTAAAACATTTCAACTTAGTAAACTGGACATTTCTCATCTGTGTGTCCCATTTTGTCGGCTGTATCTTCAGCGAACATTACAGCAACCTCGGTTCCGAGCCCAGGAAGAACTCTCGCTGACCTCAGCTGCGTGTCAATAATGTGGATGCAGATGAGACACTTGTGCGGCCTACCTGCGCTGCGAATCGCTCCATCTACCAAGGAATAGCAGAGCTTTACTTCCCATCTCTGCTTTGTGTAGTGACTCGTGCGGGTGGCTCTATATACTGTCATGCAGCCGGAGAGAGAGACGCGGCCTGCGCCAGTCCCCTCTCCTAAGTCGGTGGTCGCGTGCGCATCCTAGCTTACAAACTACGTGTGGGAGGTAAGAATCCAGAACATATAAACGGGGGTGGTTGTATGGGGGGGGGGCTGTGGGGAGGTGAGTGCGTCAAAGGGAGCGACATCACGAAGAGCGGTCCGCGAGACATCGTAACAGGTCTGTACTGCTATGCGCCTGCGTGTGAATGGCTATCCAGACCATTGATTAGCGTACTGGACATGAGGTGCTCACAAGTGCCAGCTGTCTGAGCAACTGGGAAGGCGGCAGTCCCCACTGATCAAGAAACGCCACACCACCAGTGCCCTCAGTGTGTGTATGACGTTGGGGGGGGGAGAACACCTATTCATGCACCCAGCGCCCCTATATCCATGCCGTTCGTGTCAACGCGCTTATTGCGGACCCTATATGAGTCCCCTGGCCGCACTTTCTTCCTGGAGGGATCTCACAAAACCGTCCCAAATCTGCGCAATGGGGAACTGTCTCAAGCCCGCAACCTCTTCCCTGTGCAAAGCCACGCTTTCCGCCCTAGCCCAGTTAGTGAAGGAAGCGCACCAGTATTTAGGGATTGGCGGCCCCCTCTCTTTCCAATGTTTAGTAATCAGCCGCTTGGCCGTGATGAGGCCTAAATCCCAGAACCTGGCGTGTGTCTTGTTTAGTTTATTCCTGCCATATAAACCTAGTATGCATGCCTCCCATGTATGTGGTAGCCCAGGGCCAGCGCTGCGCGTTAGGAGAGACGCTACCCCCCCCCAGTATGAATCTAGTGAGGGGCAATTCCAGAGCATGTGTAAAATGTCCGCGCCTATCAGGTTGCATCTGGGACAGGCGGCGGTGTTAATCTTGAAGTATTTGTTGATCCTGTCTGGCGACAAGTATGCCTGATGTATTATATAAAATTGGATGGTTCGGAAGCGGGCATTGCGTGGGATGTTCATAGGGCAGGCTAAGATCATGGCCCACTCCTTATCCGTCCATTCCCGCTGTCGGTGGGTCGCCCACTTGTCCCGCGCCGGCTGCGTGGACCGCTGCGTGTGTAGGAGGAGAGCCTGCGCCAGCCAGTGGATTATGTGGGTGCCATTGCCCATTACATGTAGGTACTGCATTACATGATGCATCTGTGGTTCCTCCTCAACGTCCCCCCAGGAATCCGTGTATGCCCTTATTATGGTCGCATGGGTCAGGAACTGCCCCGCCGGCAGACCTGCGCCCTCTGCCAGCTCCTCAAATGGAAGCATAGTACCGTCCGCATAAAGGTCGCCCAGTGTCTCCACTCCAGCCGCCGTCCAACACTCTAGAATGCGCGCTGTTACCGCTCCGCTTCTCCTGGGCGTGCCCAGCAAAGGAATCGCAGGGGCATATGGCTTGACTTCCCTGGTCAGTTTTAAACTGCGGAGGAAACACTTGCGGGCCACAGCCACATGTAGGGGCAGCGGGCGTGGGCCTTTGGTCAGGGGGTGGAACAGCACGCATATCTGCGTGTGCGTCCATGCATATGTAGCGGTGGCCGTGTCATCCAAGTGCGTGCCACTCAGCCAGTGTGTCACCCATTGCAGCTGCGCAGCCAGATAATACAGTTCCATATTGGGAACTGCCAGCCCGCCCTCTGTTGCTGGGGAGTATAATTTCGTCAGGGCCACACGGGGTCGCCCCCCATTCCAGATCAGGTTGCGAACCATTGATTCTAGGTCGCGGAAGAGTTTAGCGGGGACGTAGGACGGGATGTTGGCAAAGTGATAGAGCAGTCTAGGCAATGCTATCATTTTAGTTAGAGCAATCCTGCTCGGTACGTTCAGGGGCAATGTCTTCCAGAAAGCCATCTGGGCACGTAGAGAGGACACTGCTCGTCCCAGGTTACCATCCAATATAGTCTCTGGGTCCCTATAGATATGCACCCCAAGATACTTAAAGGAGGTGGGATACCAGGTCAGTCTGGCACCTCCAAGGGTCACGTCACACTCCTGTGTTTCTTGGCTGAAGGAGTACACTCCGGACTTCGCCCAGTTGACCCTGAGTCCTGATACTGTTTCGAATGTCTGGAAAATATCCGACAATTCATCTGGCACTGCTGTGAGGTCTCGCACATACAGAAGTAAATCGTCTGCGTATAGCGAAACTATATGTGTACCATCCGCCAGCAGGATTCCCCATCCCGCCCCCGCGACCGCATTAGCGCCGCCAGGGGTTCAATTGCCAGAGAGAAGAGTAGGGGCGACAGTGGGCAACCCTGTCGGGTACCTCTGCGCACCAGTACCTCCTCAGAAAGTAGCCTGCCCGTTCGTACCCTGACACTCGGCCGCTGATAAATGAGGTCCACCATGTCTTCGAACGCTCCCCCCAGGTCAAATCGGTCCAGTACTGCCCCCAAGTAGGGCCACTCCACCGAGTCGAAGGCCTTCTCGAGGTCTAGGACCAGACAACCCGACCTCGGCCAGTGAGGCACCGCTTCCACCTGTACACGGAAGAGTCGACGAATATTACGCGAGGTGCTCCTCGCTGGCACGAAGCCATTTTGGTCAGTATGAACCAAGGCGGGGACCTCCGTAGCCAGGCGGCGAGCCAGCAAAGAGGTGAAGATTTTATAGTCGGTATTCAACATGGCCAGGGGCCTGTAAGAGCCCATGCTGGTACCGTCTCTACCAGGCTTCAGAAGAGAAACCAGGTTAGCTTCATTCAGCGTAGCAGGAAGCACCGAGTCCCCTATTGCAGCATTGTACATTTTGAGCAGTTCCGGGATCAGTATATCTAAACAGGTTTTAAAGAATTCGGCAGGCAGGCCGTCTGGGCCCGGTGATTTGCCATTGGACAGTGCGAAGATAGCCTCACGCAGCTCCTCCCGCGTGAAAGGCGCCCCCAGCTCTCCCCGCTGCGCTTCCGTAAGAGACGGCAGTGGGATGTTCTCCAGGTAGTCAGCTATGGTCGCCGACGAAGCCCTCAGCTGTGACCTGTATAGTGCCTGATAATGCTGCACAAAGGCCTGATGTATCTTACTCTGTGTGTGCACTACGTCCCCCATGGTCGTCCGGATGGCTGATATTGGCTCAGCGCGGTTTTCTTGTCTGACTAGCCAGGCCAGCAGCCTTCCGGGTTTGTCGCTGTATTGGTGTGTTCGCGCCGAGTGCGCCGCATAATTGACGTGTCGTAGGCATTCTAGTAGCGCCTCATGTTCCGCGCGGGCCTCACCTAGCTCGGTGTCCGTCCCCTCTACCGCCTCCTGCTCCCGGCAGAGCAATTCAGCCTCCACCCGGCATAGGTCGGCCTCTAACTGTTTCCGTATACCGCCCTGTGTTCCCAAGCAGTGACCTCGCATCACCACCTTGAAGGCGTCCCACTCGACCTGCGGGGAGGACGCCGTGCCTGAGTTGTCTGTAAAATAATCTGCTGCGCGTGCCTGCAGGGAGTCTCGGAAGGGGGCGTCTAGTAGCAGGGCCGGCTGTAAGCGCCACGTGAGGATGGGCGAGTGGGGGCGCTCCCAGGCTATGTGCAGTGTGTGCGGGTTTTGGTCAGAATGCGTCCGGCCAAGGTATTGTGTATCTGTTATGTGCGGCAATAGCTCCGATGAAACCATATATCTGTCCAGGCGGACATGTAACGAGTGTGCCCCTGAGTAATAGGAGTATATTTTAATGTTAGGGTTGTGTGCGCGCCATGCATCCCTCAGGTCCCACTGTGTCGCCCACTGGGTTAGTGCCTTTATCGCCCCCTGAGACGTGGCATTGGGCCTAGGCGGGGCCGAGCGGTCCAGGGCAGGATCCAGTACCGTATTATAATCCCCTCCCAGAACCCAGGGGATGCCATGCCAGGGTGCCAGTTTTTCTGAAACGCGTGCCAGGAAGCCCCCCTGTTCCGTATTCGGAGAGTATATGGACGCTAGTACTATAGATTGCCCATCCATGCGGCCCTTCACCAGCACATATCTGCCCTCCGGATCAATCTGCACTTCGGACATCGCAAAGGGAGTACCCGGCTGCACCCATATTAGCGCCCCCCTGGCATACGATGAGTACTCAGTAGCATACAGTTGCCCCCTCCATCTACGCCGCAGTGCGACTACCTCTGCCTTGTTCAAGTGCGTTTCCTGCAGGAGTGCGATGTGTATCTGGTGCCTTTTCAAGTATGAGTGTATCTGATAACGGCGAGCTGGTGTGTGCATACCTCTAATGTTCCAGGTGCATAGTTTGGTAGACGTCATCATACATCTGTATATTCCTCCTCCCCGTCCCCTCAATTGCAGCCCAGCACCCATCCACAATGACCCCACCGCCAGCTCTCCCCTGACCACCCCCCCCCATCGCACTCAAGAAAGGTCAGGAAGACATTAAAAAGGGGATGCAAAACACATAATAACAAAACCCAAATGTAGGGAAACACCCCTGAAATACCAAAAGGGCAGCAGCGAAACGGGCCACCGTCCATACTCTTTAAAGAAGAGGGACAACTACTCAAATCTGGGGGGATCGTGTGCTACACACAGTCCTGACAGTTCTATGAGGTGCACAAGAAGAAAGATCTAAGCCCTTCCCTGGGCCTCATGGGCCAGTCCAGTTGCAGCCAATGTCAGCGCGCCAGAGCTTGGCGTCTTTAGCCCCATGGGGGACTCACCCCTATATCCTGTCTCTGTAATGGGTATATAAATGGTCGCTGACACACTGCCTACACAGTGCGAGAAAGTCATATGCTGCAGGGGGTGTTTGCAATCCCCGGCCATGCAGGGAAGCCGGGGAGACGGTGCCACAGACCAGGGGGGGAGGAGTGGGAAGCGTGGTATTAGTGTTCCATCATCACCTTACCTTCTCGAGGGTCACTGGAATAGGAGAAGTACTCACGGTGCGATGGTGAGGCCAACCGCCCTCCTGGCTGCGGGAGCCCCCCCGGCAGACGCCCAGCATGTAGCATGACCAAACGTCCCTTCGGTCACTATTTCGTACTCGTCACTGCAGCAGAATTCTCGTATTATGTGCGATGTCTCCTTCAGTGGAGCAAGTCTGCCGTCTGTGGTGTGACCTCCGGAAGTTCCACAGACACCTGGGAGTCCGGTAGCCCATAAATGGCTTCGTCATCGCTGAGATTGGTCTGTTGGCCAGGGTCCACGGCGACTTCCGATCCAGGTGAGTTGCTCAATTGGGAGATTCGTCGGAGCGCATCCTGCTGTTCCATAAGCATTTGGTCAGCTGGTGGGGAGTGACGCGACGGTCCCTCCGGTCGTCGGTTCTGTTGGCCCCTGTTCCCACGGTGGCGTCGCGGTCCGCGCTTTCGCGGCCGCGTCTCGTTCCCCTGCACCTGTCTCGGCGTCGTATCAGTACCACTGTCCAGCCAGTCACCGACCTCCTCTGGGGTGTGAAAGAAGTAAGTCTTGTCCCGCGCCACCACCCTCAGTTTGGCAGGAAAGAGGAGGGAGTACTTCAAGCCCGCTTCTCTGAGTCTCCGCTTAGCCTCCAAGAAATCATGTCTTTGACGCTGTACTCGGATTGTGTAGTCCGGGAAAAACATGACGTTTGCATTGTCTATGCGGACTTCGCCAAGACGCCTGGTTTCCCGCAGCACTGTGTCTCTGTCTCTGTAATTGAGGATCCTGAAGAGGAGCGGCCTTGGGTTCATGCCCGTGGTGTGGGGTCTCGTTGGAACTCTGTGTGCCCTCTCCACCACAAAATGCAGCGAGAGCGTGTCCGCAGGCAGCAGCTCCCTGAGCCAGTCCTCCACTCTTTGTGCGGGTCGGGTCCCTTCCCATTTTTCGGGGACTCCCACAAGGCGAATGTTATTGCGTCTCGCCCTCCCTTCCGCATCCTCAGCCCGGTCCTCCAAGAAATCTACTCTGTTGAGGAGATTCTGTACGTGTCTGTCCGTCTGAGCTACCTTGGGTTCAAGGTCTTTCACCGCTCCTTCCAGGGTCTTGGTCCGGTCCGCCAGCTTCCTGTGGTCGTCGCGCAGGTGTGTGAGGTCAATCGCGACACTGTCAATTTTCGACTCCAGGGAGGTTCTGGTCTGCTGAAGTGAGTGCTCCATGCGCTCCAAAGCCGCAAGCACGCTATCCAGCCTCGCAGCCACTTGATCCGCGGCCATCTTGTCCTGTAGCTTGCCTGTTTTTCCTTTTGGTGGGGCTCCCCCTGTCCCGGTGCGCGTCCTCACTCCGCCGGACATGTGCAGGTCCTCTCTGCCAGTGTCTTAGTAGGTGCAGGACAGGATTGTTCCCGTGGCAGGTCCGGCCATCAGGTAGCGCCTCCCCAGCGTCTCGCTAGCGTCACACACAGCCCCGCAGCTCGGTCGTCTCGTGTGTAGGCTCAGCAGGTCCCTCCTCAGGGCCACCCTCGTCGTCCCGCTCTCGGTGTGGGCCTGGGCAAATGCAATGGATATCATAATTACATTCGAAAATAAAATAAGGTGAGTTATCTTTGGATTGTAAGGGTTCTTAAAAGGAAAAATTTATTAATGGATTTGTCTTCATGGAAAAATAGTGGAATAGAAAAAAAGAAGACTTCTTAAGGTAAGGGAACCCGACGAAATTAAAAAAAAAAATGTTTTAAAAAAATGGCAATTAAATTAAATATGTAAAAAATAATTGAAGGTCAAAGCAGGAAAGTAATTTTGCGAGAATTAATAAAAAATGTAATATGTTAGCAACATTTTCAAGGTAGTCTAATGCCACACTCAACGAAAATTGTTGAAGTACTCCCAATAGTCTCTCGGACATTTCCTTAGCTTGCTTAGATGGTCGTGGATTTAGGCTACCTGTTAATGCTTGTGCAAGTCTCATTTCTTGAAAACTTTGCTCCTTCTTCAAAGTTTTCAAAAAAGAGTAGAAATTAGGATGATGTTTCCCAATTGTATGACTGAAGGAGTTGTGCCATCCCTCTATGGCATTGTTTGTTTTTGAACCTCCTTCCAAGCAGGTTGAGTAGCAGTTCCACCACTCCACATGGAAACGTGGCTTCCTCCTGCGACCTGATCTGCTTAGATGCCCAATCCATGTGTCCTCAAAGTAATTTAACAAGGGTGCCAATTTTTCTTCATTTTCGACATAATATTCTGATTCAGAAATTGCAGTGTAGTACTCGTCTACACTTTCAGGAGGTACAAAACAAAGTGCTGTTAATTTTTTTAATTCAAATTGTAGTTTACTATCTGAGCAGTAATCTGTAACCAGGGATGTTTTTTGTAATTTACGCCAATATGCCTGGGAAAAATGAAAAAAAATCCCTGAATTTGGGTATCCACGTACAATTTGTTGATCACATTGATCATAGTCAATTCGAAATCAATAATGATTTTCCGAGGACTTTTTCCAGATGTTTTCTCTTTAATCACTGACAAAAATTCAGTGTAGGTTGCAGATTGCTTATCTGGTAGCAAACTATACACTAAGGGAACAACATTTTTGTTAATTTGTGCATGAATGCTGTAAATTTTGGCGGAATGGATGGGGTGTACATTTAAACGTCCCATCGATCATCCAAATTTCAGTATTCTCTAACTTATAAAGGTTGCGGGGAGTGCTAAATATTAAAATACGTTTAAGAGGGTTTTGGTTGTCATAGAGTAGGAAAGGTTCATTAGAGAAAGATAGAGTAAGTTCATGAGGAATATTTATGTCTGCAAAAGTTTGAGGGGTAACTGTGTGAGTGTTACTTGCCTGCTTTTTACGTTGGATAATTCTACGCAAATTGGGTATTTTAGGCATATTACAAGCAATATGACCAGGGACATGCTGTGCAACCTCTCTTAAAATTGAACCAGGAGTTTCATTGGAGGTGGATGCAATATCTTTCATTTCATTTATGGTTTCACGTATTTCTATCTCCATTGCAGAGGCAGAGTGGTTATGTTCAGTTGTTTTTATTATGTTGTCACCAACAGTAACCGCTCTGCCGCTGCAATGGGAAGAATAATATTGCACACACCTCCAATGTCTCCTTGGTTCACTTATCCTTTCATTACAATATATATATCCACAATGTTGGAGAAGTCTGTTTCCTTTCCTGGATTTAATGTAAGATGCTGTGGCCTGGCTTGACATTATCTGTAGAAAAAATGAAAATAGAAAAAGAAATTACTATGTTTTTCTATGTTTTGTTTTATCTTTTAGAAATGTACAACATTTTTCATATTTATACAAGTTTAAGGAGTTAGAATAGGAAGTGTAACACATACACTATCCAGAACTTACCCTACTGATGCAGTTTCATAGAGTTAGATTAGTAAATAGAAACCCTACACTATCCAGCACTTACACTACTGATGCACTTTCATGGAGTTAGAACAGTCAGTGGCACCTCTACACTATCCAGCACTTACCCTACTGATGCACTTTTATGGAGTTAGAATAGTCAGTGGTACCTGTACACTATCCAGCACTTACCCTACTGAGGCACTTTCATGGATTTAGAATAGTCAGTGGCACCTCTACACTATCCAGCACTTACCCTACTGAGGCACTTTCATGGAGTTAGAATAGTAAGTGGCAGACCTACACTATCCAGCACTTACTCTACTGATGCACTTTCATGGAATTAGAATAGTAAGTGGCACCCCTACACTATCCAGCACTTACCATACTCATGCACTTTATTGGAGTTAGAATAGTAAGTGGCACACCTCCACTATTCAGCACTTACCCTACTGCTGCACTTTCTTGGAGTTAGAATAGTAATTGGCACCCCTACACTATCCAGCACTTACCCTAAGGAGGCACTTTCATGGAGTTAGAATAGTAAGTGGCACCCCTACACTATCCAGCACTTACCTTACTCATGCACTTTATTGGAGTTAGAATAGTAAGTGGCACACCTCCACTATTCAGCACTTACCCTACTGCTGCACTTTCTTGGAGTTACATTAGTAAGTGGCAACCCTACACTATCCAGCACTTACCTTACTCATGCACTTTATTGGAGTTAGAATAGTAAGTGGCACACCTACACTATTCAGCACTTACCCTACTGCTGCACTTTCTTGGAGTTACATTAGTAAGTGGCACCCCTCCACTATCCAGCACTTACTTTACTGAGACACTTTCATGGAGTTAGAATAGTAATTGGCACCGCTACACTATCCAGCACTTACCCTACTGAGGCACTTTCATGGAGTTAGAATAGTAAGTGGCACCCCTACACTATCCAGCACTTACCCTACTCATGCACTTTATTGGAGTTAGAATAATAACTGGCACACCTACACTATTCTGCACTTACTCTACTGATGCACTTTCATGGAGTTAGATTAGTAAGTGGCATCCCTACACTATCAAGCACTTACTCTACTGATGCACTTTCATGGAGTTAGAATAGTAAGTGGTACACCTACACTATCCAGCAATTACTCTACTGATGCTCTTTCTTGGAGTTAGAATAGTCAGTGGCACCTCTACACTATCCAGCACTTACACTACTGATGCACTTTCATGGAGTTAGATTAGTAAGTGGCACCACTACACTAACCAACACTTACCCTAAGAATGCACTTTCATGGAGTTAGAATTTGAAGTGGCTCATTTATATTAACCAGCACTTACTCTACTGACGCTATTTGTTTGTTTTTTATAAAAATGATAAATCTACTTTTGGTACTTATTGTGTTGTTTAGATGTGTTTATTTTTATAAATTACCTTTGGTTATTAGACTTTGCTTTTTGATTTTCTTCCTGGTCTTCTAATTTCATTTTGATTGGGATTGTTGTTGATTGCTTTTTCAACTTTCACTTTTCACGCTGAACTCTAAGAAAACATTTGGAGAATGTTGTAAATGTATTATAAATGTTTCAAGTTAAATACTTTTTAGAAGTTTTTGAAGGTGTGACAATTTTCAAAATGATTGTTTTTCAATTTTATTAAAAAAAATTTATTTACACTGTTTAAATATTTTACAACTGCTTCATATTTCTGGTATTACAGTACTCATTGGCACACCTACACTTTCCAGCACTTAATCTACTGATGCACTTTCATGGAGTTAGAATAGTCAGTGGCACCTCTACACTATCCAGCACTTACCCTACTGAGGCACTTTCATGGAGTTAGATTAGTAAGCGGCACACCTACACTATCCAGCACTTACTCTACTGATGCACTTTCCTGGAGTTAGAATAGTCAGTGGCACCTCTACACTATTCAGCACTTACCCTACTGCTGCACTTTCTTGGAGTTAGAATAGTAAGTGGCACCCCTACACTATCCAGCACTTACCCTACTCATGCACTTTATTGGAGTTAGAATAGTAAGTGGCACGCCTACACTATGCAGCACTTACTCTACTGATGCACTTTCATGGAGTTAGAATAGTAAGTTGCACACCTACACTATCCAGTACTTACTCTACTGATGTACTTTCATGGAATTAGAATAGTAAGTGGCACCCCTACACTATCCAGCACTTACTCTACTGATGCACTTTCATGGAGTTAGATTAGTAAGCGGTACACCTACACTATCCAGCACTTACTCTACTGATGCACTTTCCTGGAGTTAGAATAATAAGTGGCACCTCTACACTATCCAGCACTTACCCTACTGCTGCACTTTCTTGGAGTTAGAATAGTAAGTGGCACCCCTACACTATCCAGCACTTACCCTACTCATGCACTTTATTGGAGTTAGAATAGTAAGTGGCACACCTACATTATCCAGCACTTACTCTACTGATGCACTTTCATGGAGTTAGATTAGTAAGTGGCACATCTACACTATCCAGCACTTACTCTACTGATGCACTTTCCTGGAGTTAGAATAGTCAGTGGCACCTCTACACTATTCAGCACCTACCCTACTGCTGCACTTTCTTGGAGTTAGAATAGTAAGTGGCACCCCTACACTATTCAGCACTTACCCTACTCATGCACTTTATTGGAGTTAGAATAGTAAGTGGCACGCCTACACTATGCAGCACTTACTCTACTGATGCACTTTCATGGAGTTAGAATAGTAAGTTGCACACCTACACTATCCAGTACTTACTCTACTGATGTACTTTCATGGAATTAGAATAGTAAGTGGCACCCCTACACTATCCAGCACTTACTCTACTGATGCACTTTCATGGAGTTAGATTAGTAAGCGGTACACCTACACTATCCAGCACTTACTCTACTGATGCACTTTCCTGGAGTTAGAATAATAAGTGGCACCTCTACACTATCCAGCACTTACCCTACTGCTGCACTTTCTTGGAGTTAGAATAGTAAGTGGCACCCCTACACTATCCAGCACTTACCCTACTCATGCACTTTATTGGAGTTAGAATAGTAAGTGGCACACCTACATTATCCAGCACTTACTCTACTGATGCACTTTCATGGAGTTAGATTAGTAAGTGGCACATCTACACTATCCAGCACTTACCCTACGGATGCACTTTCATGGAGTTAGAATTTGAAGTGGCTCATTTATATTATCTAGCACTTACTCTACTGACGCTATTTGTTTGTTTTTTATAAAAATGATAAATATACTTTTGGTACTTATTGTGTTGTTTAGATGTGTTTATTTTTATAAATTACCTTTGGTTATTGGACTTTGCTTTTTGATTTTCTTCCTGGTCTTCTAATTTCTTTTTGATTGGGATTGTTGTTGATTGCTTTTTTAACTTTGGCTTTTCAAGTCGAGCTGTAAAGAAAAATTTGGAGAATGTAGTAAATGTATTATAAATGTTTCAAGTTAAATACTTTTGAGAAGTTTTTGAAGGTGTGACAATTTTCAAAATGATTGTTTTTCAATTTTATTACAAAAATGTATTTACACTGTTTAAATATTTTACAACTGCTTCATATTTCTGGTATTACAGTACTCATTGGCACAACTACACCATCCAGTACATAATCTACTGATGCACTTTATTGGAGTTAGAATAGTCAGTGGCACCTGTACACTATCCAGCACTTACCCTACTGAGGCACCTTCATTGAGTTAGAATAGTAAGTGGCACCCCTACACTATCCAGCACTTACCCTACTCATGCACTTTATTGGAGTTAGAATAGTAATTGGCACCCCTACACTATCCAGCACTTACCCTACTGAGGCACTTTCATGGAGTTAGAATAGTAATTGGCACCCCTACACTATCCAGCACTTACTCTACTGATGCACTTTAATGGAGTTAGAATAGTAAGTGATTCATCTACACTATTCAGCACTTACCCTACTGATGCACTTTCCTGGAGTTAGATTAGTAAGTGGCACCCCTACACTATCCAGTACTTACTCTACAGATGCACTTTCATGGAGTTAGAATAGTAATTGGCACCCCTACACTATCCAGCACTTACCCTACTGATGCACTTTCATGGAGTTAGAATAGTAAGTGGTACTCCTACACTATCCAGCACTTACTCTACTGATGCACTTTCATGGAGTTAGATTAGTAAGTGGCACCCCTACACTAACCAACACTTTCCCTACTGAGGCACTTTCATGGAGTTAGAATTTGAAGTGGCTCATTTATATTAACCAGCACTTACTCTACTGACGCTATTTGTTTGTTTTTTATAAAAATGATAAATCTACTTTCGGTACTTATTGTGTTGTTTAGATGTGTTTATTTTTATAAATTACCTTTGGTTATTGGACTTTGTTTTTTGATTTTCTTCCTGGTCTTCTAATTTCTTTTTGATTGGGATTGTTGTTGATTGCTTTTTCAACTTTGGCTTTTCACGTTGAGCTGTAAAGAAAAATTTGGAGAATGTAGTAAATGTATTATAAATGTTTCAAGTTAAATACTTTTTAGAAGTTTTTGAACGTGTGACAATTTTCAAAATGATTGTTTTTCAATTTTATTAAAAAAATGTATTTACACTGTTTAAATATTTTACAACAGCTTCATATTTTTGGTATTACAGTACTCATTGGCACAACTACACTATCCAGCACATAATCTACTGATGCACTTTATTGGAGTTAAATAGTCAGTGGCACCTCTACACTATCCAACACTTTCCCTACTGAGGCACTTTCATGGAGTTAGATTAGTAAGCGGCACACCTACACTATCCAGCACTTACTCTACTGATGCACTTTCCTGGAGTTAGATTAGTAAGTGGCACAACTATACTATCCAGCACTTAATCTACTGATGCACTTTATTGGAGTTAGAACAGTAAGTGGCACACCTCCACTATTCAGCACCTACCGTACTGCTGCACTTTCTTGGAGTTACATTAGTAAGTGGCACCCCTACACTATCCAGCACTTACTTTACTGAGACACTTTCATGGAGTTAGAACAGTAATTGGCACCCCTACACTATCCAGCACTTACCCTACTGAGGCATTTTAATGGAGTTAGAATAGTAAGTAGCATATTTACACTATCCAGCACTTACCTTACTAATACATTTAGATGATTTTCTTTGTGTTTCTTTGTGGAGTGATATTCCCACTTTTTTTCTCGTTTGGAGGGCTTCAAAAGATACATTTGAGTATCTAAAATGTTTTTTTTATTTTTTTTAGAAAAATGAAAATCGATTAATCATGATCTAATGATAACTGATAAGTGTTAATTCGACTCTTGATATCTGCATTCTATACTTTTTTCAAACGTTAAAAAATGTACCTTCTTTAAATGTATTTGCTTCTATTTCGAAAATGAATGGCTTTCTTCTTAAACCAAGTTGGATTTTCTGTGTAAAAAAAATTAAATATAGATATGGATTAATAATTAAGAAATTATGTAAAATAATTTCTCATGTGTGTATGCAAAGTAAGTGACAACCCTGCCCATACAAAATACACTACTTCCATCCCTACAATACACATAAATGAAAAACACTACTACACTACACTATCCACACTACTCCCACCCCTACACTACCCTAAACCCTAAAACACTACTACGCTACCCACACTACTCCCACCCCTACACTACCCTAATCCCTAAAACACTACTACGCTACCCACACTACTCCCACCCATACACTACCCTAAACTCTAAAACACTACCACACTACTACACTACTTACACTACTCCCACCCCTACACTATCACTAACCCAAAAACACTTCCCCACTACTACACTACCCACGCTACTCCCACACCCTACACCCTACACTACCCTAAACCCTAAAACACTACTACGCTACCCACAGTACTCCCATCCCTACACTACTACGCTACCTACACTACTTCCACCCATACACTACCCTAAACCCTAAAACACTACTACGCTACCCACACGACTCCCACCCTTACACTACCCTAAACCCTAAAACACTACTACGCTACCCACACTACTCCCACCCCTACACTACCCTAAACCCTAAAACACTACTACGCTACCCACACTACTCCCACCCCTACACTACCCTAAACCCTAAAACACTACTACGCTACCCACACTACTGCCACCCTTACACTACCCTAAACCCTAAAACACTACTACGCTACCCACACTACTCCCACCCCTACACTACCCTAAACCCTAAAACACTACTACGCTACCCACACTACTCCCACCCCTACACTACCCTAAACCCTAAAACACTACTACGCTACCCACACTACTGCCACCCTTACACTACCCTAAACCCTAAAACACTACTACGCTACCCACACTACTCCCACCCTTACACTACCCTAAACTCTAAAACACTACTACGCTACCGACACTACTTCCACCCCTACACTACCCTAAAATCTAAAACACTACCACACTACTACACTAATCCCACTACTCCCACCCCTACACTATCCCTAACACAAAAACACTACCACACTACTACACTACCCACGCTACTCCCACACCCTACACTACCCTAAACCCTAAAACACTACTACGCTACCCACACTACTCCCACACCTACTAAAAAAAAAAGTAAAAAGTACCTTATTTTAACTCGTGCTGAGTTATGTTGATCTGTAGAAAAATAGCTTTTTTTACAGAAAGCTTGTTTATTGGTCTCACTTGTTTGGAGAACTGTTTTAGGAAGAAATAAATAATTATCGTTTCTTAAATTAATTTATATTATTTTTCTCAAATGAATACTATCTGTTTAAATATTTTCAACGAGTTTAAAACAATTACATTTATATTTTAATGGGATTATTTAGAGATATTTTTAAATATATTAGGGTATTTTATTATTTAAAGGTTAATGTAGTATTATTAACAGTATTTAGAAAATAAAAATATATAATTTATCGCTGCTTAAATGTTCTACATAAACATTTGTTTACTTCGTTTTTTATTACTTACTTGATTGTCTTTGAATAAATGCTTTAAAGTTGGCTACAGCTGATATCTCGTTGAACAGGTCAGAGAGTCACCTTCTGATGTCTGCTTACTCTGGGAGTTGATAATCAACTGAATTTAAAATGGTGTCTTGCTCCTATTTATATCTTTTTGTCAGTAGCATCATTAATTTTTTACTTAACACCGTTAGTTTTCAAATTTTTATTTAAGACATATAATGTGGAAACGTATAATTTAAAATGTTTAGTTTCGAAGTGATGATCTGATACTTTCGTTCCGTTTTGGCATCCATTTTGAGACTACTGTTTATCTTTAATGTCATGGAAATGGTTGATGGACTTCTTTTTAAACCTCAGTACTTAAAATGGCGGATATATATATATGCAATATATTTCTGTTTATATAAAATGTTTCATTATCATTTAAATAATAATCATTTCTATGTTTTTATAAAAAGATAATTTTTGTCTCTGTGAAATTTGTGAATTTATGTAAATGCGAGTACTAAATTTGTTGCTCGAGTATTAATTTTGTTACTCGAGTATTTATATTAAAACATCATTACTTTATTAGTATTTCCGTGCAGTTTGTCACCAAATTTTAAAACACTTCCCCACCCAAAACCCCTAATTTCCCTGTATCCCGTCCCAGATTTTATATTTCTTAAATAAATAATTAAATAAATTGTTGTTCGAGTATTAATTTTGTTACTCGAGTATTTATTTCAAAAATTCTTTAATTTTTTAGCATTTCCGTGCAGTTTTTCTAAACATTTTAAAACACTTCCCCACCCAAAATCCCTAATTTCCCTGCATCCCGTCCCAGATTTTATATATCTTAAATTAAAAAAATCATTAAAATGCGTTGTAAAAGTATGCGTTGTAAAGGATTTCGTTGTAATAGTACTTTTCTATTACTTACTCTATATTGCGTTGTAATAGAATTCGTTGTAAAGTATTGCGTTGTAGTATACTATGCGTTGTAAAAAATGCGCTGTAAAAGCATGCGTTGTTATAGTATGCGTTGTAACGTCATACATCCGTGGAGCCATATAAACATTAAAAAGAGTGGGATAGAGTGCTGATCCCTGCAGAACACCATTAGGAAGAGGCTTTGATGAAGACAAGAAAGGTATGATAAAGACTGATTGGGATCAATCCGATAGATACCACCAAACTATTGTAGAGCCAAACCATCAATACTACATTCAGATGAACGGTGAAACAGTATCCGGTGTGAAACTGTATCAAAGTAGGCAGACAGATCAAATAAGACCACAATAGTTTCACACCCTTGATCTAGACTTAGTTATACTTATTTAAAGACTTTCAATAATGCCAATTTAGTACTGTAGCACAGCACAGCTGCTGTGAAATTTGGCCTTCAGGTCCCTTAGATCTTGATGCCATGAATGTATCTTTGCTACTATCATTAATAGCTCAGCTGCCATTTTCCACAGTACGGTTTTATTATTAGATCTTCCACACTCAGGGACCTAATAGAGATTGCCAAGAGTAGGCCCCATGCAGGGCCAGGCTCCTGTAATTTCTCCCACAGAAGATGTTTCATTGAGCCAATTGGTGCCATTTTCAAATTTTGACAGTATGAAGCTAATTTGGCCTGCAAAACCAACTTTGTTAATTTAAATTCCAGTCTTAATTATTATTGGTTAGTTCAGTCTGGGAGTGCAAATAGTCATAGATAGCAGACACATTGTCGTTTACCTAGCCACTCATGGAGTTGATCCTTAAACACCATTGCACCATATGTTATTGTGGGCATCATCTTTGTTGACACTACCTAATGTATTTGTACTTTGACATGCAAGACTTCTCTTGAATTGGCCTATACTGCATATCAGGTGTTTCACCATCGATTTAAAGAAGTCTAACTGAGCTTTCCTGCCTCCACTTTCATTAAGTCAAATGCCCAGATATTTCAAGATATTTAAAGCGTCTTACTCTTTCTAATTGTGAGCCTCCAATGAACCAAGCTACTTGTTTTATCAGGTTTCTACCAAAGATCACTGTTTTCATCTTCTTTAGATTGATGGTAATGTCAGTACCTGCGCAGTGTTCGGCAAGCACATTAAGAAACCTTGGAGGTGCCAAGTACTACCATGTCATCTGCATATTGTAAGATTTGCATTTTTCTCTTCCTTCAGCAAATGGAGTGAGCAGATCCTTGGGACTAGTAGATGATCCTTTATTTATGTAGATTTTCCCTGAGGTTGCCTGGTTAGCATATAGTTTAACTTTAACCTACATGAAGATGCAATGGTATTTTCCACTTCCTTAGTTTCACCCAAAGCTGGACTTTTGGGATATCATTGAAAGCATTTGTAAAATTGCTAAACACTGCATTAAGAAGTTGGGATTCGAGTTGCATGGCTTTATAAATTAGCCAAAATAGGTCAGGAGATTATCCTTATGTTACCATCCCTTTGAGAGCCTGTTTGTAACCATGGGATAAGTTTATTCTCTTTTGTCCAGGTTTACAGCTCTTCCTACAGTAGCCTTGCATAGTACTTCCACATCTAATAGCAATATAATTTTGCAATTAGCAGGAGAAGCTCTGCTTCCCTTTTTATGTATTGGTACTAAGATTGCACCTCTCCAACTATTAGGGGCTGTGGCCATGGATTAACATTCTGAGTAAAGGGGGTTTTAGGAATGACATCCAAAGATTCCAATCTGATTTTATTAGGACCGCTGGAAGGCCATTTGGGCCTGGTGCCCCAGCAGATCTCATTTTATTTAGAGATAATCCCACTTTTCTTATGCATGGCCAAATATTGATATTGGGAAGAAACTGTGCTGTGCTTGATCCCTTCACACCCCTTGGGCTGTCCATCATGTCTGATTTATCTAAGTTTTGTAAATCTTTTTGGAGCATCGTGCAGAGCTCAATCCATTGAGTGTCATATTCTACAGCCCATTCATCATACTTATTGTACCTGCCCTCGGTACCAGCTGTTGTGGTATAGAGTTGCTTTATGTGGTCAGTGCATTGCTTTGGAGAGATGTTGCAGTTTGGGTTTTGATTTTCAATGAGTTTATTAATTAGCCCCCCACATTTTCTTGAGTCTTTTGTCTTGAGTGGTGCATGCAGTTTCCTTCAGGTCCATTCTTCCGCGTCTCATTTATCTGCCCATAGCTGTCTCCTATATTCTTTCCTGAGTCTCTTCCTTTGACATCAGGTTTTTATTCCTGAGACAGCAGAGGGCGCTTATTAGATCTTACCTTAAACTTCATACTTTATAGCCCTTAGAGTACCTTTGCTTATTTTGTTCCATCTTTTTGGGGTACCTCTGCTAGTTTGTTTTGGACTGATGTGCTCTGTGTGGCCTAGCCTGTCATTGCTTCGTTTGCCTTCTTTTTTCCAAGATCCTGTCCTATTAAGCCCAAGCTTTGTTTTATTTTGTTTATTTGGGACTGGCCCATCCACCATTGTATTCTTTTTACAGGACAAAGAGTTATTGAGAACCCATCAAACTTGTTGCCTGGTACCTATCAAAGGTCGTGTTGATTTTGCATGGAATTGCCGCATGGGCACTTGAGGCTTTCGGAATATCTGTATGCCATCTATGTTATGACATTGTTCTACAGATGAGAATAGGTAGTCCAGGGTTGCTAACCTAAAAAGAGAGATGTAAGGGTATGCTGCCCGGATCTCTGATTTTACTCTATCATTGATGCATCGCATTCTTAGGGTTTCCAAGGCATTTGCACGGTATACACCACATTTTTTCTGCTGCTGATCCTGCACAATCACTTGTGGGATGGTCCAATATTTATCTGCCCTCTCTTTCCATTTCTAATGATAGTTTTTTCAAAGTAGGTTTAAGTTACAGTCTCCTCCAATTGGCAGGTGTGCAGTGGGATATTGTGTCCTTAGGTTTTCTAATTAATCTATCAATAAACGTGTGGACTCACTTGTGAATATAGGATGCAGATAGTTGTTTCAGATGATAAGGGTTTGATTCTCTTTTGAGTGGGTCAATATTTATGACAATGACGTCATCACTTCCTGCCCAAATTATGGATGTCTTTACTGCGAAATCACTTTTCATTTGAATCGAGGCTTCCCCCCCAACTTGATCAACCACCAATTTGTGGTAGGAGGGACGGAGCTGGAAAACATATGTAATCCAGTAGAGACTCAAGCTCCATGAACCATGTTTCCTGCAGGCAGATGATTTAATTATCGGTTAGTTCCCCCAACTTGACTAATATATCCTCGTCTACCAAGAGATCCCTCACGTTCCAGTAACAGATTTTTATCTCCTGGAATCAAGCCCCACTTGGTTGATCTTCCTTTGATTAGGGGCATTGATTAAGTAGCCTTCCAACCATTCCTTGGTTTTGGGGCAAGGAATACCTTCTTCCACTTAATTAGCATCTGGCCTCGGACTTGTATGCCCTTCCACAAATTCTTGCAGCACTGCTTCTAGCCATGTTGGGTTTGAGCACCTTGTGGTCTCTCTTGGCATTTTTAGGCCCTGCATCTTTGTGGTGATATCCTCATCTGCCCCAATTGCGTTCCTCAGGGCCAACATGGTTTTAATGCCTCTGGTGTTGTCTTTAATGGGCTGGTTGTGTTGGGGTAAGGTGAATTCCGAATCGTCGAATAGCTAAAAGTTCCGGTGTAGGAAATATTTATTCCCCACATAGACAATTACTTTTTGTTGTTTATTAAACTTAGATTGAACCTGTTCTCCTTGAAGACAATCTTACTTCTTTCATTTTTTCTCCATATACCCAGCAGCTAAAGGCCACATACTCAATGTCCTTTTAACTCAGGTTTTCCAAGCCCAGACGTTTAGCAGCTAGTCTTGGGCTGTCCTGTCTATTCTGGATGTCCCATTTCCCTTGTGATATGTATTTTGTGTGTAATGTCATACTTTATGGGCCCATACAAAACCCCTCTATTGTTGCCACATTGTTAGGTACCATCAGATCATTGTTGATCTCATTCAATTGTGCTTTATTTTTATTTAAGGGGTCTGGACCGACGTCCCTGCCTGGCTCAAATGATAAGCTTGTTAGTTTCATTTTCCCTTCTTGTTCCTTGGGGACTTCTAGTGTGATTTTGTTCCACTTGCCCTTTGTAGATTTCGATCTTTATTGGTGACAATAGTGGGAGAGATAATACGACTGGTTATACTAATGGCCTTTCCTTGGCATACAAATCTGTTTGAATGGGTGTTTTAATTGAATGGTTGGAGTCGGGACCATGGGCTAGCCCCCCCCCCCCCTGCTGTTACTACTGGATATTCGCAAATGGGGCTCCTCTGATATCATTTTTTTGCCCTACCAATTGCAGCCTTATGATTTGTGGGTTTTGTGTTATTCGTATCAACGTTCTTTTTTGTTTTATTTTGGGCTGTTCGAAAAAGTTGATGGCTCATAGATCTCTTCTATAACAGGAATGTGTTTTGTAAAAATTGGGCAGGGCCGACCATTCCAAATCTTTTGTTGTTCTTATTTAGTTTCTTTAGATGCTTTTAACTTTTTCTAGACTGTTTGCTCAATTTGTTATCTGTGTTCCCATTCTCCTTTATTTGAAGGGGGCATACTGCTTGGCTATAAGCTTCTTCTTTTGCTCCTTGATTTGCACTGTGAGTCCCCGTCTCAGCTGGTGTTAAAAGCGGGGGTTTATTCAGCGAATAATATTTTGCATTCGTCTCCTCCTCCCTTCCCAAAGCTGCTTGTGATTCCGAGTTTTCCACCACTCCACAATCCTTTGCCGGAATGTAATTTCTCCTGCTGGTCCTTATTGGATTAATCAAGACACCTGCCTTCATGTCCTGTATCAGGGCTGACAACCTCTGCATAGTGAAAAAGCTACCCACCATACCAGTCATGCTGGCAGTATACAGCTTTGTCTTTCATGACCTCCCGCGCCTGCCTTATAAATTGATTTAGGCGCTCCAGTTTCACGTCAATTGCCACGGTGAATGTTGCTAATGTTTGCAGTACATTGATTTGATGTCCCATTTGTCCGCATGAGTATACTGGCTTTTGTAATACCACCCAACTCTAAATTAGATCACCCTACTTTTATATAACATACTATGTGAAAGGTGCAGCACTGAGAAATGAAAACTGGTGGACGGTAGACATGATAATATATGTTTTATTTTGACGTTTGGTCAATTTCATTGGACAACTGTTCTGTATAATGCACCATCTGGCCATAGTTTTTAAAATATTCTTAGCAGTGTAGGTAATATGGAGTATAGGCTTCCATACTTTAGTCACACTGTTGCTGAAATAGAGGATATGTAAGTACACCCCACTTGCCTGTTGACCAGCTACAACTGACAGAGTGGAGAAGAACAGATTCTAAACAGAGGTGGGCAAAGTTGCAAAGTCCGACTTGCAACTTTCCGAATTAAATCAAGCACTGGCAGAGTCAACAGGTCTGCATTGTCTGCCAGCCTCTTGGCAGTCTTTGTTTTGTAATTATTTTTTCAAAACTTTATTCTTTAGGAATATGCTTGGCCCCCATTAATTAAAAAACAAAAACATTTGCTACAGGCAATACAAATGTTTGATCTCAACACACATTACCATAGTACTCCCTGGCACTGAAGGGAACTGCTTTGTGTGTGGATCTGTGTACATGCCATAACTCAGAGTGAAGTCAGCCAATGGTTGAAGTGAGCTGACAAATTGCCTATACTTGTCTATTAGCTAGTTCCCATTAGTGCCATTGTTTACGTTTTTACTTCATAATTACTTTAGAGTTGTCATCGGGGTTAGAGCGTTATGCGATAACACGATGCTTCTGATGCCCATTCCATCTTTATTAGATCGCATCTCATGGTAGTGCTGTTGTAAATACGTTGTGGGTTGTTTTGCTTTTCTGACTGCGTCTATTTGGGAATATACCAGATTGTGTCCATTTGAAAGTGTTCTGTAACAGATAATCCTATTTTTACTTAATTCTTTCTTTCTCTCTCTTTCTTTCTTTCCTTTCTCTTTTCTTTCATTCTTTCCTTCCCTTATTCCTTTTTCTTTTTCATCCTACTTCTTTATTTGTCCTTCTTTATGTTTCCTTCTTTCATTCTTCTTTCATGCTATTTTCTTTCTCCGGCCTTCTCTCTTTATATATATCTCTCTCTCTCTCTCTCTCTCTATATATATATATATATATATATATATATATATCACTGCTCCAAATTGCCCCTCGGCAAAGGTGCACCCTCCAGCAGCTCGCACAACGGCGTTCACCAGGCAAGGCTGGAATTCGTCCTCCGATAGGATTCACAGTTCTTTAGCCGATCATTAAGAAGCCTGACGCGTTTCTGAGTTAAATACTCTTCATCAGAGGCTCGGCGAAAGTTCGTGCTAGTTTTTATTCATCGTGCATCCATCTATGGATTTATGAATGTGACACAGACTACAAAGCCCAGTGAACATTGCGTTTGATACCCATCTGTGGGGAATTTATTTTGAATATGGGCGTGTCATAGCACGAACTTTCGCCGAGCCTCTGATGAAGAGTATTTAACTCAGAAACGCGTCAGGCTTCTTAATGATCGGCTAAAGAACTGTGAATCCTATCGGAGGACGAATTCCAGCCTTGCCTGGTGAACGCTGTTGTGCGAGCTGCTGGAGGGTGCACCTTTGCCGAGGGGCAATTTGGAGCAGTGATATTACCTACTGGCGGTCGCCAGTAGGTATATATAGTTAGGATTTTTTCCCTATGGGATTTTTGAAAATTCTATGTCTAATAACTTTGGCGTTTGTGGACGGAATTGGCTGAAATTTTCTGGAAAATGGAACATTTTGTTTCTGAGCAGCCCTTGGAAATTTGGGGGGGTTTCGTCAAGGGGGGGCCGAGAAAAAAGGGGGGTCCCAAAACGTGTTTTTAACATTGAGTTTTCCATAGGGCGGTTGGCCTCACTTTTAGCCCGAACGGCTGAATGGATTTCCATGAAACTTGGCAAAATTGTAGGAACTGGTAGCCCGATGTGCCTTTTCTATGTCTCAATATATGTGCTCCAGTGGATTTTGAGAAATTAACGTTTAAAAAAAGATATATATCTGTAAGCGCGCTCCGGGCAGCGCTCCGGTCCGCGGACCTTAAGCGTACCGGAACTTCGCGTAGCTAAGCTGATTGGCTCTCCGGTGTCTGTCAACATTCTAAACAGTCCGGAGCGGCCGCCATCTTGTCTCTCGGTAGGATTGAGAGACAAGAGGAGGCCAAAACAAAAGCGAAAATGACCATAAGGGGGCATACTAGATCCTCCCTGACCCCCTAGGTTTAATGTGGAGGTTTTAAAAGGGCCCCGCGGGGCAAAAAAAACAAAAAAAATGTTTTGCTTTTTTTTGCGTGGGGAGCGCCCGGTCCGCGAACCGGGAAGCGTTCTGGGCAGCGTACTGCAATGAAAAATGAATGATAGACTTTTCAAATGCTGTATGTTAATTGATTGTTGTTTTTGTTGATTATTTTTAATTTTTTTTATTTTTTAAGCATTTTTTTTATTGTGATTGTGTTTCATAATTTATTAAACTTTCTAACATTTCATTGTCAGAAATTTCATAATTATCATGGAATATACATTGTAGTCTCTGAGGGTGTAAAATGTCCTCATTTGCAAGGAGGTTATCTACTGCTTGTACACATTGCAGTAGTTCATTGTCCCAAGTTTCATCGAAAAATTCAATGTCAATTTGATCAATTGTATCAATCAATTCTTGGCTGCTCTCTTGCAGGTCCATTTCAAAAGAAACTTGGTTTTCGCCTTCCATTTTGCCTGAAATTTGGATAAAAAAAATATATATTAGTAGAGATAGGGCAATGTTGGGAATAATTTTAAATAGGCATTTTTTATCAGTGAATTTATCTTTGGGCAGTGTATAGTATCAGAGTGGAAGTAGGAATATAAAAAAGTGTATGTGATTTAACGTAAGTAAATTCATAATTATACAAGAGAAGCCTAACTCTATCCATAACTATAACAGAGAAGTCTCTCTAAATCTATAACTACTACAGAGGGATAGTATATATCTATCAGAAAAAGTTTACCATATTAACTTATAGTGCACAATATACTTCAGTTTTAAAAATAAAAACTTACCTTTAGAAAGAAGTTGAAGGAATTAGTGAAAATACTATTGAAATGTACAGCAAGAAGTAGTAGTCAAAATGGCTGTGTTTTCTTCTCTTCCTTTATATATATTCAGGTATATAACCAATGAAATGTCAGGTAAAAAAAGTAGAAAATTAAAGTATAAATGATAAAAATTTATTAAAAATATTTAATTAATTGCAATATTAAATATGATAATTTATATTAATTATTATTATTATATATATGAATAACGTATATGGAATTCCAATCAAATTTGTGAAAATGGTAGGGATTGGTATGTAGTATGAGCTAATCTATATTTGGTGAAATTGTCTCCAGTGGCTTTTCTGTGAACTACTTTCCCACCTTTTTTGATGGTGCGCTTCCCAGGGAGCGACCCGGTACGCGTACCGTTGAGCGCCCCGGTTCGCGAACCTTAAGCGTTCCGGGAGTCCACCATTTTGTGTTTCGGTCGAATTAAGATACAAGATGGAGGGCAAATAATGTTCAGAATGGGTAGAAGGGGGCACGGTAGAGTTATCTTGACCCCCTAGGTTTTCTGAGGGTGGCTGAGGAGGCTTATATGTGCGAAAAAAAAACATTTTTAAAAAAAAGTTTCGCGAGGTTAGCTCCCGGTTCGCGTACCGGGTAGCGCCCCAGGGAGCGTACTTTGTTGGAAATTAGTGAAAAATGTTAGAGTAAAATAATAATTGTGAGTGATCAGATGTAGGGTAGCTCTGAGAAGAGCTTTTGGGTTTATGGTACATTTAGGTACTTATAAGTAGGTACCAATGCACATTCTTAAATTCAGAGTGAAAACTCTGTTGCCCTCATCTGAGAAGTGAACTCCATCTCCTCTGTAGATATCTTGCATGTAGTAACGCAAGTTATTGTTGTACAGGGAGCCCATTCCATGGTCTCTCATGTAAGCTGAAACAGATTTGTTTACATGCTTCCTCGACTTCTCAATTTGTGGACAAAATTGGTTTGACCACCTCCATTTCTGTCTTTGGCATATATTTGAATATACCAAGGCAGTCTGAGGAAAAAGTGCCATCAATTGCTCAAAGGTGTCCTTTAAAAGCATTTCCAGACCTACACCAGTCAAAGTGCCCAAGTCATTACCTCCACAGTGCACAATTAACAGGTCAGGTTTGGGCAAATGCATAAAGGTTTTCACCAATGGTATCAATTGGTGACATTTTAATCCTCTGTGGCCAAACCACTTAATTTCCACATCTTGTAAATTGAGGTTAGGTAATTTCCTGTTTTCAACGTACCTTTGAGCCCAGTGAATATAACTATGTCCAACAATCCAGACAGAAAACATGGTGAGAGAAGGTTCTCCTGCAGTCAGATGAAGTGTGGCAATGAAATGGCAGTTGAAAAAATGAGAGTTTAAAATGAAAAAAACTGTGGAGTTTCTGTGTTCATGAAGCAGTAACAGTGATTGGTGGATTTTGATTGCTGAAAACAGAAAGTTAGGGTGCACGGATGTGTTCTTTGAAAGATGTATTTTGAATGGTCAATAAAAAATCATTAAATGAAAGAATGCACTGGATATGCAGGTGCACTGAGAGTTCAGAGTTCAATTGCAACAAAGTTGTGTGAACTTGCAAACACCAGAAGTCTTCCAAGAGGTGGTTGCCATGCAGAAAAGGCAGAAAGGGCAGAGGGGGGAAGGGTTTTCATTTGAAAAAAAGTGAGGGAAGAGTTTTGATTGGGTGACATGAGAGATATGTGTGAAGAATTACAGCATTTCTGTGCTTTTGATAGCTGCAGACTCTGGAGTGCATACCTTTTGCTCTGCTGAAGACAAATTGGTGTGTTTCTGAGACTGTTTTCAAACTCAAAGTATTTGCTAAGGTGAGAAAATATTTCTTTAATTTAGATAGAGAATAGTGTGCTTTTAGGAGAAAATTATGAATTATGTGGCGCAAATTGCTTGTAAATATGCTCCCACATGTGCATGGAAAATTTAGATTTTGAATGTTTGTGTTACATAGCCATGTTAAAAGTGATACAAACATGCTGCAAAGGCAATCAAAAAACGCTTTTATGTGTCTTAAGGACATTTTAAGTAATTTTCCCATGTGCAGTGTTTTGAAATTATGATTTGAAAATCGTTTTTGGGGAAAAGGAATTGTTTTTAAATTTATGACAAGGACATAATGGTGTATGCTTCTTTATACGGCAATTGACTGTCCCTGATGTTATTTTTCCCATTTTAATGTAAGACCTTTCTCTGTGGCGCAAGTTGCTTGTAAATATGCTCCGACCTGTGCATGGGAAATTTAGATTTTAAATGTTTGTGTTACATAGCCATGTTAAAAGTGACCCAACCATACTGGAAAGGCAATAAAAAAACACTTTCATGTGTCTTAAGGACATTTTAAGTAATTTCCCTGTGGGCAGTGTTTTCAAATTATGAATTGAAAATCGTTTTTGAGGTAAAGAAATGTTGTTAAAATTTATGTGTGCCATATGTCCACAAATTTAGTTTTCAGGGGTGCAGCATGGTGTTCTTGAGACACCCCTGCACCTTTGGAAAAATTCCTAATTTGCGATGAGCTAATTGCTAATCGCAAATTGCACCTTCATTCTTATGGGCCTCCTGCTCCATGGAAATGAATGGGTAATTTGCAATTAGCAATTTGCTCATCGCAAATTAGGAATGGTAAAGAATTGCTATTTATTCCTTAAAATTCGCTATTTTGGCAATGCAAAATAGTTATATGATACATATGGCGGTTGATGTCTAACAAGATAAGAAGCTTAGGGATACATTTATGATGACTGGCGCAATGAAGTGGACATCACTTACTTCATTGGTAGAGCTTTACATGTATTATGTCCTCTGTATTCTTCATCAAGCGTAACTTTAATCTGCAATCCTGAGTAGGCCTCACCTTAAACAAACCTCTGGATAGGCCACACCTTATCGTCATCCTGAATTAATCATTTAAAATGCTAGGGACAGATTTATGATAGGTGTATGCCTCTTTTGCGACACTTACAAAACACTGTCAACGGGGAAATGACTTAAAATGTCCTTAAGACACATGAATGTGTTTTTTTAAAGCGTTTGCAATTTTTTGGGGTGACTTTTAACATGGCTATGTGACTCAAACAGTCAAAATCTAAATTCACCATGCACAGGTGGGAGCATATTTACAAGGAATGTGCTCCATGGGGAAAGGTCTTATAATGTAATATGGGAAAAATGACATCAGAGACACTGAAATGCCTTATAGAGAAGCATACACCATTATGTCCTTGTCATAAATTTGCAAACCATTACTTTTCCCCAAAAACGATTTTCAAATCATAATTTGAAAACACTGCACATGTGGAAATTACTTAAAATGTCCTTAATTCAAAATTTGCTATTCCTTATTTTGCGATTGCACTGAAGGATTTGCAAATTTTGCGATTCCTTAAATGCAATGTATCAAACAAAAAATATGTAGAAAATGATATTAAGGATTTGGAAACTACCACCAACTTCTAGTTTGTGGTAATTTGCGAATTCTTTTCAAAAAGCATTTTTTTCCAAAAAACAAAAGGTGCCATATGACGCCTATACATGTCCTTAGGGCATGTATGTGTGCCATATGCCCCCAAATTTCTTTTTCAGGGGTGTAGCAGGGTGTTCTTGAGATACCCCTGCACGCTTGAAAAAATTCCTATTTTGTGATGAGCTAATTGCTAATCGCAAATTGCAACCTTCATTCCTATGAGCCTCCTAGCCCATGGAAGTGAATGGGTAACTTGCAATTAGCAATTTGCTCATTGCAAATTAGGAATGGTAAAGAATTGCTATTTATTCCTTAAAATTTGCTATTTAGGAAATGCTAAATAGTTTGATGGTACATATGGTGGTTCATCTGTAACAAGATAAGAAGCTTAGGGATACATTTATGATGACTGGCGCAATAAAGTGGACATTACTTACTTCATTGGTAGGCCTTTACATGTATTATCTCCTCTGTATTCTTCATCAAGCGTAACTTTAATCTGCAATCCTGAGTAGGCCTCACCTTAAACAAACCTTTGGATAGGCCACACCTTATTGTCATCCTGGATTAATCATTTAAAATGCTAGGGACAGATTTATGATAGGTGTATGCCTCTTTTGTGCCACTGTGCGTCACTTTTATGATGCAGCGGCGGTGCTAATTTGCAATTAGCAATTTGCTCATTGCAAATTAGGAATGGTAAAGAATTGCTATTTATTCCTTAAAATTTGCTATTTAGGAAATGCAAAATAGTTTGATGGTACATATGGTGGTTCATCTGTAACAAGATAAGAAGATTAGGGATACATTTATGATGACTGGCGCAATAAAGTGCACATTACTTACTTCATTGGTAGGCCTTTACATGTATTATCTCCTCTGTATTCTTCATCAAGCGTAACTTTAATCTGCAATCCTGAGTAGGCCTCACCTTAAACAAACCTCTGGATAGGCCACACCTCATCGTCATCCTGGATTAATCTTTTAAAATGCTAGGGACAGATTTATGATAGGTGTATGCCTCTTTTGTGCCACTGTGCGTCACTTTTATGATGCAGCGGCGGTGCAAAAGATTTGCTATGAGGCGACAACATTACAAATTGATGCATTTAGGCAGATATGTCATGGTGTAAAAAAAACGTACCACATGAAACCGATGCAGCAGTGATGCAAAAGATGCACCATGTCGCAAGACAGGCCTCACTTGGGGCCATATGTATTAAGCTAATTAGCATTCGCAAAGATCAAAATTCTACGAATTTCGGCCTTTGCAAATGTTAATTAGACAAATGGTATGTATCAAACAAGTTTGATGCAAAATAAGGAGTAGCAAAATTTGCTATTCCTTATTTTGCAATTGCACTGAAGGATTTGCAAATTTTGTGACTACTTAAATGCAATGTATCAAACAAAAAATATGTAAAAAATGACATTAAGGATTTGGAAACTATTGTGGTAAATTGGTGGTAATTTGTGAATTCTTTTCAAAAAGCTTTTTTTCAAAAAAACAAAAGGTGCCATATGACGCCAACACATGCCCTTAGGGCATGTATGTGTGCCATATGCCCCCAAATTTCTTTTTCAGGGGTGCAGCAGGGTGTTCTTGAGACACCCCTGCACCCTTGGAAAAATTCCTAATTTGTGATGAGCAAATTGCTAATCGCAAATTAAACCTTCATTCCTATGAGCCTCCTAGCCCATGGAAATGAATGGGTAACTTGAAATTAGCAATTTGCTCATTGCAAATTAGGAATGGTAAAGAATTGCTATTTATTCCTTAAAATTCGCTATTTAGGAAATGCAAAATAGTTTCATGCTACATATGGCGGTTCATCTGTAACAAGATAAGAAGCTTAGGGATAGATTTATGATGACTGGTGCATCACCAGGGATGTGTCAGTCATCCTGCGCCGCTGTTCCGCCACCCATGGTGTGCTGCATTTAGAATACGGGGCATCATGGGGCAAAAATGGCACAGATGCGTGACGTATCTGTGCTGTAAAGGTAGTGATTGCTGGAGTTGTATCGCAAGTGCGATGCAGCTCAAGCAAGGCTCAGGGGTGCCCCATCTCCACAATGTTGCGTCAAGACCTATGCCTGCTTAAAGCAGGCGCAGGGTTTTGACGAAGCTTTCTCCTATCTGATTGTAAATACGGCACACCATGGGTGGCAGAGTAGTGGTGCACGTTAACTGGTGCATGCCTGGGGATGTGCCATTTAACATAAATCTGCCCCTTTACATTTAAGTATGTGCAGGACACACAGAGTCGGTGAGGCTTATCCAAGGTTAAGAAGAGATGAGTCCTGTTCACTGAAAATTTAGACATAGTCTTCACCTGCTCAGCATTGCTGGACATGGCTAAATAATAGCTGCAAAATATTACTCTTGTTAAACAATTTTACTATTATAATCTCTGAGATTTGTCTCTTACTCTGCAACATCTCATTGTTGTTATCTTTCTTTAAAGATAAAGACAACCTCAACATGAGCGACAATCTGCAATCAGTTGATTTTGACCTCATCATTGAACTTGTAATTGAAACATCAGTGGATGTTGATCCCTTGGATGATTTAAATCCTGAGGATGAAGAAGAGCGTGATGAGGATGCAGATTTGTCCGAATTATATGACATAGGATGGGAAGCTGACCTGCTTGAGCCTATGGAAATATAAACATTTATTTTTAAAATTTATAGTTAATAAAAAGTAAAAAGGTAAACCGTTTAATTTAAAAATAAAGACACCTTCAAAAGCAGGTTATGTGTAGTGTCTTCAATAAAATATTAAAATATGCTCATAAAATTAGATCAGATTCACATAAAATAGCACAGGTAACATAAATATAAATGTCATTTCTTTTCTGCTATTTCTGTATTGTAAATTTGCAAGGACTAAAAAATCTTCTATTTAAAATGTCAAGTAGTGTGTTAAGTTTTTGATCACTGTTATTGTTTTACTGTTTGGTAATAATGGTTAATAACATTTTTTATTATATTTTACCACAGATTCAACTGCAGATCATTTCAAGATTTCACCATGCCAACAATAGAAAGACAGAGAAAGGCTGCAAAACGTCAAAGACAGCAGGTGAAAGAAAATAAGCAGCAGTCCTCTAACAAAAAGATTTGTCAAGTCACGAAGAAAGCACCGGGTAAGAGCACAAAATATTTCATAAGAAATATGTGTAGTAAAAAAAATATTACTACAGAAAATGTTTCAGTCCATAAAACGAGAAGGAATTCAAATGGAAAGGAAAGGCCAAATAAAAATGTTACTGCTAGAGCAAGAGATAACTCTGTGCATGATAGTAGAAGGAAACAACAGTTTAGGGAGATTCGTAAACGAATGTTCCGCAACAGGATAATTGGCAATTTGTTAAAAAATATTAAGAAAGGTCAACAGAAACTGGTTTTTTATAAGAGAAAAAAAAAAGTTGAGGAAGTTATTGATCAGGCATTTGAAATTAAACGTAAGTTATTTATTTTGATAATCAATAGAATTAGGAAGCTAAACAAGGCAATTTATGATTTCAAAAGAAATAGTAGATGGAAGAGAATAGTTAATCGTAGTAATTTTTGTGAAGTTTTTTCTGGAGAATGGATGCATAGTTCAAGCTGTGAGGCATTTTTTAATGAGGAGAGTTATTTCCAGGATAATGATTTGGTGCATGCAGTTGACACCAGTGGTCGTGCTTATGAAGTGAAAGATGGTTGTCCAGTTGAAAAAGAAAAACTTGTGACAACAGAGGCAGAAGAGGTGTTAGGTAATGAGGTTTTAGGAAGATGTGCTAAGGGTCCTGTGTACACCTGGAAGTGTAGTAGTATTTGCAGTGTGCAACAGGATTCCATCAATTTGCTTTGTGATTTTGTACGGTCATTTAATAAGAAAAGTTTGAAGCAGAAAATAAGGTTGTTGCAAGAATTAGATCCTTGCAGAGTAAGAGAAGTGACAGGTTTGCATGGTCATTCACTGGCTTGTCTTTCCAGGAGAGTATGCCAGAGTGTTTTTCATCATTTCAGGATGCTAGCAGTGCATCATAATAAAGTGAGGAAATTAGTTAGAATGTTGTATTATGCTAAGAGTCCAGCAATTATGCTTAAACAATTATGCGCTGCTCTTTTGCATGGTTCTGAAATAGATGTGAAGAATATATGTGAAGAAATTGAGTTTTGTTACTTTGGAAGTAAAGAGGAGAATGTTGAAATTGAGCAAGAAGAAGAGGGTCATGTGGAAGATAGTGTACAGGTTTCCAGTACAGATAATTTCCAGAGGGAAATTGCGACGTTTGAGGTGAAATCAAGTGAGAGGCCTAATTTCACTTGTGTGTGTTGTCGACGCACTTATTATAAGAATCAGACTAAGTTAGTGGATTTATATGCAAAAAGTGAAAGGGAAAATAATAGTGAATGGAAGGATTTCGCAACATACTTGATGGTAGAAAATTGTTTTGATTTGGGATTGGATCAACGTGTGTGTACTTATTGTTGTTGCAAATTAAATCAAAACCAGATGCCTGCTAGAGCAGTTCATAATAATCTGGAATTGGTTGAGATTCCTTCTGAATTGAAGGATTTAAATACTTATGAATCTATTTTGATTCAAAGTATCCATCCCTTTCAGGCTATTGTAAGAATGGAGCCAAAGACAGGGAAATTGCCTCCATCAGATTTACAGAGAGGATTAAAGGGAAGAGTTGTTTATTTGCCTCTAGATTTGAAGAAAAACATTAACACAATTGGAGTAGAAAAAGTGGAAGAGGAACCTCTGGTTATCTTAGTTAATGGGGTTCCGACAAAGAATAAGAAAATATGGCAAGATTTAGTAGATGTTAGGAAAGTTAAAAAGGCAACATTGTATTTGAAAAAAAATAATAAATACTATAAGAATGTATATGTTGCAGAAGAGGAAGTAAGTGAGGAAGAGGATAGCGATTTGTGTGCTGGTCAAATTGAGAAAGTAGAACCCTCTACTAGTGAAGAAATATATGAACATTATAGTGTTCATCCTTTGCATTCCAAGGAAGTCATGGGGAATGCTATTGAGTTGTTTCAAATGAAACAAGCCAAAGGGAGTCCCATTAGTGTTTGGGAGGAAAGTTTGGAAGCTCGGTGTTTCCCACAGCTTTTTCCAACAGGTCAGGGAGGAAGATATGATGAGCGACCTCATCAAATTCCTGCTTCTGAATACCGGACTTTGCGATTGTATGCAGGAGATGCTAGGTTTCGACAATGCATTCCCTATTTGTTTCATCTCCTGTTTGAAAGCGATCTGTCTGGACTGTCATATGCAGTGAACCACATCTTGAAAAGTGGTATACACATGCAAAACATCTCGGCAAGTGACTTTATGGATAAAGTCAATGTCCAAGACAGTATTTTGGATTCTCACCTGATTAATCTCATGGCGTGTCAGCGTGGTACTAATGAGTACTGGTACCGTCGTCATGGTGATTTAAAATGTATGCTGAGGAACTTAGGTACTCCCACATGGTTCCTCACTCTGAGCTGTGCCGAGTATGGCTGGGAAGACTTACTTGAATTTCTACGAGAGGCAAATGCTAACGTAGATAACATCGAATTCAAGACACCCGGAGAACTGTGCTCTTTGGATCCAGTCAATGTATGTAGGTACTTCAATCATAGATTTGAAGCTATGATGTCTTTCATCATGAATAAGAAGAATCCACCTCTTGGAGAGGTGTTGGATTTCTTCTGGAGAAAGGAGTACCAAGCAAGAGGTGCTCCTCATATACATATGTTGCTGTGGATCAAGGATGCACCTAAATTTGGAACGGATCCAGAAGACTCAGTGATGAGTTTCATCCAACAGTATTCTACGTGTGCTGTTCCAAACGCAAAGGAGAAGAAAAGCCTAAGAGAAAAAGTTCTGCGTTTCCAAAGCCATCGATGTGGAAAGTACTGCCGTCGTAAATTCCGAAACAAGGACAAGTTCTACACCAAATGTCGTTTCGGTTTTCCACGACCGGTGATTTCTAAAGGAAGAGTAAACAGTTTGATGTCTTCGCTGCGACATAATGTCATGAAGAAATCACCTAAAAACACATACAATTTGAAGAGGAACGAAGAGTCCAAGTACATCAACGACTACAACCCGGTGATTTTGTCCATGTGGAATGCTAACATGGATATACAGTTTGTGGCTGATAACTGTATGGCTGTGGCTCGGTATGTGACGTCTTACATCACCAAAAAAGAGAAGACAGAATTGAAGGATATGTGGGAGGACATTTCCCATGAAAAGAGCCTCAGCAAGAAGTTGTACAGTTTCAGTCTGAAGATGTTGTCGCATCGAGAAATTGGAGCTTACGAATGCTCTGACCGGTTGTCTTCAGCAAGTCTCTATGCCAAGTCCAGGAGTATCGTTTGGGCGAGTCTTGGTCTTGCTGCAACGCGTAATCGAGTTCTCAAACCTGTGCGGGAAATTGAGTATTTGGCGGAAAAGGAGCCAAACAGTACCGACATTTTGAAGACCAACATGTTGGATACATATTATCCAAATAGAAGCAGTCACCTCGACAATGTTTGTCTGTATGAGGTTCTTCAAAATTACATATTCAAGAGGAACATCAAAGAAGATACTGAGAAAGGAGTGTATGCTGTAATAGGAAGTGAGGGATGTCTGGTCAAGCAAAGAAAATGCCACTTGGTAAACCATCGAAAATTGAGTGGCGAATCTCCTGAAAAAAAGGAGTTTTTCTATTTAGCACTTTTGCAACTTTTCAAGCCTTGGCGTGCAGAAGAGGAACTGCTTGGAGATTTCCTCTGTTACGAAGACTCTTTCAATGCCGCCAAGGAGACCATAGAATGTCCTGCTTTTCCCAAATATGTAGAAATGTTGAATGCGGAAATTGAGCAGGAAGCAACGATTGCAGCCGAGATTGCCAGAGACAGTTCTCAGGACAGTCAGAGTTCTGCTTCATTGAGTCGGGATCCACTAGGAGGACCTGTTATCGAAAATGAAGCTGCCACTGCCATGAATGAAGTGGAAAGAGCCATGGCACATGCTCAGGAGGATGCGGTTAACTTAGAAGAGTTGGAAAGACAACTCAACGTTGAGCAGAGGAAAATATATGACGAAGTTACCATGCAAATTGATCATGGATTAAGTCATGACAAGAAAGAATGCTCATGTACGTCGTTGAAGCCTGTCCGACTGTACGTGAGTGGAGAAGCGGGAACTGGAAAAAGTTTCCTCATTAAAGCAATTTCATGCTATTTGCAGGAAAGGACAGAGTCATCGCTGTCTTGTGTTGTCACCGCTCCAACTGGACTGGCAGCACATAACATTAAAGGGATTACTTTACATCGTTTACTGATGCTGCCAGTGGAGCATGACAACAAATTACAATATCACAAGCTATCTGGAGATGCTTGTTTTGAAGTTTCAAGAATCTTGAGGAAAATGAAACTTCTTATCATTGACGAAGTAAGCATGGTTTCCAATGTCATGCTTGCCTTTGTGCATTTGAGGATGCAAGAAGTTCTCAAAACAGAGTATGATGTGTTATTTGGTGGCAAACACATCATTGTTTTCGGAGATCTTCTGCAGCTGACACCAGTGAAAGGGCAACCTGTGTTCAAAATGCTCACGCATGAAGATACCAGGAAGTGCCTAGGCAGCATTGGCAACGTCAATATATGGTTAAACTTCAATTATGCTGAACTGCATGAAAATATGCGTCAGGCGAAGGATGAAATTTACAAGACTATTCTACAAGATGTTAGAATTGGAAAAGTGACCGAGCATGGGAAAGAAGCTTTACATGCACGATTACTGTCAAATTTATATCCAGAACAAGATGTTGTGCCTGAGAATATTTTTCAGAAAATTACTGATAAGAAATCTGGAATATGTTTGATGCCAACTCTTGCAGAATGTGCCAAATTCAACAACAAAATGTTGCATTTAGAAAAGCAAGAGATTGTGAAACTGGAAGCTATTGACAGAGTAGAGCATATGGGATCAACAATTATTTTGTCTGAGAATCTGAAAACAAAATTGGATTCATTAGAGAAGAGTATATCTAAAACTGCAGGTTTTGAAAAGACTCTGAATGTGTGCTTGAACTGCCGTATAATTTTAAGAAGGAATTTACATGTTGAAAGAGGTCTGGTAAATGGATCAATGGGTAATGTTGTTGATTTTGTAAAATACAGAAATAGAGATGGAATTGAATTTTTAAAAATTAAATTTGATGGCATTGAGGAAGTACAGCTAATTGGTCGTTGCTCTGCTAGATTTTTGCTTGTAAAAGACTTATATGTTCGCCGTAAGCAGTTTCCTGTTTGCTTGGCATATGCGGTGACAATCCATAAATCGCAAGGTTTAAGTGTAGACTGTGCATTGGTGAATATTGGCAGTTCTGTGTTCAAGGAGGGTATGGCATACGTGGCATTGTCACGAGTTAGAACTTTATCGGGATTGTACTTGATTGAGTGTGATGTCACAAACATTTGTGCGGATCTAGATTGTGTTAAGGAATACAATAGGTTAAGAAGAGAGTATGCGTCACATTTGCCTCAGTATCCTTTGTTTGAGAAACGTGTGGTAGGCCGGAAACGAACAAATGTGACCAATACTGGGGAGGTTGTAGCAAAAAGACGAAAAGTCGATGAACCTAAAATTACAAGCAGAAACAAAAAGGATTCTGTTGAAGATGTTGTTGGTTTTCAATTTGAAAACAGTTCTGGTGTCAACTGCTATGCTAATGTAGTGGTTAATGTTTTGTTTTCTCTAGAAAATGTAAAAGAAGAGATTGTGGTCAATTCTGATCAAAGATTTTGCAGTTTGTTAAATTCTGTGTTAGAGAAATGTAGCACTGATAGAAGAAACATAGAAAGTGTGTCTGAAATTCGAAATCTGTTAGACAGATGTTCAGGCCAAACACAATTCTCTCAAAATATTCAGCAAGATTGTCAGGAGTTTTTAATGTATATGCTTGATGTATTGCATGCTGAAGGTGTAGATGTAGATCAGCTGTTTGGGCTTTCTTATCAATGGCAGCATGACTGCGAGAACTGTATGGTATCAAGTACTACTAGTGTAGACTCAGAAAGATTTATATATTTAACTTTGCCAGACAGTAAATCAGTCTCCTTTAATAAGCTAGTAAAAGCAGCTGATCACAACATGGAGTGTAGCCAATGTAAATCTGAAATGATGTCAACATTATTTATACGAACATATGGCCAGTATGTCATTTTAATGTTCCAACGATGTAGGCCTGATGGAACAAAATTGACAACTTTAATTAAAAATTTTGTAGCTTCGCAGTTGTCAATATCAGGAAGGACTTTTGTAACTGCAGCAATTATATATCATGACGGCCCTTCAATAACATCAGGACATTACACAGCTTATTTAAAGTCTAGAAATGGCTGGTCATCCTGCAACGATTCTGTTTTAATTTTCAAAAAAAAATTGCCGTATGACCTTAAAAACTCTTACCTGGTGTTTTTAAAACCAAAATTTTAGGGAAATAATCTTGGGATGTGCTCTGTGGAATTTCAAGAGGTTCTAATGGCTCCTACACGATTTGGCCTTGAGGATAAGTGTAGTACAGAGACATAACTTTTTACCATAACACTGGACGTCATGGAGAAATACATGCACTTTGAATGAGTTCAGAAAAACTATTTCTTTTTATAAGCTAATTGAAGCAGCCAATCAAAACATAGAGTAGAGGGAATGTAAGTCTGCAACGCTGTCTACTGTTTTACATTGCTTTGTGATTGAAAGTGATGTAGAGAATTAAATAATTGTAGTAGTCATAGAGGTAGTGTAAGTCTGCTTCATAGTAAGCAGTATCAGTGTCATAGGAAATGTAGAACATGACTGAGCAAGAAGGGGAAGATATTACTATTCCAGGATTGTGAAAATGATCTTCAACATTTTAATTCTGAAAGTTGCGGAAATGCCAAATGACGGGATTGGCTTACAAGAAATCCAAGAGTTATAAATGGCTCTGACCAGATTTGGCCTTGTGGAAACTTGTGGTAGAGAGCAAGAAGTCATTTATTGCATGTAACGTGTTTTTAAAAACGATGGAGATTTTCTTTCAGAAAGTGGCGGGCTGAAAGTAATAACAGCACAAAAGAGTGTAAGCTGTTCATAGGACATCCTTGGACGTCATGGAAAGTAAGTTAACTTTAAGGAGTTCTGAATTTTGATTTCTTATGTTGTATGGGTTTTTTAAACACAATCATTTTGATTGTGTTTTTTTCCCCCCGCTGTTATATGATGAATACCTTCAAGTCACTGTTTTTAGTGAATTTTGATACATTCTGAGAACAGCAAAAATAAACCATTTAACATGTATAATTAATTCTGTACTGTTTGCATTTATGATGTATATGTAGAACTGTGTAGGAGGCATGGAGAAGGTGAGGCTTCTGTAAGTGTCAAAGTTGTTGCATGCAGTGCTGCACTTCTGCGTATTCTTTCATATGCTGGACTACATCTGCACAATGAGATACCTAAGCAAAGGAAACACAAGTGATGTGATTGTGAAATGAGCAAAATAAATTGCACGTATTTCATTTACATCACCTGTGTTTCCTATCATTACGAATCACATTGTGCAGATCAAGTTTAGGTCTGTCCAGGGAAACATAGGAGGTTTGGACTTTGTTCAAGAGTGCAGTGGACATGACTCACTTCATTGGTAGACCTTCACATGTATTATCTCCTCTGTACTCTTCAACAAGTGTAAATCTCATCTGCAACCCTGAGTAGGCCTCACCTCAAACAAACCTCTGGATAGTAGACATCTTATTGGCATCCTGAAGCAATTATTTAAAATTTTAGTGTCTTGCGACACTTTTCTGAAACAACAGCAATGCAAAAGATGCACCATGTTTTAAGATAGGCCTCACTTCATCTGCATCAAGATACTGTTAGTTTAAAATGTATATCTTTAGGACTGTGTAGGGGGCCTGGAGAAGCAGAAGCTTCTGTAAGTGTCAAAGTTGTTGAAAAACTGTTTGTCCTTCAATCTTTTCCCTTGTCTTTTCTAATTTTTAAATACATGTTTTAATATTTTTCAAATGTTTGTTCTCTCTTTCACAGATTGAAAGTATAAAAACAAAAAGTGAGTAATTTAACGACAATTATAAGGTAAATGTTTTGTATTCTTTTCGTTACATTTCTATCACATTCACCTACTATTAGTTCCACAGCTTCATTTCTTTAACCCTCAGTTTCCTGCCTTTGCTACTTTCCTCATTCCTTTCTCTATTACCTACTTACTCAACTCCTTCCACTCTTTTCCTCAGTCCCTCTCTTCTCATAGTTCCTCACTCTTGTTCACTCACTCCGTCTCTATTACTCTTAGTGTCTTTGACTGATCACTCTATCACTACTTGTTCATAATGCTTTCTCTGTGTAGTTGAAGCACACTAAGGGGAATATTATGAACACAGCCAATAAAATTATTGCTCTTTTTATTGGCAGAAAACTGGTGCAAAAGTGGTTTTAGCGGCAGTTTTCTGCCACAAAAGCAGCTTTAGCGACACATTTCTGCCAATAAAAGCTGCAAAACTTTTATTGCCTATGTTGATGATATGGCTCTATGTTACTTACATTTCTTTGCTGTTTCAATTAATCTTTTTCTGTTATTTTTTGTTTTCTGTTTTCTATTTTTTCTCTCTGTTATTCCTCATGTTTTAATCTTATTTTGAACATTCACTCACATTCTCCAAGAAACTCTTCTTTGTTAATGTTATACTCTCTTTTTTTTTCTTTCACTTCGTTATCTATTTTGTTTTTCACAATTATACCCTCTTCTGTCTTTTCTTCGGTAAATAGATCTATTAAACAGTATCTCTTCTTTACTCCCTATAGCTGTCTTTCTTTTAACACCACTCTCTGTTTACTTTCCTTATACTTACACTTTTTTTTTTTTTAAATTTTTTTTGGTTAGCTCCCGGTCCGCGTACCGGGAAGCTAACCCGGGAGCGAACCAAAAGAAATAGAGCTTGCCAGAGTGCTAAACATTCTAGCAATTTTTTTTGAAAGGGAAGGTAGTTCTGAAAAGAACTTTTTTTTAAATATTTTTGTTGTTTTATATTTTTTTTTTATTTTTTTTTATTTTTTGTTTTTTTTTGTATTTTTTGCACGATTTTATATTTTTTGGGTTTTTTTTTGGGGGGGGAAACAACAAAAAACAGGCGTTGAAAAGGGCTCAACAGGAGCAAAAAAAAATTACTGGGGGCGGTTAGGGCAATCATGGTGTTCATACGCCAGGTTGAGTGCATTGATGCTCATGTTGCCACAAGCTAATAATGCACGACAGTGCATACATAAGTGAATCATGTGCCCAAAATTTTCTTGAATATTTGGCACAGTTTCCCGTGCCTCTTCTGGAGTTAGAGAAATTGGTATTGTTGGTCTGGCCACAGGAGTTGGTCTTGGATTGTCAAGCATATCCCTTATTTCCGCCCGGCTGTAATTTAGTGGATGCTTCCTTGTCATGTGCCTGTGCATTGTGTGATTTCCATAGCTATATTTTTTGTCCGTCCCTCTGGACAATTGTTCTTTGCATATGCGGCAGGTGACATACCTCGCATTGACTTTTTTTTGGCCACGAGGGATCGAATAAAACTGCCAGATGAAACTGGCTTTCTTTCTGGAAACCCGGGGCACCTCTTCTAAGAACTGTGGTTCTTCTCCCTCCTCATCCATTTCTTCATCTTCCTCCTCAGTGTTGGTAATGACCTGGGGAGGTGGTCCTCTCTTCCCATGAGGAGGTGGAGGTGGTGGTGGGGGTCCACCAGCTGAAGCTACCAATGAAGCCATTTTCCAACAAGCAAAATAGGTCTTCCTCTCACAATGATGAAAGTCAGAGTGAGGAAAGAAGGAGGGGTTTTCATCATTTGGGAAAAACAATACTTCTCAACCAATGAAAAGTGTTATTTTTAGGTCACCTGACCTAGCCTTACATCATTATGAAACCAAAAGTGAAATGAACCAATGAAAAGTTTTATTAACAAGTCACATGACCTCTCACGCTCATGTTACGCGCTGCGGAACGCGCCCCGGTTAGCTTCCGGGTCGCTAAGCTTCGCGCCCCGGGACACTTCCGGGTGCGCTAACGCGGTACGTCACAAGACGCATTACGCGGCAACGCGATACGTCGCGTTTTTGCGAAGCGCCGCGGATCGCTTCCGGGGAGCTGCGTTTCGCGCCTCGGTCCGCGCCCCGGGGCACTTCCGGGTGCGCTAACGCAGTACGTCATAAGATGCATTACGCGGCAACGCGATACCGTCACTATGTTGATTTTTTACCGGTTCGCGGACCGGGTCGCGGCATCAAATTGAGCCAAAAAAAATATTTTAAAAAAATTATTAATAAACATATAAAATATATTTTGGGATTTAAATAAGAATACATTTTACAGCTATAGATATTTTGCTATTAAAAAACCATTGAAATTCACTGAAAAAACCATAGGTTATAAACCATATATAGTTAGGAATTAGCATTTACAAAACCTTGAAAATTCACTGAAAAAACCATAGGTTATACACCATATATAGTTAGGAATTAGCATTTAAAAAACCTTATTTTACTCACACAAAACCATTGAAATTCCATATATAGTTAGTTGCACTAACTATATATCGCGCACCCGCAATCCACTGCTGATGATGTCACATATTACATCATTCATGACATGGTCAGTGACATCACTGATGACATCACTGATGACATCTCAAATGACATCACTGATGACTCCACTGATGACATCTCATTTGACATCAATGACCACATCACTGATGATATCATTCATGTGACAATACAATGCATCTCCTCACATTTTAATATAACCTCTGTTTCACCCAGTGTTAAATACAGAGTATAATTTTTGAAACCATTGACACACCAATACTAGTTACTACATATGTACTCACTGATTCCTACGTCTACACACACATTCACTCATTCACCCATACAATCATTCATACATACAATCACTCATCTTTACAACACTATCATATGCACTCATACACCTATACAGACACTCACACTCTGCCACTCATCCATGGAGTTACTCACACACCTAGTCAGTCCTGTAAAGAATCAATCACACTTCCATTTTCTTGTCTATACAGTTAAACATAGAGCACCTTACATTTTCAAACATATACTAACACATACTTACCTTGTTATACAATCATTGATATAAGTACACATTGATCTGCACAGAGTCACACACCTCCCAGCCAGCCACACACACACTCAGTCTCCCATACAAATACTTGGACAATCAATCAATAACCCATATAGTTACTCATATAGCTACTGATCAACACATGCAGCAGTTTACAGAACAACAGACATAATGATGCACAAATTAAGACAGTTTAGTCACTAACCCATGCACTCAGTGAGATACATTTAATCACTCACTCATACAGTCAGTCATGCACCTACTAAATCCTTCATCCAGACACTTATACATCCACTCATTCTTCAATATGTAAGACATATTTAAACTTTACAGAAACATAAAATCACTGGATGTTGTTATCAGTGATGTCATCAGTGATGTCATTTGAGATGTCATCAGTGATGTCATCAGTGATGTCACTGACCATGTCATGAATGATGTAATATGTGACATCATCAGCAGTGGATTGCGGGTGCGCAATATATAGTTAGTGCAACTAACTATATATGGAATTTCAATGGTTTTGTGTGAGTAAAATAAGGTTTTTTAAATGCTAATTCCTAACTATATATGGTGTATAACCTATGGTTTTTTCAGTGAATATATATATATATATATATATATATATATATATATATATATATATATCTCTATCTATCTATATATATATATATATATATATATATATATATATATATATATATATATATATATATATATATATTCACTGAAAAAACCATAGGTTAGAGACCATATATAGTTAGCTGGACATTTTATTGACATAAAACCAATGAAATTCCATATATAGTTAGTTGCACTAACTATATATCGCGCACCCGCAATCCACTGCTGATGATGTCACATATTACATCATTCATGACATGGTCAGTGACATCACTGATGACATCACTGATGACATCTCAAATGACATCACTGATGACATCACTGATGACATCACTGATGACATCAATGCTTTGGTTCTATCAAGAAGGCATTCAGATGTGTCACACATTTGCCATAAATTCTGAATGTTAGCACTCTAGTTGCTCATTAGATCACTGTAGTAAAGCTAGTGCTCACCAGGGGGGTCTGCTGCTAATAATGGTTTGCAGCCATTTCCCAGTATTTTTTATCCCGCAGACTTTCAGTCCGCATACCATTATCCCGCAAGGTCATTGACCTCGCATACCATTATCCCGCATTTTTTCAAAACGCATGTGCATTTATCGCGCATGCCTTTACAAAGAATTACGTTTTAAAGGCATGTATGGTAAATGCATTTGCGTTGTGAAAACCACGATGACGAGAGAGGTAAGTGGGTTTGTGTTAATTTTTTCGTGGGTTAGTGATTGTGTAGTGTAGTGTAGTGTTGTGTAGTGTAGTGTTGTGTTAGTGTAGTGTAGAGTTGTGGTGGTTGTTTAGTGTAGGGTCATGCTGGGGGTAGTGTTTCAGGGTTTAGGGTTGTGTTGTAGTGTTTGCGAAGTGTAGGGTCATGCTGGGGGTAGTGTTTTAGGGTTTAGGGTAGTGTTGTAGTGTTTGCGTAGTGTAGGGTCATGCTGGGGGTAGTGTTTTAGGGTTTAGGGTTGTGTTGTAGTGTTTGCGTAGTGTAGGGTCATGCTGGGGCTAGTGTTTTAGGGTTTAGGGTAGTGTTGTAGTGTTTGCGTAGTGTAGGGTCATGCTGGGCGTAGTGTTTTAGGGTTTAGGATAGTGTTGTAGTGTTTGCGTAGTGTAGGGTCATGCTGGGGGTAGTGTTTTAGGGTTTTGGGTAGTGTTGTAGTGTTTGCGTAGTGTAGGGTCATGCTGGGGTGTAGTGTTTTAGGGTTTAGGGTAGTGTTGTAGTGTTTGCGTAGTGTAGGGTCATGCTGGGGGTAGTGTTTTAGGGTTTTGGGTAGTGTTGTAGTGTTTGCGTAGTGTAGGGTCATGCTGGGGGTAGTGTTTTAGGGTTTTGGGTAGTGTTGTAGTGTTTGCGTAGTGTAGGGTCATGCTGGGGTGTAGTGTTTTAGGGTTTTGGGTAGTGTTGTAGTGTTTGCGTAGTGTAGGGTCATGCTGGGGGTAGTGTTTTAGGGTTTTGGGTAGTGTTGTAGTGTTTGCGTAGTGTAGGGTCATGCTGGGGGTAGTGTTTTAGGGTTTTGGGTAGTGTTGTAATGTTTGCGTAGTGTAGGGTCATGCTGGGGGTAGTGTTTTAGGGTTTTGGGTAGTGTTGTAGTGTTTGCGTAGTGTAGGGTCATGCTGGGGGGTAGTATTTTAGGGTTTTGGGTAGTGTTGTAGTGTTTGCGTAGTGTAGGGTCATGCTGGGGGTAGTGTTTTAGGGTTTTGGGTAGTGTTGTAGTGTTTGCGTAGTGCAGGGTCATGCTGGGGGTAGTGTTTTAGGGTTTAGGATAGTGTTGTAGTGTTTGTGTAGTATAGGGTCATGCTGGGGGTAGTGTTTTAGGGTTTAGGGTTGTGTTGTAGTGTTTGCGTAGTGTAGGGTCATGCTGGGGGTAGTGTTTTAGGGTTTTGGGTAGTGTTGTAGTGTTTGCGTAGTGTAGGGTCATGCTGGGGGTAGTGTTTTAGGGTTTTGGGTAGTGTTGAAGTGTTTGCGTAGTGTAGGGTCATGCTGGGGGTAGTGTTTTAGGGTTTTGGGTAGTGTTGTAGTGTTTGCGTAGTGTAGGGTCATGCTGGGGGTAGTGTTTTAGGGTTTAGGGTAGTGTTGTAGTGTTTGCGTAGTGTAGGGTCATGCTGGGGGTAGTGTTTTAGGGTTTAGGGTAGTGTTGTAGTGTTTGCGTAGTGTAGGGTCATGCTGGGGGTAGTGTTTTAGGGTTTTGGGTAGTGTTGTAGTGTTTGCGTAGTGTAGGGTCATGCTGGGGGTAGTGTTTTAGGGTTTTGGGTAGTGTTGTAGTGTTTGCGTAGTGTAGGGTCATGCTGGGGGGTAGTGTTTTAGGGTTTTGGGTAGTGTTGTAGTGTTTGCGTAGTGTAGGGTCATGCTGGGGGTAGTGTTTTAGGGTTTTGGGTAGTGTTGTAGTGTTTGCGTAGTGTAGGGTCATGCTGGGGGTAGTGTTTTAGGGTTTAGGGTAGTGTTGTAGATTTTGCGTAGTGTAGGGTCATGCTGGGGGTAGTGTTTTAGGGTTTAGGGTAGTGTTGTAGTGTTTGCGTAGTGTAGGGTCATGCTGGGGGTAGTGTTTTAGGGTTTAGGGTAGTGTTGTAGTGTTTGCGTAGTGTAGGGTCATGCTGGGGGTAGTGTTTTAGGGTTTAGGGTAGTGTTGTAGTGTTTGCGTAGTGTAGGGTCATGCTGGGGGTAGTGTTTTAGGGTTTAGGGTAGTGTTGTAGTGTTTGCGTAGTGTAGGGTCATGCTGGGGTGTAGTGTTTTAGGGTTTTGGGTAGTGTTGTAGTGTTTGCGTAGTGTAGGGTCATGCTGGGGGTAGTGTTTTAGGGTTTAGGGTAGTGTTGTAGTGTTTGCGTAGTGTAGAGTCATGCTGGGGTGTAGTGTTTTAGGGTTTTGGGTAGTGTTGTAGTGTTTGCGTAGTGTAGGGTCATGCTGGGGGTAGTGTTTTAGGGTTTAGGGTAGTGTTGTAGTGTTTGCGTAGTGTAGGGTCATGCTGGGGGTAGTGTTTTAGGGTTTAGGGTTGTGTTGTAGTGTTTGCGTAGTGTAGGGTCATGCTGGGGGTAGTGTTTTAGGGTTTAGGGTTGTGTTGTAGTGTTTGCGTAGTGTAGGGTCATGCTGGGGGTAGTGTTTTAGGGTTTAGGGTAGTGTTCTAGTGTTTGCGTAGTGTAGGGTCATGCTGGGGTGTAGTGTTTTAGGGTTTTGGGTAGTGTTGTAGTGTTTGCGTAGTGTAGGGTCATGCTGGGGGTAGTGTTTTAGGGTTTAGGGTAGTGTTGTAGTGTTTGCGTAGTGTAGGGTCATGCTGGGGGTAGTGTTTTAGGGTTTAGGGTAGTGTTGTACTGTTTGTGTAGTGTAGGCTCATGCTGGGGGTAGTTTTTTAGGGGTTAGGGTAGTTTAGTTGTTTAGTGTATGCTAAAGGCATATTCGTTCTAAAAGTTTTCGTTATTTTAATTTGCGGCCTAATAGTACATGCGGGATTTCTTTTGCGGACTGATGGTATGCGGGATTTCGTCATATATTCGCTAATCATACTTTCTATGGCAAAATGAACCCCCTCATTTTGTTCCTTTTTAAATTAAATGTTTTAAGAGTTACCACTTTATTCCAATCAAGATGGCTTCAGGTGTGCCATACCTTTGTAATAAGTAGGACTGTTAGCACTCTAGTTGTTCTTTAGAACACTCTGGGACATTCTGTCATTGGGCTATAGTTGGGCTACATCTGGCTGATATTTGGGCTACATTTGTTTTTTTTGTCTCTGGTGGCCATCTTTGGGCTACATTGGGCTACATTGGGCTACATTGGGCTACATTGGGCTACATTTGGGCTCCAACATATATATAGCCCAATGTAGCCCAATATATATTTTTCAAAGTTAATTTTCGTAAAAACCACTGGAGCCTATATCTTGAGACATAGCAAAGGCACATCGGGCTACCAGTCCCTACAATTTTGCCAAGTTTGGTGTAAATCCATTCAGCCGTTCAGGCTAAAAGTGAGGCCAACCGCCCTATGGAAAATTGCATGGGAAAAACACGTTTTGGGACCCCCCTTTTTTCTCGGCCCCCCCTAGGCGAAACCCCCCCAAATTTTCAAGGGCTGCTCAGAAACAAAATGTTCCATTTTCCTGAAAATTTCAGCCAATTCTGTCCTCAAACGCCAAAGTTATTCGACATAGAATTTTCAAAAATCCCATAGGAAAAAAATCCTAACTATATATACCTACTGGCTATCGCCAGTAGGTATATATATATATATATATATATTAACTACTGGCGATAGCCAGTAGGTATATATAGTTAGGATTTTTTTCCTATGGGATTTTTGAAAATTCTATGTCGAATAACTTTGGCGTTTGAGGACAGAATTGGCTGAAATTTTCAGGAAAATGGAACATTTTGTTTCTGAGCAGTCCCTGAACATTTGGGGGGGTTTCGTCAAGGGGGGGCCGAGAAAAAAGGGGGGTCCCAAAACGTATTTTTCCCATGCAATTTTCCATAGGGTGGTTGGCCTCACTTTTAGCCTGAACGGCTGAATGGATTTACACCAAACTTGGCAATATTGTAGGGACTGGTAGCCCGATGTGCCTTTGCTATGTCTCAAGATATAGGCTCCAGTGGTTTTTACGAAAATTAACTTTGAAAAATATATATTGGGCTACATTGGGCTATATATATGTTGGAGCCCAAATGTAGCCCAATGTAGCCCAATGTAGCCCAATGTAGCCCAAAGATGGCCACCAGAGACAAAAAAAAACAAATGTAGCCCAAATATCAGCCAGATGTAGCCCAACTATAGCCCAATGACAGAATGTCCCAGAGTGTTCTAAAGAACAACTAGAGTGCTAACAGTCCTACTTATTACAAAGGTATGGCACACCTGAAGCCATCTTGATTGGAATAAAGTGGTAACTCTTAAAACATTTAATTTAAAAAGGAACAAAATGAGGGGGTTCATTTTGCCATAGAAAGTATGATTAGCGAATATATGACGAAATCCCGCATACCATCAGTCCGCAAAAAAAAATCCCGCATGTACTATTAGGCCGCAAATTAAAATAACGAAAACTTTTAGAACGAATATGCCTTTAGCATACACTAAACAACTAAACTACCCTAAACCCTAAAAAACTACCCCCAGCATGACCCTACACTACACAAACAGTACAACACTACCCTAAACCCTAAAACACTACCCCCAGCATGACCCTACACTACACAAACACTACAACACTACCCTAAACCCTAAAACACTACCCCCAGCATGACCCTACACTACGCAAACAATACAACACTACCCAAAACCCTAAAACACTACACCCCAGCCTGACCCTACACTACGCAAACACTACAACACTACCCTAAACCCTAAAACACTACCCCCAGCATGACCCTACACTACACAAACACTACAACACAACCCTAAACCCTAAAACACTACCCCCAGCATGACCCTACACTACGCAAACACTACAACACAACCCTAAACCCTAAAACACTACCCCCAGCATGACCCTACACTACGCAAACACTACAACACTACCCTAAACCCTAAAACACTACCCCCAGCATGACCCTACACTACGCAAACACTACAACACTACCCAAAACCCTAAAACACTACACCCCAGCATGACCCTACACTACGCAAACACTACAACACTACCCTAAACCCTAAAACACTACCCCCAGCATGACCCTACACTACGCAAACACTACAACACTACCCAAAACCCTAAAACACTACACCCCAGCATGACCCTGCACTACGCAAACACTACAACACTACCCTAAACCCTAAAACACTACCCCCAGCATGACCCTACACTACGCAAACACTACAACACTACCCAAAACCCTAAAACACTACCCCCAGCATGACCCTACACTACGCAAACACTACAACACTACCCAAAACCCTAAAACACTACCCCCCAGCATGACCCTACACTACGCAAACACTACAACACTACCCAAAACCCTAAAACACTACCTCCAGCATGACCCTACACTACGCAAACACTACAACACTACCCAAAACCCTAAAACACTACCCCCAGCATGACCCTACACTACGCAAACACTACAACACTACCCAAAACCCTAAAACACTACACCCCAGCATGACCCTACACTACGCAAACACTACAACACTACCCAAAACCCTAAAACACTACACCCCAGCATGACCCTACACTACGCAAACACTACAACACTACCCAAAACCCTAAAACACTACCCCCAGCATGACCCTAAATGTAAAATGTAAATGTCATGGTACTTATAGAGCGCACTGTCACCAGACGGTCACCTTGCGTTGTCACCTTTGCGGCTTCCTGGCGCTGATACTCATACCGCTGTGGAACCCCTCCTGGCTTTCCCTGTGAAGTGTCCACTCCTGGGCAACCCCAGGGTGAAGCCAGGCATCCTTAGCGCTGTTGGGGCCGGTGTGGAGGCTAAGCAAGCTATTGCCCAGAGTTGCAGCGTGGGGCCCGTGATTAGAATAGGCACCGAGGCGAGAATTAACAGGTCCGAGGAAATTGAGCCCGAGACCCCGCCGAGGCAGGCATCGAACCCTGGTCCCTGGCCAGAACTCTGCATCAGGGTCTGCCGCTCTAACCATTGAGCCACACTCCTCCGCATGACCCTACACTACGCAAACACTACAACACTACCCAAAACCCTAAAACACTACCCCCAGCATGACCCTACACTACGCAAACACTACAACACTACCCTAAACCCTAAAATACTACACCCCAGCATGACCCTACACTACGCAAACACTACAACACTACCCAAAACCCTAAAACACTACCCCCAGCATGACCCTACACTACGCAAACACTACAACACTATCCTAAACCCTAAAACACTACGCCCAGCATGACCCTACACTACGCAAACACTACAACACTACCCTAAACCCTAAAACACTAGCCCCAGCATGACCCTATACTACGCAAACACTACAACACAACCCTAAACCCTAAAACACTACCCCCAGCATGACCCTACACTATGCAAACACTACAACACTACCCTAAACCCTAAAACACTACCCCCAGCATGACCCTACACTACGCAAACACTACAACACAACCCTAAACCCTAAAACAGTACCCCCAGCATGACCCTACACTAAACAACCACCACAACTCTACACTACACTAACACTACACTACACAACACTACACTACACTACACTACACAATCACTAACCCACGAAAAAATTAATACAAACCCACTTACCTCTCTCGTCATCGTGGTTTTCACAACGCAAATGCATTTACCATACATGCCTTTAAAACGTAATTCTTTGTAAAGGCATGCGCGATAAATGCACATGCGTTTTGAAAAAATGCGGGATAAGCGTATGCGAGGTCAATGACCTTGCGGGATAATGGTATGCGGACTGAAAGTCTGCGGGATAAAAAATGCGGGAAAATGGCTGCAAACCATGATTAGCAGCAGACTTCCCTGGTGAGCACTAGCTTTACTACAGTGATCTAATGAGCAACTAGAGTGCTAACATTCAGAATTTATGGCAAATGTGTGACACATCTGAATGCCTTCTTGATAGAACCAAAGTAAACAAGCATTGAAAATGCAATAGATCTCGCCCTCGTTTAAGTTAAAGCCATTCTGTTTGTAATGAGGTGGCTTTTTAGCTTTGCTTTTATTAGTGTTTTTAAGACTTTCATGTAAATAACATGCATATGTATGCATATATGTATATGTATGCATGCATTTATATTTATATAGATATGCAGATTATATATGTTTATATATGTATATTACCTACTGGCGATAGCCAGTGGGTATATATAGTTAGGATTTTTTCTCTATGGGATTTCTGAAAATTCTATGTCTAATAACTTTGGCGTTTGTGGACGGAATTAGCTGAAATTTTCAGGAAAATGGCACATTTTGTTTCTGAGCAGCCCCTAATAATTTGGGGGGTTTCATCAAGGGGGGGCCGAGAAAAAAGGGGGGTCCCAAAACGCGTTTTTCCCATTCATTTTTCCATAGCTCGAACGGCTGAATAGATTTACATGAAACTTGGCAAAATTGTAGATATGGTTTGCCTGACGTGCCTTTGCTATGTCTCAATATATGTGCTCCAGTGGATTTTGAGAAATTAACGTTTAAAAAAATATATATATCTGTGACAGCGCTCCGGTTAGCGCCCCGGTTCACGTACCTGACGTGTAACGGAACTTCGCGAAGCGAAGCTGATTGGCTCTCCGGTGTCTGTCAACATTCTAAACAGTCCGGAGCGGCCGCCATCTTGTCTCTCGGTACGATCGAGAGACAAGATGTGGTGAGAAACGAAGGGGGAAATGAAGGAAAGGGGGCAAGGTAGACCACTCCTGACCCCCTAGGATTGATGAGGGGGATATTAAAGTGCCCCGCGGGGCAAAAAATAAAAAATAAATTTTTTTTGCGATTTTACGCCGTAGAGGCGCGTCCCGGTACGCGAACCGGGCAGCTAACCGGGCAGCTAACCGGCAGCGTAGCTGTCAACATTGTAAACAGTCCGGAGCGGCCGCCATCTTGTCTCTCGGTAGGTTCGAGAGACAAGATGTGGTGAAAAAAGAAGGGGGAAATGAAGGAAAGGGGGCAAGGTAAACCCCTCCCGACCCCCTAGGATTGATGAGGGGGATATTAAAGTCCCCGCGATTTTTCGCGGTAGAGGCGCTTCCCGGTACGCGAACCGGGCAGCTAACCGGCAGCGTAACGGGAGTCCGCCATCTTGTGTTTTTGGAGCGTCCGGTTCACGTACCGGGTAGCGTCCCGGTAAGCGTAACAAGGGGAAAACCAAGAGAAACAGTAAAAAAAAATTAAGGGAATAGATTTCCAGCAAACTTGGCAAAATTGTAGGGACTGTTTGTTTGATGTGCCTTTGCAAGGCCTCAAGATATGTGCACGTGTGGATTTTGTCTAATTAAGGTTAAAAAAAATATATATATCTGTAAGCGTGCTCCGGCACGCTTACGTTACGGGTTTTGTTTGCGCTGCAGAGCCGATACGTCACGGTTATGCGACGCGTCATGAGGCGTCTCACGTGGCTACGTGATACGTCACGTAATAAAGAATATATTTTACAGCTATAGATATTAGCTTTTAAAAAACCAATGAAATTCACTGAAAAAACCATAGGTTATAGACCATATATAGTTAGGAATTTGCATTTACAAAACCTTGAAAATTCACAGAAAAAACCATAGGTTAGAGACCATATATAGTTAGCTGGACATTTTATTGACATAAAACCAATGAAATTCCATATATAGTTAGTTGCACTAACTATATATCGCGCACCCGCAATCCACTGCTGATGATGTCACATATTACATCATTCATGACATGGTCAGTGACATCACTGATGACATCACTGATGACATCTCAAATGACATCACTGATGACATCACTGATGACATCTCAAATGACGATTCAGAAAAGGGGGTGGTGATGAACAGAGTGTCACATATTACATCATTCATGACATGGTCAGTGACATCACTGATGACATCACTGATGACATCTCAAATGACATCTCAAATGACATCACTGATGACATCATGACACACCAATACCAGTTACTACATACGCACTCACTGATTCCTACGTCTACACACACATTCACTCATTCACCCATACAATCACTCATACATACAGTCACTCATTATTACAACACTATCATATGCACTCATACACCTAGTCAGTCCTGTGAAGAATCAATCACACTTCGATTTCCTCATCTATACAGTTAAACACAGAACACCATACTTTTCACACATATACTAACACATACTTACTCTCTTATACAATCACTGATACAAGTACACATTGATATGCACAGTCACACACCTCCCAGCCAGCCACACACACACTCAGTCTTCCATACATCCACTCATTCTTCAATATGTAAAACATATTTAAACTTTACAAAAACACACAGACACTAGATGATTTCATCAGTGATGTCATTTGAGATGTCATCAGTGATGTCATCAGTGATGTCATTTGAGATGTCATCAGTGATGTCATCAGTGATGTCACTGACCATGTCATGAATGATGTAATATGTGACATCATCAGCAGTGGATTGCGGGTGTGCGATATATAGTTAGTGCAACTAACTATATATGGAATTTCATTGGTTTTATGTCAATAAAATGTCCAGCTAACTATATATGGTCTCTAACCTATGTTTTTTTCTGTGAATTTTCAAGGTTTTGTAAATGCAAATTCCTAACTATATATGGTCTATAACCTATGTTTTTTTCAGTGAATATATATATATATATATATATATATATTCAGCAGCCAGGACAAAAAACGTTTTTGTAAATAAATTTGCAGCAAATTGGTAAAATTCACAAATTTGGGGCAAAGAAAAAAACAAGCACAGTCTCCCACGTTTGTTTGGAAAATGGCCCCTGAGCATACATATTGTTGGAAATAAGTAGCAGGGGGTATACAAGACCTCTCCTCCAAGGGCCTATTGTTGCCCCGGGACCACCAGCTCCCCAAGACATGCTAATAATAAATGGGGGGCCTCCCATACCCCCGTATCCCCTGGAGACCGCCACCTCCGCGTTGGGCTCCCCCACACCCTTGGACCTCAACCTCCATGTTGCTTTCTTTTTTGTTTAAGAAGGAGGGGGCTCCCCTCCCAGGCCATTCTCAGCCCCAGGGACCACCACATCCACAGAGCAGGCCCTCGAAAAATCAATAGACGGGAGGCCTTCTGGTCCCCTCCTGGAGCATTATAAATGTCCCCCCCCAAGGGCCAGCTACTGCCAAGCGAAAGCAAATAATCTGCTTCCAGTAGCGGAAGCTTTCAAGTACTCCCGCATGCTGGAAGCAGAGGTTTCATTGCTTTTCCTGCCCGCACGCACGCATGCGGGCAGGAATAGAGTTGAAACTATTGCTCTCACATGCAGGGAAATGCTTTTACACCAGCTCCCTTCATGCAAGAGCAATGCCGGCTCCTGCAGGAGGCACAGAGCCAGCTACCAAATGAGAACAAAGTCATGTGGGTGGCGCACAGGCTCCGGTATATAACAGTTGTGCTTTTGTGGCGTGCTCTCGAGGTATCACTCTCTAACTCTTAGAGTGTTGAAAACTAGAAAAATTGTACCATTCCCTGGTTAGGGGATGACCCTCTAGGCACAGCTCAGGAATCGCTATATAGCGTTAAATTCTTCAAATAAATTCATCCAGTGAAAGAAATATTTCACTGGATGAATTTATTTGAAGAATTGAACGCTATATAGCGATTCCTGAGCTGTGCCTAGAGGGTCATCCCCTAACCAGGGGTTGCTACAATTTTTACAGAGCCAGCTACAACAGCAGGGCCTTGTGGTTTCCGCTGTGGTCCCCAAGATACAAGAGGCAAAATAAAGGTCAGAAAAGAGCAGAACGAGGCAGAATAAAGGTTAGAAGCTAGAAGAAAGAGGGAAAATAAAGGTGAGAAACAAGCAGAAAGAGGCAAAATAGAGGTCAGAATCCAGCAACAAGAGGCAAAATAAAGGTGGGAAATGAGCAGAAAGAAGCAAAATAAAGGTCAGCAACAAGCAGAAAGAGGCAAAATGAAGGTGAGAAACAAGCGGTAAGAGGAAGAATAAAGGTCAGAAACAAGTAGAGAGGAGCAGAATAAAGATGAGAAACAAGCAGAAAGATGCATAACAAAGGTGAGAAACGAGCTGAAAGAGGCAATATAGAGGTCAGCAATGAGCAGAAAGAGGCAAAATAAAGGTGAGAAACAAGCAGAAAGAGGCAGCATACAGGTCAGACAGGAACAGAAAGAGGCAGAATAAAGGTGAGAAATGAGCAGGAAGATTCAGAATAAAGGTGAGAAATGAGCAGAAAGAGGCAAAATAATAGTGAGCAACGAGCAGGAAGAGCCAAAATATGGGTCCGAAGCAAGCAGCAAGAGGCAGATTAAAGGTCAGAACCAAGCAGAAAGGGGCAAAATAAAAGTCAGAAATGAGCAGAAAGAGGCAAAATAGTGGTAACAAACCAGCAGCAACAAGCAGCAAAAGGTCAGAAAGAGGCATGATAAAAGTCAGAAATGAGCAGAAAATGGCAAAATAATGGCCAGAAACAGCAGAAAATGAGAAAAGAGGTCAGAAACGAGCATCAAATAGAGGCCAAAGGTGAGCAGCAAGAGGCAGTACAAAGGTCAGGACAAGCAAAAAACAGGCAGAACAAGCAAAAAGAGGCAACATAGAGGGCAGGAGCAAGCAGAGAAGAGGCAGAAAATGAGCAAAAAAAGAAATGGCACAAAACTGAAGCAGCAGAGGGTAGTGGACTGCAGGCAACCTGGACAGGACCTGCCTCCGTGTAACCCCCTCCTTTTTTTTACAATGCAACTACTGACAGACCTACTCATGCATCCACTCACCCACCTACGTATGTACCCACTCACAGATCCTTTCTAGCAGCACTCATTCACCCACTCACAGAATATTGAGAGACTCACACACATACTTACAGACCCACTCGGATACTCACACCCCCACTCACGCACCCATGCAACCAACTCATAAACTGACTCAGAGACTCACATTTGTACTTAGACACTCATGTACCCACTTATAGACCCATTCAGAGCCTCTTGCATACTCTCACAGACCCAATCCCTCATCCACCCACTCACAGACCCACTCAGACACTCATACACCCACTCACAGATCCACTCAGGCACTAACATACCTACTCACAGATCCACACAAGCACTCGTACACCCACTTACAAAGCCATGTACACACCCAATCACTTGCGTACCCACTCATAGACCCACTCAGAGACTCAGAGACCCACAGATTCACTCAGACACCCACTCACCCACTAAGTGACTCATCCATCCACTCATGAACCTTCAAAGACTCTCATGCACCCACTCACAAACCAAGTCATGGACTCCCACATCAACTCACAGACCCACTCAGACAATCATGAATCCACTCACATACCCACTCGGACACTCACACACCTACTCACAGATCCACAGAGGCACTCCAAGACCCACTTACACAGCCATGTATATACCAGGACACTCACATATCCACTCACAGGCTCATACAGCCACTCACACACCCACTGAAAGACCCATACAACCACTGACGCACCCACTCACCTACCTATACAGCCATTCACAAACCCACTCTCAATGGTTAAAGGTTATAGCTAGGAAATAAAAAAATTAAAAAACATTGAGATACACTCAAGAAACCAAAGGTTACAAGGACGTTGTAGTTAGAAAATTTAATTGAAAAACATGTAGAAATTCACTGAAAAAAGCAAAGGTTACATGGACATTATAGTTAGGAAATAGATTTTTTTTAAACTTATAAATTCACTGCTAAAAAAAGGTTACATGGACGTTATAGTTAGGCTCAGATTTCACTCAAACAAAACCAGCTAGCTATAACTTCCGCTGCAACAGTGCACTGCTTATTATCTCACATATTTCATCACTCATGACATGGTCAGTGACATCACTGATAACATCATTGATGATATCTGAAATGACATCACTGATGACATCCATACTACCAAACACCCACCCACACCCATCACAACATCTGATACACCCACATAACCACTCACATACCCATTTACAGACCCATACAACTACTGACACACACATTCACTCACTCATGTCATGAGTGATGTAATATGTGAGGTCATAAGCAGTGCATTGTGTGGGCATAAGTTATAGGGAGCTCAGGTAATTGTAACTGCTGAATTTCACTGCTTTGTATGAGTGAAATTTCTAGAATTTCCTGTAACCTTTGTTTTTTGTATCTTTGAATGTTTCAGATTTTTCAAATTATATTTCCTATCTATAACAACCCTGTATCTTTTGGCTTTTCCGGGAATCTTCATGGTTGTTTAACTAGTTGTCACATTTGCAGATTATTGGAGAAAGGGAAGGTACTTCTGACCAGCTCTCAGGAATCCTGCTGTGAGGGACTTACTGAAGGTAACAGGAGGGCTTCTTGGCCTCCAAGTCCCCTCAGCAGCCAAGGAGACTTCGTCCCCCAAGCAGTAGTTCACCAGGAGGCACGTTTGCACAGAGTGGTGGAGAAAGGGGGCATTGCGTCTGAAGTCCTTACAGCAATCCTGCTCTGTGGAACTTACTGGAGGGAACAGGAGGGATAGTGGACCCCAAGCACCCTCCTGAACAAAGAGGACTTCATCCCCCTACCAGCAGTGATCCAAGACATGCGTTTATAGAGTGGTGGAAAAAGGCGGCAAGGCATTCGATAACCTCTCAGCAATCCAGCTGCGTGGGACTTACTGGAGGAAATAGGAGGGCTTGGTGGACCCAAGGACCCTCTGGAGCCAAGGGGACTTCACCCCTCAAACAGCAGTGCAACAGGACTCATGTTTGCAGAGTGGTGAAGAAAGGGAGTGTAGCCTCCAAAGGCACATTTGCAGACTGGTGGTGAAGGAGGTGTGGCCGTCAGCAACTTGCCAGAGTTTTGTTTCCCTTTTTAAAAACATATTTAAGGGGGGGGGGGCTGCACAGCCCTCTCCCTGGGCCGATTGGGCCCATGGAACCCCATCTCCTTGGGCCCAGACTCTGTTGTGGGTGCCATGGTCCCACCCAGGCCACCCTCCATTTAGTGTTTGGGACCACAGGGGGAGCCTCAAGGCCCATGCAGTCTCTGTCAGCTCCTCACCTTCTGTGGGAGCCGGCATTGCTTGTACACATAGGTAATTGATAACATATAGCTCCCTTTTGTGTAAAAGCAATTGAACTCCACTTAGAGCAAACGCTTGCAGAAAGTGGGGCACAGCTTAATATGGCTTGGTGGGAGCATAAAGCTTCAACACTTCAACCTTAATTCTAAGTATTTCTTCAGCTTGTTTAAGGAACTGGTTTTCCTTCACTGGGCTGATAAGACCTAAATCGCTGTCTTTTAATCTAACTTTCTCATCGTTTTCTGCTTCCCCTTTACTCTTGATTATCATGAGGAAAAATTATTGCTGCCTTTACTTTCCCTTTAGCTACTGGCATTCCAGTTTAAGTGCTTTGATATCTGCATAGACTTAAGGTATTCTATGTGGGCTAGTTATTGCTGTTATTTTTAATCTTCTAGCTCATCAGCTCCTATCTGGCTAGTGTTCCACACACGCTTCACCCCCAGGCCAGCCCTGCGTCTGATTGCTGTACACTACTTCTAAGCAAGGAAAGTGGTGGCTTTTACAATCTCGAGCTGCGCTGCCTCAAGAGCGTTTGGTCAGTCTCTAGAATACCAAGCAGGTGCTCAGTCACAGTGATCACCTGCACACTACTTCGAGCACAATGTTTGATGTAACAAAGTCCATATGAAGTTTTTCAATACTTTTTCTTGAATATGGTTGTTTTCTCTTGATGGATACCATTGTTTTCAGTTTCACGGGTTGCATCATCTTCCAGTCGCCCCACATTCACTGAAATCTCTCCTGAGTAACTTTCCTATAACCTGGCTCGAACACAGCATGGAAACTCGGTACAATGTGAACACTCATCTCTAGTGTCCTTGTGACTAACGTTTTTCTCCCCAAGTGGTTTTCGGGTGCTTTATTAAGTACCAGTGAGTTTTTGAAAAAGAAAATTGTTCTGTTTATTGGTTCTTTTTTGTTTTTATTGTTTTATTTCTCAGAACACTGCAAAATGTTGCTTCTCCTCTTTTCTTCTTAACTTCACCAGGTGAGCAAAATATACAAAATGGAGAAAGGTTTTAATGAATTAGTTAAGAGTGTCCTGGTCAAATTTTTCACCCCAAAAAAAGCTTCAATGTTTGTAGATAGTTTGGAAGCAGAAAGGCAAAAAATATTAGATAACCTTGCTGATGTAACAGTTAGGGTCATAGCGATGCTTCTTTGAATGAATTTGAGATTTCTATTAAGAAGTTAGGTAACCATTTTATTCCAACTGTTTCTATTACATTGCAACATTCTTACTTTTGTAAAAGGAAGCTAGGTGAAGAGGAATCTGTAGAAGAATTTGTAAGAGGTCTTCACAAATATCCTCTTCTTGAAATTTTTGAGTAAATACTGAGGAAAAGATAAGAGATCTATTTATGCTAGAATGCAAATCTGAAAACAAGAACTTTGGTCCAAAAATGATCCCACTCTAAATGAAGTTTTATTTTCTGCTAAACAAATTGCACACTCAATGTTGTCTGAATTGCAGCAAAATGAAGAAGCTATTTCTTCTGGGAAAGAAGCAAACATGTCCATTTACTAAGACAAAATGTGGATGTTTTAGAAATGGTAACCATAATCACTTAGCCAATTTTAAAGAATGCCCTGCTGCAAAAGTGCTATGTAAATCAAGGGGGGGAAAGAGTTACTTTGCTAAGTGTTGCAAAGCTGGTATGGTTAAAGAAAAGATAGACAATCTGAATGCTTAGGATGTTGAGTTGATTCTGCAACTAGTTAATGATGAATTGTGCTTCAAGTGTCTGATGTGATCCTCCTCATAAAGTAGTGGCATTGCAGTATCTATGAGGCTAGATTCTGGTGGCACACTTTCATTAATTTCAGACCAAGACTATGCGTATTTCTTCAAAGGGACAGCTCAGTTATGTGAACCTGAAATCACTCCATATAGTTACGATGGTAAACTCATTCTATTGATTGATGATTATGAGGCCACAGCTGAGTTTAAAGTAACCTTGCCTCAGGAAAAAGTGTGTGTTTTGGTGAAGGGGACACAGTTTTGAGCTGGCCCCCTCAAAAATTGTTGAGGAACTATCTTAATCCAAAATCTGAAATCCAAGTTCAGGTCAGGAAAGAGGATATTTTCACAAACATGTTACAACAAAAGTTCCTTCAGGGTTTTTCCCTACAAAGTAGGCTGCATCAAGTGATATGCAAATCATACAAAACTGAAAAATGAAGCTAAGCCTGCAGTTTGCAAAGTCAGAAACATTCCTTAAAGTTTGTCTGATTCAGTCCAATGTGATTTATGGAATTGAAAGCAGAAGGTATAATTCAGACACCTGACGCTACACCATGGGTGGCTCCTGTTGTCACCAAAACTTTGAGTTACTTTAGACTTTGTGTTGACCTCAGACATCTGAACAAAGGGTCAATAAGGACAGGTTTCATTTACTCAACATAATGGAGATGATACTTTTGCAGAGACAATCCTATTTCTTCAACACGCTTGATTTAACCTCAGCTCATCATCAGGTTAAGCTTTGTGAAGAATCCAAAGATCTCACAGTTTTCATAAACCTTTTGGAGTGTTTCGGTACAACAGGATGCCTTTTGGTCTTTGTTTAGCAGCCCCATTTCCCAAAGATTGGTGTCTAAAATTTTGTGAGGAATGTCAGGTGTAAAGTTTTGTCAGGATCATGTGTTAATTTATAATTTTACTATTTAGGTACACTTCTGCTCAGTCATAAAAGTGTTTTCAGTAAAAGAGGTATACCAAGCAAAATTGTGAAGTGCAGGTTTTGTTGTCCACAGATTGCGTGTTTTGGACCATCATTTTAGGTGATGGAATCAGACTCAAGATGGACATGATTAAAACTAAGCATGAGCGAATTTTGCGAATTTGCGATTTGCGAATTTGCGGATTTGCGCATTCATTATCCCCAAAATTCGCGAATGTGTGCGTAGTTGCGGATTTTTTTATTTTTGCGTGTTTGCGGGGCGCTTTGCGTGTTCGCGGGGCGTTTTGGCATGTTCGCGGGGCGCTTTTCGTGTTCACTGGTTTTTTTTTGGGCGAGACCGTGATGCGCCCTCTGGTTCATCACTGCCACCCTCTCGTTTTTTTTATGCCCTTTTGCCCTCTGTACCACTCGTTTTTGTGCCTTTCTGCCCTCTGCCCCACTCGTGTTTGTGCCCTTTTGCCTCTGCCCCACTCGTTTTTGTGCTCTTCTGCCCTCTGCCCAACTCTTTTTTGTGGTCTTCTGCCCTCTGCCCCACTCGTTTCTGCCCTCTGTCAAACTCGTTTTTGTGCTCTTTTGCCCTCTGCCCAACTCGCTTTTGTGGTCTTCTGCCCTCTGCCCCACTCGTTTCTGCCCTCTGTCCCACTCGTTTTTGTGCTCTTCTGCCCTCTGCCCAACTAGTTTTTGTGGTCTTCTGCCCTCTGCCCCACACGTTTCTGCCCTCTGTCCCACTCGTTTTTGTGCTCTTCTGCCCTCTGCCCAACTAGTTTTTGTGGTCTTCTGCCCTCTGCCCCACTCGTGTTTGTGCCCTCTGCCCCACTCGTTTTTGTGGTCTTCTGCCCTCTGCCCAACTCGTTTTTGTGGTCTTCTGCCCTCTGCCCCACTCGTTTCTGCCCTCTGTCCCACTTGTTTTTTTGTGCTCTTCTGCCCTCTGCCCCACTCGTTTTTTGTCCCCTTCTGCCCTCTGTCCCACTTTGTGCCCTTCTGCCCTCAGCCCCACTTAGAATGGCGCCGGCAAGCTGCCAGCGCCATTCTAAAATAGCTACAAAGTCAGCTTCAACAGGAAGCACTAATAGATAAAGTAAAGCAGGTGCTCGAGTTGAAGGTCAAATTAAGTTACACAATCATTAATCACCCCAAATTTGGGGTGATTAATGATTGTGTAACTGAATTTGAGCTTCAACTCGAGCACCTGCTTTACTTTATCTATTAGTGCTTCCTGTTGAAGCTGACTTTTGTAACTATTTTAGAATGGCTCTGGCAGCTTGCAGGCAGCTTGCCGGCGCCATTCTAAAATAGTTACAAAAGTCAGCTTCCACTTTTGACCCAATCCGTTCCGCTCGCGGATTTTGCAGGAAATTCGCGAGTCTCGCGGATTGCAAATTTGCCGAAAATCCGCAAAATCCCCGAGCGGAACAGATTTTCCGCCCATACTTAATTAGAACCATATCTAATATACCATCACCCACTAAGAAGGAGGAGGTTTAAGCATTCTGGGGATGGCAACATTATACGCTAGATTTGTTTCCAATTTTGCAAGCCTGTCTTCTGCCATTTGTTCACTACTCAAAAAGATATCCAGTTTGAGTGGAGTCACCAATATCAGAATCTTGAGCTCTAGTCTTGTTTGTCTGCTGCTCAGTCTCCGAAGAATTTTATTAGTGGTCTACCCTACTGAATTGTGACTGAATTCAGTGATGAAGGTTTAAGTAAGGTGTTGAAGCAAGATCATAGTCAATGCCTCTAGGTCTTTGAAAAGAGCAGATATAAGGTACTCCACCATAGAGAATGAAGCCTTGGTTGTATTTTGTTTGATAAATAAATGTAAGCAATTCTTGACGGGTATAATGTCTGTTGAGTTATCTATTGTTAATTATCTTTTAATGAGAGGTAGTAGTATTTTCCCAACTCAAGGGTAAGAGAGGGATTTTTGCGACTTGCCTATGAGGGCTACCAGGACATAATTAAAACTTTTTAAAATAGGTTAAGAGCAAGGTACTGGTTGCCAGGAATCAATGGTTGAAAGAATGGTAGTTATTGTTGTGAATGTAGGTTGAGCACTAAAGCTGAGAAGCCCAGAACAACACCCATGATTTGCCATGAAGTACCCATTGTGGAATGAGATTGTAAGGTCTAACTTGTTGTTTCCGCAGGAGTGATATGTAAGTCACGAAGCAAGGTCCCAACTTCCTTCACCCACAAAATATGCCCAACAAGATCAAAGCAAAAATCGGTGAGAATGGGGAAGAGGGGGAAATAAGGGAAGAGAAAAGAGACACATCCCATGGCATACCCAGTGAAAAAGGTACGTTTCAATGTAGTCTTATGTGTTCCCTGCGTACAATGAACAGAATAGGAATATTAGTGTCTTGTGCAAGAAATCCAATAGTAAGTACAATTCTTGCCTAAATGTATCTATGTTGTAAATGCATTAGCTACCTGTTTAATTCTCCTCGTCCACATATAAATCAGTAATTGCATATACAGGAGCATTACACAATCTATAAAATGGAAAAGAGAAGTATCTTGTATACATAGCATGACAGTATAAACAGAAGGGTAGAAAGAAAAAAAAGTGTGTTAACACACACCTACAATTCAGGGTATAGCAGGGAGTCAAGAATAGCCTGAAGAAACAATCATGAACCCATAAGAGGAACAGAGAAGGCAATCACAACTTGAATTGTTTCAGTTAGTCAAAACAAAAAGAAAACACAAACATATGCAGGGCTAAATATTAAACATCTCCTTAAACATCAGGAGAAAATAAGGAGATAGTGATGCTTTTACAGCTTCCACAGGAATGCACACAATGAGAATGAGATCTCCAAAGCTGTGGGGACAAAAGATAAGTAACACAGCCTATATTGAGCTAGCTCATAGCGCATTACCACTTTGCAGCTGACATCGATACATAATGTTCTTTATTTTCTTTCTTTGTTTTGCAGAGTTTGAACAGAGCAGGATACTTGAGGAGAATGAGGTCAGTAGAAATGGGGAGAAGAAGAAGCCATCGAAAAGCAATCCAACAAGGACGCAGAACACACCGTTTCTTTACCCAGAAGAGCAAGGTGAGTGAACTCAGAGCGTAAGAGACACACACATAAACTAGAATGCAAAGCACTCTTCTGCTCATACAGACCAGCTTTATGTCCACACCACTACCCCCGCCACAGAATTGGCTGGTAGTGGAGCAATTTTGACAGTAACACCCCCCTTCAAAACCTCCCCAACAGGTTTGGGTTTCCACGGGTAACATCTGTGAAAAAGACGCAACAAACGAGGGGCATGCATATGGCCAGCAGGTTCCATAGATTATCGTCAGGACCATAGCCTTTCCAATGGACCAAATACTGGAATCTACATCTCACTTTCCTAGAGTACACGATTGCACCTACTTCATATTTGGGCTCTTCAGCTACTACCACTGGGGAAGGCTGGACTGGTAACTTCATCCGCTAAGACAGGCTTTAATAAAAAAACATGAAGAAGTGGGTGTATCCTCAAATTGGAAGGGCGTTCCAATTTCATAGCCACTGAACTGATAATTTTGATAATCCTCCAAGGCCAACTAAAGCGAGGTTTGAATTTTCGGGTTCCTTTCACAGCAATATTTTGTGTGGACAACCAAACCATGTCCTCAATCACATAACCATGGCTGGAGCGGCAATGGAGATCTTCATTCCCCTTGTACACTGCCTTAGACTTATCCCAATTAATCTGAGCTGTCTTCTGTGTATCATGTACATGATCAACAAACTCAACAGCAGCAGGAGTAGGGTCCGAAACAGGAGAGGTGTAAGCAAGAAGCGAGGATGGAATTCATAATTACAATAGAAATGTGAAAGACCAATAGAAGAGTGCATGCCACAGTTGCAAGCAATTTCAGCTGCCCATAAAAGTCTGAAGAGGCATGCAGTAATTGACACTGTAAGTTCTGCTCAAGCCATTGGTTCAGTCTCTCAGTCTGACCGTCAGTTTGAGGATAAGGGCCAGCTGAAAGACGAATGTCTATCTATAGCAGATTGCCTAACCCCTAAAAAAAAAGAGATACAAACTGAGGGCCCTGATCATCTGACACCATCACAGAAGGAAGTCCATGTAACTGCACTTTGTGTTGTAAAAATACAGTGACCAACTCTCAGTTGTAGTAATTTCTTTCAAAGGAATGAAGTGGGACATCTTAATCAGCAGATCACCACACCTATTATTACTGTAAAACCGTGTGTGGTGTTTGGTAGTTTCATGATGAAAGGCAATGAACTAGGGGGAGTGGGCATATGTGTCAATTAGCCAGCAGTGGACTTGGGAGTACTTTTCCTTTGAGCACATAAATGACATATCTGAATATATTGTTTGGTGCCATTTGCTGTATTGGGCCACCAAAGTCTCAGTAAATCTAGTGACTTTTTTAAACCTGGATGTCCCGTGAGCAGGTGAGTATGGCGCCATTCTAAAGCTTTCTGTTGTTAGGGCAAAATCGGAATAACCAAGCCCCCCTGAATGCAAAGGAGGTTTTCCACTCTAACACC